>NW_027436724.1:0-600000 GCF_047716275.1 Strix uralensis
AGGTCAGTAGTGGCCACGTCACTGTGAGGTCATGTCACAGTGTGCAGCAGGTCAGTGATGGCCATGTCACAGTGAGTAACAGGCCACTGGTTGCCATGTCACTGTGGGGGCTATGTCACAGTGGGCAGCAGGTCAGTGGTGGCCATGTCACTATGGGGGCTATGTCACATTGGGCAGCAGGTCAGTGGTGGCCATGTCAATGTGAGGTCATGTCGCAGTGTGCAGCAGGTCAGTGGTGGCCATGTCACAGTGTGCAACAGGCCACTGGTTGCCATGTCACTGTGGGGGCTATGTCACAGTGGGCAGCAGGTCAGTGGTGGCCATGTCACTATGGGGGCCATGTCACAGTGGGCAGCAGGTCAGTGGTGGCCATGTCACTATGGGGGCCATGTCACAGTGGGCAGCAGGTCAGTAGTGGCCACGTCACTGTGGGGCCATGTCACAGTGTGCAGCAGGTCAGTGATGGCCATGTCACAGTGAGCAACAGGCCACTGGTTGCCATGTCACTGTTGGGTCTATGTCACAGTGGGCAGCAGGTCAGTGCTGGCCATGTCACTATGGGGGCCATGTCATAGTGGGCAGCAGGTCAATGGTGGCCATGTCACTATGGGGGCTATGTCACATTGGGCAGCATGTCAGTGGTGGCCATGTCACAGTGAGCAACAGGCCACTGGTTGCCATGTCACTGTGGGGGCTATGTCACAGTGGGCAGCAGGTCAGTGGTGGCCATGTCACTATGGGGGCCATGTCACAGTGGGCAGCAGGTCAGTGGTGCCCAAGTCACTGTGGGGCTATGTCACAGTGGTCAGCGGGTCAGTGGTGGCCATGTCACTGTTGGGGCCATGTCACAGTGGGCAGCAGGTCAGTGGTGGCCATGTCACAGTGAGCAACAGGCCACTGGTTGCCATGTCACTGTGGGGGCTATGTCACAGTGGGCAGCAGGTCAGTGGTGGCCATGTCACTATGGCGGCTATGTCACATTGGGCAGCAGGTCAGTGGTGGCCATGTCACTGTGAGGTCATGTCACAGTGTGCAGCAGGTCAGTGGTGGCCATGTCACAGTGAGCAACAGGCCACTGGTTGCCATGTCACTGTGGGGGCTATGTCACAGTGGGCAGCAGGTCAGTGATGGCCATGTCACTGTGGGGGCCATGTCACAGTGGGCAGCAGGTCAGTAGTGGCCATGTCACTATGGGGGCCATGTCACAGTGGGCAACAGGTCAGTGGTGGCCATTTCACTGTGGGTACCATGTCACAGTGTGCAGCAGCTCCGTGGTGGCCATGTCACAGCGAGCAACAGGCCACTGGTTGCCATGTCACTGTGGGGTCTATGTCACAGTGGGCAACAGGTCAGTGGTGGCAATGTCACTATGGGTGCCATGACACAGTGGGCAGCCGGTCAGTGGTGGCCATGTCACTGTGAGAAACAGGCCACTGGTTGCCATGTCACTATGGGGGCTATGTCACAGTGGGCAGCAGGTCAGTGGTGCCCATGTCACTATGGGGGCCATGTCATAGTGGGCAACATGTCAGTGGTGGCCAGGTCACTATGGGGGCCATGTCACAGTGGGTAGCAGGTCAGTGGTGGCCATGTCACTGTGGTGCTATGTGACAGTGGTCAGCGGATCAGTGGTGGCCATGTCACTGTGGGGACCATGTCACAGTGGTCAGCAGGTCAATTGTGGCCATGTCACTGTGGGTCCATGTCACAGTGGGCAGCAGGTCAGTGGTGGCCATGTCACTATGGGGGCTATGTCACATTGGGCAGCTGGTCAGTGGTGGCCATGTCACTGTGAGGTCATGTCACAGTGGGCAGCAGGTCAGTAGTGGCCACGTCAATACGGGGGCCATATCACAGTGGGTAGCAGGTCAGTGGTGGCCAGGTCACTGTGGGGACCATGTCACAGTGGGCAGCAGGTCAGTTGTGGCCAAGTCCCTATGGGGGCCATGTCACTGTGGGCAGCATGTCAGTGGTGCCCATATCACTATGGGGGCCATGTCACAGTGGGTAGCAGTTCAGTGGTGGCCAGGTCACTGTGGGGACTATGTCACAGTGGGCAGCAGGTCAGTGGTGGCCATGTCACTGTGAAGTCATGTCACAGTGTGCAGAAGGTCAGTGGTGGACATGTCACAGTGAGAAACACGCCACTGGTTGCCATGTCACTGTGGGGGCAATGTCACAGTGGGCAGCAGGTCAGTTGTGGCCATGTCACTATGGGTCCATGTCACAGTGGGCAGCAGGTCAGTGGTGGCCATATCACTATGGAGGCTATGTCACATTGGGCAGCAGGTCAGTGGTGGCCATGTCACTGTGAGGTCATATCACAGTGTGCAGCAGGTCAGTGGTGGCCATGTCACAGTGAGCAACAGGCCACTGCTTGCCATGTCACTCTGGGGGCTATGTAACAGTGGGTAGCAGATCAGTGGTGGCCATGTCACTGTGGGGCTATATCACAGTGGTCAGCGAATCAGTGGTGGCCATGTCACTGTGGAGACCATGTCACAGTGGGAAGGAGGTCAGTGGTGGCCACGTCACTGTGGTGCTATATCACAGTGGTCAGCGGATCAGTGGTGGCCATATCACTGTGGGGGCCATATCACAGTGGGCAGCAGGTCACTGGTGGCCATGTCACTATGGGGGCCATATCACAGTGGGCAGCAGATCAGTAGTGGCCATGTCACTATGGGGGCCATGTCACAATGTGCAGCAGGTCAGTAGTGGTCACGTCACTGTGGGGCCATGTCACAGTGTGCAGCAGGTCAGTGATGGGCATGTCACAGTAAGCAACAGGCAACAGGTGGCCATGTCACTGTGGGGGCTATGTCAGAGTGGGCAGCAGGTCAGTGGTGGCCATGTCACTATGGGGGCTATGTCACATTGGGCAGCAGGTCAGTGGTGGACATGTCACTGTGAGGTCATATCACAGTGTGCAGAAGGTCAGTGCTGGCCATGTCACAGTGAGAAACAGGCCACTGGTTGCCATGTCACTTTGGGGGCTATGTCACAGTTGGCAGCATGTCAGTGGTGGCCAGGTCACTGTGGGGCCATGTCACAGTGTGCAGCAGGTCAGTAGTGTCCATGTCACTGTGAGGTCATGTCACAGTGGGCAGCAAGTCAGTGGTGGCCATGTCACAGTGAGCAACAGGCCACTGCTTGCCATGTCACTGTGGGAGCTATGTCACAGTGGGCAGCAGGTCAGTGGTGGCCATGTCACTATGGGGGCCATGTCACAGTGGGCAGCAGGTCAGTAGTGGCCACATCACTGTGGGGCCATGTCACAGTGTGCAGCAGGTCAGTGATGGCCATGTCACAGTGAGCAACAGGCCACTGGTTGCCATGTCACTTTGGGGGCTATATCACAGTGGGCAGCAGGTCAGTGCTGGCCATGTCAGTATGGGGGCCATGTCACAGTGGGCAGCAGGTCAATGGTGGCCATGTCACTGTGAGGTCATGTCACAGTGTGCAGCAGGTCAGTGCTGGCCATGTCACTATGGGGGCCATGTCACAGTGGGCAGCAGGTCAGTGCTGGCCATGTCACTATGGGGGCCATGTCACAGTGGGCAGCAGGTCAGAGGTGGCCATGTCACTATGGGGGCCATGTCACAGTGGGCAGCAGGTCAGTGGTGGCCATGTCACTATGGGGGCTATGTCACATTGGGCAGCAGGTCAGTGGTGGCCATGTCACTGTGAGGTCATGTCACAGTGTGCAGCAGGTCAGAGGTGGCCATGTCACAGTGAGCAACAGGCCACTGGTTGCCATGTCACTGTGGGGGCTATGTCACAGTGGGCAGCAGGTCAGTGGTGGCCATGTCACTATGGGGGCCATGTCACAGTGGGCAGCAGGTCAGTGGTGCCCAAGTCACTGTGGGGCTATGTCACAGTGGGCAGCAGGTCAGTGGTCGCCATGTCACTGTGAGGTCATGTCACAGTGTGCAGCAGGTCAGTGGTGGCCATGTCACAGTGAGCAACAGGCCACTGGTTGCCATGTCACTGTGGGGGCTATATCACAGTGGGCAGCAGGTCAGTGCTAGCCATGTCACTATGGGGGCCATGTCACAGTGGGCAGCAGGTCAATGGTGGCCATGTCACTGTGGGGGCCATGTCACAGTGTGCAGCAGGTCAGTGGTGGCCATGTCACAGTGAGCAACAGGCCACTGGTTGCCATGTCACTGTGGGGGCTATGTCACAGTGGGCAGCAGGTCAGTGGTGGCCATGTCACTATGGGGGCCATGTCACAGTGGGCAGCAGTTCAGTAGTGGCCACGTCACTGTGGGGCCATGTCACAGTGAGCAACAGTCCACTGGTTGCCATGTCACTGTTGGGTCTATGTCACAGTGGGCAGCAGGTCAGTGCTGGCCATGTCACTATGGGGGCCATGTCACAGTGGGCAGCAGGTCAATGGTGCCCAATTCACTGTGGGGCTATGTCACAATGGTCAGCGGGTCAGTGGTGGCCATGTCACTGTGGAGCCATGTCACAGTGGGCAGCAGGTCAGTGGTGGCCATGTCACTATGGGGGCCATTTCACAGTGGGCATCAGGTCAGTGGTGGCCATGTCACTATGGGGGTATGTCACATTGGGCAGCAGGTCAGTGGTGGCCATGTCACTGTGAGGTCATGTCACAGTGAGCAACAGGCCACTGGTTGCCATGTCACTGTGGGGGCTATGTCACAGTGGGCAGCAGGTCAGTGGTGGCCATGTCACTATGGGGGCCATGTCACAGTGGGCAGCAGGTCAATGGTGGCCATGTCACTATGGGGGCTATGTCACATTGGGCAGCAGGTCAGTGGTGGCCATGTCACTGTGAGGTCATGTCACAGTTTGCAGCAGGTCAGTGGTGGCCATGTCACAGTGAGCAACAGGCCACTGGTTGCCATGTCACTGTGGGGGCTATGTCACAGTGGGCAGCAGGTCAGTGGTGGCCATGTTACTATGGGGGCCATGTAATAGTGGGCAGCAGGTCAGTGGTGGCCATGTCACTATGGGGGCCATGTCACTGTGGGCAGCAGGTCAGTAGAGGCCACGTCACTGTGGGGCCATGTCACAGTGTGCAACAGGTCAGTGATGGCCATGTCACAGTGAGCAACAGGCCACAGGTTGCCATGTCACTGTGGGGGCTATGTCACAGTGGGCAGCAGGTCAGTGGTGGCCATGTCACTATGGGGGCCATGTCACAGTGGGCAGCAGGTCAGTAATGTCCATGTCACTATGGGGGCCATGTCACAGTGTGCAGCAGGTCAGTGGTGGCCATGTCACTATGGGGGCCATGTCACAGTGGGCAGCTGGTCAGTGGTGGCCATGTCACTGTGGGGGCCATGTCACAGTGGGCAGCAGGTCAATGGTGGCCATGTCACTATGGGGGCCATGTCACAGTGTGCAGCAGGTCAGTGATGGCCATGTCACAGTGAGCAACAGGCCACTGGTTGCCATGTCACTGTGGGGGCTATGTCACAGTGGGGAGCAGGTCAGTGGTGGCCATGTCACTATGGGGGCCATGTCACAGTTGGCAGCAGGTCAGTGGTGGTCATGTCACTATGGGGGCCATGTCACAGTGGGCAGCAGGTCAGTAGTGGCCACGTCACTGTGGGGCCATGTCACAGTGTGCAGCAGGTCAGTGATGGCCATGTCACTATGGGGGCCATGTCACAGTGTGCAGCAGGTCAGTGATGGCCATGTCACAGTGAGCAACAGGCCACTGGTTGCCATGTCACTGTGGGGGCTATGTCACAGTGGGCAGCAGGTCAGTGGTGGCCATGTCACTATGGGGGCTATGTCACATTGGGCAGCAGGTCAGTGGTGGCCTTGTCACTATGGGGTCAATGTCACAGTGGGCAGCAGGTCAGAGCTGGCCATGTCACTGTGGGGGCCATGTCACAGTGGTCAGCGGGTCAGTGGTGGCCATGTCACTGTGGGGGCCATGTCACAGGTGTCAGCGGGACAGTGGTGGCCATGTCAATGTGAGGTCATGTCACAGTGGGAAGGAGATCAGTAGTGGCCACGTCACTGTGGGGCCATGTCACAGTGTGCAGCAGGTCAGTGATGGCCATGTCACTATGGGGGCCATGTCACAGTGTGCAGCAGGTCAGTGATGGCCATGTCACAATGAGCAACAGTCCACTGGTGGCCATGTCACTGTGGTGGCCAATCACAGTGGTCAGCGGGTCTATGGTGGCCATTTCACTGTGGGGGCCATGTCACAGTGGGCAGCAGGTCAGTTGTGGCCAAGTCTATATGGGGCTATGTCACAGTGCGCAGCAGGTCAGTAGTGGCCATGTCACTGTGGGGCCGTGTCACAGTGTGCAGCAGGTCAATTGTGGCCATGTCACTATGGGGGCCATGTCACAGTGTGCAGCAGTTCAGTGATGGCCATGTCACAGTGAGTAACGGGCCACTGGTTGCCATGTCACTGTGGGGGCTATGTTACAGTGGGCAGCAGGTCAGTGCTGGCCGTGTCACTATGGGGGCCATGTCACAGTGGGGAGCAGGTCAGTGGTGGTCATGTCACTATGGGGGCTATGTCACATTGGGCAGCAGGTCAGTGGTGGCCATGTCACTATGGGGGCCATGTCACAGTTGGCAGCAGGTCAGTGGTGGTCATGTCACTATGGGGGCCATGTCACAGTGGGCAGCAGGTCAGTAGTGGCCACGTCACTGTGAGGTCATGTCGCAGTGTGCAGCAGGTCAGTGGTGGCCATGTCACAGTGTGCAACAGGCCACTGGTTGCCATGTCACTGTGGGGGCTATGTCACAGTGGGCAGCAGGTCAGTGGTGGCCATGTCACTATGGGGGCCATGTCACAGTGGGCAGCAGGTCAGTGGTGGCCATGTCACTATGGGGGCCATGTCACAGTGGGCAGCAGGTCAGTAGTGGCCACGTCACTGTGGGGCCATGTCACAGTGTGCAGCAGGTCAGTGATGGCCATGTCACAGTGAGCAACAGGCCACTGGTTGCCATGTCACTGTTGGGTCTATGTCACAGTGGGCAGCAGGTCAGTGCTGGCCATGTCACTATGGGGGCCATGTCATAGTGGGCAGCAGGTCAATGGTGGCCATGTCACTATGGGGGCTATGTCACATTGGGCAGCATGTCAGTGGTGGCCATGTCACAGTGAGCAACAGGCCACTGGTTGCCATGTCACTGTGGGGGCTATGTCACAGTGGGCAGCAGGTCAGTGGTGGCCATGTCACTATGGGGGCCATGTCACAGTGGGCAGCAGGTCAGTGGTGCCCAAGTCACTGTGGGGCTATGTCACAGTGGTCAGCGGGTCAGTGGTGGCCATGTCACTGTTGGGGCCATGTCACAGTGGGCAGCAGGTCAGTGGTGGCCATGTCACAGTGAGCAACAGGCCACTGGTTGCCATGTCACTGTGGGGGCTATGTCACAGTGGGCAGCAGGTCAGTGGTGGCCATGTCACTATGGCGGCTATGTCACATTGGGCAGCAGGTCAGTGGTGGCCATGTCACTGTGAGGTCATGTCACAGTGTGCAGCAGGTCAGTGGTGGCCATGTCACAGTGAGCAACAGGCCACTGGTTGCCATGTCACTGTGGGGGCTATGTCACAGTGGGCAGCAGGTCAGTGATGGCCATGTCACTGTGGGGGCCATGTCACAGTGGGCAGCAGGTCAGTAGTGGCCATGTCACTATGGGGGCCATGTCACAGTGGGCAACAGGTCAGTGGTGGCCATTTCACTGTGGGTACCATGTCACAGTGTGCAGCAGCTCCGTGGTGGCCATGTCACAGCGAGCAACAGGCCACTGGTTGCCATGTCACTGTGGGGTCTATGTCACAGTGGGCAACAGGTCAGTGGTGGCAATGTCACTATGGGTGCCATGACACAGTGGGCAGCCGGTCAGTGGTGGCCATGTCACTGTGAGAAACAGGCCACTGGTTGCCATGTCACTATGGGGGCTATGTCACAGTGGGCAGCAGGTCAGTGGTGCCCATGTCACTATGGGGGCCATGTCATAGTGGGCAACATGTCAGTGGTGGCCAGGTCACTATGGGGGCCATGTCACAGTGGGTAGCAGGTCAGTGGTGGCCATGTCACTGTGGTGCTATGTGACAGTGGTCAGCGGATCAGTGGTGGCCATGTCACTGTGGGGACCATGTCAAAGTGGTCAGCAGGTCAATTGTGGCCATGTCACTGTGGGTCCATGTCACAGTGGGCAGCAGGTCAGTGGTGGCCATGTCACTATGGGGGTATGTCACATTGGGCAGCTGGTCAGTGGTGGCCATGTCACTGTGAGGTCATGTCACAGTGGGCAGCAGGTCAGTAGTGGCCACGTCAATACGGGGGCCATATCACAGTGGGTAGCAGGTCAGTGGTGGCCAGGTCACTGTGGGGACCATGTCACAGTGGGCAGCAGGTCAGTTGTGGCCAAGTCCCTATGGGGGCCATGTCACTGTGGGCAGCATGTCAGTGGTGCCCATATCACTATGGGGGCCATGTCACAGTGGGTAGCAGTTCAGTGGTGGCCAGGTCACTGTGGGGACTATGTCACAGTGGGCAGCAGGTCAGTGGTGGCTATGTCACTGTGAAGTCATGTCACAGTGTGCAGCAGGTCAGTTGTGGCCATGTCACTATGGGTCCATGTCACAGTGGGCAGCAGGTCAGTGGTGGCCATATCACTATGGAGGCTATGTCACATTGGGCAGCAGGTCAGTGGTGGCCATGTCACTGTGAGGTCATATCACAGTGTGCAGCAGGTCAGTGGTGGCCATGTCACAGTGAGCAACAGGCCACTGCTTGCCATGTCACTCTGGGGGCTATGTAACAGTGGGTAGCAGATCAGTGGTGGCCATGTCACTGTGGGGCTATATCACAGTGGTCAGCGAATCAGTGGTGGCCATGTCACTGTGGAGACCATGTCACAGTGGGAAGGAGGTCAGTGGTGGCCACGTCACTGTGGTGCTATATCACAGTGGTCAGCGGATCAGTGGTGGCCATATCACTGTGGGGGCCATATCACAGTGGGCAGCAGGTCACTGGTGGCCATGTCACTATGGGGGCCATATCACAGTGGGCAGCAGATCAGTAGTGGCCATGTCACTATGGGGGCCATGTCACAATGTGCAGCAGGTCAGTAGTGGTCACGTCACTGTGGGGCCATGTCACAGTGTGCAGCAGGTCAGTGATGGGCATGTCACAGTAAGCAACAGGCAACAGGTGGCCATGTCACTGTGGGGGCTATGTCAGAGTGGGCAGCAGGTCAGTGGTGGCCATGTCACTATGGGGGCTATGTCACATTGGGCAGCAGGTCAGTGGTGGACATGTCACTGTGAGGTCATATCACAGTGTGCAGAAGGTCAGTGCTGGCCATGTCACAGTGAGAAACAGGCCACTGGTTGCCATGTCACTTTGGGGGCTATGTCACAGTTGGCAGCATGTCAGTGGTGGCCAGGTCACTGTGGGGCCATGTCACAGTGTGCAGCAGGTCAGTAGTGTCCATGTCACTGTGAGGTCATGTCACAGTGGGCAGCAAGTCAGTGGTGGCCATGTCACAGTGAGCAACAGGCCACTGCTTGCCATGTCACTGTGGGAGCTATGTCACAGTGGGCAGCAGGTCGGTTGTGGCCATGTCACTATGGGGGCCATGTCACAGTGGGCAGCAGGTCAGTAGTGGCCACATCACTGTGGGGCCATGTCACAGTGTGCAGCAGGTCAGTGATGGCCATGTTACAGTGAGCAACAGGCCACTGGTTGCCATGTCACTTTGGGGGCTATATCACAGTGGGCAGCAGGTCAGTGCTGGCCATGTCAGTATGGGGGCCATGTCACAGTGGGCAGAAGGTCAATGGTGGCCATGTCACTGTGAGGTCATGTCACAGTGTGCAGCAAGTCAGTGCTGGCCATGTCACTATGGGGGCCATGTCACAGTGGGCAGCAGGTCAGTGCTGGCCATGTCACTATGGGGGCCATGTCACAGTGGGCAGCAGGTCAGAGGTGGCCATGTCACTATAGGGCCATGTCACAGTGGGCAGCAGGTCAGTGGTGGCCATGTCACTATGGGGGCTATGTCACATTGGGCAGCAGGTCAGTGGTGGCCATGTCACTGTGACGTCATGTCACAGTGTGCAGCAGGTCAGAGGTGGCCATGTCACAGTGAGCAACAGGCCACTGGTTGCCATGTCACTGTGGGGGCTATGTCACAGTGGGCAGCAGGTCAGTGGTGGCCATGTCACTATGGGGGCCATGTCACAGTGGGCAGCAGGTCAGTGGTGCCCAAGTCACTGTGGGGCTATGTCACAGTGGGCAGCAGGTCAGTGGTCGCCATGTCACTGTGAGGTCATGTCACAGTGTGCAGCAGGTCAGTGGTGGCCATGTCACAGTGAGCAACAGGCCACTGGTTGCCATGTCACTGTGGGGGCTATATCACAGTGGGCAGCAGGTCAGTGCTAGCCATGTCACTATGGGGGCCATGTCACAGTGGGCAGCAGGTCAATGGTGGCCATGTCACTGTGGGGGCCATGTCACAGTGTGCAGCAGGTCAGTGGTGGCCATGTCACAGTGAGCAACAGGCCACTGGTTGCCATGTCACTGTGGGGGCTATGTCACAGTGGGCAGCAGGTCAGTGGTGGCCATGTCACTATGGGGGCCATGTCACAGTGGGCAGCAGTTCAGTAGTGGCCACGTCACTGTGGGGCCATGTCACAGTGAGCAACAGTCCACTGGTTGCCATGTCACTGTTGGGTCTATGTCACAGTGGGCAGCAGGTCAATGGTGCCCAATTCACTGTGGGGCTATGTCACAATGGTCAGCGGGTCAGTGGTGGCCATGTCACTGTGGAGCCATGTCACAGTGGGCAGCAGGTCAGTGGTGGCCATGTCACTATGGGGGCCATTTCACAGTGGGCAGCAGGTCAGTGGTGGCCATGTCACTATGGGGGTATGTCACATTGGGCAGCAGGTCAGTGGTGGCCATGTCACTGTGAGGTCATGTCACAGTGAGCAACAGGCCACTGGTTGCCATGTCACTGTGGGGGCTATGTCACAGTGGGCAGCAGGTCAGTGGTGGCCATGTCACTATGGGGGCCATGTCACAGTGGGCAGCAGGTCAATGGTGGCCATGTCACTATGGGGGCTATGTCACATTGGGCAGCAGGTCAGTGGTGGCCATGTCACTGTGAGGTCATGTCACAGTTTGCAGCAGGTCAGTGGTGGCCATGTCACAGTGAGCAACAGGCCACTGGTTGCCATGTCACTGTGGGGGCTATGTCACAGTGGGCAGCAGGTCAGTGGTGGCCATGTTACTATGGGTGCCATGTAATAGTGGGCAGCAGGTCAGTGGTGGCCATGTCACTATGGGGGCCATGTCACTGTGGGCAGCAGGTCAGTAGAGGCCACGTCACTGTGGGGCCATGTCACAGTGTGCAACAGGTCAGTGATGGCCATGTCACAGTGAGCAACAGGCCACAGGTTGCCATGTCACTGTGGGGGCTATGTCACAGTGGGCAGCAGGTCAGTGGTGGCCATGTCACTATGGGGGCCATGTCACAGTGGGCAGCAGGTCAGTAATGTCCATGTCACTATGGGGGCCATGTCACAGTGTGCAGCAGGTCAGTGGTGGCCATGTCACTGTGAGGTCATGTCACAGTGTGCAGCAGGTCAGTGGTGGCAATGTCACTATGGGGGCCATGTCACAGTGTGCAGCAGGTCAGTGGTGGCCATGTCACTGTGAGGTCATGTCACAGTGTGCAGCAGGTCAGTGATGGCCATGTCACAGTGAGCAACAGGCCACTGGTTGCCATGTCACTGTGGGGGCTATGTCACAGTGGGCAGCAGGTCAGTGGTGGCCATGTCACTATGGGGGCCATGTCACAGTGGGCAGCAGGTCAGTAGTGGCCACGTCACTGTGGGGCCATGTCACAGTGTGCAGCAGGTCAGTGATGGCCATGTCACAGTGAGCAACAGGCCACTGGTTGCCATGTCACTGTGGGGGCAATATCACAGTGGGCAGCAGGTCAGTGGTGGCCATGTCACTATGGGGGCTATATCACATTGGGCAGCAGGTCTGTGGTGGCCATGTCACTGTGAGGTCATGTCACAGTGTGCAGCAGGTCAGTGGTGGCAATGTCACTATGGGGGCCATGTCACAGTGGGCAGCAGGTCAGTGGTGGCCATGTCACTATGGGGGCTATGTCACATTGGGCAGCAGGTCAGTGGTGGCCATGTCACTGTGAGGTCATGTCACAGTGTGCAGCAGGTCAGTGGTGGCCATGTCACAGTGAGTAACAGGCCACTGGTTGCCATGTCACTGTGGGGGCTATGTCACAGTGGGCAGCAGGTCAGTAGTGGCCACGTCACTGTGGGGCCATGTCACAGTGTGCAGCAGGTCAGTGATGGCCATGTCACAGTGAGCAACAGGCCACTGGTTGCCATGTCACTGTGGGGGCTATGTCACAGTGGGCAGCAGGTCAGAGGTGCCCATGTCAGTATGGGGGGCATGTCACAGTGGGCAGCAGGTCAGTGGTGCCCAAGTCACTGTTGGGGCCATGTCACAGTGGGCAGCTGGTCAGTGGTGGCCATGTCACTGTGGGGGCCATGTCACAGTGGGCAGCTGGTCAGTCGTGGCCATGTCACTGTGGGGGCCATGTCACAGTGGGCAGCAAGTCAATGGTGGCCATGTCACTATGGGGGCCATGTCACAGTGTGCAGCAGGTCAGTGATGGCCATGTCACAGTGAGCAACAGGCCACTGGTTGCCATGTCACTGTGGGGGCTATGTCACAGTGGGGAGCAGGTCAGTGGTGGCCATGTCACTATGGGGGCCATGTCACAGTTGGCAGCAGGTCAGTGGTGGTCATGTCACTATGGGGGCCATGTCACAGTGGGCAGCAGGTCAGTAGTGGCCACGTCACTGTGGGGCCATGTCACAGTGTGCAGCAGGTCAGTGATGGCCATGTCACTATGGGGGCCATGTCACAGTGTGCAGCAGGTCAGTGATGGCCATGTCACTATGGGGTCAATGTCACAGTGGGCAGCAGGTCAGAGCTGGCCATGTCACTGTGGGGGCCATGTCACAGTGGTCAGCGGGTCAGTGGTGGCCATGTCACTGTGGGGGCCATGTCACAGGTGTCAGCGGGACAGTGGTGGCCATGTCAATGTGAGGTCATGTCACAGTGGGAAGCAGATCAGTTGTGGGCATGTCACAATGAGCAACAGTCCACTGGTGGCCATGTCACTGTGGTGGCCAATCACAGTGGTCAGCGGGTCTGTGGTGGCCATTTCACTGTGGGGCCGTGTCACAGTGTGCAGCAGGTCAATTGTGGCCATGTCACTATGGGGGCCATGTCACAGTGTGCAGCAGTTCAGTGATGGCCATGTCACAGTGAGTAACGGGCCACTGGTTGCCATGTCACTGTGGGGGCTATGTCACAGTGGGCAGCAGGTCAGTGCTGGCCGTGTCACTATGGGGGCCATGTCACAGTGGGGAGCAGGTCAGCGGTGGTCATGTCACTATGGGGGCTATGTCACATTGGGCAGCAGGTCAGTGGTGGCCATGTCACTATGGGGGCCATGTCACAGTTGGCAGCAGGTCAGTGGTGGTCATGTCACTATGGGGGCCATGTCACAGTGGGCAGCAGGTCAGTAGTGGCCACGTCACTGTGAGGTCATGTCACAGTGTGCAGCAGGTCAGTGATGGCCATGTCACAGTGAGTAACAGGCCACTGGTTGCCATGTCACTGTGGGGGCTATGTCACAGTGGGCAGCAGGTCAGTGGTGGCCATGTCACTATGGGGGCTATGTCACATTGGGCAGCAGGTCAGTGGTGGCCATGTCAATGTGAGGTCATGTCGCAGTGTGCAGCAGGTCAGTGGTGGCCATGTCACAGTGAGCAACAGGCCACTGGTTGCCATGTCACTGTGGGGGCTATGTCACAGTGGGCAGCAGGTCAGTGGTGGCCATGTCACTATGGGGGCCATGTCATAGTGGGCAGCAGGTCAATGGTGGCCATGTCACTATGGGGGCTATGTCACATTGGGCAGCATGTCAGTGGTGGCCATGTCACAGTGAGCAACAGGCCACTGGTTGCCATGTCACTGTGGGGGCTATGTCACAGTGGGCAGCAGGTCAGTGGTGGCCATGTCACTATGGGGGCCATGTCACAGTGGGCAGCAGGTCAGTGGTGCCCAAGTCACTGTGGGGCTATGTCACAGTGGTCAGCGGGTCAGTGGTGGCCATGTCACTGTTGGGGCCATGTCACAGTGGGCAGCAGGTCAGTGGTGGCCATGTCACAGTGAGCAACAGGCCACTGGTTGCCATGTCACTGTGGGGGCTATGTCACAGTGGGCAGCAGGTCAGTGGTGGCCATGTCACTATGGCGGCTCTGTCACATTGGGCAGCAGGTCAGTGGTGGCCATGTCACTGTGAGGTCATGTCACAGTGTGCAGCAGGTCAGTGGTGGCCATGTCACAGTGAGCAACAGGCCACTGGTTGCCATGTCACTGTGGGGGCTATGTCACAGTGGGCAGCAGGTCAGTGATGGCCATGTCACTGTGGGGGCCATGTCACAGTGGGCAGCAGGTCAGTAGTGGCCATGTCACTATGGGGGCTATGTCACAGTGGGTAGCAGGTCAGTGGTGGCCATTTCACTGTGGGTACCATGTCACAGTGTGCAGCAGCTCCGTGGTGGCCATGTCACAGCGAGCAACAGGCCACTGGTTGCCATGTCACTGTGGGGTCTATGTCACAGTGGGCAACAGGTCAGTGGTGGCAATGTCACTATGGGTGCCATGACACAGTGGGCAGCCGGTCAGTGGTGGCCATGTCACTGTGAGAAACAGGCCACTGGTTGCCATGTCACTATGGGGGCTATGTCACAGTGGGCAACATGTCAGTGGTGGCCAGGTCACTATGGGGGCCATGTCACAGTGGGTAGCAGGTCAGTGGTGGCCATGTCACTGTGGTGCTATGTGACAGTGGTCAGCGGATCAGTGGTGGCCATGTCACTGTGGGGACCATGTCACAGTGGTCAGCAGGTCAATTGTGGCCATGTCACTGTGGGTCCATGTCACAGTGGGCAGCAGGTCAGTGGTGGCCATGTCACTGTGAGGTCATGTCACAGTGGGCAGCAGGTTAGTGGTGGCCAGGTCACTGTGGGGACCATGTCACAGTGGGCAGCAGGTCAGTTGTGGCCAAGTCCCTATGGGGGCCATGTCACAGTGGGCAGCATGTCAGTGGTGCCCATATCACTATGGGGGCCATGTCACAGTGGGTAGCAGTTCAGTGGTGGCCAGGTCACTGTGGGGCTATGTCACTGTGGTCAGCGGATCAGTGGTTGCCATGTCACTGTGGGGACTATGTCACAGTGGGCAGCAGGTCAGTGGTGGCCATGTCACTGTGAAGTCATGTCACAGTGTGCAGAAGGTCAGTGGTGGACATGTCACAGTGAGAAACACGCCACTGGTTGCCATGTCACTGTGGGGGCTATGTCACAGTGGGCAGCAGGTCAGTTGTGGCCATGTCACTATGGGTCCATGTCACAGTGGGCAGCAGGTCAGTGGTGGCCATATCACTATGGAGGCTATGTCACATTGGGCAGCAGGTCAGTGGTGGCCATGTCACTGTGAGGTCATATCACAGTGTGCAGCAGGTCAGTGGTGGCCATGTCACAGTGAGCAACAGGCCACTGCTTGCCATGTCACTGTGGGGGCTATGTCACATTGGGCAGCAGGTCAGTGGTGGCCATGTCACTATGGGGGCCATGTCACAGTGGGCAGCAGGTCAGTGGTGGCCATGTCACTATGGGGGCCATGTCACAGTGGGCAGCAGGTCAGTAGTGGACACGTCACTGTGGGGCCATGTCATAGTGTGCAGCAGGTCAGTGATGGCCATGTCACAGTGAGCAACAGGCCACTGGTTGCCATGTCACTGTGGGGGCTATGTCACAGTGGGCAGCAGGTCAGTGGTGGCCATGTCACTATGGGGCTATATCACAGTGGTCAGCGGATCAGTGGTGGCCATGTCACTGTGGAGACCATGTCACAGTGGGAAGGAGGTCAGTGGTGGCCACGTCACTGTGGTGCTATGTCACAGTGGTCAGCGGATCAGTGGTGGCCATGTCACTGTGGGGCCATATCACAGTGGGCAGCAGGTCACTGGTGGCCATGTCACTATGGGGGCCATATCACAGTGGGCAGCAGATCAGTAGTGGCCATGTCACTATGGGGGCCATGTCACAATGTGCAGCAGGTCAGTAGTGGTCACGTTACTGTGGGGCCATGTCACAGTGTGCAGCAGGTCAGTGATGGGCATGTCACAGTAAGCAACAGGCAACAGGTGGCCATGTCACTGTGGGGGCTATGTCAGAGTGGGCAGCAGGTCAGTGGTGGCCATGTCACTATGGGGGCTATGTCACATTGGGCAGCAGGTCAGTGGTGGACATGTCACTGTGAGGTCATATCACAGTGTGCAGAAGGTCAGTGCTGGCCATGTCACAGTGAGAAACAGGCCACTGGTTGCCATGTCACTGTGGGGGCTATGTCACAGTGGGCAGCAGGTCAGTGGTGGCCATGTCACTATGGGGCTATATCACAGTGGTCAGCGGATCAGTGGTGGCCATGTCACTGTGGAGACCATGTCACAGTGGGAAGGAGGTCAGTGGTGGCCACGTCACTGTGGTGCTATGTCACAGTGGTCAGTGGATCAGTGGTGGCCATGTCACTGTGGGGGCCATATCACAGTGGGCAGCAGGTCACTGGTGGCCATGTCACTATGGGGGCCATATCACAGTGGGCAGCAGATCAATAGTGGCCATGTCACTATGGGGGCCATGTCACAATGTGCAGCAGGTCAGTAGTGGTCACGTCACTGTGGGGCCATGTCACAGTGTGCAGCAGGTCTGTGATGGGCATGTCACAGTAAGCAACAGGCAACAGGTGGCCATGTCACTGTGGGGGCTATGTCAGAGTGGGCAGCAGGTCAGTGGTGGCCATGTCACTATGGGGGCTATGTCACATTGGGCAGCAGTTCAGTGGTGGCCATGTCACTGTGAGGGAATGTCACAGTGTGCAGCAGGTCAGTGGTGGCCATGTCACAGTGAGCAAGAGGCCACTGGTTGCCATGTCACTGTGGGGGCTATGTCACAGTGGGCAGCAGGTCAGTGGTGGCCATGTCACTATGGGGGCCATGTCACAGTGGGCAGCAGGTCAGTGGTGGCCATGTCACTATGGGGGCCATGTCACAGTGGGCAGCAGGTCAGTAGTGGCCACGTCACTGTGGGGCCATGTCACAGTGTGCAGCAGTTCAGTGATGGCCATGTCACAGTGAGCAACAGGCCACTGGTTGCCATGTCACTGTGGGGGCTATGTCACAGTGGGCAGCAGGTCAGTGGTGGCTATGTCACTATGGGGGCCATGTCACAGTGGGCAGCAGGTCAGTGGTGGCCATGTCACTATGGGGGTCATGTCACAGTGGGCAGCAGGTCAGTGGTGCCCACGTCACTGTGGGGCTATGTCACAGTGGTCAGCGGGTCAGTGGTGGCCATGTCACTGTGAGGTCATGTCACAGTGTGCAGCAGGACAGTGGTGGCCATGTCACAGTGAGTAACAGGCCACTGGTTGCCATGTCACTGTGGGGCTATGTCACAGTGGTCAACGGGTCAGTAGTGGCCATGTCACTGTTGGGGCCATGTCACAGTGGACAGCAGTTCAGTGGTGGCCATGTCACTGTGGGGGTCATGTCATAGTGGGCAGCAGGTCAGCGGTGGCCATGTCACTGTGGTGGCCATGTGACAGTGGGCAGTAGATCAGTGGTGCCCAAGTCACTGTGGGGTATGTCACAGTGGGCAGCAAGTCAGTGGTGGCCATATCACTATGGGGGCCATGTCACAGTGGGCAGCAGGTCAGTGATGGCCATGTCACAATGAGCAACAGGCCACTGGTTGCCATGTCACTGTGGGGGCTATGTCACAGTGGGCAGCAGGTCAGTGGTGGCCATGTCACTATGGGGGCCATGTCACAGTGGGCAGCAGGTCAGTGGTGGCCATGTCACTATGGGGGCCATGTCACAGTGGGCAGCAGGTCAGTAATGTGCATGTCACTATGGGGGCCATGTCAAAGTGTGCAGAAGGTCAGTGGTGGCCATGTCACTATGGGGGCCATGTCACAGTGGACAGCAGTTCAGTAGTGGCCATGTCACTATGGGGGCCATGTCACAGTGGGCAGCAGGTCAGTAGAGGCCACGTCAATGTGGGGCCATGTCACAGTGGGCAGCAGGTCAGTGATGGCCATGTCACAATGAGCAACAGGCCACTGGTTGCCATGTCACTGTGGGGGCTATGTCACAGTGGGCAGCAGGTCAGTGGTGGCCATGTCACAGTGGGGAACAAGTCACAGTGGGCAGCAGGTTAGTTGAGGCAATGTCACTATGGGTCCATGTCACAGTGGGCAGCAGGTCAGTGGTGGCCATGTCACTATGGGGGCCATGTCACAGTGAGCATCAGGTCAGTAGGGGCCACGTCACTGTGGGGCCATGTCCCAGTGTGTAGCAGGTCAGTGATGGCCATGTCACAGTGAGCAACAGGCCACTGGTTGCCATGTCACTGTGGGGGCTATGTCACAGTGGGCAGCAGGTCAGTGCTGGCCATGTCACTATGGGGGCCATGTCACAGTGGGCAGCAGGTCAATGGTGGCCATGTCACTATGGGGGCCATGTCACAGTGGTCATCAGGTCAGTGCTGGCCATGTCAATAAGGGGTCAATGTCACAGTGGGCAGCAGGTCAGAGCTGGCCATCTCACTGTGGGGGCCATGTCACAGTGGTCAGCGGGTCAGTGGTGGCCATGTCACTGTGGGGGCCATGCCACAGGTGTCAGCGGGACAGTGGTGGCCATGTCAATGTGAGGTCATGTCACAGTGGGCAGCAGATCAGTTGTGGCCATGTCACAATGAGCAACAGTCCACTGGTGGCCATGTCACTGTGGTGGCCAGTCACAGTGGGCAGCAGGTCAGTGGTGGCCATGTCACTGTGGGGGCCATGTCACAGTGGGCAGCAGGTCAGTGGTGCCGAATTCACTGTGGGGCTATGTCACAGTGGTCAGCGGGTCTGTGGTGGCCATGTCACTGTGGTGGCCAATCACAGTGGGCAGCAGGTCAGTAGTGGCCATGTAACTGTGGGGCCATGTCACAGTGTGCAGCAGGTCAGTGATGGCCATTTCACAGTGAGCAACAGGCCACTGGTTGCTATGTCACTGTGGGGGCTATGTCACAGTGGGCAGCAGGTCAATTGTGGCCATGTCACTATGGGGGCCATGTCACAGTGGGCAGCAGGTCAGTAGTGGCCACGTCACTGTGGGGCCATGTCACAGTGGGCAGCAGGTCAGTGCTGGCCATGTCACTATGGGGGCCATGTCACAGTGGGCAGCAGGTCAGTGGTGGCCATGTCACTGTGGGGGCCATGTCAGAGTGGTCAGCGGGTCAGTGGTGGCCATGTCACTGTGGGGGCCATGTCACAGGTGTCAGCGGGCCAGTGGTGGCCATGTCACTGTGAGGTCATGTCACAGTGGGCAGCAGGTCAGTGGTGGCCATGTCAAAATGAGCAACAGTCCACTGGTGGCCATGTCACTGTGGTGAACAATCACAGCGGGCAGCAGGTCAGTGGTGGCCACGTCACTATGGGGGCCATGTCACAGTGCATAGCAGGTCAGTGGTGGCCATGTCACTGTGGGTCTAAGTCACAGTGGTCAGCGGATCAGTGTTGGCCATGTCACTGTGGGGACCATGTCACAGTGGGCAGCAGGTCAGTGGTGGCCATGTCACTATGGGTCCATGTCACAGTGGGCACCTGGTCAGTGGTGGCCATGTCACTGTGAGGTCATGTCACAGTGGGCAGCAGGTCAGTATTGGCCACGTCACTCTGGGGGCCATGTCACAGTGGGTAGCAGGTCAGTGGTGGCCAGGTCACTGTGGGGCTGTGTCACAGTGGTCAGCGGATCAGTGGTGGCCATGTCACTATGGGTCCATGTCACAGTGGGCATCAGGTCAGTGGTGGCCATGTCACAGTGAGCAACAGGCCACTGGTTGCCATGTCATTGTGGGGGCTATGTCACAGTCGGCAACAGGTCAGTGGTGGCCATGTCACTATGGGGGCCATATCACAGTGGGCAGCAGGTCAGTAGTGGCCACGTCACTATGGGGGCCATGTCACAGTGTGCAGCAGGTCACTGATGGACATGTCACTGTGGGGACCAAGTCGCAGTGGGCAGCATGTCAGTGGTGGCCATGTCACTATGGGGGCCATGTCAGAGTGGGAAGGAGGTCAGTGGTGGCCAGATCACTGTGGGGCTATGTCACCGTGGTCAGCGGATCAGTGGTGGCCGTGTCACTGTGGGGACCATGTCACATTGGGCAGCAGGTCAGTGCTGGCCATGTCACTATGGTGGCCATGTCACTATGGTGGCCATGTCACAGTGGGGAGCAGGTCAGTGGTGGCCATGTCACTATGGGGGCTATGTCACATTGGGCAGCAGGTCAGTGGTGGCCATGTCACTGTGGGGGCCATTTCACAGTGGGCAGCAGGTCAGTGGTGGCCATGTCACAGTGAGCAACAGGCCACTGGTTGCCATGTCACTGTGGGGGCTATGTCACAGTGGGCAGCAGGTCAGTGCTGGCCATGTCACTGTGGGGGCCATTTCACAGTGGGCAGCAGGTCAGTGGTGGCCATGTCACTGTGAGGTCATGTCACAGTGGGCAGCAGATCAGTTGTGGCCATGTCACAATGAGCAACAGTCCACTGGTGGCCATGTCAATGTGGTGGCCAGTCACAGTGGGCAGCACGTCAGTGGTGGCCATGTCACTTTGGGGCCATGTGACAGTGGGCAGCATGTCAGTAGTGATCATGTTACTGTATGGGACATGTCACAGTGGGAAGCAGGTCAGTGGTGGCCATGCCCCTGTGAGGTCATGTCACAGTGTGCAGCAGGTCAGTTGGGGCCATGTCACAGTGAGCAACAGGCCACTGGTTGCCATGTCACTGTGGGGGACATGTCACAGTCTTCAGCGTGTCAGTTGTGGCCATATCACTGTGGGCGCCATGTCACATTGGGCAGCAGGTCAGTGGTGGCCATGTCACTATGGGGGCCATGTCACAGTGGGCAGCAGGTCACTGGTGGCCATGTCACTATGGGGGCCATGTCACAGTGGGCAGCAGGTCAGTGGTGGCCATGTCACTGTGGGGGTCATGTCATAGTTGTCAGCGGGTCAATGGTGGCCATGTCACTGTGGGGGCTATGTCACAGTGGTCAGCGGGTCAGTGGCGGTCATGTCACTGTGAGGTCATGTCACAGTGGGCAGCAGGTCTGTACTGGCCATGTCACAGCGAGCAACAGGCCAGTGGTTGCCATGTCACTGTTGGGTCTATGTCACAGTGGGCAGCAGGTCAGTGGTAGCCATGTCACTATGGGGGCTATGTCACATTGGGCAGCAGGTCAGTGGTGGCCATGTCACTGTGAGCAACAGGCCACTGGTTGCCATGTCACTGTGGGGGCTATGTCACAGTGGGCAGCAGGTCAGTAGTGGCCACGTCACTGTGGGGCCATGTCACAGTGTGCAGCAGGTCAGTGATGGCCATGTCACAGTGAGCAACAGGCCACTGGATCGATGTCACTGTGGGGGCTATGTCACAGTGGGCAGCAGGTCAGTTTTGGCCATGTCACTATGGAGGCCATGTCACAGTGGGCAGCATGTCAGTGGTGCCCAAGTCACTGAGGGGCTATGTCACAGTGGGGAGCAGGTCAGTGGTGGCCATGTCACTATGGGGGCCATGTCACAGTGGGCAGCAGTTCAGTAGTGGCCACGTCACTCTGGGGCTATGTCACAGTGGGCAGCAGGTCAGTGGTGGCCATGTCACTATGGGGGCCATGTCACAGTGAGCAGCAGGTCAGTAGTGGCCACGTCACTGTGGGGCCATGTCACAGTGTGCAGCAGGTCAGTGATGGCCATGTCACAGTGAGCAACAGGCCACTGGTTGCCATGTCACTGTGGGGGCTATGTCACAGTGGGCAGCAGGTCAGTGCTGGCCATGTCACTATGGGGGCCATGTCACAGTGGGCAGGAGGTCAATGGTGACCATGTCACTATGGGGGCTATGTCACATTGGGCAGCAGGTCAGTGGTGGCCATGTCACTGTGAGGTCATGTCACAGTGTGCAGCAGGTCAGTGGTGGCCATGTCACAGTGAGCAACAGGCCACTGGTTGCCATGTCACTGTGGGGGCTATGTCACAGTGGGCAGCAGGTCAGTGGTGGCCATGTCACTGTGAGGTCATGTCACAGTGTGCAGCAGGTCAGTGGTGGCCATGTCACAGTGAGCAACAGGCCACTGGTTGCCATGTCACTGTGGGGGCTATGTCACAGTGGGCAGCAGGTCAGTGGTGGCCATGTCACTATGGGGGCCATGTCACAGTGGGCAGCAGGTCAGTAGTGGCCACGTCACTGTGGGGCCATGTCACAGTGTGCAGCAGGTCAGTGATGGCCATGTCACAGTGAGCAACAGGCCACTGGTTGCCATGTCACTGTGGGGGCTATGTCACAGTGGGCAGCAGGTCAATGGTGGCCATGTCACTATGGGGGCTATGTCACATTGGGCAGCAGTTCAGTGGTGGCCATGTCACTGAGAGGTCATGTCACAGTGTGCAGCAGGTCGGTGGTGGCCATGTCACAGTGAGCAACAGCCCACTGGTTGCCATTTCACTGTGGGGGCTATGTCACAGTGGGCAGCAGGTCAATGGTGGCCATGTCACTATGGGGGCCATGTCACAGTGGGCAGCTGGTCAGTGGTGGCCATGTCACTATGGGGGCCACGTCACAGTGGGCAGCAGGTCAGTAGTGGCCACGTCACTGTGGGGCCATGTCACAGTGTGCAGCAGGACAGTGGTGGCCATGTCACAGTGAGCAACAGGCCACTGGTTGCCATGTCACTGTGGGGGCAATGTCACAGTGGGCAGCAGGTCAGTGGTGGCCATGTCACTGTGGGGGCCATGTCACAGTGGGCAGCAGATCAGTGGTGCCCAAGTCACTGTGGGGGCTATGTCACAGTGGGCAGCAGGTCAGTGGTGGCCATGTCACTATGGGGGCCATGTCACAGTGGGCAGCAGGTCAGTAGTGGCCACGTTACTGTTGGGGCCATGTCACAGTGTTCAGCAGGTCAGTGATTGCCATGTCACAGTGAGCAACAGGCCACTGGTTGCCATGTCACTGTGGGGGCAATGTCACAGTGGGCAGCAGGTCAGCTTTGGCCATGTAATTATGGGGGCCATGTCACAGTGGGCAGCAGGTCAGTGGTGCCCATGTCACTGTGAGGTCATGTCACAGTGTGCAGCAGGACAGTGGTGGCCATGTCACAGTGAGCAACAGGCCACTGGTTGCCATGTCACTGTGGGGGCTATATCACAGTGGGCAGCAGGTCAGTGGTGGCCATGTCACTATGGGGGCCATGTCACAGTGGTCAGCAGGTCAGTAGTGGCAACGTCACTGTGGGGCCATGTCACAGTGTGCAGCAGGTCAGTGGTGGCCATGTCACAGTGAGCAACAGGCCACTGCTTGCCATGTCACTGTGGGGGCCATGTCACAGTGGGCAGCAGGTCAGGGGTGGCCATGTCACTGTGGGGGCCATGTCACAGTGTGCAGCAGGTCAGGTATGGCCATGTCACAGTGAGCAACAGGCCACTGGTTGCCATGTCACTGTGCGGGCTATGTCACAGTGGGCAGCAGGAAAGTGGTGGCCATGTCACTATGGGGGCCATGTCACAGTGGGCAGCAGTCCAGTGGTGGCCATGTCACTGAGAGGTCATGTCACAGTGTGCAGCAGGTCGGTGGTGGCCATGTCACAGTGAGCAACAGCCCACTGGTTGCCATTTCACTGTGGGGGCTATGTCACAGTGGGCAGCAGGTCAATGGTGGCCATGTCACTATGGGGGCCACGTCACAGTGGGCAGCAGGTCAGTAGTGGTCACGTCACTGTGGGGCCATGTCACAGTGTGCAGCAGGACAGTGGTGGCCATGTCACAGTGAGCAACAGGCCACTGGTTGCCATGTCACTGTGGGGGCTATGTCACAGTGGGCAGCAGGTCAATGGTGGCCATGTCACTATGGGGTCATGTCACAGTGGGCAGCTTGTGAGTGGTGGCCATGTTACTATGGGGGCCATGTCACGGTGGGCAGCAGGTCAGTAGTGGCCACGTCACTGTGGGGCCATGTCACAGTGTGCAGCAGGTCAGTGATCGCCATGTCACAGTGAGCAACAGGCCACTGGTTGCCATGTCACTGTGGGGGCAATGTCACAGTGGGCAGCAGATCAGTGGTGGCCATGTCACTGTGGTGGCCATGTCAAAGTGAGCAACAGGCCACTGGTTGCCATGTCACTGTGGGGGCTATGTCACAGTGGGCAGCAGGTCAGTGGTGGCCATGTCACAGTGAGCAACAGGCCACTGGTTGCCATGTCACTGTCGGGGCTATGTCACAGTGGGCAGCAGGTCAGTGCTGGCCATGTCACTGTGGGTCTATGTCACAGTGGGCAGCAGGTCAGTGGTGGCCATGTCACTGTGGGGGCCATGTCACAGTGGGCAGCATGTCAGTGGTGGCCATGTCACTATGGGGGCCATGTCACAGTGGGCAGCAGGTCAGTAGTGGCCACGTCACTGTGGGTCTATGTCACAGTGGGCAGCAGGTCAGTGGTGGCCATGTCACAGTGAGCAACAGGCCACTGGTTGCAATTTCACTGTGGGAGCTATGTCACAGTGGGCAGCAGGTCAGTCGTGGCCACGTCACTATGGGGGCCATGTCACAGTGGTCAGCGGGTCAGTGGTGGCCATGTCACTGTTGGGGCCATGTCACAGTGTGCAGCAGGTCAGTGATGGCCATGTCACTATGGGGGTATGTCACATTGCGCAGCAGGTCAGTGGTGGCCATGTCACTGTGAGGTTATGTCACAGTGTGCCTCAGGACAGTTGTGTCAATGTCACTATGGGGGCCATGTCACAGTGGGCAGCAGGTCAGTGGTGGCCATGTCACTATGGGGGCCATGTCACAGTGGTGGACAGTCACATTGGGCAGCAGGTCAGTGCTGGCCATGTCACTATGGGGTCAATATCACAGTGGGCAGCAGGTCAGTTGTCGCCATGTCACTGTGGGGCCATGTCACAGTGTGCAGAAGGTCAGTGATGGCCATGTCACAGTGAGTAACAGGCCACTGGTTGCCATGTCACTGTGGGGGCTATGTCACAGTGGGCAGCAGGTCAGTGGTGGCCATGTCACTATGGGGGCCATGTCACAGTGTGCAGCAGGTCAGTGGTGGCCATGTCACTGTGGGGGCCATGTCACAGTGGGCAGCAGGTCAGTAGTGGCCACGTCACTGTGGGGGCCATGTCACAGTGTGCAGCAGGTCAGTGGTGGCCATGTCACTATGGGGGCCATGTCACAGTGGGCAGCAGGTCAGTAGTGGCCACGTCACTGTGGGGGCCATGTCACAGTGGGCAGCATGTCAGTGGTGATCATGTTACTGTTTGGGACATGTCACAGTGGGGACCAGGTAAATGGTGGCCATGTCACTGTGGTGGACAGTCACATTGGGCAGCAGGTCAGTGCTGGCCATGTCACTATGGGGTCAATGTCACAGTGGGCAGCAGGTCAGTTGTGGCCATGTCACTGTGGGGGCCATGTCACAGTGGTCAGCGGGTCAGTGGTGGCCAAGTCTATATGGGGCCATGTCACAGTGTGCAGCAGGTCAGTAGTGGCCATGTCACTGTGGGGCCATGTCACAGTGTGCAGCAGGTCAGTGATGGCCATGTCACAGTGAGCAACAGGCTACTGGTTGCCATGTCACTGTGGGGGCTATGTCACAGTGGGCAGCAGGTCAGTAGTGGCCACGTCACTGTGGGGCCATGTCACAGTGTGCAGCAGGTCAGTGATGGCCATGTCACACTGAGTAACAGGCCACTGGTTGCCATGTCACTATGGGGGCTATGTCATAGTGGGCAGCAGGTCAGTGCTGGCCATGTCACTATGGGGGCTATGTCACATTGGGCAGCAGGTCAGTGCTGGCCAAGTCTATATGGGTCCATGTTACAGTGGGCAGCAGTTCAGTGGTACCCAATTCACTGTGGGGCTATGTCACAGTGGTCAGCGGGTCAGTGCTGGCCATGTCACTGTTGGGGCCATGTCACAGTGGGCAGCAGGTCAGTGATGGCCATGTCACAGTGAGTAACAGGCCACTGGTTGCCATGTCACTGTGGGGGCTATGTCACAGTGGGCTGCAGGTCAGTTGTGGCCATGTCACTATAGGGGCCATGTCACAGTCGGCAGCAGGTCAGTGCTGGCCATGTCACTATGGGGGCCATGTCACAGTGGGCAGCAGGTCAGTGGTGGCCATGTCACTGTGGTGGCCATGTCACAGTGGTCAGCGGGTCAGTGGTGGCCATGTCACTGTGGGGACCATGTCACAGTGGTCAGCAGGTCAGTGGTGGCCATGTCACTGTGTGGTCATGTCACAGGTGTCAGCGGGTCAATTGTGGCCATGTCACTGTGAGGTCATGTCACAGTGGGCAGCAGATCAGTTGTGGCCATGTCACAATGAGCAACAGTCCATAGGTGGCCATGTCACTGTGGTGGCCAGTCACAGTGGGCAGCAGGTCAGTGGTGGCCACGTCACTGTGGGGCCATGTGACAGTGGGCAGCAGGTCAGTGGTGGCCATGTCACTATGGGGGCCATGTCACAGTGGGCAGCAGGTCAGTAGTGGCCACGTCACTGTGGGGGCATGTCACAGTGTGCAGCAGGTCAGTGATGGCCATGTCACAGTGAGCAACAGGCCACTGGTTGCCATGTCACTGTGGGGGCTATGTCACAGTGTGCAGCAGGTCAGTGCTGGCCATGTCACTATGGGGGCCATGTCACAGTGGGCAGCAGGTCAGTAGTGGCCACGTCACTGTGGGGCCATGTCACAGTGTGCAGCAGGTCAGTGATGGCCATGTCACAGTGAGCAACAGGCCACTGGTTGCCATGTCACTGTGGGGGCTATGTCACAGTGGGCAGAAGGTCAGTGGTGGCCATGTCACTGTGAGGTCATGTCACAGTGTGCAGCAGGTCAGTGGTGGCCAAATCACAGTGAGCAACAGGCCACTGGTTGCCATGTCACTGTGGGGGCTATGTCACAGTGGGCAGAAGGTCAGGGGTGGCCATGTCACTGTGGGGGCCATGTCACAGTGGGCAGCATGTCAGTGGTGGCCATGTCACTGTTGGGGCCATGTCACAGTGGGCAGCAGGTCAGTGATGGCCATGTCACAGTGAGCAACAGGCCACTGGTTGCTATGTCACTGTGGGGGCTATGTCACAGTGGGCAGCAGGTCAGTTTTGGCCATGTCACTATGGGGGCCATGTCACAGTGGGCGGCAGGTCAGTGATGGCCATGTCACAGTGAGCAACAGGCCACTGGTTGCCATGTCACTGTCGCGGCTATGTCACAGTGGGCAGCAGGTCAGTGATGGCCATGTCACAGTGAGCAACAGGCCACTGGTTGCCATGTCACTATGGGGGCCATGTCACAGTGGGCAGCAGAACAACGGTGGCCATGTCACTGTGAGTTCATGTCACAGTGTGCAGCAGGCAGTGGTGGCCATGTCACAGTGAGCAACAGGCCACTGGTTGCCATGTCACTGTGGGGGCTATGTCACAGTGGGCAGCAGGTCAGTGCTGGCCATGTCACAGTGAGCAACAGGCCACTGGTTGCCATGTCACTGTGGGGGCTATGTCACAGTGGGCAGCAGGTCAGTGGTGGCCATGTCGCTATGGGGGCCATGTCACACTGAGCAGCAGTTCAGTAGTGGCCACGTCACTGTGGGGCCATGTCACAGTGTGCAGCAGGTCAGTGATGGCCATGTCACAGTGAGCAACAGGCCACTGGTTGCCATGTCACTGTGGGGGCAATGTCACAGTGGGCAGCAGGTCAATGGTGGCCATGTCACTATGGGGGCTATGTCACAGTGTGCAGCAGGTCAGTGGTGGCCATGTCACTGTGAGGTCATGTCACAGTGTGCAGCAGGTCAGTGGTGGCATTGTCACAGTGAGCAACAGGCCACTGGTTGCCATGTCACTGTGGGGGCTATGTCACAGTGGGCAGCAGGTCAGTGGTGGCCATGTCACTATGGGGGCCATGTCACAGTGGGCAGCAGGTCAGTGGTGCCCAAGTCACTGTGGGGCTATGTCACAGTGGTCAGCGGGTCAGTAGTGGCCATGTCACAGTTGGGGCCATGTCACAGTGGGCAGCAGGTCAGTAGTGGCCACGTCACTGTGGGGCCATGTCACAGTGTGCAGCAGGTCAGTGATGGCCATGTCACAGTGAGCAACAGGCCACTGGTTGCCATGTCACTGTGGGGGCTATGTCACAGTGGGCAGCAGGTCAGTGCTGGCCATGTCACTATGGGACCATGTCACAGTGGGCAGCAGAACAATGGTGGCCATGTCACTGTGATTTCATGTCAGAGTGTGCAGCAGGCAGTGGTGGCCATGTCACAGTGAGCAACAGGCCACTGGTTGCCATGTCACTGTGGGGGCTATGTCACAGTGGGCAGCAGGTCAGTGCTGGCCATGTCACAGTGAGCAACAGGCCACTGCTTGCCATGTCACTATGGGGGCCATGTCACAGTGGGCAGCAGGTCAGTGGTGGCCATGTCACTATGGGGGCCATGTCACAGTGGGCAGCAGGTCAGTGGTGGCCATGTCACTATGGGGGCCATGTCACAGTGGGCAGCAGGTCAGTAGTGGCCACGGCACTGTGGGGCCATGTCACAGTGTGCAGCAGGTCAGTGATGGCCATGTCACAGTGAGCAACAGGCCACTGGTTGCCATGTCACTGTGGGTGCTATGTCACAGTGGGCAGCAGGTCAGTGCTGGCCATGTCACTATGGGGGCCATGTCACATTGGGCAGCAGGTCAATGGTGGCCGTGTCACTATGGGGGCTATGTCACATTGGGCAGCAGGTCAGTGGTGGCCATGTCACTGTGAGGTCATGTCACAGTGTGCAGCAGGTCAGTGGTGGCCATGTCGCAGTGAGCAACAGGCCACTGGTTGCCATGTCACTGTGGTTGCTATGTCACAGTGGGCAGCAGGTCAGTGGTGGCCATGTCACTATGGGGGCTATGTCACATTGGGCAGCAGGTCAGTGGTGGCCATGTAACTATGGGGGCCATGTCACATTGGGCAGCAGGTCAGTGGTGGCCATGTCACTATGGGGGCCATGTCACAGTGGGCAGCAGGTCAGTGGTGGCCATGTCACTATGGGGGCTATGTCACATTGGGCAGCAGGTCAGTGGTGGCCATGTCACTGTGAGTTCATGTCACAGTGTGCAGCAGGTCAGTGGTGGCCATGTCACAGTGAGCAACAGGCCACTGGTTGCCATGTCACTGTGGGGGCTCTGTCACAGTGGGCAGCAGGTCAGTGGTGGCCATGTCACTATGGGGGCCATGTCACAGTGGGCAGCAGGTCAGTTGTGGCCACGTCTCTATGGGGGACGTGTCACAGTGGGCAGCAGTTCAGTGGTGGCCAGGTCACTGTGAAGTCATGTCACAGTGTGCAGAAGGTCAGTGGTGGACATGTCACTATGGGGGCTCTGTCACAGTGGGCAGCAGGTCAGTGGTGGCCATGTCACTGTGGGGGCCATGTCACAGTGGTCAGCGGGTCAGTGGTGGCCATGTCATTGTGGGGGCTATGTCACAGTGGTCAGCGGATCAGTGGTGGCCATGACACTGTGGGGACCAGTCACAGTGGGCAGCCGGTCAGTGATGGCCATGTCACAGTGAGCAACAGGCTACTGGTTGCCATGTCACTGTGGGGGCTATGTCACAGTGGGCCGCAGGTCAGTGATGGCCATGTCACTGTGGGGGCCATGTAACAGTGGGTAGCAGGTCAGTGGTGGCCAGGTCACTATGGGGGCCATGTCACAGTGAGAAACAGGCCACTGGTTGCCATGTCACTGTGGGGGCTATGTCACAGTGGTCAGCGGATCAGTGGTGGCCATGTCACTGTGGGGACCATGTCACAGTGGGCAGCAGGTCACTTGTGGCCATGTCACTATGGGTCCATGTCACAGTGGGCAGCAGGTCAGTGGTGGCCATATCACTATGGAGGCTATGTCACATTGGGCAGCAGGTCAGTGGTGGCCATGTCCCTGTGAGGTCATGTCACAGTGGGCAGCAGGTCAGTGGTGGCCATGTCACTATGGGGCCATGTCACAGTGGGCAGCAGGTCAGTGGTGGCCATGTCACTGTGGGGCTATATCACAGTGGTCAGCGAATCAGTGGTGACCATGTCACTGTGGGGGCCATGTCACAGTGGGCAGCAGGTCAGTAGTGGCCACGTCACTGTGGGGCCATGTCACATTGTGCAGCAGGTCAGTGATGGCCATGTCACAGTGAGCGACAGGCCACTGCTTGCCATGTCACTGTGGGGGTTATGTCACAGTGGGCAGCAGGTCAGTGGTGCCCATGTCACTATGGGGGCCATGTCACAGTGGGTAGCAGGTCAGTGGTGGCCATGTCACTGTGGGGCTATGTCACAGTGGTCAGCGGATCAGTGGTGGCCATGTCACTGTCGGGACCATGTCACAGTGGTCAGCAGGTCAGTTGTGGCCAGGTCACTGTGGCTCCATGTCACAGTGTGCAGCAGGTCAGTGGTGGCCATGTCACTATGGAGGCTATGTCACATTGGGCAGCAGGTCAGTGGTGGCAATGTCACTGTGAGGTCATGTCACAGTGTGCAGCAGGTCAGTGGTGGCCATGTCACAGTGAGCAACAGGCCACTGGTTGCCATGTCACTGTGGGGGCTATGTCACAGTGGGCAGCAGGTCAGTGGTGGCCATGTCACTGTGAAGTCATGTCACAGAGTGCAGAAGGTCAGTGGTGGACATGTCACAGTGAGAAACCGGCCAGTGGTTGCCATGTCACTGTGGGGGCCATGTCTACAGTGTGCAGCATGTCAGTGGTGACCATGTCACTATGGGGGCCATGTCACATTGTGCAGCAGGTCAGTGATGGCCATGTCACAGTGAGCAACAGGCCACTGGTTGCCGTGTCACTGTGGGGGCTATGTCACAGTGGCAGCAGGTCAGTAGTGGCCACGTCAATACGGGGGCCATGTCACAGTGGGTAGCAGGTCAGTGGTGGCCAGGTCACTGTGGGGACCATGTCACAGTGGGCAGCGGATCAGTGGTGGCCATGTCACTGTGGGGACCATGTCACAGTGGGCAGCAGGTCAGTTGTGGCCAAGTCCCTATGGGGGCCATGTCAAAGTGGGCAGCATGTCAGTGGTGCCCATATCACTATGGGGGCCATGTCACAGTGGGTAGCAGTTCAGTGGTGGCCAGGTCACTGTGGGGCTATGTCACTGTGGTCAGCGGATCAGTGGTGGCCATGTCACTATGGAGGCTATGTCACATTGGGCAGCAGGTCAGTGGTGGCAATGTCACTGTGAGGTCATGTCACAGTGTGCAGCAGGTCAGTGGTGGCCATGTCACAGTGAGCAACAGGCCACTGGTTGCCATGTCACTGTGGGGGCTATGTCACAGTGGGCAGCAGGTCAGTGGTGGCCATGTCACTGTGAAGTCATGTCACAGAGTGCAGAAGGTCAGTGGTGGACATGTCACAGTGAGAAACCGGCCAGTGGTTGCCATGTCACTGTGGGGGCCATGTCTACAGTGGGCAGCATGTCAGTGATGACCATGTCACTATGGGGGCCATGTCACATTGTGCAGCAGGTCAGTGATGGCCATGTCACAGTGAGCAACAGGCCACTGGTTGCCGTGTCACTGTGGGGGCTATGTCACAGTGGCAGCAGGTCAGTAGTGGCCACGTCAATACGGGGGCCATGTCACAGTGGGTAGCAGGTCAGTGGTGGCCAGGTCACTGTGGGGACCATGTCACAGTGGGCAGCGGATCAGTGGTGGCCATGTCACTGTGGGGACCATGTCACAGTGGGCAGCAGGTCAGTTGTGGCCAAGTCCCTATGGGGGCCATGTCAAAGTGGGCAGCATGTCAGTGGTGCCCATATCACTATGGGGGCCATGTCACAGTGGGTAGCAGTTCAGTGGTGGCCAGGTCACTGTGGGGCTATGTCACTGTGGTCAGCGGATCAGTGGTGGCCATGTCACTATGGGGGCCATGTCACAGTGGGCAGCAGGTCAGTAGTGGCCACGTCACTGTGGGGCCATGTCACAGTGTGCAACAGGTCAGTGATGGCCATGTCACAGTGAGCAACAGGCCACTGGTTGCCATGTCACTGTGGGGGCTATGTCACAGTGGGCAGCAGGTCAGTTGTGGCCAAGTCTCTATGGGGGCCATGTCACAGTGGGAAGGAGGTCAGTGGTGGCCACGTCACTGTGGGGCTATGTCACAGTGATCAGCGGATCAGTGGTGGCCATGTCACTGTGGGGACCATGTCACAGTGGGCAGCAGGTCAGTGGTGGCCATGTCACTATGGGGGCTATGTAACAGTGGGTAGCAGATCAGTGGTGGCCATGTCACTGTGGGGCTATATCACAGTGGTCAGCGGATCAGTGGTGACCATGTCACTGTGGGGGCCATGTCACAGTGGGCAGCAGGTCAGTAGTGGCCACGTCACTGTGGGGCCATGTCACATTGTGCAGCAGGTCAGTGATGGCCATGTCACAGTGAGTAACAGGCCACTGGTTGCCGTGTCACTGTGGGGTCTATGTCACAGTGGGCAACAGGTCAGTGGTGGCAATGTCACTATGGGTGCCATGACACAGTGGGCAGCCGGTCAGTGGTGGCCATGTCACTATGGGGGCCGTGTCACAGTGGGCAGCAGGTCAGTAGTGGCCACGTCACTGTGGGGCCATGTCACAGTGTGCAGCAGGTCAGTGATCGCCATGTCGCAGTGAGTAACAGGCCACTGGTTGCCATGTCACTGTGGGGGCTATGTCACATTGCGCAGCAGGTCAATGGTGGCCATGTCACTGTGAGGTCATGTCACAGTGTGCAGCAGGTCAGTGGTGGCCATGTCACAGTGAGCAACAGGCCACTGGTTGCCATGTCACTGTGGGGGCTATGTCACAGTGGGCAGCAGGTCAGTGGTGGCCATGTCACTATGGGGGCCATGTCACAGTGGGCAGCAGGTCAGTGGTGGCCATGTCACTATGGGGGCTATGTCACATTGGGCAGCAGGTCAGTGGTTGCCATGTCACTGTGAGTTCATGTCACAGTGTGCAGCAGGTCAGTGGTGGCCATGTCACAGTGAGCAACAGGCCACTGGTTGCCATGTCACTGTGGGGGCTATGTCACAGTGGGCAGCAGGTCAGTGGTGGCCATGTCACTATGGGCGCCATGTCACAGTGGGCAGCAGGTCAGTGGTGCCCAAGTCACTGTGGGGCTATGTCACAGCGGGCAGCAGGTCAGTGGTGACCATGTCACTATGGGGGCCATGTCACAGTGGGCAGCAGGTCAGTAGTGGCCACGTCACTGTGGGGCCATGTCACAGTGTGCAGCAGGTCAATGATGGCCATGTCACAGTGAGCAACAGGCCACTGGTTGCCATGTCACTGTGGGGGCTATGTCACAGTGGGCAGCAGGTCAGTGGTGGCCATGTCACTATGGGCGCCATGTCACAGTGGGCAGCAGGTCAGTGGTGCCCAAGTCACTGTGGGGCTATGTCACAGTGGTCAGCGGGTCAGTAGTGGCCATGTCACTGTTGGGGCCATGTCACAGTGGGCAGCAGGTCATTGGTTGCCCTGTCACTATGGGGGCCATGTCACAGTGGGCAGCAGGTCAGTGATGGCCATGTCACAGTGAGCAACAGGCTACTGGTTGCGATGTCACTATGGGGGCTATGTCACAGTGTGCAGCAGGTCAGTGGTGGCATTGTCACAGTGAGCAACAGGCCACTGGTTGCCATGTCACTGTGGGGGCTATGTCACAGTGGGCAGCAGGTCAGTGGTGGCCATGTCACTATGGGGGCCATGTCACAGTGGGCAGCAGGTCAGTGGTGGCCAGGTCACTATGGGGGCCATGTCACAGTGGGCAGCAGGTCAGTGGTGGCCAGGTCACTATGGGGGCCATGTCACAGTGGGCAGCAGGTCAGTGGTGGCCATGTCACTATGGCGGCCATGTCACAGTGGGCAGCAGGTCAGTGGTGGCCATGTCACTGTGGGGGCGAAGTCACAGTGGGCAGCAGGTCAATTGTGGCCATGTCACTATGGGGGCCATGTCACAGTGGGCAGCAGGTCAGTGGTGGCCATGTCACTATGGGGGCCATGTCACAGTGGGCAGCAGGTCAGTGGTGGCCATGTCACTATGGGGGCCATGTCACAGTGTGCAGCAGGTCAGTGGTGGCCATGTCACAGTGAGCAACAGGCCACTGGTTGCCATGTCACTGTGGGGGCGAAGTCACAGTGGGCAGCAGGTCAATTGTGGCCATGTCACTATGGGGGCCATGTCACAGTGGGCAGCAGGTCAGTGGTGGCCATGTCACTATGGGGGCCATGTCACAGTGGGCAGCAGGTCAGTGGTGGCCATGTCACTATGGAGGCTATGTCACATTGGGCAGCAGGTCAGTGGTGGCCATGTCACTATGGGGTCCATGTCACAGTGGGTAGCAGGTCAGTGGTGGCCATGTCACTGTGGGGGCCATGTCACAGTGGTCAGCGGGTCAGTGGTGGTCATGTCACTGTGGGAGCCATGTCACTATGGGGGCCATGTCACAGTGGGCAACAGGTCAGTTGTGGCCATGTCACTGTGGGGGCCATGTCACAGTGGTAAGCGGGTCAGTGGTGGCCATGTCACTGTAGGGGCCATGTCACAGGTGTCAGTGGGTCAGTGGTGGCCATGTCACTGTGAGGTCATGTCACAGTGTGCAGCAGGTCAGTGGTGGCAATGTCACTATGGGGGCCATGTCACAGTGGGCAGCAGGTCAGTGATGGACATGTCACTATGGGTCCATGTCACAGTGGGCAGCAGGTCAGTGGTGGCCATGTCACTATGGGGGCTATGTCACATTGGGCAGCTGGTCAGTGGTGGCCATGTCACTGTGAGGTCATGTCACAGTGGGTAGCAGGTCAGTGGTGGCCAGGTCACTGTGGGGCTATGTCACAGTGGTCAGCGGATCAGTGGTGGCCATGTCACTGTGGGGACCATGTCACAGTGGGCAGCAGGTCAGTTGTGGCCAAGTCCCTATGGGGGCCATGTCACAATGGGCAGCATGTCAGTGGTGGCCAGGTCACTATGGGGGCCATGTCACAGTGGGTAGCAGGTCAGTGGTGGCCAGGTCACTATGGGGGCCATGTCACAGTGGGTAGCAGGTCAGTGGTGCCCAAGTCACTGTGGGGCTATGTCACAGCGGGCAGCAGGTCAGTGGTGGCCATGTCACTATGGGGGCCATGTCACAGTGGTCAGCGGGTCAGTAGTGGCCACGTCACTGTGGGGCCATGTCACAGTGTGCAGCAGGTCAGTGATGGCCATGTCACTATGGGGGCCATGTCACAGTGGGCAGCAGGTCAGTGGTGGCCATGTCACTATGGGGGCCATGTCACAGTGGGCAGCAGGTCAGTGGTGGCCATGTCACTGTGAAGTCATGTCACAGAGTGCAGCAGGTCAGTGGTGGACATGTCACAGTGAGAAACAGGCCACTGGTTGCCATGTCACTTTGGGGGCTATGTCACAGTGGGCAGCAGGTCAGTTGTGGCCAAGTCTCTATGGGGGCCATGTCACAGTGGGAAGGAGGTCAGTGGTGGCCACGTCACTGTGGGGCTATGTCACAGTGATCAGCGGATCAGTGGTGGCCATGTCACTGTGGGGACCATGTCACAGTGGGCAGCAGGTCAGTGGTGGCCATGTCACTATGGGGGCTATGTAACAGTGGGTAGCAGATCAGTGGTGGCCATGTCACTGTGGGGCTATATCACAGTGGTCAGCGGATCAGTGGTGACCATGTCACTGTGGGGGCCATGTCACAGTGGGCAGCAGGTCAGTAGTGGCCACGTCACTGTGGGGCCATGTCACATTGTGCAGCAGGTCAGTGATGGCCATGTCACAGTGAGTAACAGGCCACTGGTTGCCGTGTCACTGTGGGGGCTATGTCACAGTGGGCAGCAGGTCAGTGATGGCCATGTCACTATGGGGGCCATGTCACAGTGGGCAGCAGGTCAGTGGTGGCCATTTCACTGTGGGTACCATGTCACAGTGTGCAGCAGCTCCGTGGTGGCCATGTCACAGTGAGCAACAGGCCGCTGGTTGCCATGTCACTGTGGGGTCTATGTCACAGTGGGCAACAGGTCAGTGGTGGCAATGTCACTATGGGTGCCATGACACAGTGGGCAGCCGGTCAGTGGTGGCCATGTCACTATGGGGGCCGTGTCACAGTGGGCAGCAGGTCAGTAGTGGCCACGTCACTGTGGGGCCATGTCACAGTGTGCAGCAGGTCAGTGATCGCCACGTCACAGTGAGTAACAGGCCACTGGTTGCCATGTCACTGTGGGGGCTATGTCACAGTGGGCAGCAGGTCAGTTCTGGCCATGTCACTATGGGGGTATGTCACATTGCGCAGCAGGTCAGTGGTGGCCATGTCACAGGGAGCAACAGGCCACTGGTTGCCATGTCACTGTGGGGGCTATGTCACAGTGGGCAGCAGGAGAGTGGTGGCCATGTCACTATGGGAGCCATGTCACAGTGGGCAGCAGGTCAGTGGTGGCCATGTCACTATGGGGGCTATGTCACAGTGGGCAGCAGGTCAGTGGTGGCCATGTCACTATGGGGGCCATGTCACATTGGGCAGCAGGTCAGTGGTGGCCATGTCACTATGGGGGCCATGTCACAGTGGGCAGCAGGTCAGTGGTGGCCATGTCACTATGGGGGCTATGTCACATTGGGCAGCAGGTCAGTGGTTGCCATGTCACTGTGAGTTCATGTCACAGTGTGCAGCAGGTCAGTGGTGGCCATGTCACAGTGAGCAACAGGCCACTGGTTGCCATGTCACTGTGGGGGCTATGTCACAGTGGGCAGCAGGTCAGTGGTGGCCATGTCACTATGGGCGCCATGTCACAGTGGGCAGCAGGTCAGTGGTGCCCAAGTCACTGTGGGGCTATGTCACAGCGGGCAGCAGGTCAGTGGTGGCCATGTCACTATGGGGGCCATGTCACAGTGGGCAGCAGGTCAGTAGTGGCCACGTCACTGTGGGGCCATGTCACAGTGTGCAGCAGGTCAGTGATGGCCATGTCACAGTGAGCAACAGGCCACTGGTTGCCATGTCACTGTGGGGGCTATGTCACAGTGGGCAGCAGGTCAGTGGTGGCCATGTCACTATGGGGGCCATGTCACAGTGGGCAGCAGGTCAGTGGTGCCCAAGTCACTGTGGGGCTATGTCACAGCGGGCAGCAGGTCAGTGGTGGCCATGTCACTATGGGGGCCATGTCACAGTGGGCAGCAGGTCAGTAGTGGCCACGTCACTGTGGGGCCATGTCACAGTGTGCAGCAGGTCAGTGATGGCCATGTCACAGTGAGCAACAGGCCACTGGTTGCCATGTCACTGTGGGGGCTATGTCACAGTGGGCAGCAGGTCAGTGGTGGCCATGTCACTATGGGGGCCATGTCACAGTGGGCAGCAGGTCAGTGGTGCCCAAGTCACTGTGGGGCTATGTCACAGTGGTCAGCGGGTCAGTAGTGGCCATGTCACTGTTGGGGCCATGTCACAGTGGGCAGCAGGTCAGTGGTGGCCATGTCACTATGGGGGCCATGTCACAGTGGGCAGCAGGTCAATGGTGGCCATGTCACTATGGGGGCTATGTCACATTGGGCAGCAGGTCAGTGGTGGCCATGTCACTGTGAGGTCATGTCACAGTGTGCAGCAGGTCAGTGGTGGCATTGTCACAGTGAGCAACAGGCCACTGGTTGCCATGTCAATATGGGGCTATGTCACAGTGGGCAGCAGGTCAGTGGTGGCCATGTCACTATGGGGGCCATGTCACAGTGTGCAGCAGGTCAGTGATGGCCATGTCACAGTGAGCAACAGGCCACTGGTTGCCATGTCACTGTGGGGGCGAAGTCACAGTGGGCAGCAGGTCAATTGTGGCCATGTCACTATGGGGGCCATGTCACAGTGGGCAGCAGGTCAGTGGTGGCCATGTCACTATGGAGGCTATGTCACATTGGGCAGCAGGTCAGTGGTGGCCATGTCACTATGGGGTCCATGTCACAGTGGGTAGCAGGTCAGTGGTGGCCATGTCACTGTGGGGGCCATGTCACAGTGGTCAGCGGGTCAGTGGTGGCCATGTCACTGTGGGAGCCATGTCACTATGGGGGCCATGTCACAGTGGGCAACAGGTCAGTTGTGGCCATGTCACTGTGGGGGCCATGTCACAGTGGTTAGCGGGTCAGTGGTGGCCATGTCAATGTAGGGGCCATGTCACAGGTGTCAGCGGGTCAGTGGTGGCCATGTCACTGTGAGGTCATGTCACAGTGTGCAGCAGGTCAGTGGTGGCAATGTCACTATGGGGGCCATGTCACAGTGGGCAGCAGGTCAGTGATGGCCATGTCACTATGGGTCCATGTCACAGTGGGCAGCAGGTCAGTGGTGGCCATGTCACTATGGGGGCTATGTCACATTGGGCAGCTGGTCAGTGGTGGCCATGTCACTGTGAGGTCATGTCACAGTGTGCAGCAGGTCAGTAGTGGCCACGTCAATACGGGGGCCATGTCACAGTGGGTAGCAGGTCAGTGGTGGCCAGGTCACTGTGGGGCTATGTCACAGTGGTCAGCGGATCAGTGGTGGCCATGTCACTGTGGGGACCATGTCACAGTGGGCAGCAGGTCAGTTGTGGCCAAGTCCCTATGGGGGCCATGTCACAATGGGCAGCATGTCAGTGGTGGCCAGGTCACTATGGGGGCCATGTCACAGTGGGTAGCAGGTCAGTGGTGGCCAGGTCACTATGGGGGCCATGTCACAGTGGGTAGCAGGTCAGTGGTGCCCAAGTCACTGTGGGGCTATGTCACAGCGGGCAGCAGGTCAGTGGTGGCCATGTCACTATGGGGGCCATGTCACAGTGGGCAGCAGGTCAGTAGTGGCCACGTCACTGTGGGGCCATGTCACAGTGTGCAGCAGGTCAGTGATCGCCACGTCACAGTGAGTAACAGGCCACTGGTTGCCATGTCACTGTGGGGGCTATGTCACAGTGGGCAGCAGGTCAGTTCTGGCCATGTCACTATGGGGGTATGTCACATTGCGCAGCAGGTCAGTGGTGGCCATGTCACAGGGAGCAACAGGCCACTGGTTGCCATGTCACTGTGGGGGCTATGTCACAGTGGGCAGCAGGTCAGTGGTGGCCATGTCACTATGGGAGCCATGTCACAGTGGGCAGCAGGTCAGTGGTGGCCATGTCACTATGGGGGCTATGTCACAGTGGGCAGCAGGTCAGTGGTGGCCATGTCACTATGGGGGCCATGTCACATTGGGCAGCAGGTCAGTGGTGGCCATGTCACTATGGGGGCCATGTCACAGTGGGCAGCAGGTCAGTGGTGGCCATGTCACTATGGGGGCTATGTCACATTGGGCAGCAGGTCAGTGGTTGCCATGTCACTGTGAGTTCATGTCACAGTGTGCAGCAGGTCAGTGGTGGCCATGTCACAGTGAGCAACAGGCCACTGGTTGCCATGTCACTGTGGGGGCTATGTCACAGTGGGCAGCAGGTCAGTGGTGGCCATGTCACTATGGGCGCCATGTCACAGTGGGCAGCAGGTCAGTGGTGCCCAAGTCACTGTGGGGCTATGTCACAGCGGGCAGCAGGTCAGTGGTGGCCATGTCACTATGGGGGCCATGTCACAGTGGGCAGCAGGTCAGTAGTGGCCACGTCACTGTGGGGCCATGTCACAGTGTGCAGCAGGTCAGTGATGGCCATGTCACAGTGAGCAACAGGCCACTGGTTGCCATGTCACTGTGGGGGCTATGTCACAGTGGGCAGCAGGTCAGTGGTGGCCATGTCACTATGGGGGCCATGTCACAGTGGGCAGCAGGTCAGTGGTGCCCAAGTCACTGTGGGGCTATGTCACAGCGGGCAGCAGGTCAGTGGTGGCCATGTCACTATGGGGGCCATGTCACAGTGGGCAGCAGGTCAGTAGTGGCCACGTCACTGTGGGGCCATGTCACAGTGTGCAGCAGGTCAGTGATGGCCATGTCACAGTGAGCAACAGGCCACTGGTTGCCATGTCACTGTGGGGGCTATGTCACAGTGGGCAGCAGGTCAGTGGTGGCCATGTCACTATGGGGGCCATGTCACAGTGGGCAGCAGGTCAGTGGTGCCCAAGTCACTGTGGGGCTATGTCACAGTGGTCAGCGGGTCAGTAGTGGCCATGTCACTGTTGGGGCCATGTCACAGTGGGCAGCAGGTCAGTGGTGGCCATGTCACTATGGGGGCCATGTCACAGTGGGCAGCAGGTCAATGGTGGCCATGTCACTATGGGGGCTATGTCACATTGGGCAGCAGGTCAGTGGTGGCCATGTCACTGTGAGGTCATGTCACAGTGTGCAGCAGGTCAGTGGTGGCATTGTCACAGTGAGCAACAGGCCACTGGTTGCCATGTCAATATGGGGCTATGTCACAGTGGGCAGCAGGTCAGTGGTGGCCATGTCACTATGGGGGCCATGTCACAGTGGGCAGCAGGTCAGTAGTGGCGAGGTTACTGTGGGGCCATGTCACAGTGTGCAGCAGGTCAGTGATGGCCATGTCACAGTGAGCAACAGGCCACTGGTTGCCATGTCACTGTGGGGGCTATGTCACAGTGTGCAGCAGGTCAGTGGTGGCCATGTCACTATGGGGGCCATGTCACAGTGGGCAGCAGGTCAGTAGTGGCCACGTCACTGTGGGGCCATGTCACACTGTGCAGCAGGTCAGTGATGGCCATGTCACAGTGAGCAACAGGCCACTGGTTGCCATGTCACTGTGGGGGCGAAGTCACAGTGGGCAGCAGGTCAATTGTGGCCATGTCACTATGGGGGCCATGTCACAGTGGGCAGCAGGTCAGTGGTGGCCATGTCACTATGGAGGCTATGTCACATTGGGCAGCAGGTCAGTGGTGGCCATGTCACTATGGGGTCCATGTCACAGTGGGTAGCAGGTCAGTGGTGGCCATGTCACTGTGGGGGCCATGTCACAGTGGTCAGCGGGTCAGTGGTGGCCATGTCACTGTGGGAGCCATGTCACTATGGGGGCCATGTCACAGTGGGCAACAGGTCAGTTGTGGCCATGTCACTGTGGGGGCCATGTCACAGTGGTAAGCGGGTCAGTGGTGGCCATGTCACTGTAGGGGCCATGTCACAGGTGTCAGCGGGTCAGTGGTGGCCATGTCACTGTGAGGTCATGTCACAGTGTGCAGCAGGTCAGTGGTGGCAATGTCACTATGGGGGCCATGTCACAGTGGGCAGCAGGTCAGTGATGGCCATGTCACTATGGGTCCATGTCACAGTGGGCAGCAGGTCAGTGGTGGCCATGTCACTATGGGGGCTATGTCACATTGGGCAGCTGGTCAGTGGTGGCCATGTCACTGTGAGGTCATGTCACAGTGTGCAGCAGGTCAGTAGTGGCCACGTCAATACGGGGGCCATGTCACAGTGGGTAGCAGGTCAGTGGTGGCCAGGTCACTGTGGGGCTATGTCACAGTGGTCAGCGGATCAGTGGTGGCCATGTCACTGTGGGGACCATGTCACAGTGGGCAGCAGGTCAGTTGTGGCCAAGTCCCTATGGGGGCCATGTCACAATGGGCAGCATGTCAGTGGTGGCCAGGTCACTATGGGGGCCATGTCACAGTGGGTAGCAGGTCAGTGGTGGCCAGGTCACTATGGGGGCCATGTCACAGTGGGTAGCAGGTCAGTGGTGCCCAAGTCACTGTGGGGCTATGTCACAGCGGGCAGCAGGTCAGTGGTGGCCATGTCACTATGGGGGCCATGTCACAGTGGGCAGCAGGTCAGTAGTGGCCACGTCACTGTGGGGCCATGTCACAGTGTGCAGCAGGTCAGTGATGGCCATGTCACAGTGAGCAACAGGCCACTGGTTGCCATGTCACTGTGGGGGCTATGTCACAGTGGGCAGCAGGTCAGTGGTGGCCATGTCACTATGGGGGCCATGTCACAGTGGGCAGCAGGTCAGTGGTGCCCAAGTCACTGTGGGGCTATGTCACAGCGGGCAGCAGGTCAGTGGTGGCCATGTCACTATGGGGGCCATGTCACAGTGGGCAGCAGGTCAGTAGTGGCCACGTCACTGTGGGGCCATGTCACAGTGTGCAGCAGGTCAGTGGTGGCCATGTCACAGTGAGCAACAGGCCACTGGTTGCCATGTCACTGTGGGGGCTATGTCACAGTGGGCAGCAGGTCAGTGGTGGCCATGTCACTATGGGCGCCATGTCACAGTGGGCAGCAGGTCAGTGGTGCCCAAGTCACTGTGGGGCTATGTCACAGTGGTCAGCGGGTCAGTAGTGGCCATGTCACTGTTGGGGCCATGTCACAGTGGGCAGCAGGTCATTGGTTGCCATGTCACTATGGGGGCCATGTCACAGTGGGCAGCAGGTCAGTAGTGGCCACGTCACTGTGGGGCCATGTCACAGTGTGCAACAGGTCAGTGATGGCCATGTCACAGTGAGCAACAGGCCACTGGTTGCGATGTCACTGTGGGGGCAATGTCACAGTGGGCAGCAGGTCAATGGTGGCCATGTCACTATGGGGGCTATGTCACAGTGGGCAGCAGGTCAGTGGTGGCATTGTCACAGTGAGCAACAGGCCACTGGTTGCCATGTCACTGTGGGGGCTATGTCACAGTGGGCAGCAGGTCAGTGGTGGCCATGTCACTATGGGGGCCATGTCACAGTGGGCAGCAGGTCAGTGGTGCCCAAGTCACTGTGGGGCTATGTCACAGTGGTCATCGGGTCAGTAGTGGCCATGTCACTGTTGGGGCCATGTCACAGTGGGCAGCAGGTCAATGGTGGCCATGTCACTATGGGGGTTATGTAACAGTGGGTAGCAGATCAGTGGTGGCCATGTCACTGTGGGGGCCATGTCACAGTGGGGAGCAGGTCAGTAGTGGCCACGTCACTGTGGGGCCATGTCACATTGTGCAGCAGGTCATTGATGGCCATGTCACAGTGAGCAACAGGCCACTGGTTGCCATGTCACTGTGGGGGCTATGTCACAGTGGGCCGCAGGTCAGTGATGGCCATGTCACTGTGGGGGCCATGTAACAGTGGGTAGCAGGTCAGTGGTGGCCAGGTCACTATGGGGGCCATGTCACAGTGGGTAGCAGGTCAGTGGTGGCCATGTCACTGTGGGGCTATGTCACAGTGGGCAGCAGGTCAGTGGTGTCCATGTCACTGTGAGGTCATGTCACAGTGTGCAGAAGGTCAGTGGTGGCATTGTCACAGTGAGCGACAGGCCACTGCTTGCCATGTCACTGTGGGGGTTATGTCACAGTGGGCAGCAGGTCAGTGGTGCCCATGTCACTATGGGGGCCATGTCACACTGGGTAGCAGGTCAGTGGTGGCCATGTCACTGTGGGGCTATGTCACAGTGGTCAGCGGATCAGTGGTGGCCATGTCACTGTCGGGACCATGTCACAGTGGTCAGCAGGTCAGTTGTGGCCAGGTCACTGTGGCTCCATGTCACAGTGGGCAGCAGGTCAGTGGTGGCCATGTCACTATGGAGGCTATGTCACATTGGGCAGCAGGTCAGTGGTGGCAATGTCACTGTGAGGTCATGTCACAGTGTGCAGCAGGTCAGTGGTGGCCATGTCACAGTGAGCAACAGGCCACTGGTTGCCATGTCACTGTGGGGGCTATGTCACAGTGGGCAGCAGGTCAGTTGTGGCCAAGTCTCTATGGGGGCCATGTCTACAGTGGGCAGCATGTCAGTGGTGGCCATGTCACTATGGGGGCCATGTCACATTGTGCAGCAGGTCAGTGATGGCCATGTCACAGTGAGCAACAGGCCACTGGTTGCCGTGTCACTGTGGGGGCTATGTCACAGTGGGCAGCAGGTCAGTAGTGGCCACGTCAATACGGGGGCCATGTCACAGTTGGTAGCAGTTCAGTGGTGGCCAGGTCACTGTGGGGCTATGTCACTGTGGTCAGCGGATCAGTGGTGGCCATGTCACTGTGGGGACCATGTCACAGTGGGCAGCAGGTCAGTGGTGGCCATGTCACTGTGAAGTCATGTCACAGAGTGCAGAAGGTCAGTGGTGGACATGTCACAGTGAGAAACAGGCCACTGGTTGCCATGTCACTGTGGGGGCTATGTCACAGTGGGCAGCAGGTCAGTTGTGGCCAAGTCTCTATGGGGGCCATGTCACAGTGGGAAGGAGGTCAGTGGTGGCCACGTCACTGCGGGGCTATGTCACAGTGATCAGCGGATCAGTGGTGGCCATGTCACTGTGGGGACCATGTCACAGTGGGCAGCAGGTCAGTGGTGGCCATGTCACTATGGGGGCTATGTAACAGTGGGTAGCAGATCAGTGGTGGCCATGTCACTGTGGGGCTATATCACAGTGGTCAGCGGATCAGTGGTGACCATGTCACTGTGGGGGCCATGTCACAGTGGGCAGCAGGTCAGTAGTGGCCACGTCACTGTGGGGCCATGTCACAGTGTGCAGCAGGTCAGTGATGGCCATGTCACAGTGAGCAACAGGCCACTGGTTGCGATGTCACTGTGGGGGCAATGTCACAGTGGGCAGCAGGTCAATGGTGGCCATGTCACTATGGGGGCTATGTCACAGTGTGCAGCAGGTCAGTGGTGGCCATGTCACTGTGAGGTCATGTCACAGTGTGCAGCAGGTCAGTGGTGGCATTGTCACAGTGAGCAACAGGCCACTGGTTGCCATGTCACTGTGGGGGCTATGTCACAGTGGGCAGCAGGTCAGTGGTGGCCATGTCACTATGGGGGCCATGTCACAGTGGGCAGCAGGTCAGTGGTGGCCATGTCACTATGGAGGCTATGTCACAGCGGGCAGCAGGTCAGTGGTGGCCATGTCACTATGGGGTCCATGTCACAGTGGGTAGCAGGTCAGTGGTGGCCATGTCACTGTGGGGGCCATGTCACAGTGGTCAGCGGGTCAGTGGTGGCCATGTCACTGTGGGAGCCATGTCACAGTGGGCAACAGGTCAGTTGTGGCCATGTCACTGTGGGGGCCATGTCACAGGTGTCAGCGGGTCAGTGGTGGCCATGTCACTGTGAGGTCATGTCACAGTGTGCAGCAGGTCAGTGGTGGCAATGTCACTATGGGGGCCATGTCACAGTGGGCAGCAGGTCAGTGATGGCCATGTCACTATGGGGGCTATGTCACATTGGGCAGCTGGTCAGTGGTGGCCATGTCACTGTAAGGTCATGTCACAGTGTGCAGCAGGTCAGTAGTGGCCACGTCAATACGGGGGCCATGTCACAGTGGGTAGCAGGTCAGTGGTGGCCAGGTCACTGTGGGGCTATGTCACAGTGGTCAGCGGATCAGTGGTGGCCATGTCACTGTGGGGACCATGTCACAGTGGGCAGCAGGTCAGTTGTGGCCAAGTCCCTATGGGGGCCATGTCACAATGGGCAGCATGTCAGTGGTGGCCAGGTCACTATGGGGGCCATGTCACAGTGGGTAGCAGGTCAGTGGTGCCCAGGTCACTGTGGGGCTATGTCACAGCGGGCAGCAGGTCAGTGGTGGCCATGTCACTATGGGGGCCATGTCACAGTGGGCAGCAGGTCAGTAGTGGCCACGTCACTGTGGGGCCATGTCACAGTGTGCAGCAGGTCAGTGATCGCCATGTCACAGTGAGTAACAGGCCACTGGTTGCCATGTCACTGTGGGGGCTATGTCACAGTGGGCAGCAGGTCAGTGGTGGCCATGTCACTATGGGCGCCATGTCACAGTGGGTAGCAGGTCAGTGGTGCCCAAGTCACTGTGGGGCTATGTCACAGCGGGCAGCAGGTCAGTGGTGGCCATGTCACTATGGGGGCCATGTCACAGTGGGCAGCAGGTCAGTAGTGGCCACGTCACTGTGGGGCCATGTCACAGTGTGCAGCAGGTCAGTGATGGCCATGTCACAGTGAGCAACAGGCCACTGGTTGCCATGTCACTGTGGGGGCTATGTCACAGTGGGCAGCAGGTCAGTGGTGGCCATGTCACTATGGGGGCCATGTCACAGTGGGCAGCAGGTCAGTGGTGCCCAAGTCACTGTGGGGCTATGTCACAGCGGGCAGCAGGTCAGTGGTGGCCATGTCACTATGGGGGCCATGTCACAGTGGGCAGCAGGTCAGTGGTGCCCAAGTCACTGTGGGGCTATGTCACAGTGGTCAGCGGGTCAGTAGTGGCCATGTCACTGTTGGGGCCATGTCACAGTGGGCAGCAGGTCATTGGTTGCCATGTCACTATGGGGGCCATGTCACAGTGGGCAGCAGGTCAGTAGTGGCCACGTCACTGTGGGGCCATGTCACAGTGTGCAGCAGATCAGTGATGGCCATGTCACAATGAGCAACAGGCCACTGGTTGCGATGTCACTGTGGGGGCAATGTCACAGTGGGCAGCAGGTCAATGGTGGCCATGTCACTATGGGGGCTATGTCACAGTGTGCAGCAGGTCAGTGGTGGCCATGTCACTGTGAGGTCATGTCACAGTGTGCAGCAGGTCAGTGGTGGCATTGTCACAGTGAGCAACAGGCCACTGGTTGCCATGTCACTGTGGGGGCTATGTCACAGTGGGCAGCAGGTCAGTGGTGGCCATGTCACTATGGGGGCCATGTCAGAGTGGGCAGCAGGTCAGTGGTGGCCATGTCAATATGGGGGCCATGTCACACTGAGCAGCAGGTCAGTAGTGGCCATGTCACTGTTGGGGCCATGTCACAGTGGGCAACATGTCAGTGGTGGCCATGTCACTATGGGGGCCATGTCACAGTGGGCAGCAGGTCAGTAGTGGCCACGTCACTGTGGGGCCATGTCACAGTGTGCAGCAGGTCAGTGATCGCCATGTCACAGTGAGCAACAGGCCACTGGTTGCCATGTCACTGTGGGGCCTATGTCACAGTGGGCAGCAGGTCAGTGGTGGCCATGTCACTATGGGGGCCGTGTCACAGTGGGCAGCATGTCAGTGGTGCCCAAGTCACTGTGGGGCTATGTCACAGTGGGCAGCAGGTCAGTGGTGGCCATGTCACTATGGGGGCCATGTCACAGTGGGCAGCAGGTCAGTAGTGGCGAGGTTACTGTGGGGCCATGTCACAGTGTGCAGCAGGTCAGTGATGGCCATGTCACAGTGAGCAACAGGCAACTGGTTGCCATGTCACTGTGGGGGCGAAGTCACAGTGGGCTGCAGGTCAATTGTGGCCATGTCACTATGGGGGCCATGTCACAGCGGGCAGCAGGTCAGTGGTGGCCATGTCACTATGGGGGCCATGTCACAGTGGGCAGCAGGTCAGTGGTGGCCATGTCACTATGGAGGCTATGTCACATTGGGCAGCAGGTCAGTGGTGGCCATGTCACTATGGGGTCCATGTCACAGTGGGTAGCAGGTCAGTGGTGGCCATGTCACTGTGGGGGCCATGTCACAGTGGTCAGCGGGTCAGTGGTGGCCATGTCACTGTGGGAGCCATGTCACTATGGGGGCCATGTCACAGTGGGCAACAGGTCAGTTGTGGCCATGTCACTGTGGGGGCCATGTCACAGTGGTAAGCGGGTCAGTGGTGGCCATGTCACTGTAGGGGCCATGTCACAGGTGTCAGCGGGTCAGTGGTGGCCATGTCACTGTGAGGTCATGTCACAGTGTGCAGCAGGTCAGTGGTGGCAATGTCACTATGGGGGCCATGTCACAGTGGGCAGCAGGTCAGTGATGGCCATGTCACTATGGGTCCATGTCACAGTGGGCAGCAGGTCAGTGGTGGCCATGTCACTATGGGGGCTATGTCACATTGGGCAGCTGGTCAGTGGTGGCCATGTCACTGTGAGGTCATGTCACAGTGTGCAGCAGGTCAGTAGTGGCCAAGTCAATACGGGGGCCATGTCACAGTGGGTAGCAGGTCAGTGGTGGCCAGGTCACTGTGGGGCTATGTCACAGTGGTCAGCGGATCAGTGGTGGCCATGTCACTGTGGGGACCATGTCACAGTGGGTAGCAGGTCAGTGGTGGCCAGGTCACTATGGGGGCCATGTCACAGTGGGTAGCAGGTCAGTGGTGGCCAGGTCACTATGGGGGCCATGTCACAGTGGGTAGCAGGTCAGTGGTGCCCAAGTCACTATGGAGCTATGTCACAGCGGGCAGCAGGTCAGTGGTGGCCATGTCACTATGGGGGCCATGTCACAGTGGTCAGCGGGTCAGTAGTGGCCACGTCACTGTGGGGCCATGTCACAGTGTGCAGCAGGTCAGTGATGGCCATGTCACTATGGGGGCCATGTCACAGTGGGCAGCAGGTCAGTGGTGGCCATGTCACTATGGGGGCCATGTCACAGTGGGCAGCAGGTCAGTGGTGGCCATGTCACTATGGCGACCATGTCACAGTGGGCAGCAGGTCAGTAGTGGCCACGTCACTGTGGGGCCATGTCACAGTGTGCAGCAGGTCAGTGATGGCCATGTCACAGTGAGCAACAGGCCACTGGTTGCCATGTCAATGTGGGGGCTATGTCACATTGGGCAGCAGGTCAGTGGTGGCCATGTCACTATGGGGGCCATGTCACAGTGGGCAGCAGGTCAGTGGTGGCCATGTCACTATGGGGGCCATGTCACAGTGGGCAGCAGGTCAGTAGTGGCCACGTCACTGTGGGGCCATGTCACAGTGTGCAACAGGCCACTGGTTGCCATGTCACTGTGGGGTCTATGTCACAGTGTGCAGCAGGTCAGTGGTGGCCATGTCACTATGGGGGCCATGTCACAGTGGGCAGCAGGTCAATGGTGGCCATGTCACTATGGGGGCTATGTCACATTGGGCAGCAGGTCAGTGGTGGCCATGTCACTGTGAGGTCATGTCACAGTGTGCAGCAGGTCAGTGGTGGCATTGTCACAGTGAGCAACAGGCCACTGGTTGCCATGTCAATATGGGGGCTATGTCACTGTGGGCAGCAGGTCAGTGGCGGCCATGTCACTGTGGGGGCCATGTCACAGTGGGCAACATGTCAGTGGTGGCCATGTCACTATGGGGGCCATGTCACAGTGGGCAGCAGGTCAGTAGTGGCCACGTCACTGTGGGGCCATGTCACAGTGTGCAGCAGGTCAGTGATGGCCATGTCACAGTGAGCAACAGGCCACTGGTTGCCATGTCACTATGGGGGCCGTGTCACAGTGGGCAGCATGTCAGTGGTGCCCAAGTCACTGTGGGGCTATGTCACAGTGTGCAGCAGGTCAGTGATGGCCATGTCACAGTGAGCAACAGGCCACTGGTTGCCATGTCACTGTGGGGGCTATGTCACAGTGGGCAGCAGGTCAGTGGTGGCCATGTCTCTATGGGGGCCATGTCACAGTGTGCAGCAGGTCAGTGGTGGCCAGGTCACTATGGGGGCCATGTCACAGTGGGCAGCAGGTCAGTAGTGGCCACGTCACTGTGGGGCCATGTCACACTGTGCAGCAGGTCAGTGATGGCCATGTCACAGTGAGCAACACGCCACTGGTTGCCATGTCACTGTGGGGGCGAAGTCACAGTGGGCAGCAGGTCAATTGTGGCCATGTCACTATGGGGGCCATGTCACAGTGGGCAGCAGGTCAGTGGTGGCCATGTCACTATGGGGGCCATGTCACAGTGGGCAGCAGGTCAGTGGTGGCCATGTCACTATGGAGGCTATGTCACATTGGGCAGCAGGTCAGTGGTGGCCATGTCACTATGGGGTCCATGTCACAGTGGGTAGCAGGTCAGTGGTGGCCATGTCACTGTGGGGGCCATGTCACAGTGGTCAGCGGGTCAGTGGTGGCCATGTCACTGTGGGAGCCATGTCACAGTGGGCAACAGGTCAGTTGTGGCCATGTCACTGTGGGGGCCATGTCACAGTGGTAAGCGGGTCAGTGGTGGCCATGTCACTGTAGGGGCCATGTCACAGGTGTCAGCGGGTCAGTGGTGGCCATGTCACTGTGAGGTCATGTCACAGTGTGCAGCAGGTCAGTGGTGGCAATGTCACTATGGGGGCCATGTCACAGTGGGCAGCAGGTCAGTGATGGCCATGTCACTATGGGGGCTATGTCACATTGGGCAGCTGGTCAGTGGTGGCCATGTCACTATAAGGTCATGTCACAGTGTGCAGCAGGTCAGTAGTGGCCACGTCAATACGGGGGCCATGTCACAGTGGGTAGCAGGTCAGTGGTGGCCAGGTCACTGTGGGGCTATGTCACAGTGGTCAGCGGATCAGTGGTGGCCATGTCACTGTGGGGACCATGTCACAGTGGGCAGCAGGTCAGTTGTGGCCAAGTCCCTATGGGGGCCATGTCACAATGGGCAGCATGTCAGTGGTGGCCAGGTCACTATGGGGGCCATGTCACAGTGGGTAGCAGGTCAGTGGTGCCCAAGTCACTGTGGGGCTATGTCACAGCGGGCAGCAGGTCAGTGGTGGCCATGTCACTATGGGGGCCATGTCACAGTGGGCAGCAGGTCAGTAGTGGCCACGTCACTGTGGGGCCATGTCACAGTGTGCAGCAGGTCAGTGGTGGCCATGTCACAGTGAGCAACAGGCCACTGGTTGCCATGTCACTGTGGGGGCTATGTCACAGTGGGCAGCAGGTCATTGGTGGCCATGTCACTATGGGGGCCATGTCACAGTGGGCAGCAGGTCAGTGGTGGCCATGTCACTGTGAGGTCATGTCACAGTGTGCAGCAGGTCAGTGGTGGCATTGTCACAGTGAGCAACAGGCCACTGGTTGCCATGTCACTGTGGGGGCTATGTCACAGTGGGCAGCAGGTCAGTGGTGGCCATGTCACTATGGGGGCCATGTCACAGTGGGCAGCAGGTCAGTGGTGCCCAAGTCACTGTGGGGCTGTGTCACAGTGGTCATCGGGTCAGTAGTGGCCATGTCACTGTTGGGGCCATGTCACAGTGGGCAGCAGGTCAGTGGTGGCCATGTCACTATGGGGGCCGTGTCACAGTGGGCAGCATGTCAGTGGTGCCCAAGTCACTGTGGGGCTATGTCACAGTGTGCAGCAGGTCAGTGGTGGCCATGTCACTATGGGGGCCATGTCACAGTGGGCAGCAGGTCAGTAGTGGCGAGGTTACTGTGGGGCCATGTCACAGTGTGCAGCAGGTCAGTGATGGCCATGTCACAGTGAGCAACAGGCAACTGGTTGCCATGTCACTGTGGGGGCGAAGTCACAGTGGGCAGCAGGTCAATTGTGGCCATGTCACTATGGGGGCCATGTCACAGTGTGCAGCAGGTCAGTGGTGGCCATGTCACTGTGGGGGCCATGTCACAGTGGTCAGCGGGTCAGTGGTGGCCATGTCACTGTGGGAGCCATGTCACTATGGGGGCCATGTCACAGTGGGCAACAGGTCAGTTGTGGCCATGTCACTGTGGGGGCCATGTCACAGTGGTAAGCGGGTCAGTGGTGGCCATGTCACTGTAGGGGCCATGTCACAGGTGTCAGCGGGTCAGTGGTGGCCATGTCACTGTGAGGTCATGTCACAGTGTGCAGCAGGTCAGTGGTGGCAATGTCACTATGGGGGCCATGTCACAGTGGGCAGCAGGTCAGTGATGGCCATGTCACTATGGGTCCATGTCACAGTGGGCAGCAGGTCAGTGGTGGCCATGTCACTATGGGGGCTATGTCACATTGGGCAGCTGGTCAGTGGTGGCCATGTCACTGTGAGGTCATGTCACAGTGTGCAGCAGGTCAGTAGTGGCCACGTCAATACGGGGGCCATGTCACAGTGGGTAGCAGGTCAGTGGTGGCCAGGTCACTGTGGGGCTATGTCACAGTGGTCAGCGGATCAGTGGTGGCCATGTCACTGTGGGGACCATGTCACAGTGGGTAGCAGGTCAGTGGTGGCCAGGTCACTATGGGGGCCATGTCACAGTGGGTAGCAGGTCAGTGGTGGCCAGGTCACTATGGGGGCCATGTCACAGTGGGTAGCAGGTCAGTGGTGCCCAAGTCACTATGGAGCTATGTCACAGCGGGCAGCAGGTCAGTGGTGGCCATGTCACTATGGGGGCCATGTCACAGTGGTCAGCGGGTCAGTAGTGGCCACGTCACTGTGGGGCCATGTCACAGTGTGCAGCAGGTCAGTGATGGCCATGTCACTATGGGGGCCATGTCACAGTGGGCAGCAGGTCAGTGGTGGCCATGTCACTATGGGGGCCATGTCACAGTGGGCAGCAGGTCAGTGGTGGCCATGTCACTATGGCGACCATGTCACAGTGGGCAGCAGGTCAGTAGTGGCCACGTCACTGTGGGGCCATGTCACAGTGTGCAGGAGGTCAGTGATGGCCATGTCACAGTGAGCAACAGGCCACTGGTTGCCATGTCACTGTGGGGGCTATGTCACATTGGGCAGCAGGTCAGTGGTGGCCATGTCACTATGGGGGCCATGTCACAGTGGGCAGCAGGTCAGTGGTGCCCAAGTCACTGTGGGGCTATGTCACAGTGGTCAGCGGGTCAGTAGTGGCCATGTCACTGTTGGGGCCATGTCACAGTGGGCAGCAGGTCAGTGGTGGCCATGTCACTATGGGGGCCATGTCACAGTGGGCAGCAGTTCAGTAGTGGCCACGTCACTGTGGGGCCATGTCACAGTGTGCAACAGGCCACTGGTTGCCATGTCACTGTGGGGTCTATGTCACAGTGTGCAGCAGGTCAGTGCTGGCCATGTCACTATGGGGGCCATGTCACAGTGGGCAGCAGGTCAATGGTGGCCATGTCACTATGGGGGCTATGTCACATTGGGCAGCAGGTCAGTGGTGGCCATGTCACTGTGAGGTCATGTCACAGTGTGCAGCAGGTCAGTGGTGGCATTGTCACAGTGAGCAACAGGCCACTGGTTGCCATGTCACTGTGGGGGCTATGTCACAGTGGGCAGCAGGTCAGTGGTGGCCATGTCACTATGGGGGCCATGTCACAGTGGGCAGCAGGTCAGTGGTGGCCATGTCACTATGGGGGCCATGTCACAGTGGGCAGCAGGTCAGTGGTGCCCAAGTCACTGTGGGGCTGTGTCACAGTGGTCATCGGGTCAGTAGTGGCCATGTCACTGTTGGGGCCATGTCACAGTGGGCAGCAGGTCAGTGGTGGCCATGTCACTATGGGGGCCGTGTCACAGTGGGCAGCATGTCAGTGGTGCCCAAGTCACTGTGGGGCTATGTCACAGTGGGCAGCAGGTCAGTGGTGGCCATGTCACTATGGGGGCCATGTCACAGTGGGCAGCAGGTCAGTAGTGGCGAGGTTACTGTGGGGCCATGTCACAGTGTGCAGCAGGTCAGTGATGGCCATGTCACAGTGAGCAACAGGCAACTGGTTGCCATGTCACTGTGGGGGCGAAGTCACAGTGGGCAGCAGGTCAATTGTGGCCATGTCACTATGGGGGCCATGTCACAGTGGGCAGCAGGTCAGTGGTGGCCATGTCACTGTGGGGGCCATGTCACAGTGGTCAGCGGGTCAGTGGTGGCCATGTCACTGTGGGAGCCATGTCACTATGGGGGCCATGTCACAGTGGGCAACAGGTCAGTTGTGGCCATGTCACTGTGGGGGCCATGTCACAGTGGTAAGCGGGTCAGTGGTGGCCATGTCACTGTAGGGGCCATGTCACAGGTGTCAGCGGGTCAGTGGTGGCCATGTCACTGTGAGGTCATGTCACAGTGTGCAGCAGGTCAGTGGTGGCAATGTCACTATGGGGGCCATGTCACAGTGGGCAGCAGGTCAGTGGTGGCCATGTCACTATGGGGGCTATGTCACATTGGGCAGCTGGTCAGTGGTGGCCATGTCACTGTGAGGTCATGTCACAGTGTGCAGCAGGTCAGTAGTGGCCACGTCAATACGGGGGCCATGTCACAGTGGGTAGCAGGTCAGTGGTGGCCAGGTCACTGTGGGGCTATGTCACAGTGGTCAGCGGATCAGTGGTGGCCATGTCACTGTGGGGACCATGTCACAGTGGGTAGCAGGTCAGTGGTGGCCAGGTCACTATGGGGGCCATGTCACAGTGGGTAGCAGGTCAGTGGTGGCCAGGTCACTATGGGGGCCATGTCACAGTGGGTAGCAGGTCAGTGGTGCCCAAGTCACTATGGAGCTATGTCACAGCGGGCAGCAGGTCAGTGGTGGCCATGTCACTATGGGGGCCATGTCACAGTGGTCAGCGGGTCAGTAGTGGCCACGTCACTGTGGGGCCATGTCACAGTGTGCAGCAGGTCAGTGATGGCCATGTCACTATGGGGGCCATGTCACAGTGGGCAGCAGGTCAGTGGTGGCCATGTCACAGTGAGGAATAGGCCACTGGTTGCCATGTCACTGTGGGGGCTATGTCACAGTGGGAAGCAGGTCAGTGGTGGCCATGTCACTATGGGGGCCATGTCACAGTGGGCAGCAGGTCAGTGGTGGCCATGTCACTATGGGGGCCATGTCACAGTGTGCAGCAGGTCAGTGGTGGCCATGTCACTATGGGGGCCATGTCACAGTGGGTAGCAGGTCAGTGGTGGCCATGTCACTGTGGGGACCATGTCACAGTGGGCAGAAGGTCAGTTGTGGCCATGTCACTATGAGTCCATGTCACAGTGGGCAGCAGGTCAGGGTGGCCATGTCACTCTGGGGGCTATGTCACATTGGGCAGCAGGTCAGTGGTGGCCATGTCACTGTGAGGTCATGTCACTGTGTGCAGCAGGTCAGTGGTGGCCATGTCACTATGGGGGCCATGTCGCAGAGGGCAGCATGTCAGTGGTGGCCAGGTCACTATCGGGGCCATGTCACAGAGGGCAGCATGTCAGTGGTGGTCAGGTCACTATGGGGGCCATGTCACAGAGGGCAGCATGTCAGTGGTGGCCACGTCACTGTGGAGCCATGTCACAGTGGGCAGCAGGTCAGTGGTGGCCATGTCACTGTGGGGCCATTTCACAGTGGTCAGCAGGTCAGTAGTGGCCATGTCACTGTTGGGGCCATGTCACAGTGGGCAGCAGGTCAGTGGTGGCCATGTCACTGTGAGGTCATGTCACAGTGTGCAGCAGGTCAGTGGTGGCCATGTCACAGTGAGCAACAGGCCACTTATTGCCATGTCACTATGGGGGCTATGTCACATTGGGCAGCAGGTCAGTGGTGGCCATGTCACTGTGAGGTCATGTCACAGTGTGCAGCAGGTCAGTGGTGGCCATGTCACAGTGAGTAACAGGACACTGGTTGCCATGTCACTGTGGGGGCTATGTCACAGTGGGCAGCAGGTCAGTGCTGGCCGTGTCACTATGGTGGCCATGTCACAGTGGGCAGCAGGTCAGTGGTGGCCATGTCACTATGGGGGCTATGTCACATTGGGCAGCAGGTCAGTGGTGGCCATGTCACTGTGAGGTCATGTCACAGTGTGCAGCTGGTCAGTGGTGGCCATGTCACAGTGAGAAACAGGCCACTTATTGCCATGTCACTGTGGGGGCTATATCACAGTGGGCAGCAGGTCAGTGCTGGCCATGTCACTATAGGGGCCATTTCACAGTGGGCAGCAGGTCAGTGGTGGCCATGTCACTATGGGGGCCATGTCACAGTGGGCAGCAGGTCAGTAGTGGCCACGTCACTGTGGGGCCATGTCACAGTGTGCAGCAGGTCAGTGATGGCCATGTCACAGTGAGCAACAGGCCACTGGTTGCCATGTCACTGTGGGGGTTATGTCACAGTGGGCAGCAGGTCAGTGGTGGCCATGTCACTATGGGGGCCATGTCACAGTGGGCAGCAGTTCAGTAGTGGCCACGTCACTGTGGGGCCATGTCACAGTGAGCAACAGTCCACTGGTTGCCATGTCACTGTTGGGTCTATGTCACAGTGGGCAGCAGGTCAGTGCTGGCCATGTCACTATGGGGGCCATGTCACAGTGGGCAGCAGGTCAATGGTGGCCATGTCACTGTAGGGGCCATGTCACAGGTGTCAGCAGGTCAGTGATGGCCATGTCACAGTGAGTAACAGGCTACTGGTTGCCATGTCACTGTGGGGGCTATGTCACAGTGGGCAGCAGGTCAGTGGTGGCCATGTCACTATGGGGGCCATGTCACAGTGGGCAGCAGGTCAGTGCTGGCCATGTCACTATGGGGGCCATATCACAGTGGGCAACAGGTCAGTGGTCCCCAAGTCACTGTTGGGGCCATGTCACAGTGGGCAGCAGGTCAGTGGTGGCCATGTCACTATGGGGGCCATGTCACAGTGAGCAGCAGGTCAGTAGTGGCCACGTCACTGTGGGGGCTATGTCACAGTGGGCAGCAGGTCAGTGGTGGCCATGTCACTATGGGGGCCATGTCATAGTGGGCAGCAGGTCAATGGTGGCCATGTCACTATGGGGGCTATGTCACATTGGGCAGCAGGTCAGTGGTGGCCATGTCACTGTGAGGTCATGTCACAGTGTGCAGCAGGTCAGTGGTGGCCATGTCACAGTGAGCAACAGGCCACTGCTTGCCATGTCACTGTGGGGGCTATGTCACTGTGGGCAGCAGGTCAGTGGTGGCAATGTCACTATGGGGGCCATGTCACAGTGGGCAGCAGGTCAGTTGTGGCCAAGTCTATATGGGGCCATGTTACAGTGGGCAGCAGGTCAGTGGTGCTCATGTCACTATGGGGGCTATGTCACAGTGGTCAGCGGGTTAGTGGTGGCCATGTCACTTTGGGGGCCATGTCACAGTGGGCAGCAGGTCAGTGGTGGCCATGTCAATGTGGGGGCCATGTCACAGTGGTCAGCGGGTCAGTGGTGGCCATGTCACTGTGGGGCCATGTCACAGGTGTAAGCGGGTAAGTGGTGGCCATGTCACTGTGAGGTCATGTCACAGTGGGCAGCAGATCAGTGATGGCCATGTCACAGTGAGTAACAGGCCACTGGTGGCCATGTCACTGTGGGGGCTATGTCACAGTGGGCAGCAGGTCAGTGCTGGCCATGTCACTATGGGGGCCATGTCACAGTGCGCACCAGGTCAGTGGTGGCCATGTCACTATGGGGGCTATGTCACATTGGGCAGCAGGTCAGTGGTGGCCATGTCACTGTGAGGTCATGTCACAGTGGGCAGCAGGTCAGTGATGGCCATGTCACAATGAGCAACAGGCCACTGGTTGCCATGTCACTGTTGGGGCCATGTCACAGTGGGGAGCAGGTCAGTGGTGGCCATGTCACTATGGGGGCCATGTCACAGTGCGCAGCAGATCAGTGGTGCCCAAGTCACTGTGGGGCTATGTCACAGTGGTCAGCGGATCAGTAGTGGCCATGTCACTGTTGGGGCCATGTCACAGTGGGCAGCAGGTCAGTGGTGGCCATGTCACTATGGGGGCCATGTCACGGTGGGCAGCAGGTCAGTAGTGGCCACGTCACTGAGGGGCCATGTCACAGTGTGCAGCAGATCAGTGATGGCCACGTCACAGTGAGCAACAGGCCAGTGGTTGCCAAGTCACTGTGGGGGCTATGTCACAGTGGGCAGCAGGTCAGTGGTGGCCATGTCACTATGGGGGCCATGTCACAGTGGGCTACAGGTCAGTGGTGGCCATGTCACTATGGGGGCCATGTCACAGTGGGCAGCAGGTCAGTGGTGGCCATGTCACTATGGGGGCTATGTCACATTGGGCAGCAGGTCAGTGGTGGCCATGTCACTGTGAGGTCATGTCACAGTGTTCAGCAGGTCAGTGGTGGCCATGTCACAGTGAGCAACAGGCTACTGGTTGCCATGTCACTGTGGGGGCTATGTCACAGTGGGCAGCAGGTCAGTGGTGGCCATGTCACTATGGGGGCCATGTCACAGTGGGCAGCAGGTCAGTAGTGGCCACGTCACTGTGGGGCCATGTCACAGTGTGCAGAAGGTCAGTGGTGGCCATGTCACAGTGAGCAACAGGCCACTGTTTGCCATGTCACTGTGGGGGCTATGTCACAGTGGGCAGCAGGTCAGTAGTGCCCAAGTCACTGTGGTGCTATGTCACAGTGGTCAGCGGGTCAGTGGTGGCCATGTCACAGTGAGCAACAGGCCACTGGTTGCCATGTCACTATGGGGGCTATGTCACAGTGGGCAGCAGGTCGGTGGTGGCCATGTCACAGTGGGGACCAAGTCACAGTGGGCAGCAGGTTAGTTGTGGCAATGTCACTATGGGTCCATGTCACAGTGGGCAGCAGGTCAGTGGTGACCAGGTCACTGTGGGGCTATGTCACAGTGTTCAGCGGGTCAGTGGTGGCCATGTCACTATGGGGGCCATGTCACAGTGGGCAGCAGGTCAGTGGTGGCCGTGTCACTATGGGGGCATGTCACAGTGGGCAGCAGGTCAGTGCTGGCCATGTCACTATGGGGGCCATGTCACAGTGAGCAGCAGGTCAGTAGTGGCCAGGTCACTGTGGGGCCATGTCACAGTGTGCAGGAGGTCAGTGATGGCCATGTCACAGTGAGCAACAGGCCACTGGTTGCCATGTCACTGTGGGGGCTATGTCACTGTGGGCAGCAGGTCTGTGGTGGCAATGTCACTATGGGGGCCATGTCACAGTGTGCAGCAGGTCAGTGGTGGCCATGTCACTATGGGTGCCATGTCACAGTGGGCAGCAGGTCAGTGGTGGCCATGTCACTATGGCGGCCATGTCACAGTGGGCAGCAGGTCAGTAGTGGCCATGTCACAGTGAGCAACAGGCCACTGGTTGCCATGTCACTGTGGGGGCTATGTCACAGTGGGCAGCAGGTCAGTTTTGGCCATGTCACTATGGGGGCCATGTCACAGTGGGCAGCAGGTCAGTAGTGGCCACGTCACTGTGGGGCTATGTCACAGTGGGCAGCAGGTCAGTAGTGGCGACGTCACTGTGGGGCTATGTCACAGTGGGCAGCAGGTCAGTGCTGGCCATGTCACTATGGGGGCCATGTCACAGTGGGCAGCAGGTCAATGGTGGCCATGTCACTATGGGGGCTATGTCACATTGGGCAGCAGGTCAGTGGTGGCCATGTCACTGTTGAGGCGATGTCACAGTGGGCAGCAGGTCAGTGGTGGCCATGTCACTATGGGGGCCATGTCACAGTGGGTAGCAGGTCAGTAGTGGCCACGTCACTGTGGGGCCATGTCACAGTGTGCAGCAGGTCAGTGATGGCCATGTCACAGTGAGCAACAGGCCACTGGTTGCCATGTCACTGTGGGGGCTAAGTCACAGTGGGCAGCAGGTCAGTGCTGGCCATGTCACTATGGGGGCCATGTCACAGTGGGCAGCAGGTCAGTGGTGGCCATGTCACTATGGCGGCCATGTCACATTGGGCAGCAGGTCAGTGGTGGCCATGTCACTGTGAGGTCATGTCACAGTGTGCAGCAGGACAGTCGTGGCCATGTCACAGTGAGCAACAGGCCACTGGTTGCCATGTCACTGTGGGGGCTATTTCACAGTGGTCAGCAGGTCAATGGTGGCCATGTCACTGTGGGGGCCATGTCACAGTGGGCAGCAGATCAGTGGAGCCCAAGTCACTGTGGGGCTATGTCACAGTGGGCAGCAAGTCAGTGGTGGCCATGTCACTATGGGGGCCATGTCACAGTGGGCAGCAGGTCAATGGTGGCCATGTCACTATGGGGGCCATGTCACAGTGGGCAGCAGGTCAGTGGTGGCCATGTCACTATGGGGGCCATGTCACAGTGGGCAGCAGGTCAATGGTGGCCATGTCACTATGGGGGCCATGTCACAGTGGGCAGCAGGTCAGTGGTGGCCATGTCACTGTGAGGTCATGTCACAGTGTGCAGCAGGACAGTGGTGGCCATGTCACAGTGAGCAACAGGCCACTGGTTGCCATGTCACTGTGGGGGCTATGTCACAGTGGGCAGCAGGTCAGTGGTGGCCATGTCACTATAGGGGACATGTCACAGTGGGCAGCAGGTCAGTGGTGGCCATGTCACTATGGGGGCCATGTCACTGTGGGCAGCAGGTCAGTAGTGGCCACGTCACTGTGGGGCCATGTCACAGTCTGCAGCAGGTCAGTGATGGCCATGTCACAGTGAGTAACAGTCCACTGGTTGCCATGTCACTGTGTGGGCTATGTCACAGTGGGCAGAAGGTCAGTGGTGGCCATGTCACTATGGGGGCTATGTCACATTGGGCAGCAGGTCAGTGGTGGCCATGTCACTCTGAGGTCATGTCACAGTGTGCAGCAGGTCAGTGGTGGCCATGTCACAGTGAGCAACAGGCCACTGGTTGCCATGTCACTGTGGGGGCTATGTCACAGTGGGCAGCAGGTCAGTGGTGGCCATGTCACTATGGGGGCCATGTCACAGTGGGCAGCAGGTCAATGGTGGCCATGTCACTATGGGGGTTATGTCACATTGGGCAGCAGGTCAGTGGTGGCCATGTCACTGTGAGGTCATGTCACAGTGTGCAGCAGGACAGTGCTGGCCATGTCACTATGGGGGCCATGTCACAGTGGGCAGCAGGTCAGTGGTGGCCATGTCACTATGGCGGCCATGTCACAGTGGGCAGCAGGTCAGTGGTGGCCACGTCACTGTGGGGCCATGTCACAGTGTGCAGCAGGTCAGTGATGGCCATGTCACAGTGAGCAACAGGCCACTGGTTGCCATGTCACTGTGGGCGCTATGTCAGAGTGGGCAGCAGGTCAGTTTTGGCCATGGCACTATGGGGGCCATGTCACAGTGGGCAGCAGGTCAATGGTGGCCATGTCACTATGGGGGCCATGTCACAGTGGGCAGCAGGTCAGTGGTGGCCATGTCACTATGGGGGTCATGTCACAGTGGGCAGCAGGTCAGTAGTGGCCACGTCACTGTGGGGCCATGTCACAGTGTGCAGCAGGTCAGTGATGGCCATGTCACAGTGAGCAACAGGCCACTGGTTGCCATGTCACTGTGGGGGCTATGTCACAGTGGGCAGCAGGTCAATGGTGGCCATGTCACTATGGGGGCCATGTCACAGTGGGCAGCTGGTCAGTGGTGGCCATGTCACTATGGGGGCCATGTCACAGTGGGCAGCAGGTCAGTAGTGGCCACGTCACTGTGGGGCCATGTCACAGTGTGCAGCAGGTCAGTGATGGCCATGTCACAGTGAGCAACAGGCCACTGGTTGCCATGTCACTGTGGGGGCAATGTCACAGTGGGCAGCAGGTCAGATTTGGCCATGTCACTATGGGGGCCATGTCACAGTGGGCAGCAGGTCAGTAGTGGCCACGTCACTGTGGGGCCATGTCACAGTGGGCAGCAGGTCAGTGGTGGCCATGTCACAGTGAGTAACAGGCCACTGGTTGCCATGTCACTGTGGGGGCTATGTCACAGTGGGCAGCAGGTCAGTGCTGGCCATGTCACTATGGGGGCCATGTCACAGTGGGCAACAGTTCAATGGTGGCCATGTCACTGTGAGGTCATGTCACAGTGTGCAGCAGGACAGTGGTGGCCATGTCACAGTGAGCAACAGGCCACTGGTTGCCATGTCACTGTGGGGGCTATGTCACAGTGGGCAGCAGGTCAGTGGTGGCCATGTCACTGTGGGGGCCATGTCACAGTGGGCAGCATGTCAGTGGTGGCCATGTCACTATGGGGGCCATGTCACAGTGGGCAGCAGGTCAGTGGTGCCCAAGTCACTGTGGGGCTATGTCACAGTGGGCAGCAGGTCAGTGGTGGCCATGTCACTATGGGGGCCATGTCACAGTGTGCAGCAGGTCAGTAGTGGCCACGTTACTGTCGGGCCATGTCACAGTGTGCAGCAGGTCAGTGGTGGCCATGTCACTGAGAGGTCATGTCACAGTGTGCAGCACGTCAGTGGTGGCATTGTCACAGTGAGCAACAGGCCACTGGTTGCCATGTCACTATGGGGGCTATGTCACAGTGGGCAGCAGGTCAGTGGCGGCCATGTCACTATGGGGGCCATGTCACAGTGGGCAGCAGGTCAGTGACGGCCATGTCACTGTGGGGGCCATGTCACAGTGGGCAGCAGGTCAGTGGTGGCCATGTCACTGTGAGGTCATGTCACAGTGTGCAGCAGGACAGTGGTGGCCATATCACAGTGAGCAACAGGCCACTGGTTGACATGTCACTGTGGGGCCTATGTGACAGTGGGCAGCAGGTCAGTTGTGACCAAGTCACTATGGGTCCATGTCACAGTTGGCAGCAGGTCAGTGATGGCCATGTCACAGTGAGCAACAGGCCACTGGTTGCCATGTCATTATGGGGGCCATGTCACAGTGGGCAGCAGGTCAGTGGTGGCCATGTCACTATGGGGGCTATGTCACTTTGGGCAGCAGCTCAGTGGTGGCCATGTCACTGTGAGGTCATGTCACAGTGTGCAGCAGGTCAGTGGTGGCCATGTCACAGTGAGTAACAGGCCACTGGTTGCCATGTCACTGTGGGGGCTATGTCACAGTGGGCAGCAGGTCAGTGGTGGCCATGTCACAGTGAGCAATAGGCCACTCGTTGCCATGTCACTGTGGGGGCTATGTCACAGTGGGAAGCAGGTCAGTGCTGGCCATTTCACAATGGGGGCCATGTCACAGTGGGCAGGACGTCAGTGGTGGCCATTTCACTGTGGGGGCTATGTCACAGTGGGCAGCAGGTCAGTAATGTCCATGTCACTATGGGGGCCATGTCACAGTGAGCAGCAGGTCAGTGGTGGCCATGTCACTGTGAGGTCATGTCACAGTGTGCAGCAGGTCAGTGGTGGCCATGTCACAGTGAGTAATAGGCCACTGGTTGCCATGTCACTGTGGGGGCTATGTCACAGTGGGCAGCAGGTCAGTGCTGGCCGTGTCACTATGGTGGCCATGTCACAGTGGGCAGCAGATCAGTGGTGGCCATGTCACTATAGGGGCCATGTCACAGTGGGCAGCAGGTCAGTAGTGGCCACGTCACTGTGGGGCCATGTCACAGTGTGCAGCAGGTCAGTGATGGCCATGTCACAGTGAGCAACAGGCCACTGGTTGCCATGTCACTGTGGGGGCTATGTCACAGTGGGCAGCAGGTCAGAGGTGGCCATGTCACTATGGGGGGCATGTCACAGTGGGCAGCAGGTCAGTGGTGGCCATGTCACTGTGGGGCTATGTCACAGTGGTCAGCGGGTCAGTGGTGGCCATGTCACTGTTGGGGCCATGTCACAGTGGGCAGCAGGTCAGTGGTGGCCATGTCACTATGGGGGCCATGTCACAGTGAGCATCAGGTCAGTAGGGGCCACGTCACTGTGGGGCCATGTCACAGTGTGCAGCAGGTCAGTGATGGCCATGTCACAGTGAGCAACAGGCCACTGGTTGCCATGTCACTGTTGGGGCTATGTCACAGTGGGCAGCAGGTCAGTGCTGGCCATGTCACTATGGGGGCCATGTCACAGTGGGCAGCAGGTCAATGGTGGCCATGTCACTATGGGGGCCATGTCACAGTGTGCAGCAGGTCAGTGGTGGCCATGTCACTATGGGGGCCATGTCACAGTGGGCAGCAGGTCAATGGTGGCCATGTCACTATGGGGGCCATGTCACAGTGTGCAGCAGGTCAGTGCTGGCCATGTCACTATGGGGGCCATGTCACAGTGGGCAGCAGGTCAATGGTGGCCATGTCACTATGGGGGTTATGTCACATTGGGCAGCAGGTCAGTGGTGGCCATGTCACTGTGAGGTCATGTCACAGTGTGCAGCAGGACAGTGCTGGCCATGTCACTATGGGGGCCATGTCACAGTGGGCAGCAGGTCAGTGGTGGCCATGTCACTATGGCGGCCATGTCACAGTGGGCAGCAGGTCAGTGGTGGCCATGTCACTGTGAGGACATGTCACAGTGTGCAGCAGGTCAGTGGTGGCCATGTCACTATGGGGGTCATGTCACAGTGGGCAGCAGGTCAGTAGTGGCCACGTCACTGTGGGGCCATGTCACAGTGTGCAGCAGGTCAGTGATGGCCATGTCACAGTGAGCAACAGGCCACTGGTTGCCATGTCACTGTGGGGGCTATGTCACAGTGGGCAGCAGGTCAATGGTGGCCATGTCACTATGGGGGCCATGTCACAGTGGGCAGCTGGTCAGTGGTGGCCATGTCACTATGGGGGCCATGTCACAGTGGGCAGCAGGTCAGTAGTGGCCACGTCACTGTGGGGCCATGTCACAGTGTGCAGCAGGTCAGTGATGGCCATGTCACAGTGAGCAACAGGCCACTGGTTGCCATGTCACTGTGGGGGCAATGTCACAGTGGGCAGCAGGTCAGATTTGGCCATGTCACTATGGGGGCCATGTCACAGTGGGCAGCAGGTCAGTGGTGGCCATGTCACTATGGGGGCTATTTCACATTGGGCAGCAGGTCAGTGGTGGCCATGTCACTGTGAGGTCATGTCACAGTGTGCAGCAGGTCAGTGGTGGCCATGTCACAGTGAGCAACAGGCCACTGGTTGCCATGTCACTGTGGTGTCTATGTCACAGTGGGCAGCAGGTCAGTGGTGGCCATGTCACTATGGGGGCCATGTCACAGTGGGCAGCAGGTCAGTAGTGGCCACGTCACTGTGGGGCCATGTCACAGTGGGCAGCAGGTCAGTGGTGGCCATGTCACAGTGAGTAACAGGCCACTGGTTGCCATGTCACTGTGGGGGCTATGTCACAGTGGGCAGCAGGTCAGTGCTAGCCATGTCACTATGGGGGCCATGTCACAGTGGGCAACAGTTCAATGGTGGCCATGTCACTGTGAGGTCATGTCACAGTGTGCAGCAGGACAGTGGTGGCCATGTCACAGTGAGCAACAGGCCTCTGGTTGCCATGTCACTGTGGGGGCTATGTCACAGTGGGCAGCAGGTCAGTGGTGGCCATGTCACTGTGGGGGCCATGTCACAGTGGGCAGCATGTCAGTGGTGGCCATGTCACTATGGGGGCCATGTCACAGTGGGCAGCAGGTCAGTGGTGCCCAAGTCACTGTGGGGCTATGTCACAGTGGGCAGCAGGTCAGTGGTGGCCATGTCACTATGGGGGCCATGTCACAGTGTGCAGCAGGTCAGTATTGGCCACGTTACTGTCGGGCCATGTCACAGTGTGCAGCAGGTCAGTGGTGGCCATGTCACTGAGAGGTCATGTCACAGTGTGCAGCAGGTCAGTGGTGGCATTGTCACAGTGAGCAACAGGCCACTGGTTGCCATGTCACTATGGGGGCTATGTCACAGTGGGCAGCAGGTCAGTGCTAGCCATGTCACTATGGGGGCCATGTCACAGTGGGCAGCAGGTCAGTGACGGCCATGTCACTGTGGGGGCCATGTCACAGTGGGCAGCAGGTCAGTGGTGGCCATGTCACTGTGAGGTCATGTCACAGTGTGCAGCAGGACAGTGGTGGCCATGTCACAGTGAGCAACAGGCCACTGGTTGCCATGTCACTGTGGGGCCTATGTCACAGTGGGCAGCAGGTCAGTTGTGACCAAGTCACTATGGGTCCATGTCACAGTTGGCAGCAGGTCAGTGATGGCCATGTCACAGTGAGCAACAGGCCACTGGTTGCCATGTCATTATGGGGGCCATGTCACAGTGGGCAGCAGGTCAGTGGTGGCCATGTCACTATGGGGGCTATGTCACATTGGGCAGCAGCTCAGTTGTGGCCATGTCACTGTGAGGTCATGTCACAGTGTGCAGCAGGTCAGTGGTGGCCATGTCACAGTGAGTAACAGGCCACTGGTTGCCATGTCACTGTGGGGGCTATGTCACAGTGGGAAGCAGGTCAGTGCTGGCCATTTCACAATGGGGGCCATGTCACAGTGGGCAGGACGTCAGTGGTGGCCATTTCACTGTGGGGGCCATGTCACAGTGGGCAGCACGTCAATGGTGGCCATGTCACTATGGGGGCCATGTCACAGTGTGCAGCAGGTCAGTGGTGGCCATGTCACAGTGAGCAACAGGCCACTGGTTGCCATGTCACTGTGGGGGCTATGTCACAGTGGGCAGCAGGTCAGTGCTGGCCATGTCACTATGGGGGCCATTTCACAGTGGGCAGCAGGTCAGTGGTGGCCATGTCACTATGGGGGCTATGTCAAATTGGGCAGCAGGTCAGTGGTGGCCATGTCACTGTGAGGTCATGTCACAGTGAGCAACAGGCCACTGGTTGCCATGTCACTGTGGGGGCTATGTCACAGTGGGCAGCAGGTCAGTGGTGGCCATGTCACTATGGGGGCCATGTCACAGTGGGCAGCAGGTCAGTGGTGGCCATGTCACTATGGGGCCATGTCACAGTGAGCAGCAGGTCGGTAGTGGCCACGTCACTGTGGGGCCATGTCACAGTGTGCAGCAGGTCAGTGATGGCCATGTCACAGTGAGCAACAGGCCACTGGTTGCCATGTCACTGTGGGGGCTATGTCACAGTGGGCAGCTGGTCAGTTTTGGCCATGTCACTATGGGGGCCATGTCGCAGTGGGCAGCAGGTCAATGGTGGCCATGTCACTATGGGGGCTATGTCACTTTGGGCAGCAGGTCAGTGGTGGCCATGTCACTGTGAGGACATGTCACAGTGTGCAGCAGGTCAGTGGTGGCCATGTCACAGTGAGCAACAGGCCACTGGTTGCCATGTGACTGTGGGGGCTATGTCACTGTGGGCAGCAGGTCAGTGGTGGCCATGTCACTATGGGGGCCATGTCACAGTGGGCAGCAGGTCAGTGGTGGCCATGTCACTATGGGGGCCATGTCACAGTGGGCAGCAGGTCAGTAGTGGCCACGTTACTGTTGGGGCCATGTCACAGTGTGCAGCAGGTCAGTGATGGCCATGTCACAGTGAGCAACAGGCCACTGGTTGCCATGTCACTGTGGGGGCTATGTCACAGTGGGCAGCAGGAAAGTGGTGGCCATGTCATATGGGGGCCATGTCACAGTGGGCAGCAGGTCAGTAGTGGCCACGTCACTGTGGGGCCATGTCACAGTGTGCAGCAGGTCAGTGATGGCCATGTCACAGTGAGCAACAGGCCACTGGTTGCCATGTCACTGTGGGGGCTATGTCACATTGGGCAGCAGGTCAGTGGTGGCCATGTCAGTCTGAGGTCATGTCACAGTCTGCAGCAGGTCAGTGATGGCCATGTCACAGTGAGCAACAGGCCACTGGTTGCCATGTCACTGTGGGGGCTATGTCACAGTGGGCAGCAGGTCAGTGGTGGCCATGTCACTATGGGGGCCATGTCACAGTGGGCAGCAGGTCAATGGTGGCCATGTCACTATGGGAGCTATGTCACATTGGGCAGCAGGTCAGTGGTGGCCATGGCACTGTGAGGTCATGTCACAGTGTGCAGCAGGTCAGTGGTGGCCATGTCACTATGGGGGCCATGTCACAGTGGGCAGCAGGTCAATGGTGGCCATGTCACTATGGGGGCCATGTCACAGTGGGCAGCAGGTCAGTGGTGGCCATGTTACTATGGGGGCCATGTCACAGTGGGCAGCAGGTCAATGGTGGCCATGTCACTATGGGGGCCATGTCACAGTGGGCAGCAGGTCAGTGGTGGCCATGTCACTGTGAGGTCATGTCACAGTGTGCAGCAGGTCAGTGGTGGCCATGTCACTATGGGGGACATGTCACAGTGGGCAGCAGGTCAGTGGTGGCCATGTCACTATGGGGGCCATGTCACTGTGGGCAGCAGGTCAGTAGTGGCCACGTCACTGTGGGGCATGTCACAGTCTGCAGCAGGTCAGTGATGGCCATGTCACAGTGAGTAACAGTCCACTGGTTGCCATGTCACTGTGGGGGCTATGTCACAGTGGGCAGCAGGTCAGTGGTGGCCATGTCACTGTGAGGTCATGTCACAGTGTGCAGCAGGTCAGTGGTGGCCATGTCACAGTGAGCAACAGGCCACTGGTTGCCATGTCACTGTGGGGGCTATGTCACAGTGGGCAGCAGGTCAGTGGTGGCCATGTCACTATGGGGGCCATGTCACAGTGGGCAGCAGGTCAATGGTGGCCATGTCAATATGGGGGTTATGTCACATTGGGCAGCAGGTCAGCGGTGGCCATGTCACTGTGAGGTCATGTCACAGTGTGCAGCAGGACAGTGCTGGCCATGTCACTATGGGGGCCATGTCACAGTGGGCAGCAGGTCAGTGGTGGCCATGTCACTATGGCGGCCATGTCACAGTGGGCAGCAGGTCAGTGGTGGCCACGTCACTGTGGGGCCATGTCACAGTGTGCAGCAGGTCAGTGATGGCCATGTCACAGTGAGCAACAGGCCACTGGTTGCCATTTCACTGTGGGGGCTATGTCACAGTGGGCAGCAGGTCAGTTTTGTCCATGTCACTATGGGGGCCATGTCACAGTGGGCAGCAGGTCAGTGGTGGCCATGTCACTATGGGGGCCATGTCACAGTGGGCAGCAGGTCAATGGTGGCCATGTCACTATGGGGGCCATGTCACAGTGGGCAGCAGGTCAGTGGTGGCCATGTCACTGTGAGGTCATGTCACAGTGTGCAGCAGGACAGTGGTGGCCATGTCACAGTGAGCAACAGGCCACTGGTTGCCATTTCACTGTGGGGGCTATGTCACAGTGGGAAGCAGGTCAGTGGTGGACATGTCACTATGGGGGCCATGTCACAGTGGGCAGCAGGTCAGTGGTGGCCATGTCACTATGGGGGCCATGTCACAGTGGGCAGCAGGTCAGTGGTGGCCATGTCTCTATGGGGGTCATGTCACAGTGGGCAGCAGGTCAGTGGTGCCCAAGTCACTGTGGGGCTATGTCACAGTGGTCAGCGAGTCAGTAGTGGCCATGTCACTGTTGAGGCCATGTCACAGTGGGCAGCAGGTCAGTGGTGGCCATGTCACTATGGGGGCCATGTCACAGTGGGCAGCACGTCAGTGATGGCCATGTCACAGTGAGCAACAGGCCACTGGTTGCCATGTCACTGTGGGGGCTATGTCACAGTGGGCAGCAGGTCAATGGTGGCCATGTCACTATGGGGGCCATGTCACAGTGGGCAGCTGGTCAGTGGTGGCCATGTCACTATGGGGGCCATGTCACAGTGGGCAGCAGGTCAATAGTGGCCACGTCACTGTGGGGCCATGTCACAGTGTGCAGCAGGTCAGTGATGGCCATGTCACAGTGAGCAACAGGCCACTGGTTGCCATGTCACTGTGGGGGCAATGTCACAGTGGGCAGCAGGTCAGATTTGGCCATGTCACTATGGGGGCCATGTCACAGTGGGCAGCAGGTCAGTGGTGGCCATGTCACAGTGAGCAACAGGCCACTGGTTGCCATGTCACTGTGGTGTCTATTTCACAGTGGGCAGCAGGTCAGTGGTGGCCATGTCACTATGGGGGCCATGTCACAGTGGGCAGCAGGTCAGTGGTGGCCATGTCACTATGGGGGCCATGTCACAGTGGGCAGCAGGTCAGTAGTGGCCACGTCACTGTGGGGCCATGTCACAGTGTGCAGCACGTCAGTGATCGCCATGTCACAGTGAGCAACAGGCCACTGGTTGCCATGTCACTGTGGGGGCTATGTCACATTGGGCAGCAGGTCAGTGGTGGCCATGTCACTATGGGGGCCATGTCACAGCGGGCGGCAGGGCAGTGGTGGCCATGTCACTATGGGGGCCATGTCACAGTGGGCAGCAGGTCAATGGGGGCCATGTCACTATGGGGGCCATGTCACAGTGGGCAACATGTCAGTGGTGGCCATGTTACTATGGGGGCCATGTCACAGTGGGCAGCAGGTCAATGGTGGCCATGTCACTATGGGGGCCATGTCACAGTGGGCAGCAGGTCAGTGGTGGCCATGTCACTGTGAGGTCATGTCACAGTGTGCAGCAGGACAGTGGTGGCCATGTCACAGTGAGCAACAGGCCACTGGTTGCCATTTCACTGTGGGGGCTATGTCACAGTGGGAAGCAGGTCAGTGGTGGGCATGTCACTATGGCGGCCATGTCACAGTGTGCAGCAGGTCAGTGGTGGCATTGTCACAGTGAGCAACAGGCCACTGGTTGCCATGTCACTATGGGGGCTATGTCACAGTGGGCAGCAGGTCAGTGGCGCCCATGTCACTATGGGGGCCATGTCACAGTGGGCAGCAGGTCAGTGGCGGCCATGTCACTGTGGGTGCCATGTCACAGTGGGCAGCAGGTCAGTGGTGGCCATGTCACTGTGAGGTCATGTCACAGTGTGCAGCAGGACAGTGGTGGCCATATCACAGTGAGCAACAGGCCACTGGTTGCCATGTCACTGTGGGGCCTATGTCACAGTGGGCAGCAGGTCAGTTGTGACGAAGTCACTATGGGTCCATGTCACAGTTGGCAGCAGGTCAGTGGTGGCCATGTCACAGTGAGCAACAGGCTACTGGTTGCCATGTCACTGTGGGGGCTATGTCACAGTGGGCAGCAGGTCAGTGCTGGCCATGTCACTATGGGGGCCATGTCACAGCGTGCAGCAGGTCAGTGGTGGCCATGTCACAGTGAGCAATAGGCCACTCGTTGCCATGTCACTGTGGGGGCTATGTCACAGTGGGCAGCAGGTCAGTGCTGGCCATGTCACAATGGGGGCCATGTCACAGTTTGCAGCAGGTCAGTGGTGGCCATGTCACTATGGGGGCCATGTCACAGTGGGCAGCAGGTCAGTAATGTCCATGTCAGTATGGGGGCCATGTCACAGTGTGCAGCAGGTCAGTGGTGGCCATGTCACTATGGGGGCCATGTCACAGTGTGCAGCAGTTCAGTGGTGGCCATGTCACTGTGAGGTCATGTCACAGTGTGCAGCAGGTCAGTGGTGGCAATGTCACTATGGGGGCCATGTCACAGTGGGCAGCATGTCAGTAGTGGCCACGTCACTGTGGGGCCATGTCACAGTGTGCAGCAGGTCAGTGATGGCCATGTCACAGTGAGCAAAAGGCCACTGGTTGCCATGTCACTGTGGGGGCTATGTCACAGTGTGCAGCAGGTCAGTGCTGGCCGTGTCACTATGGTGGCCATGTCACAGTGGGCAGCAGGTCAGTGGTGGCCATGTCAATATGGGGCCTATGTCACATTGGGCAGCAGGTCAGTGGTGGCCATGTCACTGTGTGGTCATGTCACAGTGTGCAGCAGGTCAGTGGTGGCCATGTCACAGTGAGCAACAGGCCACTTATTGCCATGTCACTGTGGGGGCTATGTCACAGTGGGCAGCAGGTCAGTGGTGGCCATGTCACTATGTGGGCCATGTCACAGTGTGCAGCAGATCAGTGGTGGCCATGTCACTATGGGGGCCATGTCACAGTGGGCAGCAGGTCAGTAGTGGCCACGTCACTGTGGGGCCATGTCACAGTGTGCAGCAGGTCAGTGATGGCCATGTCACAGTGAGCAACAGGCCACTGGTTGCCATGTCACTGTTGGGGCTATGTCACAGTGGGCAGCAGGTCAGAGGTGGCCATGTCACTATGGGGGCATGTCACAGTGGGCAGCAGGTCAGTGGTGCCCAAGTCACTGTGGGGCTATGTCACAGTGTGCAGCAGGTCAGTGGTGGCCATGTCACTGTTGGGGCCATGTCACAGTGGGCAGCAGGTCAGTGGTGGCCATGTCACTATGGGGGCCATGTCACAGTGTGCAGCAGGTCAGTGCTGGCCATGTCACTATGGGGGCCATGTCACAGTGGGCAGCAGGTCAATGGTGGCCATGTCACAGTGAGCAACAGGCCACTGGTTGCCATGTCACTGTGGGGGCTATGTCACAGTGGGCAGCAGGTCAGTGCTGGCCATGTCACTATGGGGGCCATTTCACAGTGGGCAGCAGGTCAGTGGTGGCCATGTCACTATGGGGGCTATGTCAAATTGGGCAGCAGGTCAGTGGTGGCCATGTCACTGTGAGGTCATGTCACAGTGAGCAACAGGCCACTGGTTGCCATGTCACTGTGGGGGCTATGTCACAGTGGGCAGCAGGTCAGTGGTGGCCATGTCACTATGGGGGCCATGTCACAGTGGGCAGCAGGTCAGTGGTGGCCATGTCACTATGGGGCCATGTCACAGTGAGCAGCAGGTCGGTAGTGGCCACGACACTGTGGAGCCATGTCACAGTGTGCAGCAGGTCAGTGATGGCCATGTCACAGTGAGCAACAGGCCACTGGTTGCCATGTCACTGTGGGGGCTATGTCACAGTGGGCAGCTGGTCAGTTTTGGCCATGTCACTATGGGGGCCATGTCGCAGTGGGCAGCAGGTCAATGGTGGCCATGTCACTATGGGGGCTATGTCACTTTGGGCAGCAGGTCAGTGGTGGCCATGTCACTGTGAGGACATGTCACAGTGGGCAGCAGGTCAGTGGTGGCCATGTCACAGTGAGCAACAGGCCACTGGTTGCCATGTGACTGTGGGGGCTATGTCACTGTGGGCAGCAGGTCAGTGGTGGCCATGTCACTATGGGGGCCATGTCACAGTGGGCAGCAGGTCAGTGGTGGCCATGTCACTATGGGGGCCATGTCACAGTGGGCAGCAGGTCAGTAGTGGCCACGTCACTGTGGGGCCATGTCACAGTGTGCAGCAGGTCAGTGATGGCCATGTCACAGTGAGCAACAGGCCACTGGTTGCCATGTCACTGTGGGGGCTATGTCACAGTGGGCAGCAGGTCAGTGCTGGCCATGTCAGTATGGGGGCCATGTCACAGTGGGCAGCAGGTCAGTGGTGGCCATGTCACTATGGCGGCCATGTCACATTGGGCAGCAGGTCAGTGGTGGCCATGTCACTGTGAGGTCATGTCACAGTGTGCAGCAGGACAGTGGTGGCCATGTCACAGTGAGCAACAGGCCACTGGTTGCCATGTCACTGTGGGGGCTATTTCACAGTGGTCAGCAGGTCAATGGTGGCCATGTCACTGTGGGGGCCATGTCACAGTGGGCAGCAGATCAGTGGTGCCCAAGTCACTGTGGGGCTATGTCACAGTGGGCAGCAGGTCAGTGGTGGCCATGTCACTATGGGGGCCATGTCACAGTGGGCAGCAGGTCAGTAGTGGCCACGTTACTGTTGGGGCCATGTCACAGTGTGCAGCAGGTCAGTGATGGCCATGTCACAGTGAGCAACAGGCCACTGGTTGCCATGTCACTGTGGGGGCTATGTCACAGTGGGCAGCAAGAAAGTGGTGGCCATGTCATATGGGGGCCATGTCACAGTGGGCAGCAGGTCAGTAGTGGCCACGTCACTGTGGGGCCATGTCACAGTGTGCAGCAGGTCAGTGATGGCCATGTCACAGTGAGCAACAGGCCACTGGTGGCCATGTCACTGTGGGGGCTATGTCACATTGGGCAGCAGGTCAGTGGTGGCCATGTCAGTCTGAGGTCATGTCACAGTCTGCAGCAGGTCAGTGATGGCCATGTCACAGTGAGCAACAGGCCACTGGTTGCCATGTCACTGTGGGGGCTATGTCACAGTGGGCAGCAGGTCAGTGGTGGCCATGTCACTATGGGGGCCATGTCACAGTGGGCAGCAGGTCAATGGTGGCCATGTCACTATGGGAGCTATGTCACATTGGGCAGCAGGTCAGTGGTGGCCATGGCACTGTGAGGTCATGTCACAGTGTGCAGCAGGTCAGTGGTGGCCATGTCACTATGGGGGCCATGTCACAGTGGGCAGCAGGTCAATGGTGGCCATGTCACTATGGGGGCCATGTCACAGTGGGCAGCAGGTCAGTGGTGGCCATGTTACTATGGGGGCCATGTCACAGTGGGCAGCAGGTCAATGGTGGCCATGTCACTATGGGGGCCATGTCACAGTGGGCAGCAGGTCAGTGGTGGCCATGTCACTGTGAGGTCATGTCACAGTGTGCAGCAGGTCAGTGGTGGCCATGTCACTATGGGCGCCATGTCACAGTGGGCAGCAGGTCAGTGGTGGCCATGTCACTATGGGGGCCATGTCACTGTGGGCAGCAGGTCAGTAGTGGCCACGTCACTGTGGGGCCATGTCACAGTCTGCAGCAGGTCAGTGATGGCCATGTCACAGTGAGTAACAGTCCACTGGTTGCCATGTCACTGTGGGGGCTATGTTACAGTGGGCAGCAGGTCAGTGGTGGCCATGTCACTGTGAGGTCATGTCACAGTGTGCAGCAGGTCAGTGGTGGCCATGTCACAGTGAGCAACAGGCCACTGGTTGCCATGTCACTGTGGGGGCTATGTCACAGTGGGCAGCAGGTCAGTGGTGGCCATGTCACTATGGGGGCCATGTCACAGTGGGCAGCAGGTCAATGGTGGCCATGTCACTATGGGGGTTATGTCACATTGGGCAGCAGGTCAGCGGTGGCCATGTCACTGTGAGGTCATGTCACAGTGTGCAGCAGGACAGTGCTGGCCATGTCACTATGGGGGCCATGTCACAGTGGGCAGCAGGTCAGTGGTGGCCATGTCACTATGGCGGCCTTGTCACAGTGGGCAGCAGGTCAGTGGTGGCCACGTCACTGTGGGGCCATGTCACAGTGTGCAGCAGGCCACTGGTTGCCATTTCACTGTGGGGGCTATGTCACAGTGGGCAGCAGGTCAGTTTTGTCCATGTCACTATGGGGGCCATGTCACAGTGGGCAGCAGGTCAGTGGTGGCCATGTCACTATGGGGGCCATGTCACAGTGGGCAGCAGGTCAATGGTGGCCATGTCACTATGGGGGCCATGTCACAGTGGGCAGCAGGTCAGTGGTGGCCATGTCACTGTGAGGTCATGTCACAGTGTGCAGCAGGACAGTGGTGGCCATGTCACAGTTAGCAACAGGCCACTGGTTGCCATTTCACTGTGGGGGCTATGTCACAGTGGGAAGCAGGTCAGTGGTGGACATGTCACTATGGGGGCCATGTCACAGTGGGCAGCAGGTCAGTGGTGGCCATGTCACTATGGGGGCCATGTCACAGTGGGCAGCAGGTCAGTGGTGGCCATGTCACTATGGGGGTCATGTCACAGTGGGCAGCAGGTCAGTGGTGCCCAAGTCACTGTGGGGCTATGTCACAGTGTGCAGCAGGTCAGTGGTGGCCATGTCACTGTTGGGGCCATGTCACAGTGGGCAGCAGGTCAGTGGTGGCCATGTCACTATGGGGGCCATGTCACAGTGAGCATCAGGTCAGTAGGGGCCACGTCACTGTGGGGCCATGTCACAGTGTGCAGCAGGTCAGTGATGGCCATGTCACAGTGAGCAACAGGCCACTGGTTGCCATGTCACTGTGGGGGCTATGTCACAGTGGGCAGCAGGTCAGTGGTGCCCAAGTCACTGTGGGGCTATGTCACAGTCTGCAGCAGGTCAGTGGTGGCCATGTCACTGTTGGGGCCATGTCACAGTGGGCAGCAGGTCAGTGGTGGCCATGTCACTATGGGGGCCATGTCACAGTGAGCATCAGGTCAGTAGGGGCCACGTCACTGTGGGGCCATGTCACAGTGTGCAGCAGGTCAGTGATGGCCATGTCACAGTGAGCAACAGGCCACTGGTTGCCATGTCACTGTGGGGGCTATGTCACAGTGGGCAGCAGGTCAGAGGTGGCCATGTCACTATGGGGGCATGTCACAGTGGGCAGCAGGTCAGTGGTGCCCAAGTCACTGTGGGGCTATGTCACAGTCTGCAGCAGGTCAGTGGTGGCCATGTCACTGTTGGGGCCATGTCACAGTGGGCAGCAGGTCAGTGGTGGCCATGTCACTATGGGGGCCATGTCACAGTGAGCATCAGGTCAGTAGGGGCCACGTCACTGTGGGGCCATGTCACAGTGGGCAGCAGGTCAATGGTGGCCATGTCACTGTTGGGGCCATGTCACAGTGTGCAGCAGTTCAGTGGTGGCCATGTCACTATGGGGGCCATGTCACAGTGGGCAGCAGGTCAATGGTGGCCATGTCACTATGGGCGCCATGTCACAGTGTGCAGCAGGTCAGTGCTGGCCATGTCACTATGGGGGCCATGTCACAGTGGGCAGCAGGTCAATGGTGGCCATGTCACTATGGGGGCCATGTCACAGTGTGCAGCAGGTCAGTGGTGGCCATGTCACAGTGAGCAACAGGCCACTAGTTGCCATGTCACTGTGGGGGCTATGTCACAGTGGGCAGCAGGTCAGTGGTGGCCATGTCACTATGGGTGCCATCTCACAGTGGGCAGCAGGTCAGTGGTGGCCATGTCACTATGGGGGCCATGTCACAGTGGGCAGCAGGTCAGTAGTGGCCACGTCACTGTGGGGCCATGTCACAGTGTGCAGCAGGTCAGTGATGGCCATGTCACTATGGGGGCCATGTCACAGTGGGCAGCAGGTCAATGGTGGCCATGTCACTATGGGGGCTATGTCACATTGGGCAGCAGGTCAGTGGTGGCCATGTCACAATGAGCAACAGGCCACTGGTTGCCATGTCACTGTGGGGGCTATGTCACAGTGGGCAGCAGGTCAGTGGTGGCCATGTCACTATGGGGGCCATGTCACAGTGGGCAGCAGGTCAGTGGTGGCCATGTCACTATGGGGCCATGTCACAGTGGGCAGCAGGTCAGTAGTGGCCACGTCACTGTGGGGCCATGTCACAGTGTGCAGCAGGTCAGTGATGGCCATGTCACAGTGAGTAACAGGCCACTGGTTGCCATGTCACTGTGGGGGCTATGTCACAGTGGGCAGCAGGTCAGTAGTGGCCACGTCACTGTGGGGCCATGTCACAGTGGGCAGCAGATCAGTTGTGGCCATGTCACTATGGTGGCCATGTCACAGTGGGCAGCAGGTCATTGGTGGCCATGTCACTATGGGGGCTATGTCACATTGGGCATCAGGTCAGTGCTGGCCATGTCACTATGGGGGCCATGTCACAGTGGGCAGCAGGTCAGTTGTGGCCAATTATCTATGGGGCCATGTCACAGTGGGCTACAGGTCAGTGGTGCCCAAGTCACTGAGGGGCTATGTCACAGTGCGGAGCAGGTCAGTGGTGGCCATGTCACTATGGGGGCCATGTCACAGTGGGCAGCAGGTCAATGGTGGCCATGTCACTATGGGGGCCATGTCACAGTGGGCATCAGGTCAATGGTGGCCATGTCACTATGGGGGCTATGTCACATTGGGCAGCAGGTCAGTGGTGGCCATGTCAGTATGGGGGCTATGTCACAGTGGGCAGCAGGTCAGTAGTGGCCACGTCACTGTGGGGCTATGTCACAGTGTGCAGCAGGTCAGTGATGGCCATGTCACTATGGGGGCCATGTCACAGTGGGCAGCAGGTCAGAGCTGGCCATGTCACTGTGGGGGCCATGACACAGGTGTCAGCGGGACAGTGGTGGCCATGTCAATGTGAGGACATGTCACAGTGTGCAGCAGATCAGTTGTGGCCATGTCACAATGAGCAATAGTCCACTGGTGGCCATGTCACTGTGGTGGCCAATCACAGTGGGCAGCAGGTCAGTTGTGGCCAAGTGAATATGGGGCCATGTCACAGTGTGCAGCACGTCAGTAGTGGCCATGTCACTGTGGGGCCATGTCACAGTGTGCAGCAGGTCAGTGATGGCCATGTCACAGTGAGCAACAGGCCACTGCTTGCTATGTCACTGTGGGGGCTATGTCACAGTGGGCAGCAGGTCAGTGCTGGCCATGTCACTATGGGGACCATGTCACATTGGGCAGCAGGTCAGTCGTGGCCATGTCACTATGGGGGCTATGTCACATTGGGCAGCAGGTCAGTGGTGGCCATGTCACTATGGGGGCCATGTCACAGTGGGCAGAAGGTCAGTGGTGGCCTTGTCACTGTGGGGGCCATGTCAGAGTGGTCAGCGGGTCAGTGGTGGCCATGTCACTGTGAGGTCATGTCACAGTGGGCAGCAGGTCAGTGGTGGCCATGTCACAATGAGCAACAGTTCACTGGTGGCCATGTCACTGTGGTGACCAATCACAGCGGGCAGCAGGTCAGTGGTGGCCACGTCACTGTGAGGCCATGTCACTATAGGGGCCATGTCACAGTGGTCAGAGGGTCAGTGGTGGCCATGTCACTGTGGGGGCCATGTCACTATAGGGGCCATGTCACAGTGGTCAGCGGGTCAGTGGTGGCCATGTCACTGTGGGGCCATGTCACAGGTGTAAGCGGGTCAGTGGTGGCCATGTCACTGTGAGGTCATGTCACAGTGGGCAGCAGATCAGTTGTGGGCATGTCACAATGAGCAACAGTCCACTGGTGGCCATGTCACTGTGCTGGCCAGTCACAGTGGGCAGCAGGTCAGTGATGGCCATGTCACTATGGGGGCCATGTCACAGTGCGCAGCAGGTCTGTGGTGGCCATGTCACTATGGGGGCTATGTCACATTGGGCAGCAGGTCAGTGGTGGCCATGTCACTGTGAGGTCATGTCACAGTGTGCAGCAGGTCAGTGGTGGCCATGTCACAGTGAGCAAAAGGCCACTGGTTGCCATGTCACTGTGGGGGCTATGTCACAGTGGGCAGCAGGTCAGTGGTGGCCATGTCACTATGGTGGCCATCTCACAGTGGGCAGCAGGTCAATGGTGGCCATGTCACTATGGGGGCCATGTCACAGTGGGCAGCAGGTCAGTAGTGTCCAAGTCACTGTGGGGTTATGTCACAGTGGTCAGCGGGTCAGTGGTGGCCATGTCACTGTGGGGCTATGTCACAGTGGGCAGCAGGTCACTGGTGGCCACGTCACTGTGGGGCCATGTCACAGTGAGCAGCAGGTCAGTAGTGGCCACGTCACTGTGGGGCTATGTCACAGTGTGCAGCAGGTCAGTGATGGCCATGTCACAGTGGGCAGCAGGTCAATGGTGGCCATGTCACTATGGGGGCTATGTCACATTGGGCAGCAGGTCAGTGGTGGCCATGTCACTGTGAGGTCATGTCACAGTGTGCAGCAGGTCAGTGGTGGCCATGTCACAGTGAGCAACAGGCCACTGGTTGCCATGTCACTGTGGGGGCTATGTCACAGTGGGCAGCAGGTCAGTCGTGGCCATGTCACTATGGGGGCCATGTCATAGTGGGCAGCAGGTCAGTGGTTGCCATGACACTATGGGGGCCATGTCACAGTGGGCAGCAGGTCAGTGGTGGCCATGTCACTATGGGGGCCATGTCACAGTGGGCAGCAGGTCAGTAGTGGCCACGTCACTGTGGGGCCATGTCACAGTGTGCAGCAGGTCAGTGATGGCCATGTCACAGTGAGCAACAGGCCACTGGTTGCCATGTCACTGTGGGGGCTATGTCACAGTGGGCAGCAGGTCAGTGGTGGCCATGTCACTATGGGGGCCATGTCACAGTGGGCAGCAGGTCAGTAGTGGCCACGTCACTGTGGGGCCATGTCACAGTGTGCAGCAGGTCAGTGATGGCCATGTCACAGTGAGCAACAGGCCACTGGTTGCCATGTCACTGTGGGGGCTATGTCACAGTGGGCAGCAGGTCAGTCGTGGCCATGTCACTATGGGGGCCATGTCACAGTGGGCAGCAGGTCAGTGGTGCCCAAGTCACTGTGGGGCTATGTCACAGTGGTCAGCGGGTCAGTGGTGGCCATGTCACTGTTGGGGCCATGTCACAGTGGGCAGCAGGTCAGTGGTGGCCATGTCACTATGGGGGCCATGTCACAGTGAGCAGCATGTCAGTAGTGGCCACGTCACTGTGGGGCCATGTCACAGTGTGCAGCAGGTCAGTGATGGCCATGTCACAGTGAGCAACAGGCCACTGGTTGCCATGTCACTGTGGGGGCTATGTCACAGTGGGCAGCAGGTCAGTGCTGGCCGTGTCACTATGGGGGCTATGTCACATTGGGCAGCAGGTCAGTGGTGGCCATGTCACTCTGGGGTCATGTCACAGTGGGCAGCAGGTCAGTGGTGGCCATGTCACTATGGGGGTCATGTCACAGTGGGCAGCAGTTCAGTGGTGCCCAAGTCACTGTGGGGCTATGTCACAGTGGTCAGCGGGTCAGTGGTGGCCATGTCACTGTTGGGGCCATGTCACAGTGGACAGCAGGTCAGTGGTGGCCATGTCACTATGGGGGCATTGTCACAGTGAGCAGCAGGTCTGTATTGGCCACGTCACTGTGGGGCCATGTCACAGTGGGCAGCATGTCAGTGCTGGCCATGTCACTATGGGGGCCATGTCACAGTGTGCAGCAGGTCAGTGGTGGCCATGTCACAGTGAGCAACAGGCCACTGGTTGCCATGTCACTGTGGGGGCTATGTCACAGTGGGCAGCAGGTCAGTGGTGGCCATGTCACTATGGGGGCCATGTCACAGTGGGCAGCAGGTCAGTGGTGGCCATGTCACTATGGGGGCCATGTCACAGTGGGCAGCATGTCAGTAGTGGCCATGTCACTGTGGGGCCATGTCACAGTGTGCAGCAGGTCAGTGATGGCCATGTCACAGGGAGCAACAGGCCACTGGTTGCCATGTCACTGTGGGGGCTATGTCACAGTGGGCAGCAGGTCAGTGGTGGCCATGTCACTATGGGGGCCATGTCACAGTGGGCAGCAGGTCAGTGGTGGCCATGTCACTATGGGGGCCATGTCACAGTGGGCAGCAGGTCAGTGCTGGCCATGTCAGTATGGGGGCCATGTCACAGTGGGCAGCAGTTCAATGGTGGCCATGTCACTATGGGGGCTATGTCACAGTGAGCAGCAGGTCAGTAGTGGCAACGTCACTGTGGGGCCATGTCACAGTGTGCAGAAGGTCAGTGTTGGCCATGACACAGTGAGCAACAGGCCACTGGTTGCCATGTCACTGTGGGAGCTATGTCACAGTGGGCAGCAGGTCAGGGGTGGCCATGTCACTGTGGGGGCCATGTCACAGTGGGCAGCATGTCAGTGGTGGCCATGTCACTATGGGGGCCATGTCACAGTGGGCAGCAGGTCAGTGATGGCCATGTCACAGTGAGCAACAGGCCACTGGTTGCCATGTCACTGTGGGGGCTATGTCACAGTGGGCAGCAGGTCAATGGTGGCCATGTCACTATGGGGGCCATGTCACAGTGGGCAGCAGGTCAGTAGTGGCCATGTCACTGTGGGGCCATGTCACAGTGTGCAGCAGGTCAGTGATGGCCATGTCACAGTGAGCAACAGGCCACTGGTTGCCATGTCACTGTGGGGGCAATGTCACAGTGGGCAGCAGGTCAATGTTGGCCATGTCACTATGGGGGCTATGTCACATTGGGCAGCAGGTCAGTGGTGGCCATGTCACTGTGAGGTCATGTCACAGTGTGCAGCAGGTCGGTGGTGGCCATGTCACAGTGAGCAACAGGCCACTGGTTGCGATGTCACTGTGGGGGCTATGTCACATTGGGAAGCAGGTCAGTGGTGGCCATGTCACTATGGGGGCCATGTCACAGTGGGCGGCAGGTCAGTGGTGGCCATGTCACTATGGGGGCCATGTCACAGTGGGCAGCAGTTCAATGGTGGCCATGTCACTGTGGGGGCCATGTCACAGTGGGCAGCAGGTCAGTGGTGCCCAAGTCACTGTGGGGCTATGTCACAGTGGGCAGCAGGTCAGTGGTGGCCATGTCACTATGGGGGCCATGTCACAGTGTGCAGCAGGTCAGTAGTGGCCACGTTACTGTGGGGCCATGTCACAGTGTGCAGCAGGTCAGTGGTGGCATTGTCACAGTGAGCAACAGGCCACTGGTTGCCATGTCACTATGGGGGCTATGTCACAGTGGGCAGCAGGTCAGTGGCGGCCATGTCACTGTGGGGGCCATGTCACAGTGGGCAACATGTCAGTGGTGGCCATGTCACTATGGGGGCCATGTCACAGTGGGCAGCAGGTCAGTGGTGGCCATGTCACTGTGAGGTAATGTCACAGTGTGCAGCAGGTCAGTGGTGGCATTGTCACAGTGAGCAACAGGCCACTGGTTGCCATGTCACTATGGGGGCTATGTCACAGTGGGCAGCTGGTCAGTGGCGGCCATGTCACTGTGGGGGCTATGTCACAGTGGGCAGCAGGTCAGTGGTGGCCATGTCACTATGGGTGCCATGTCACAGTGGGCAGCAGGTCAGTGGTGGCCATGTCACAGTGAGCAACAGGCCACTGGTTGCCATGTCACTGTGGGGGCTATGTCACAGTGGGCAGCAGGTCAGTGCTGGCCATGTCACTATGGGGGCCATGTCACATTGGGCAGCAGGTCAGTGGTGGCCATGTCACTATGGGGGCCATGTCACTGTGGGCAGCAGGTCAGTGGTGCCCAAGTCACTGTGGGGCTATGTCACAGTGGTCAGCGGGTCAGTAGTGGCCATGTCACTGTTGGGGCCATGTCACAGTGTGCAGCAGGTCAGTGATGGCCATGTCACAGTGAGCAACAGGCCACTGGTTGACATGTCAATGTGGGGGCTATGTCACAGTGGGCAGCAGGTCAGTGGTGGCCATGTCACTATGGGGGCCATGTCACAGTGGGCAGCAGGTCAGTAGTGGCCACGTCACTGTGGGGCCATGTCACAGTGTGCAGCAAGTCAGTGATTGCCATGTCACAGTGAGCAACAGGCCACTGGTTGCCATGTCACTGTGGGGGCCATGTCACAGTGGGCAGCAGGTCAGTGGTGGCCATGTCACTATGGGGGCTATGTCACATTGGGCAGCAGGTCAGTGGTGGCCATGTCACTGTGAGGTCATGTCACAGTGTGCAGCAGGTCAGTGGTGGCCATGTCACAGTGAGCAACAGGCTACTGGTTGCCATGTCACTGTGGGGGCTATGTCACAGTGGGCAGCAGGTCAGTGCTGGCCATGTCACTATGGGGGCCATGTCACAGTGGGCAGCAGGTCAGTAGTGGCCACGTCACTGTGGGGCCATGTCACAGTGTGCAGCAGGTCAGTGATGGCCATGTCACAGTGGGGAACAAGTCACAGTGGGCAGCAGGTTAGTTGTGGCCATGTCACTATGGGTCCATGTCACAGTGGGCAGCAGGTCAGTGGTGGCCAGGTCACTGTGGGGCTATGTCACAGTGGTCAGCGGGTCAGTGGTGGCCATGTCACTGTGAGCAATAGGCCACTGGTTGCCATGTCACTGTGGTGTCTATGTCAAAGTGGGCAGCAGGTCAGTGGTGGCCATGTCACTATGGGGGCTATGTCACATTGGGCAGTAGGTCAGTGGTGGCCATGTCACTGTGGGGCCATGTCACAGTGTGCAGCAGGTCAGTGATGGCCATGTCACAGTGAGCAACAGGCCACTGGTTGCCATGTCACTGTGGGGGCTATGTCACAGTGGGCAGCAGGTCAGTGGTGGCCATGTCACTATGGGGGCCATGTCACAGTGGGCAGCATGTCAGTAATGTCCATGTCACTATGGGGGCCATGTCACAGTGTGAAGCAGGTCAGTGGTGGCCATGTCACTATGGGGGCCATGTCACAGTGGGCAGCAGGTCAGTAATGTCTATATCACTATGGGGGCCATGTCACAGTGTGCAGCAGGTCAGTGGTGGCCATGTCACTATGGGGGCCATGTCACAGTGGGCAGCAGGTCAGTTGTGTCCATGTCTCTATGGGAGCCATGTCACAGTGGGCAGCAGGTCAGTGGTGGCCATGTCACTATGGGGGCCATGTCACAGTGTGCAGCAGGTCAGTGGTGGCCATGTCACAGTGAGCAATAGGCCACTCGTTGCCATGTCACTGTGGGGGCTATGTCACAGTGGGAAGCAGGTCAGTGCTGGCCATGTCACAATGGGGGCCATGTCACAGTGGGCAGGACGTCAGTGGTGGCCATATCACTGTTGGGGCTATGTCACATTGGGCAGCAGGTCAGTGCTGGCCATGTCACTGTGGTGTCTATGTCACAGTGGGCAGCAGGTCAGTTGTGGCCATGTCACTTTGGGTCCATGTCACATTGGGCAGCAGGTCAGTGGTGGCCAGGTCACTGTGGGGCTATTTCACAGTGGTCAGCGGGTCAGTGGTGGCCATGTCACTGTGAGGTCATGTCACAGTGTGCAGCATGTCAGTGGTGGCCATGTCACAGTGAGCAATAGGCCACTTGTTGCCATGTCACTGTGGTGTCTATGTCACAGTGGGCAGCAGGTCAGTGGTGGCCATGTCACTATGGGGGCCATGTCACAGTGGGCAGCAGGTCAGTGGTGGCCATGTCACTATGGGGGCCATGTCACAGTGGGCAGCAGGTCAGTAGTGGCCACGTCACTGTGGGGCCATGTCACAGTGTGCAGCAGGTCAGTGATGGCCATGTCACAGTGAGTAACAGGCCACTGGTTGCCATGTCACTGTGGGGGCTAAGTCACAGTGGGCAGCAGGTCAGTTGTGGCCATGTCACTATGGGTCCATGTCACAGTGGGCAGCAGGTCAGTGGCGGCCATGTCACTATGGGGGCTATGTCACATTGGGCAGCAGGTCAGTGGTGGCCATGTCACTGTGAGGTCATGTCACAGTGGGCAGCAGGTCAGTGGTGGCCATGTCACTATGGGGGCCATGTCACAGTGGGCAGCAGGTCAGTAGAGGCCACGTCACTGTGGGGCCATGTCACAGTGTGCAACAGGTCAGTGATCGCCATGTCACAGTGAGCAACAGGCCACAGGTTTCCATGTCACTGTGGGGGCTATGTCACAGTTTGCAGCAAGTCAGTGGTGGCCATGTCACTATGGGGGCCATGTCACAGTGGGCAGCAGGTCAGTAATGTCCATGTCACTATGGGGGCCATGTCACAGTGGGCAGCAGGTCAGTAGTGGCCACGGCACTGTGGGGCCATGTCACAGTGGGCAGCAGGTCAGTGGTGGCCATGTCACAGTGAGTAACAGGCCACTGGTTGCCATGTCACTGTGGGGGCGAAGTCACAGAAGGCAGCAGGTCAGTTGTGGCCATGTCACTATGGGTCCATGTCACATTGGGCAGCAGGTCAGTGGTGGCAATGTCACTGTGAGGTCATGTCACAGTGTGCAGCATGTCAGTGGTGGCCATGTCACTGTGGGGCTATGTCACAGTGGTCAGCGGGTCAGTGGTGGCCATGTCACTGTGGGGCTATGTCACATTGGGCAGCAGGTCAGTGGTGGCCATGTCACAGTGAGCAACAGGCCACTGGTTGCCATGTCACTGTGGTGTCTTTGTCACAGTGCGCAGCAGGTCAGTGGTGGCCATGTCACTATGGGGGCCATGTCACAGTGGGCAGCAGGTCAGTGGTGGCCATGTCACTATGGGGGCCATGTCACAGTGGGCAGCAGGTCAGTAGAGGCCACGTCACTGTGGGGCCATGTCACAGTGTGCAGCAGGTCAGTGATGGCCGTGTCACAGTGAGCAACAGGCCACAGGTTGCCATTTCACTGTGGGGGCTATGTCACAGTTTGCAGCAGGTCAGTGGTGGCCATGTCACTATGGGGGCCATGTCACAGTGGGCAGCAGGTCAGTAGTGGCCACGTCACTGTGGGGCCATGTCACAGTGTGCAGCAGGTCAGTGATGGCCATGTCACAGTGAGTAACAGGCCACTGGTTGCCATGTCACTGTGGGGCCTATGTCAGAGTGGGCAGCAGGTCAATGGTGGCCATGTCACTATTGGGGCTATGTCACATTGGGCAGCAGGTCAGTGGTGGCCATGTCACAGTGAGCAACAGGCCACTGGTTGTCATGTCACTATGGGGGCCATGTCACAGTGGGCAGCAGGTCAGTAGTGGCCACGTCACTGTGAGGCCATGTCACAGTGTGCAGCAGGTCAGAGCTGGCCACGTCACTGTGGGGGCCATGTCACAGTGGTCAGCGGGTCAGTGGTGGCCATGTCAATGTGAGGTCATGTCACAGTGGGCAGCAGGTCAGTGGTGGCCATGTCACTATGGGGGCCATGTCACAGTGGGCAGCAGGTCAGTGGTGCCCAAGTCACTGTGTGGCTATGTCACAGTGGTCAGCGGGTCAGTGCTGGCCATGTCACTATGGGGGCCATGTCACAGTGGGCAGCAGGTCAATGGTGGCCATGTCACTATGGTGGCTATGTTACATTGGGCAGCAGGTCAGTGGTGGCCATGTCACTGTGAGGTCATGTCACAGTGTGTAGCAGGACAGTGGTGGCCATGTCACAGTGAGCAACAGGCCACTGGTTGCCATGTCACTGTGGGGGCTATGTCACAGTGGGCAGCAGGTCAGTGGTGGCCATGTCACTATGGGTCCATGTCACAGTGGGCAGCAGGTCAGTGGTGGCCGTGTCACTATGGGGGCCATGTCACAGTGGGCAGCAGGTCAGTGGTGGCCATGTCACTATGGGTCCATGTCACAGTGGGCAGCAGGTCAGTGGTGGCCATGTCACTATGGGGGCTATATCACATTGGGCAGTAGGTCAGTGGTGGCCATGTCACTGTGGGGTCATGTCACAGTGTGCAGCAGGTCTGTGGTGGCCATGTCACAGTGAGCAATAGGCCACTGGTTGCCATGTCACTGTGGTGTCTATGTCACAGAGGGCAGCAGGTCAGTGGTGGCCATGTCACAATGGGGGCCATGTCACAGTGGGCAGCAGGCCAGTGGTGGCCATGTCACTATGGGGTCCATGTCACAGTGGGTAGCATGTCAGTAATGTCCATGTCACTATGGGGGCCATGTCACAGTGTGAAGCAGGTCAGTGGTGGCCATGTCACTGTGGGGGCTATGTCACAGTGGGCAGCAGGTCAGTTGTGGCCATGTCACTGTGGGGGCCATGTCACAGTGGTAAGCGGGTCAGTGGTGGCCATGTCACTGTAGGGGCCATGTCACAGGTGTCAGCGGGTCAGTGGTGGCCATGTCACTGTGAGGTCATGTCACAGTGTGCAGCAGGTCAGTGATGGCCATGTCACAGTGAGCAAGAGGCCACTGGTTGCCATGTCACTGTGGGGGCCATGTCACAGTGGGCAGCAGGTCAGTGGCGGCCATGTCACTATGGGGGCCATGTCACAGTGGGCAGCAGGTCAGTGGTGCTCATGTCACTATGGGGGCCGTGTCACAGTGGGTAGCAGATCAGTGGTGGCCATGTCACTATGGGGGCTATGTCACATTGGGCAGCAGGTCAGTGGTGGCCATGTCACTGTGAGGTCATGTCACAGTGTGCAGCAGGTCAGTGGTGGCCATGTCACTATGGGGGCCATGTCCCAGAGGGCAGCAGGTCAGTGGTGGCCATGTCACTGTGAGGCAATGTCACAGTGTGCAGTAGGTCAGTGGTGGCCATGTCACAGTGAGCAACAGGCCACTGGTTGCCATGTCACTGTGGGGGCTATGTCACAGTGGGCAGCAGGTCAGTGGTGGTCATGTCACTATGGGGGCCATGTCACAGTGGGCAGCAGGTCAGTGGTGCCCAAGTCACTGTGGGGCTATGTCACAGTGGTCAGCGGGTCAGTAGTGGCCATGTCACTGTTGGGGCGATGTCACAGTGGGCAGCAGGTCAGTGATCGCCATGTCACAGTGAGCAACAGGCCACTGGTTGCCATGTCACTGTGCGGGCTATGTCAAAGTGGGCAGCAGGAAAGTGGTGGCCATGTCACTATGGGGGCCATGTCACATTGGGCAGCAGGTCAATGGTGGCCATGTCACTGTGAAGTCATGTCACAGTGTGCAGCAGGTCAGTGGTGGCCATGTCACAGTGAGCAACAGGCCACTGGTTGCCATGTCACTGTGGGGGCTATGTCACAGTGGGCAGCAGGTCAGTGGTGCCCAAGTCACTGTGGGGCTATGTCACAGTGGGCAGCAGGTCAGTGGTGGCCATGTCACTATGGCAGCCATGTCACATTGGGCAGCAGGTCAGTAGTGGCCACGTCACTGTGGGGCCATGTCACAGTGGGCAGCAGGTCAGTGATGGCCATGTCACAGTGAGCAACAGGCCACTGGTTGCCATGTCACTGTGGGGGCTATGTCACAGTGGGCAGCAGGTCAGTGGTGGCCATGTCACTATGGGGGCCATGTCACAGTGTGCAGCAGTTCAATGGTGGCCATGTCACTATGGGGGCTATGTCACATTGGGCAGCAGGTCAGTGGTGGCCATGTCACTGTGAGGTCATGTCACAGTGTGCAGCAGGACAGTGGTGGCCATGTCACAGTGGGCAGCATGTCAGTGGTGGCCATGTCACTATGGGGGCCATGTCACAGTGGGCAGCAGGTCAGTAGTGGCCACGTCACTGTGGGGCCATGTCACAGTGTGCAGCAGGTCAGTGATGGCCATGTCACAGTGAGCAACAGGCCACTGGTTGCCATGTCACTGTGGGGGCTATGTCACAGTGGGCAGCAGGTCAGTGGTGGCCATGTCACTGTGGGGGCCATGTCACAGTGGCCAGCAGATCAGTGGTGCCCAAGTCACTGTGGGGCTATGTCACAGTGGGCAGCAGGTCAGTAGTGGCCACGTTACTGTTGGGGCCATGTCACAGTGGGCAGCAGGTCAGTGGTGGCCATGTCACTATGGGGGCCATGTCACAGTGGGCAACAGGTCAGTAGTAGTCACGTCACTGTGGGGCCATGTCACAGTGTGCAGCAGGTCAGAGATGGCCATGTCACAGTGAGCAACAGGCCACTGGTTGCCATGTCACTATGGGGGCCATGTCACAGTGGGCAGCAGGTCAATGGTGGCCATGTCACTATGGGGGCTATGTCACATTGGGCAGCAGGTCAGTGGTGACCATGTCACTGTGAGGTCATGTCACAGTGTGCAGCAGGTCAGTGGTACCCAAGTCAATGTGGGGCTATGTCACAGTGGTTAGCGGGTCAGTGATGGCCATGTCACATTGAGCAACAGGCCACTGGTTGCTATGTCACTGCGGGGGCTATGTCACAGTGGGCAGCAGGTCAGTGGTGGCCATGTCACTATGGGGGCCATGTCACTGTGGGCAGCAGGTCAGTAGAGGCCACGTCACTGTGGGGCCATGTCACAGTGTGCAACAGGTCAGTGATGGCCATGTCACAGTGAGCAACAGGCCACAGGTTGCCATGTCACTGTGGGGGCTATGTCACAGTGGGCAGCAGGTCAGTGGTGGCCATGTCACTATGGGGGCCATGTCACAGTGGGCAGCAGGTCAGTAATGTCCATGTCACTATGGGGGCCATGTCACAGTGTGCAGCAGGTCAGTGGTGGCCATGTCACTGTGAGGTCATGTCACAGTGTGCAGCAGGTCAGTGGTGGCAATGTCACTATGGGGGCCATGTCACAGTGGGCAGCATGTCAGTAGTGGCCACGTCACTGTGGGGCCATGTCACAGTGTGCAGCAGGTCAGTGATGGCCATGTCACAGTGAGCAACAGGCCACTGGTTGCCATGTCACTGTGGGGGCTATGTCACAGTGGGCAGCAGGTCAGTGGTGGCCATGTCACTATGGGGGCCATGTCACAGTGGGCAGCAGGTCAGTAGTGGCCACGTCACTGTGGGGCCATGTCACAGTGTGCAGCAGGTCAGTGATGGCCATGTCACAGTGAGCAACAGGCCACTGGTTGCCATGTCACTGTGGGGGCAATATCACAGTGGGCAGCAGGTCAGTGGTGGCCATGTCACTATGGGGGCCATGTCACATTGGGCAGCAGGTCAGTGGTGGCCATGTCACTGTGAGGTCATGTCACAGTGTGCAGCAGGTCAGTGGTGGCCATGTCACAGTGAGTAACAGGCCACTGGTTGCCATGTCACTGTGGGGGCTATGTCACAGTGGGCAGCAGGTCAGTGCTGGCCCTGTCACTATGGTGGCCATGTCACAGTGGGCAGCAGGTCAGCGGTGGCCATGTCACTATGGGGGCCATGTCACAGTGGGTAGCAGGTCAGTGGTGGCCAGGTCACTATGGGGGCCATGTCACAGTGGGTAGCAGGTCAGTGGTGGCCATGTCACTGTGGGGCTAAGTCACAGTGGTCAGCGGATCAGTGGTGGCCATGTCACTGTGGGGACCATGTCACAATGGGAAGGAGGTCAGTGGTGGCCACGTCACTGTGGTGCTATGTCACAGTGGTCAGCGGATCAGTGGTGGCCATGTCACTGTGGGGACCATATCACAGTGGGCAGCAGGTCAGTTGTGGCCATGTCACTATGGGTCCATGTCACAGTGGGCAGCATGTCAGTGCTGGCCATGTCACTGTGGGGCCATGTCACCGTTTGCAGCAGGTCAGTGATGGCCATGTCACAGTGAGCAACAGGCCACTGGTTGCCATGTCACTGTGGGAGCTATGTCACAGTGGGCAGCAGGTCACTGGTGGCCATGTCACTATGGGGGCCATATCACAGTGGGCAGCAGATCAGTAGTGGCCATGTCACTATGGGGGCCATGTCACAATGTGCAGCAGGTCAGTAGTGGTCACGTCACTGTGGGGCCATGTCACAGTGTGCAGCAGGTCAGTGACGGCCATGTCACTATGGGGGCCATGTCACATTGGGCAGCAGGTCAGAGGTGGCCATGTCACTATAGGGCCATGTCACAGTGGGCAGCAGGGCAGTGGTGGCCATGTCACTGTGAGGTCATGTCACAGTGTGCAGCAGGTCAGAGGTGGCCATGTCACAGTGAGAAACAGGCCACTGGTTGCCATGTCACTGTGGGGGCCATGTCACAGTGGGCAGCAGGTCAGTGGTGCCCAAGTCACTGTGGGGCTATGTCACAGTGGGCAGCAGGTCAGTGGTGGCCATGTCACTATGGGGGCTATTTCACATTGGGCAGCAGGTCAGTGGTGGCCATGTCACTGTGAGGTCATGTCACAGTGTGCAGCAGGTCAGTGGTGACATTGTCACAGTGAGCAACAGGCCACTGGTTACCATGTCACTGTGGGGGCTATGTCACAGTGGGCAGCAGGTCAGTGGTGGCCATGTCACTATGGGGGCCATGTCACAGTGGGCAGCAGGTCAATGTTGGCCATGTCACTATGGCGGCCATGTCACAGTGGGCAGCATGTCAGTAGTGGCCACGTCACTGTGGGGCCATGTCACAGTGTGCAGCAGGTCAGTGGTGGCCATGTCACAGTGAGCAACAGGCCACTGGTTGCCATGTCACTATGGGGGCTATGTCACATTGGGCAGCAGGTCAGTGGTGGCCATGTCACTATGGGGGCCATGTCACAGTGGGCAGCAGGTCAATGGTGCCCAATTCACTGTGGGGCTATGTCACAATGGTCAGCGGGTCAGTGGTGGCCATGTCACTGTGGAGCCATGTCACAGTGGGCAGCAGGTCAGTGGTGGCCATGTCACTATGAGGGCCATTTCACAGTGAGCAACAGGCCACTGGTTGCCATGTCACTGTGGGGGCTATGTCACAGTGGGCAGCAGGTCAGTGGTGCCCAAGTCACTGTGGGGCTATGTCACAGTGGTCAGCGGGTCAGTAGTGGCCATGTCACTGTTGGGGCCATGTCACAGTGGGCAGCAGGTCAGTGGTGGCCATGTCACTATGGGGGCCATGTCACAGTGGGCAGCAGGTCAGCGGTGGCCATGTCACTATGGGGGCTATGTCACATTGGGCAGCAGGTCAGTGGTGGCCATGTCACTGTGAGGTCATGTCACAGTGTGCAGCAGGTCAGTGTTGGCCATGTCACAGTGAGCAACAGGCTACTGGTTGCCATGTCACTGTGGGGGCTATGTCACAGTGGGCAGCAGGTCAGTGGTGGCCAGTTCACTGTGGGGCTATTTCACAGTGGTCAGCGGGTCAGTGGTGGCCATGTCACTATGGGTGCTATGTCACATTGGGCAGCAGGTCAGTGGTGGCCATGTCACTGTGAGCAATAGGCCACTGGTTGCCATGTCACTGTGGTGTCTATGTCACAGTGGGCAGTAGGTCAGTGGTGGCCATGTCACTATGGGTGCTATGTCACATTGGGCAGCAGGTCAGTGGTGGCCATGTCACAGTGAGTAACAGGCCACTGGTTGCCATGTCACTGTGGGGGCTAAGTCACAGTGGGCAGCAGGTCAGTTGTGGCCATGTCACTATGGGTCCATGTCACAGTGGTCAGCAGGTCAGTGGTGGCCATGTCACTATGGGGGCTATGTCACATTGGGCAGCAGGTCAGTGGTGGCCATGTCACTGTGAGGTCATGTCACAGTGGGCAGCAGGTCAGTGGTGGCCATGTCACTATGGGGGCCATGTCACAGTGGGCAGCAGGTCAGTAGAGGCCACGTCACTGTTGGGCCATGTCACAGTGAGCAACAGGCCACAGGTTGCCATGTCACTGTGGGGGCTATGTCACAGTGGGCAGCAGGTCAGTGGTGGCCATGTCACTATGGGGGCCATGTCACAGTGGTCAGCGGGTCAGTAGTGGCCAAGTCACTGTGGGGCCATGTCACATTGTGCAGCAGGTCAGTGATGGCCATGTCACAATGGGGGCTATGTCACATTGGGCAGCAGGTCAGTGGTGGCCATGTCACTGTGAGGTCATGTCACAGTGTGCAGCAGGTCAGTGATGGCCATGCCACAGTGAGCAACAGGCCACTGGTTGCCATGTCACTGTGGGGGCTATGTCACAGTGGGCAGCAGGTCAGTGGTGGCCATGTCACTATGGGGGCCATGTCACAGTGGGCAGCAGGTCAGTGGTGGCCATGTCACTATGGGGGCCATGTCACAGTGGGCAGCAGGTCAGTAGTGGCCACGTCACTGTGGGGCCATGTCACAGTGTGCAGCACGTCAGTGATGGCCATGTCACAGTGAGCAACAGGCCACTGGTTGCCATGTCACTGTGGGGGCTATGTCACAGTGGGCAGCAGGTCAGTGCTGGCCATGTCACTATGGGGGCCATGTCACAGTGGGCAGCAGGTCAGTGGTGGCCATGTCACTGTGAGGTCATGTCACAGTGTGCAGCAGGACAGTGGTGGCCATGTCACAGTGAGAAACAGGCCACTGGTTGCAATGTCACTGTGGGGGCTATGTCACAGTGGGCAGCAGGTCAGTGGTGGCCATGTCACAGTGAGCAACAGGCCACTGGTTGCCATGTCACTGTGGGGGCTATGTCACAGTGGGCAGCAGGTCAGTGGTGCCCAAGTCACTGTGGGGGCCATGTCACAGTGGTCAGCGGGTCAGTAGTGGCCATGTCACTGTTGGGGCCATGTCACAGTGGGCAGCAGGTCAGTGGTGGCCATGTCACTATGGGGGCCATGTCACAGTTGGCAGCAGGTCAGTGGTGGCCATGTCACTATGGGGGCTATGTCACATTGGGCAGCAGGTCAGTGGTGGCCATGTCACTGTGAGGTCATGTCACAGTGTGCAGCAGGTCAGTGGTGGCCATGTCACAGTGAGCAACAGGCTACTGGTTGCCATGTCACTGTGGGGGCTATGTCACAGTGGGCAGCAGGAGAGTGGTGGCCATGTCACAGTGAGCAACAGGCCACTGGTTGCCATGTCACTGTGAGGGCTATGTCACAGTGGGCAGCAGGTCAGTGGTGGCCATGTCACTATGGGGGCCATGTCACAGTGGGCAGCAGGTCAGTGGTGGCCGTGTCACTATGGGGGCCATGTCACAGTGGGCAGCAGGTCAGTGGTGGCCATGTCACTAAGGGTCCATGTCACAGTGGGCAGCAGGTCAGTGGTGGCCAGGTCACTGTGGGGCTATTTCACAGTGGTCAGCGGGTCAGTGGTGGCCATGTCACTATGGGTGCTATGTCACATTGGGCAGCAGGTCAGTGGTGGCCATGTCACTGTGAGCAATAGGCCACTGGTTGCCATGTCACTGTGGTGTCTATGTCACAGTGGGCAGCAGGTCAGTAGTGGCCATGTCACTGTTGGGGCCATGTCACATTGGGCAGCAGGTCAGTGGTGGCCATGTCACTGTGAGGTCATGTCACAGTGTGCAGCAGGTCAGTGGTGGCCATGTCACAGTGAGTAACAGGCCACTGGTTGCCATGTCACTGTGGGGGCTATGTCACAGTGGGCAGCAGGTCAATGGTGGCCATGTCACTATGGGGGCCATGTCACAGTGGGCAGCAGGTCAGTGGTGGCCATGTCACTATGGGGGCTATGTCACATTGGGCAGCAGGTCAGTGGTGGCCATGTCACTGTGAGGCAATGTCACAGTGTGCAGCAGGTCAGTGGTGGCCATGTCACTATGGGGGCCATGTCACAGTGGGCAGCAGGTCAGTGGTGCCCAAGTCACTGTGGGCATATGTCACAGTGGGCAGAAGGTCAGTGGTGGCCATGTCACTGTGAGGTCATGTCACAGTGTGCAGCAGGACAGTGGTGGCCATGTCACAGTGAGCAACAGGCCACTGGTTGCCATGTCACTGTGGGGGCTATATCACAGTGGGCAGCAGGTCAGTGGTGGCCATGTCACTATGGTGGCCATGTCACAGTGGGCAGCAGGTCAGTGCTGGCCATGTCACTATGGGGGCCATGTCACAGTGGTCAGCAGGTCAGTAGTGGCAACGTCACTGTGGGGCCATGTCACAGTGTGCAGCAGGTCAGTGATCGCCATGTCACAGTGAGTAACAGGCCACTGGTTGCCATGTCTCTGTGCGGGCTATGTCACAGTGGGCAGCAGGTCAGTGGTGCCCAAGTCACTGTGGGGCTATGTCACAGTGGGCAGCAGGTCAGTGGTGGCCATGTCACTATGGGGGCCATGTCACAGTGGGCAGCAGGTCAGTAGTGGCCACGTCACTGCGGGGCCATGTCACAGTGTGCAGCAGGTCAGTGATGGCCATGTCACAGTGAGCAACAGGCCACTGGTTGCCATGTCACTGTGGGGGCAATGTCACAGTGGGCAGCAGGTCAATGGTGGCCATGTCACTATGGGGGCTATGTCACATTGGGCAGCAGGTCAGTGGTGGCCACGTCACTGTGGGGCCATGTCACAGTGTGCAGCAGGTCAGTGATGGCCATGTCACAGTGAGCAACAGGCCACTGGTTGCCATGTCACTGTGGGGGCTATGTCACAGTGGGCAGCAGGTCAGTGGTGGCCATGTCACAGTGAGCAACAGGCCATTGTTTGCCATGTCACTGTGGGGCTATGTCACAGTGGGCAGCAGGTCAGTTTTGGCCATGTCACTATGGGGGCCATGTCACAGTGGGCAGCAGGTCAGTGGTGGCCATGTCACTATGGGGGCTATGTCACATTGGGCAGCAGGTCAGTGGTGGCCATGTCACTGTGAGGTCATGTCACAGTGTGCAGCAGGTCAGTGGTGGCCATGTCACAGTGAGCAACAGGCTACTGGTTGCCATGTCACTATGGGGGCCATGTCACAGTGGGCAGCAGGTCAGTAGTGGCCACGTCACTGTGGGGCCATGTCACACTGTGCAGCAGGTCAGTGGTGGCCATGTCACAGTGAGCAACAGGCCATTGTTTGCCATGTCACTGTGGGGGCTATGTCACAGTGTGCAGCAGGTCAGTGGTGGCCATGTCACAGTGAGCAACAGGCCATTGTTTGCCATGTCGCTGTGGGGGCTATGTCACAGTGGGATGCAGGTCAGTTGTGGCCATGTCACTATGGGGGCCATGTCACAGTGAGCAGCAGGTCAGTGGTGGCCATGTCACTATGGGGCCATATCACAGTGGTCAGCGGGTCAGTGGTGGCCATGTCAATGTGGGGGCCATGTCACAGTGGTCAGTGGGTCAGTGGTGGCCATGTCACTGTGGGGGCCATGTCACTATGTGGGCCATGTCACAGTGGGCAGTAGGTCAGTGGTGGGCCATGTCACTCTGCGGCCATGTCACAGGTGTAAGCGGGTCAGTGGTGGCCATGTCACTGTGAGGTCATGTCACAGTGTGCAGCAGGACAGTGGTGGCCATGTCACAGTGAGCAACAGGCCACTGGTTGCCATGTCACTGTGGGGGCTATATCACAGTGGGCAGCAGGTCAGTGGTGGCCATGTCACTATGGTGGCCATGTCACAGTGGGCAGCAGGTCAGTGCTGGCCATGTCACTATGGGGGCCATGTCACAGTGGTCAGCAGGTCAGTAGTGGCAACGTCACTGTGGGGCCATGTCACAGTGTGCAGCAGGTCAGTGATCGCCATGTCACAGTGAGTAACAGGCCACTGGTTGCCATGTCTCTGTGCGGGCTATGTCACAGTGGGCAGCAGGTCAGTGGTGCCCAAGTCACTGTGGGGCTATGTCACAGTGGGCAGCAGGTCAGTGGTGGCCATGTCACTATGGGGGCCATGTCACAGTGGGCAGCAGGTCAGTAGTGGCCACGTCACTGCGGGGCCATGTCACAGTGTGCAGCAGGTCAGTGATGGCCATGTCACAGTGAGCAACAGGCCACTGGTTGCCATGTCACTGTGGGGGCAATGTCACAGTGGGCAGCAGGTCAATGGTGGCCATGTCACTATGGGGGCTATGTCACATTGGGCAGCAGGTCAGTGGTGGCCACGTCACTGTGGGGCCATGTCACAGTGTGCAGCAGGTCAGTGATGGCCATGTCACAGTGAGCAACAGGCCACTGGTTGCCATGTCACTGTGGGGGCTATGTCACAGTGGGCAGCAGGTCAGTGGTGGCCATGTCACAGTGAGCAACAGGCCATTGTTTGCCATGTCACTGTGGGGCTATGTCACAGTGGGCAGCAGGTCAGTTTTGGCCATGTCACTATGGGGGCCATGTCACAGTGGGCAGCAGGTCAGTGGTGGCCATGTCACTATGGGGGCTATGTCACATTGGGCAGCAGGTCAGTGGTGGCCATGTCACTGTGAGGTCATGTCACAGTGTGCAGCAGGTCAGTGGTGGCCATGTCACAGTGAGCAACAGGCTACTGGTTGCCATGTCACTATGGGGTCCATGTCACAGTGGGCAGCAGGTCAGTAGTGGCCACGTCACTGTGGGGCCATGTCACACTGTGCAGCAGGTCAGTGGTGGCCATGTCACAGTGAGCAACAGGCCATTGTTTGCCATGTCACTGTGGGGGCTATGTCACAGTGTGCAGCAGGTCAGTGGTGGCCATGTCACAGTGAGCAACAGGCCATTGTTTGCCATGTCGCTGTGGGGGCTATGTCACAGTGGGATGCAGGTCAGTTGTGGCCATGTCACTATGGGGGCCATGTCACAGTGAGCAGCAGGTCAGTGGTGGCCATGTCACTATGGGGCCATATCACAGTGGTCAGCGGGTCAGTGGTGGCCATGTCAATGTGGGGGCCATGTCACAGTGGTCAGTGGGTCAGTGGTGGCCATGTCACTGTGGGGGCCATGTCACTATGTGGGCCATGTCACAGTGGGCAGTAGGTCAGTGGTGGGCCATGTCACTCTGCGGCCATGTCACAGGTGTAAGCGGGTCAGTGGTGGCCATGTCACTGTGAGGTCATGTCACAGTGGGCAGCAGATCAGTTGTGGCCATGTCACAATGAGCGACAGTACACTGGTGGCCATGTCACTGTGCTGGCCAGTCACAGTGGGCAGCAGGTCAGTTGTGGACATGTCACTATGGGTCCATGTCACAGTAGGCAGCAGGTCAGTGGTGGCCATGTCACTATGGGGTCATGTCACAGTGGGCAGCAGGTCAGTGGTGACCATGTCACTGTGAGGTCATGTCACAGTGGTCAGCGGATCAGTGGTGGCCATGTCACTGTGGGTACCATGTTACAGTGTGCAGCAGGTCAGTGGTGGCCATGTCACAGTGAGCACCAGGCTCCTGGTTGCCATGTCACTGTGGGTCAATGTCACAGTGGGCAGCAGGTCAGTGGTGGCCATGACACTGTGAAGTCATGTCACAGTGGGCAGCAGGTCAGTTGTGGCCACTTCTCTATGGGGGACGTGTCACAGTGGGTAGCAGATCAGTGGTGGCCATGTCACTGTGAAGTCATGTCACAGTGTGCAGAAGGTCAGTGGTTGCCATGTCACTGTGGGGGCTATGTCACAGTGGGCAGCAGGTCAGTTGTGGCCAAGTCTATATGGGGGCCATGTCTACAGTGGGCAGCATGTCAGTGGTGGCTATGTCACTATGGGGGCCATGTCACAGTGGGTAGCAGATCAGTGGTGGCCATGTCACTGTGGGGGCCATGTCACAGTGGGCAGCAGGTCAGTAGTGGCCACGTCACTATGGGGGCCATGTCACAGTGGGTAGCAGGTCAGTGGTGGCCATGTCACTGTGGGTACCATGTCACAGTGTGCAGCAGGTCCGTGGTGGCCATGTCACAGTGAGCAACAGGTCAGTGGTGGCAATGTCACTAAGGGGGCTAGGTCACATTGGGCAGCAGGTCAGTGTGGCCATGTCACTGTGATGTCATGTCACAGTGTGCAGCAGGTCAGTGATGGCCATGTCACAGTGAGCAACAGGCCACTGGTTGCCATGTCACTGTGGGGGCTATGTCACAGTGGGCAGCTGGTCAGTGGTGGCAATGTCACTATGGGGGCTATGTCACATTGGGCAGCTGGTCAGTGGTGGCCATGTCACTGTGAGGTCATGTCACAGTGGGCAGCAGGTCAGTAGTGGCCACGTCAATACGGGGGCCATGTCACAGTGGGCAGCAGGTCAGTAGTGGCCACGTCACTGTGGGGCCGTGTCACAGTGTGCAGCAGGTCAGTTGTGGCCATGTCACTATGGGTGCATGTCACAGTGGGCAGCAGGTCAGTAGTGGCCATGTCACTATGGGGGCTATGTCACATTAGGCAGCTGGTCAGTGGTGGTCATGTCACTATGGGGGCCATGCCACAGTGGGTAGCAGATCAGTGGTGGCCATGTCACTATGGGGGCTATGTCACATTGGGCAGCAGGTCAGTGGTGGCCATGTCACTGTGAGGTCATGTCACAGTGTGCAGCAGGTCAGTGCTGGCCATGTCACTGTGGGGGCTATGTCACAGTGGGCAGCAGGTCAGTGGTGGCCATGTCACTATGGGGGCCATGTCACAGTGTGCAACAGGTCAGTGGTGGCCATGTCACTATGGGGGCCATGTCACAGTGGGCAGCAGGTCAGTGGTGCCCAAGTCACTGTTGGGCTATGTCACAGTGGTCAGCGGGTCAGTGGTGGCCATGTCACTGTTGGGGCCATGTCACATTGGGCAGTAGGTCAGTGGTGGCCATGTCACTATGGGGGCCATGTCACAGTGGGCAGCAGGTCAGTGCTGGCCATGTCACTATGGGGGCCATGTCACAGTGGGCAGGAGGTCAATGGTGACCATGTCACTATGGGGGCTATGTCACATTGGGCAGCAGGTCAGTGGTGGCCATGTCACTGTGAGGTCATGTCACAGTGTGCAGCAGGTCAGTGGTGGCCATGTCACAGTGAGCAACAGGCCACTGGTTGCCATGTCACTGTGGGGGCTATGTCACAGTGGGCAGCAGGTCAGTGGTGGCCATGTCACTATGGGGGCCATGTCACAGTGGGCAGCAGGTCAGTGGTGCCCAAGTCACTGTTGGGCTATGTCACAGTGGTCAGCGGGTCAGTGGTGGCCATGTCACTGTTGGGGCCATGTCACATTGGGCAGTAGGTCAGTGGTGGCCATGTCACTATGGGGGCCGTGTCACAGTGGGCAGCAGGTCAGTGCTGGCCATGTCACTATGGGGGCCATGTCACAGTGGGCAGCAGGTCAGTAGTGGCCACGTCACTGTGGGGCCATGTCACAGTGTGCAGCAGGTCAGTGATGGCCATGTCACAGTGAGCAACAGGCCACTGGTTGCCATGTCAGTGTTGGGTCTATGTCACAGTGGGCAGCAGGTCAGTGCTGGCCATGTCACTATGGGGGCCATGTCACAGTGGGCAGGAGGTCAATGGTGACCATGTCACTATGGGGGCTATGTCACATTGGGCAGCAGGTCAGTGGTGGCCATGTCACTGTGAGGTCATGTCACAGTGTGCAGCAGGTCAGTGGTGGCCATGTCACAGTGAGCAACAGGCCACTGGTTGCCATGTCACTGTGGGGGCTATGTCACAGTGGGCAGCAGGTCAGTGGTGGCCATGTCACTATGGGGGCCATGTCACACTGGGCAGCAGGTCAGTAGTGGCCACGTCACTGTGGGGCCATGTCACAGTGTGCAGCATGTCAGTGATGGCCATGTCACAGTGAGCAACAGGCCACTGGTTGCCATGTCACTGTTGGGTCTATGTCACAGTGGGCAGCAGGTCAGTGCTGGCCATGTCACTATGGGGGCCATGTCACAGTGGGCAGGAGGTCAATGGTGGCCATGTCACTATGGGGGTATGTCACATTGGGCAGCAGGTCAGTGGTGGCCATGTCACTGTGAGGTCATGTCACAGTGTGCAGCAGGTCAGTGGTGGCCATGTCACAGTGAGCAACAGGCCACTGGTTGCCATGTCACTGTGGGGGCTATGTCACAGTGGGCAGCAGGTCAGTGGTTGCCATGTCACTATGGGGGCCATGTCACAGTGGGCAACAGGTCAGTGATGGTCATGTCAGTATGGGGGCCATGTCACAGTGGGCAACAGGTCAGTAGTGGCCACGTCACTGTGGGGCCATGTCACAGTGTGCAGCAGGTCAGTGATGGCCATGTCACAGTGAGCAACAGGCCACTGGTTGCCATGTCACTGTGGGGGCTATGTCACAGTGGGCAGCAGGTCAGTGGTGCCCAAGTCACTGTGGGGCTATGTCACAGTGGTCAGCGGGTCAGTGGTGGCCATGTCACTACGGGGGCCATGTCACAGTGAGCAGCAGTTCAGTGATCGGCATGTCACAGTGAGCAACAGGCCACTGGTTGCCATGTCACTATGGGGGCATGTCACAGTGGGCAGCAGGTCAATGGTGGCCATGTCACTATGGGGGCTATGTCACTTTGGGCAGCAGGTCAGTGGTGGCCATGTCACTGTGAGGTCATGTCACAGTGTGCAGCAGGTCAGTGGTGGCCATGTCACTATGGGGGCCATGTCACAGTGGGCAGCAGGTCAGTTTTGGCAATGTCACTATGGGGGCCATGTCACTTTGGGCAGCAGGTCAGTGGTGGCCATGTCACTGTGAGGTCATGTCACAGTGTGCAGCAGGTCAGTGGTGGCCATGTCACAGTGAGCAACAGGCCACTGGTTGCCATGTCACTGTGGGGGCTATGTCACAGTGGGCAGCAGGTCAGTGGTGGCCATGTCACTATGGGGGCCATGTCACAGTGGGCAGCAGGTCAGTAGTGGCCACGTCACTGTGGGGCCATGTCACAGTGTGCAGCGCGTCAGTGATGGCCATGTCACAGTGAGCATCAGTCCACTGCTTGCCATGTCACTGTTGGGTCTATGTCACAGTGGGCAGCAGGTCAGTGCTGGCCATGTCACTATGGGGGCCATGTCACAGTGTGCAACAGGTCAGTGGTGGCCATGTCACTATGGGGGCCATGTCACAGTGGGCAGCATGTCAGTGGTGCCCAAGTCACTGAGGGGCTATGTCACAGTGGGGAGCAGGTCTGTGGTGGCCATGTCACTCTGGGTCTATGTCACAGTGGGCAGCGGGTCAGTAGTGGCCATGTCACTGTTGGGGCCATGTCATAGTGGGGAGCATGTCAGTGGTGGCCATGTCACTATGGGGGCCATGTCACAGTGGGCAGCAGGTCAGTAGTGGCCACGTCACTGTGGGGCCATGTCACAGTGTGCAGCAGGTCAGTGATGGCCATGTCACAGTGAGCAACAGGCCACTGGTTGCCATGTCACTGTTGGGTCTATGTCACAGTGGGCAGCAGGTCAGTGGTGGCCATGTCACTATGGGGGCCATGTCACAGTGGGCAACAGGTCAGTGGTGGCCATATCACAGTGAGGTCATGTCACAGTGAGCAACAGGCCACTGGTTGCCATGTCACTGTGGGGGCTATGTCACAGTGGGCAGCAGGTCAGTGGTGGCCATGTCACTATGGGGGCCATGTCACAGTGGGCAGCAGGTCAGTAGTGGCCACGTCACTGTGGGGCCATGTCACAGTGTGCAGCATGTCAGTGATGGCCATGTCACAGTGAGCAACAGGCCACTGGTTGCCATGTCACTGTTGGGTCTATGTCACAGTGGGCAGCAGGTCAGTGCTGGCCATGTCACTATGGGGGCCATGTCACAGTGGGCAGGAGGTCAATGGTGGCCATGTCACTATGGGGGCTATGTCACATTGGGCAGCAGGTCAGTGGTGGCCATGTCACTGTGAGGTCATGTCACAGTGTGCAGCAGGTCAGTGGTGGCCATGTCACAGTGAGCAACAGGCCACTGGTTGCCATGTCACTGTGGGGGCTATGTCACAGTGGGCAGCAGGTCAGTGCTGGCCGTGTCACTATGGTGGCCATGTCACAGTGGGCAGCAGGTCAGTGGTGCCCAAGTCACAGTGGGGGCTATGTCACAGTGGTCAGCGGGTCAGTGGTGGCCATGTCACTATGGGGGCCATGTCACAGTGAGCAGCAGTTCAGTGATCGGCATGTCACAGTGAGCAACAGGCCACTGGTTGCCATGTCACTATGGGGGCATGTCACAGTGGGCAGCAGGTCAATGGTGGCCATGTCACTATGGGGGCTATGTCACTTTGGGCAGCAGGTCAGTGGTGGCCATGTCACTGTGAGGTCATGTCACAGTGTGCAGCAGGTCAGTGGTGGCCATGTCACTATGGGGGCCATGTCACAGTGGGCAGCAGGTCAGTTTTGGCAATGTCACTATGGGGGCCATGTCACTTTGGGCAGCAGGTCAGTGGTGGCCATGTCACTGTGAGGTCATGTCACAGTGTGCAGCAGGTCAGTGCTGGCCATGTCACTGTGGGGGCTATGTCACAGTGGGCAGCAGGTCAGTGGTGGCCATGTCACTATGGTTGCCATGTCACAGTGTGCAACAGGTCAGTGGTGGCCATGTCACTATGGGGGCCATGTCACAGTGGGCAGCATGTCAGTGGTGCCCAAGTCACTGAGGGGCTATGTCACAGTGGGGAGCAGGTCAGTGGTGGCCATGTCACTCTGGGGCTATGTCACAGTGGGCAGCGGGTCAGTAGTGGCCATGTCACTGTTGGGGCCATGTCATAGTGGGGAGCATGTCAGTGGTGGCCATGTCACTATGGGGGCCATGTCACAGTGGGCAGCAGGTCAGTAGTGGCCACGTCACTGTGGGGCCATGTCACAGTGTGCAGCAGGTCAGTGGTGGCCATGTCACAGTGAGCAACAGGCCACTGGTTGCCATGTCACTGTGGGGGCTATGTCACAGTGGGCAGCACGTCAGTGGTGGCCATGTCACTATGGGGGCCATGTCACAGTGTGCAACAGGTCAGTGGTGGCCATGTCACTATGGGGGCCATGTCACAGTGGGCAGCATGTCAGTGGTGCCCAAGTCACTGAGGGGCTATGTCACAGTGGGGAGCAGGTCAGTGGTGGCCATGTCACTCTGGGGCTATGTCACAGTGGGCAGCGGGTCAGTAGTGGCCATGTCACTGTTAGGGCCATGTCATAGTGGGGAGCAGGTCAGTGGTGGCCATGTCACTATGGGGGCCATGTCACAGTGGGCAGCAGGTCAGTAGTGGCCACGTCACTGTGGGGCCATGTCACAGTGTGCAGCAGGTCAGTGATGGCCATGTCACAGTGAGCAACAGTCCTCTGGTTGCCATGTCACTGTTGGGTCTATGTCACAGCGGGCAGCAGGTCAGTGGTGGCCATGTCACTATGGGGGCCATGTCACAGTGGGCAACAGGTCAGTGGTGGCCATGTCACTATGGGGGCTATGTCACATTGGGCAACAGGTCAGTGGTGGCCATATCACTGTGAGGTCATGTCACAGTGAGCAACAGGCCACTGGTTGCCATGTCACTGTTGGGTCTATGTCACAGTGGGCAGCAGGTCAGTGGTGGCCATGTCACTATGGGGGCCATGTCACAGTGGGTAACAGGTCAGTGGTGGCCATGTCACTATGGGGGCTATGTCACATTGGGCAACAGGTCAGTGGTGGCCATATCACTGTGAGGTCATGTCACAGTGAGCAACAGGCCACTGGTTGCCATGTCACTGTGGGGGCTATGTCACAGTGGGCACCAGGTCAGTACTGGCCATGTCACTATGGGGGCCATGTCACAGTGGGCAGCATGTCAGTAGTGGCCACGTCACTGTGGGGACATGTCACAGTCTGCAGCAGGTCAGTGATTGCCATGTCACAGTGAGCAACAGGCCACTGATTGCCACGTCACTGTGGGGGCTATGTCACAGTGGGTAGCAGGTCAGTGGTGGCCATGTCACTATGGGGGCCATGTCACAGTGGGCAGCAGGTCAGTGGTGCCCAATTCACTGTTGGGCTATGTCACAGTGGTCAGCGGGTCAGTGGTGGCCATGTCACTGTTGGGGCCATGTCACATTGGGCAGTAGGTCAGTGGTGGCCATGTCACTATGGGGGCCATGTCACAGTGGGCAGCAGGTCAGTGCTGGCCATGTCACTATGGGGGCCATGTCACAGTGGGCAGGAGGTCAATGGTGGCCATGTCACTATGGGGGCTATGTCACATTGGGCAGCCGGTCAGTGGTGGCCATGTCACTGTGAGGTCATGTCACAGTGTTCAGCAGGTCAGTGGTGGCCATGTCACAGTGAGCAACAGGCCACTGGTTGCCATGTCACTGTGGGGGCTATGTCACAGTGGGCAGCAGGTCAGTGGTTGCCATGTCACTATGGGGGCCATGTCACAGTGGGCAACAGGTCAGTGATGGTCATGTCACTATGGGGGCCATGTCACAGTGGGCAGCAGGTCAGTAGTGGCCACGTCACTGTGGGGCCATGTCACAGTGTGCAGCAGGTCAGTGGTGGCCATGTCACAGTGAGCAACAGGCCACTGGTTGCCATGTCACTGTGGGGGCTATGTCACAGTGGGCAGCACGTCAGTGGTGGCCATGTCACTATGGGGGCCATGTCACAGTGGGCAGCATGTCAGTGGTGCTCAAGTCACTGAGGGGCTATGTCACAGTGGGGAGCAGGTCAGTGGTGGCCATGTCACTCTGGGGCTATGTCACAGTGGGCAGCGGGTCAGTAGTGGCCATGTCACTGTTGGGGCCATGTCATAGTGGGGAGCAGGTCAGTGGTGGCCATGTCACTATGGGGGCCATGTCACAGTGGGCAGCAGGTCAGTAGTGGCCACGTCACTGTGGGGCCATGTCACAGTGTGCAGCAGGTCAGTGATGGCCATGTCACAGTGAGCAACAGTCCTCTGGTTGCCATGTCACTGTTGGGTCTATGTCACAGTGGGCAGCAGGTCAGTGCTGGCCATGTCACTATGGGGGCCATGTCACAGTGGGCAGCAGGTCAATGGTGGCCATGTCACAATGGGGGCTATGTGACATTGGGCAGCAGGTAAGAGGTGGCCATGTCACTGTGAGGTCATGTCACAGTGTGCAGCAGGTCAGTGGTGGCCATGTCACACTGAGCAACAGGCCACTGGTTGCCATGTCACTGTGGGGGCTATGTCACAGTGGGCAGCAGGTCAGTGCTGGCCGTGTCACTATGGTGGCCATGTCACAGTGGGCATCAGGTCAGTGGTGGCCATGTCACTATGGGGGCTATGTCACATTGGGCAGCAGGTCAGTCGTGGCCATGTCACTGTGAGGTCATGTCACAGTGTGCAGCAGGTCAGTGCTGGCCATGTCACTATGGGGGCCATGTCACAGTGGGCAGCATGTCAGTGGTGCCCAAGTCACTGAGGGGCTATGTCACAGTGGGGAGCAGGTCAGTGGTGGCCATGTCACTCTGGGGCTATGTCACAGTGGGCAGCGGGTCAGTAGTGGCCATGTCACTGTTGGGGCCATGTCATAGTGGGGAGCATGTCAGTGGTGGCCATGTCACTATGGGGGCCATGTCACAGTGGGCAGCAGGTCAGTAGTGGCCACGTCACTGTGGGGCCATGTCACAGTGTGCAGCAGGTCAGTGATGGCCATGTCACTATGGGGGCCATGTCACAGTGGGCAGCAGGTCAGTGCTGGCCATGTCACTATGGGGGCCATGTCACAGTGGGCAGGAGGTCAATGGTGGCCATGTCACTATGGGGGCTATGTCACATTGGGCAGCAGGTCAGTGGTGGCCATGTCACTGTGAGGTCATGTCACAGTGTGCAGCAGGTCAGTGGTGGCCATGTCACAGTGAGCAACAGGCCACTGGTTGCCATGTCACTGTGGGGGCTATGTCACAGTGGGCAGCAGGTCAGTGGTTGCCATGTCACTATGGGGGTCATGTCACAGTGGGCAACAGGTCAGTGATGGTCATGTCACTATGGGGGCCATGTCACAGTGGGCAGCAGGTCAGTAGTGGCCACGTCACTGTGGGGCCATGTCACAGTGTGCAGCAGGTCAGTGATGGCCATGTCACAGTGAGCAACAGGCCACTGGTTGCCATGTCACTGTGGGGGCTATGTCACAGTGGGCAGCAGGTCAGTGGTGGCCATGTCACTATGGGGGCCATGTCACAGTGGGCAACAGGTCAGTGGTGGCCATGTCACTATGGGGGCTATGTCACATTGGGCAGCAGGTCAGTGGTGGCCATATCACTGTGAGGTCATGTCACAGTGAGCAACAGGCCACTGGTTGCCATGTCACTGTGGGGGCTATGTCACAGTGGGCAGCAGGTCAGTGGTGGCCATGTCACTATGGGGGCCATGTCACAGTGGGCAGCATGTCAGTAGTGGCCACGTCACTGTGGGGACATGTCACAGTCTGCAGCAGGTCAGTGATTGCCATGTCACAGTGAGCAACAGGCCACTGGTTGCCACGTCACTGTGGGGGCTATGTCACAGTGGGCAGCAGGTCAGTGGTGGCCATGTCACTATGGGGGCCATGTCACAGTGGGCAGCAGGTCAGTGGTGCCCAAGTCACTGTGGGGCTATGTCACAGTGGGGAGCAGGTCAATGGTGGCCATGTCAATATGGGGGCCATGTCACAGTGGGCAGCAGGTCAGTAGTGGTCACGTCACTGTGGGGCCATGTCACAGTGTGCAGCAGGTCAGTGGTGGCCATGTCACAGTGAGCAACAGGCCACTGGTTGCCATGTCACTGTGGGGGCTATGTCACAGTGGGCAGCACATCAGTGGTGGCCATGTCACTATGGGGGCCATGTCACAGTGGGCAGCAGGTCAGTGCTGGCCATGTCACTATGGCGGCCATGTCACAGTGGGCAGCAGGTCAGTGGTGCCCAAGTCACTGTGGGGCTATGTCACAGTGGTCAGTGGGTCAGTAGTGGCCATGTCACTGTTGGGGCCATGTCACAGTGGGCAGCAGGTCAGCGGTGGCCATGTCACTATGGGGGCCATGTCACAGTGGGCAGCAGGTCAGTAGTGGCCACGTCACTGTGGGGCCATGTCACAGTGTGCATCAGGTCAGTGATGGCCATGTCACAGTGAGCAACAGGCCACTGGTTGCCATGTCACTGTGGGGGCTATGTCACAGTGGGCAGCAGGTCAGTGGTGGCCATGTCACTATGGGGGCCATGTCACAGTGGGCAGCAGGTCAGTGGTGGCCATGTCACTATGGGGGCCATGTCACAGTGGGCAGCAGGTCAATGGTGGCCATGTCACTATGGGGGCTATGTCACAGTGGGCAGTAGGTCAGTGGTTGCCATGTCACTATGGGGGCTATGTCACATTGGGCAACAGGTCAGTGGTGGCCATGTCACTATGGGGGCCATGTCACAGTGGGCAGCAGGTCAGTAGTGGCCACGTCACTGTGGGGCCATGTCACAGTGTGCAGCAGGTCAGTGGTGGCCATGTCACAGTGAGCAACAGGCCACTGGTTGCCATGTCACTGTGGGGGCTATGTCACATTGGGTAGCAGGTCAGTGGTGGCCATGTCACTATGGGGGCCATGTCACAGTGGGCAGCAGGTCAATGGTGGCCATGTCACTATGGGGGCTATGTCACTTTGGGCAGCAGGTCAGTGGTGGCCATGTCACAGTGAGCAACAGGCCACTGGTTGCCATGTCACTGTGGGGACTATGTCACTGTGGGCAGCAGGTCAGTGGTGGCCATGTCACTATGGGTGCCATGTCACAGTGGGCAGCAGGTCAGTGGTGGCCATGTCACTATGGGGGCCATGTCACAGTGGGCAGCAGGTCAGTGCTGGCCATGTCACTATGGGGGCCATGTCACAGTGTGCAGCAGGTCAGTGGTGGCCATGTCACTGTGGGGCCATGTCACAGTGTGCAGCAGGTCAGTGATGGCCATGTCACAGGGAGCAACACGCCACTGGTTGCCATGTCACTGTGGGGGCTATGTCACAGTGGGCAGCAGGTCAGTGGTGCCCAAGTCACTATGGGGGCTATGTCACAGTGGTCAGCGGGTCAGTAGTGGCCATGTCACTGTTGGGGCCATGTCACAGTGGGCAGCAGGTCAGTGGTGGCCATGTCACTATGGGGGCCATGTCACAGTGGGCAGCAAGTCAGTAGTGGCCACGTCACTGTGGGGCCATGTCACAGTGTGCAGCAGGTCAGTGATGGCCATGTCACAGTGAGCAACAGGCCACTGGTTGCCATGTCACTGTGGGGGCTATGTCACAGTGGGCAGCAGGTCAGTGGTGGCCATGTCACTATGGGGGCCATGTCACAGTGGGTAGCAGGTCAGTGGTGGCCATGTCACTATGGGGGCCATGTCACAGTGGGCAGCAGGTCAGTAGTGGCCACGTCACTGTGGGGCCATGTCACAGTCTGCAGCAGGTCAGTGATGGCCATGTCACAGTGAGCAACAGGCCACTGGTTGCCATGTTACTGTGGGGACAATGTCACAGTGGGCAGCAGGTCAGTGCTGGCCATGTCACTATGGGGGCCATGTCACAGTGGGCAGCAGGTCAGTGGTGGCCATGTCACTGTGAGGTCATGTCACAGTGTGCAGCAGGACAGTGGTGGCCATGTCACAGTGAGCAACAGGCCACTGCTTGCCATGTCACTGTGGGGGCTATGTCACAGTGGGCAGCAGGTCAATGGTGGCCATGTCAATGTGGGGGCCATGTCACAGTGGGCAGCAGGTCAGTGGTGGCCATGTCACTATGGGGGCCATGTCACAGTGGGCAGCAGGTCAGTGATGGCCATGTCACAGTGAGTAACAGGCCACTGGTTGCCGTGTCACTGTGGGGGCTATGTCACAGTGGGCAGCAGGTCAGTGGTGGCCATGTCACTATGGGGGCCATGTCACAGTGTGCAGCAGGTCAGTGGTGGCCATGTCACAGTGAGCAACAGGCCACTGGTTGCCATGTCACTGTGGGGGCTATGTCACAGTGGGCAGCAGGTCAGTGGTGGCGTTTTCATTATGGGGGCCATGTCACAGTGGGCAGCAGGTCAGTGGTGGCCATGTCACTATGGGGGCCATGTCACAGTGGGCAGCAGGTCAGTGATGGCCATGTCACAGTGAGCAACAGGCCACTGGTTGCCATGTCACTGTGGGGGCTATGTCATAGTGGGCAGCAGGTCAGTGGTTGCCATGTCACTATGGGGGCCATGTCACAGTGGGCAGCAGGTCAGTGGTGGCCATGTCACTATGGGGGCCATGTCACAGTGTGCAGCAGGTCAGTGGTGGCCATGTCACAGTGAGCAACAGGCCACTGGTTGCCATGTCACTGTGCGTGCTATGTCACAGTGGGCAGCAGGTCAGTGGTGCCCAAGTCACTGTGGGGCTATGTAACAGTGGGCAGCAGGTCAGTGGTGGCCATGTCACTATGGCAGCCATGTCACAGTGGGCAGCAGGTCAGTAGTGGCCACGTCACTGTGGGGCCATGTCACAGTGTGCAGCACGTCAGTGATCGCCATGTCACAGTGAGCAACAGGCCACTGGTTGCCATGTCACTGTGGGGGCTATGTCACAGTGGGCAGCAGGTCAGTGGTGGCCATGTCACTATGGGGGCCATGTCACAGTGGGCAGCATGTCAGTAGTGGCCACGTCACTGTGGGGCCATGTCACAGTGTGCAGCACGTCAGTGATCGCCATGTCACAGTGAGCAACAGGCCACTGGTTGCCATGTCACTGTGGGGGCTATGTCACAGTGGGCAGCAGGTCAGTGGTGGCCATGTCACTGTGGGGGCCATGTCACAGTGGGCAACATGTCAGTGGTGGCCATGTCACTATGGGGGCCATGTCTTAGTGGGCAGCAGGTCAGTGGTGGCCATGTCACTGTGAGGTAATGTCACAGTGTGCAGCAGGTCAGTGGTGGCCATGTCACTGTGAGGTAATGTCACAGTGTGCAGAAGGACAGTGATGGCCATGTCACAGTGAGCAACAGGCCACTGGTTGACATGTCACTGTGGGGGCTATGTCACATTGGGCAGCAGGTCAGTGGTGGCCATGTCACTATGGGGGCCATGTCACAGTGGGCGGCAGGTCAGTGGTGGCCATGTCACTATGGGGGCCATGTCACAGTGGGCAGCAGGTCAGTGATGGCCATGTCACAGTGAGCAACAGGCCACTGGTTGCCATGTCACTGTGGGGGCTATGTCACAGTGGGCAGCAGGTCAGTGGTGGCCATGTCACTATGGGGGCCATGTCACAGTGGGCAGCAGGTCAGTAGTGGCCACGTTACTGTTGGGGCCATGTCACAGTGTGCAGCAGGTCAGTGATGGCCATGTCACAGTGAGCAACAGGCCACTGGTTGCCATGTCACTGTGGGGGCTATGTCACAGTGGGAAGCAGGTCAGTGGTGGGCATGTCACTATGGCGGCCATGTCACAGTGGGCAGCAGGTCAGTAGTGGCCACGTCACTGTGGGGCCATGTCACAGTGTGCAGCACGTCAGTGATCGCCATGTCACAGTGAGCAACAGGCCACTGGTTGCCATGTCACTGTGGGGGCTATGTCACAGTGGGCAGCAGGTCAGTGGTGGCCATGTCACTGTGGGGGCCATGTCACAGTGGGCAACATGTCAGTGGTGGCCATGTCACTATGGGGGCCATGTCTTAGTGGGCAGCAGGTCAGTGGTGGCCATGTCACTGTGAGGTAATGTCACAGTGTGCAGCAGGTCAGTGGTGGCCATGTCACAGTGAGCAACAGGCCACTGGTTGCCATGTCACTGTGGGGGCTATGTCACAGTGGGCAGCAGGTCAGTGGTGGCCATGTCACTATGGGGGCCATGTCACAGTGGGCAGCAGTTCAATGGTGGCCATGTCACTATGGGGGCCATGTCACATTGGGCAGCAGGTCAGTGGTGGCCATGTCACTGTGAGGTCATGTCACAGTGTGCAGCAGGACAGTGGTGGCCATATCACAGTGAGCAACAGGCCACTGGTTGCCATGTCACTGTGGGGGCTATGTCACATTGGGTAGCAGGTCAGTGGTGGCCATGTCACTATGGGGGCCATGTCACAGTGGGCAGCACGTCAGTGGTGCCCATGTCACTGTGGGGCTATTTCACAGTGGTCAGCGGGTCAGTAGTGGCCATGTCACTGTTGGGGCCATGTCACAGTGGGCAGCAGGTCAGTGGTGGCCATGTCACTATGGGGGCCATGTCACAGTGGGCAGCAGGTCAGTAGTAGTCACGTCACTGTGGGGCCATGTCACAGTGTGCAGCAGGTCAGTGGTGGCCATGTCACAGTGAGCAACAGGCCACTGGTTGCCATGTCACTGTGGGGGCTATGTCACAGTGGGCAGCAGGTCAGTGCTGGCCATGTCACTATGGGGGCCATGTCACAGTGAGCAGCAGGTCAATGGTGGCCATGTCACTATGGGGGCTATGTCACATTGGGCAGCAGGTCAGTGGTGGCCATGTCTCTGTGAGGCAATGTGACAGTGTGCAGCAGGTCAGTGGTGGCTATGTCACAGTGAGCAACAGGCCACTGGTTGCCATGTCACTGTGGGGGCTATGTCACAGTGGGCCGCAGGTCAATGGTGGCCATGTCACTATGGGGGCCATGTCACAGTGGGCAGCAGGTCAGTGGTGGCCATGTCACTATGGGGGCCATGTCACAGTGGGCAGCAGGTCAGTAGTGGCCACGTCACTGTGGGGCCATGTCACAGTGTGCAGCAGGTCAGTGATGGCCATGTCACAGCGAGTAACAGGCCACTGGTTGCCATGTCACTGTGGGGCCTATGTCACAGTGGGCAGCAGGTCAGTGGTGGCCATGTCACTATGGGGGCCATGTCACAGTGGGCAGCAGGTCAGTGGTGGCCATGTCACTATGGGGGCTATGTCACATTGGGCAGCAGGTCAGTGGTGGCCATGTCACTGTGAGGCAATGTCACAGTGTGCAGCAGGTCAGTGGTGGCCATGTCACAGTGAGCAACAGGCCACTGGTTGCCATGTCACTGTGGGGGCTATGTCACAGTGGGCAGCAGGTCAGTGGTGGCCATGTCACTATGGGGGCCATGTCACAGTGGGCAGCAGGTCACTGGTGCCCAAGTCACTGTGGGGATATGTCACAGTGGTCAGCGGGTCAGTGGTGGCCATGTCACTATGGGGGCCATGTCACAGTGAGCAGCAGGTCTGTATTGGCCACGTCACTGTGGGGCCATGTCACAGTGGGCAGCAGGTCAGTGGTGGCCATGTCACTGTGAGGTCATGTCACAGTGTGCAGCAGGTCAGTGGTGGCCATGTCACAGTGAGCAACAGGCCACTGGTTGCCATGTCACTGTGGGGGCTATGTCACAGTGGGCAGCAGGTCAGTGGTGGCCATGTCACTATGGGGGCCATGTCACAGTGGGCAGCAGGTCAGTGGTGGCCATGTCACTATGGGGGCAATGTCACAGTGCGCAGCATGTCAGTAGTGGCCACGTCACTGTGGGGCCATGTCACAGTGTGCAGCAGGTCAGTGATGGCCATGTCACAGGGAGCAACAGGCCACTGCTTGCCATGTCACTGTGGGGGCTATGTCACAGTGGGCAGCAGGCCAGTGGTGCCCAAGTCACTGTGGGGCTATGTCACAGTGGTCAGCGGGTCAGTAGTGGCCATGTCACTTTTGGGGCCATGTCAAAGTGGGCAACAGGTCAGTGGTGGCCATGTCACTATGGGGGCCATGTCACAGTGGGCAGCAGGTCAGTAGTGGCCACGTCACTGTGGGGCCATGTCACAGTGTGCAGCAGGTCAGTGATGGCCATGTCACAGTGAGCAACAGGCCACTGGTTGCCATGTCACTGTGGGGGCTATGTCACAGTGGGCAGCAGGTCAATGGTGGCCATGTCACTATGGGGGCCATGTCACAGTGGGCAGCTGGTCAGTGGTGGCCATGTCACTATGGGGGCCATGTCACAGTGGGCAGCAGGTCAGTAGTGGCCACGTCACTGTGGGGCCATGTCACAGTGTGCAGCAGGTCAGTGATGGCCATGTCACAGTGAGCAACAGGCCACTGGTTGCCATGTCACTGTGGGGGCTATATCACAGTGGGCAGCAGGTCAGTGGTGCCCAAGTCACTGTGGGGCTATGTCACAGTGGTCAGCGGGTCAGTAGTGGCCATGTCACTGTTGGGGCCATGTCACAGTGGGCAACAGGTCAGTGGTGGCCATGTCACTATGGGGGCCATGTCACAGTGGGCAGCAGGTCAGTAGTGGCCACGTCACTGTGGGGCCATGTCACAGTGTGCAGCAGGTCAGTGATGGCCATGTCACAGTGAGCAACAGGCCACTGGTTGCCATGTCACTGTGGGGGCTATGTCACAGTGGGCAGCAGGTCAATGGTGGCCATGTCACTATGGGGGCCATGTCACAGTGGGCAGCTGGTCAGTGGTGGCCATGTCACTATGGGGGCCATGTCACAGTGGGCAGCAGGTCAGTAGTGGCCACGTCACTGTGGGGCCATGTCACAGTGTGCAGCAGGTCAGTGATGGCCATGTCACAGTGAGCAACAGGCCACTGGTTGCCATGTCACTGTGGGGGCTATATCACAGTGGGCAGCAGGTCAGTGGTGGCCATGTCACTATGGGGGCCATGTCACAGTGGGCAGCAGGTCAGTGGTGGCCATGTCACTATGGGGGCCATGTCACAGTGGGCGGCAGGTCAGTGGTGGCCATGTCACTATGGGGGCCATGTCACAGTGGGCATCAGGTCAGTAGTGGCCACGTCACTGTGGGGCCATGTCACAGTGGGCAGCAGGTCAGTGATGGCCATGTCACAGTGAGCAACAGGCCACTGGTTGCCATGTCACTGTGGGGGCTATGTCACATTGGGCAGCAGGTCAGTGGTGGCCATGTCACTGTGAGGTCATGTCACAGTGTGCAGCAGGACAGTGGTGGCCATGTCACAGTGAGCAACAGGCCACTGGTTGCCATGTCACTGTGGGGGCTATTTCACAGTGGGCAGCAGGTCAATGGTGGCCATGTCACTGTGGGGGCCATGTCACAGTGGGCAGCTTGTCAGTGGTGGCCATGTCACTATGGGGGCCATGTCACAGTGTGCAGCAGGTCAGTGATCGCCATGTCACAGTGAGCAACAGGCCACTGGTTGCCATGTCACTGTGGGGGCTATGTCACAGTGGGCAGCAGGTCAGTGGTGGCCATGTCACAGTGAGCAACAGGCCACTGGTTGCCATGTCACTGTGCGGGCTATGTCACAGTGGGCAGCAGGTCTGTGGTTGCCATGTCACTATGGGGGCCATGTCACAGTGGGCAGCAGGTCAGTGGTGCCCAAGTCACTGTGGGGCTATGTCACAGTGGGCAGCAGGTCAGTGGTGGCCATGTCACTATGGGGGCTATGTCACATTGGGCAGCAGGTCAGTGCTGGCCATGTCACTGTGAGGTCATGTCACAGTGTGCAGCAGGTCAGTGGTGGCCATGTCACAGTGAGCAACAGGCCACTGGTTGCCATGTCACTGTGGGGGCTATGTCACAGTGGGCAGCAGGTCAATGGTGGCCATGTCACTATGGGGGCCATGTCACAGTGGGCAGCAGGTCAGTGGTGGCCATGTCACTATGGGGGCCATGTCACAGTGGGCAGCAGGTCAGTGGTGGCCATGTCACTATGGGGGCTATGTCACATTGGGCAGCAGGTCAGTGCTGGCCATGTCACTGTGAGGTCATGTCACAGTGTGCAGCAGGTCAGTGGTGGCCATGTCACAGTGAGCAACAGGCCACTGGTTGCCATGTCACTGTGGGGGCTATGTCACAGTGGGAAGCAGGTCAGTGGTGGGCATGTCACTATGGCGGCCATGTCACAGTGGGCAGCAGGTCAGTAGTGGCCACGTCACTGTGGGGCCATGTCACAGTGTGCAGCACGTCAGTGATCGCCATGTCACAGTGAGCAACAGGCCACTGGTTGCCATGTCACTGTGGGGGCAATGTCACAGTGGGCAGCAGATCAGTGGTGGCCATGTCACTGTGAGGTAATGTCACAGTGTGCAGCAGGTCAGTGGTGGCCATGTCACAGTGAGCAACAGGCCACTGGTTGCCATGTCAGTGTGGGGGCTATGTCACAGTGGGCAGCAGGTCAGTGGTGGCCATGTCACTATGGGGGCCATGTCACAGTGGGCAGCAGTTCAATGGTGGCCATGTCACTATGGGGGCCATGTCACATTGGGCAGCAGGTCAGTGGTGGCCATGTCACTGTGAGGTCATGTCACAGTGTGCAGCAGGACAGTGGTGGCCATATCACAGTGAGCAACAGGCCACTGGTTGCCATGTCACTGTGGGGGCTATGTCACATTGGGTAGCAGGTCAGTGGTGGCCATGTCACTATGGGGGCCATGTCACAGCGGGCAGCACGTCAGTGGTGGCCATGTCACTGTGGGGCTATTTCACAGTGGTCAGCGGGTCAGTAGTGGCCATGTCACTGTTGGGGCCATGTCACAGTGGGCAGCAGGTCAGTGCTGGCCATGTCACTATGGGGGCCATGTCACAGTGGGCAGCAGGTCAGTGGTGGCCATGTTACAGTGAGCAACAGGCCACTGGTTGCCATGTCACTGTGGGGGCTATGTCACAGTGGGCAGCAGGTCAGTGCTGGCCATGTCACTATGGGGGCCATGTCATAGTGAGCAGCAGGTCAATGGTGGCCATGTCACTATGGGGGCTATGTCACATTGGGCAGCAGGTCAGTGGTGGCCATGTCTCTGTGAGGCAATGTGACAGTGTGCAGCAGGTCAGTGGTGGCTATGTCACAGTGAGCAACAGGCCACTGGTTGCCATGTCACTGTGGGGGCTATGTCACAGTGGGCAGCAGGTCAATGGTGGCCATGTCACTATGGGGGCCATGTCACAGTGGGCAGCAGGTCAGTGGTGGCCATGTCACTATGGGGGCCATGTCACAGTGGGCAGCAGGTCAGTAGTGGCCACGTCACTGTGGGGCCATGTCACAGTGTGCAGCAGGTCAGTGATGGCCATGTCACAGCGAGTAACAGGCCACTGGTTGCCATGTCACTGTGGGGCCTATGTCACAGTGGGCAGCAGGTCAGTGGTGGCCATGTCACTATGGGGGCCATGTCACAGTGGGCAGCAGGTCAGTGGTGGCCATGTCACTATGGGGGCTATGTCACATTGGGCAGCAGGTCAGTGGTGGCCATGTCACTGTGAGGCAATGTCACAGTGTGCAGCAGGTCAGTGGTGGCCATGTCACAGTGAGCAACAGGCCACTGGTTGCCATGTCACTGTGGGGGCTATGTCACAGTGGGCAGCAGGTCAGTGGTGGCCATGTCACTATGGGGGCCATGTCACAGTGGGCAGCAGGTCAGTGGTGCCCAAGTCACTGTGGGGATATGTCACAGTGGTCAGCGGGTCAGTGGTGGCCATGTCACTATGGGGGCCATGTCACAGTGAGCAGCAGGTCTGTATTGGCCACGTCACTGTGGGGCCATGTCACAGTGTGCAGCAGGTCAGTGGTGGCCATGTCACTGTGAGGTCATGTCACAGTGTGCAGCAGGTCAGTGGTGGCCATGTCACAGTGAGCAACAGGCCACTGGTTGCCATGTCACTGTGGGGGCTATGTCACAGTGGGCAGCAGGTCAGTGGTGGCCATGTCACTATGGGGGCCATGTCACAGTGGGCAGCAGGTCAGTGGTGGCCATGTCACTATGGGGGCAATGTCACAGTGCGCAGCATGTCAGTAGTGGCCACGTCACTGTGGGGCCATGTCACAGTGTGCAGCAGGTCAGTGATGGCCATGTCACAGGGAGCAACAGGCCACTGGTTGCCATGTCACTGTGGGGGCTATGTCACAGTGGGCAGCAGGCCAGTGGTGCCCAAGTCACTGTGGGGCTATGTCACAGTGGTCAGCGGGTCAGTAGTGGCCATGTCACTGTTGGGGCCATGTCACAGTGGGCAGCAGGTCAGTGGTGGCCATGTCACTATGGGGGCCATGTCACAGTGGGCAGCAGGTCAGTAGTGGCCACGTCACTGTGGGGCCATGTCACAGTGTGCAGCAGGTCAGTGATGGCCATGTCACAGTGAGCAACAGGCCACTGGTTGCCATGTCACTGTGGGGGCTATGTCACAGTGGGCAGCAGGTCAATGGTGTCCATGTCACTATGGGGGCCATGTCACAGTGGGCAGCTGGTCAGTGGTGGCCATGTCACTGTGGGGATATGTCACAGTGGTCAGCGGGTCAGTGGTGGCCATGTCACTATGGGGGCCATGTCACAGTGAGCAGCAGGTCTGTATTGGCCACGTCACTGTGGGGCCATGTCACAGTGGGCAGCAGGTCAGTGGTGGCCATGTCACAGTGAGCAACAGGCCACTGGTTGCCATGTCACTGTGGGGGCTATGTCACAGTGGGCAGCAGGTCAGTGGTGGCCATGTCACTATGGGGGCCATGTCACAGTGGGCAGCAGGTCAGTGGTGGCCATGTCACTATGGGGGCAATGTCACAGTGCGCAGCATGTCAGTAGTGGCCACGTCACTGTGGGGCCATGTCACAGTGTGCAGCAGGTCAGTGATGGCCATGTCACAGGGAGCAACAGGCCACTGGTTGCCATGTCACTGTGGCGGCTATGTCACAGTGGGCAGCAGGTCAGTGGTGCCCAAGTCACTGTGGGGCTATGTAACAGTGGTCAGCGGGTCAGTAGTGGCCATGTCACTGTTGGGGCCATGTCACAGTGGGCAACAGGTCAGTGGTGGCCATGTCACTATGGGGGCCATGTCACAGTGGGCAGCAGGTCAGTAGTGGCCACGTCACTGTGGGGCCATGTCACAGTGTGCAGCAGGTCAGTGATGGCCATGTCACAGTGAGCAACAGGCCACTGGTTGCCATGTCACTGTGGGGGCTATGTCACAGTGGGCAGCAGGTCAATGGTGGCCATGTCACTATGGGGGCCATGTCACAGTGGGCAGCTGGTCAGTGGTGGCCATGTCACTATGGGGGCCATGTCACAGTGGGCAGCAGGTCAGTAGTGGCCACGTCACTGTGGGGCCATGTCACAGTGTGCAGCAGGTCAGTGGTGGCCATGTCACAGTGAGCAACAGGCCACTGCTTGCCATGTCACTGTGGGGGGTATGTCACAGTGGGCAGCAGGTCAGTGGTGGCCATGTCACTATGGGGGCCATTTCACAGTGGGCAGCAGGTCAGTGGTGCCCAAGTCACTGTGGTGCTATGTGACAGTGGTCAGCAGGTCAGTGGTGGCCATGTCACTGTTGGGGCCATGTCACAGTGGGCAGCAGGTCAGTAGTGGCCATGTCACTGTTAGCAACAGGCCACTGGTTGCCATGTCACTGTGGGGGCTATGTCACAGTGGGCAGCAGGTCAGTGGTGGCCATGTCACTATGGGGGCCATTTCACAGTGGGCAGCAGGTCAGTGGTGCCCAAGTCACTGTTGGGGCCATGTCACAGTGGGCAGCAGGTCAGTGGTGGCCATGTCACTATGGGGGCCATGTCACAGTGGGCAGCAGGTCAGTGGTGGCCATGTCACTATGGGGGCTATGTCACATTGGCCAGCAGGTCAGTGGTGGCCATGTCACTGTGAGGTCATGTCACAGTGTGCAGCATGTCAGTGGTGGCCATGTCACAGTGAGCAATAGGCCACTGGTTGCCATGTCACTGTGGGGGCTATGTCACAGTGGGCAGCAGGTCAGTTGTGTCAATGTGACTATGGGGGCCATGTCACAGTGGGCAGCAGGTCAGTGGTGGCCATGTCACTATGGGGGCCATGTCACAGTGGGCAGCAGGTCAGTGGTGGCCATGTCACTATGGGGGCTATGTCACATTGTCCAGCAGGTCAGTGGTGGCCATGTCACCGTGAGGTCATGTCACAGTGTGCAGCATGTCAGTGGTGGCCATGTCACAGTGAGCAACAGGCCACTGGTTGCCATGTCACTGTGGGGGCTATGTCACAGTGGGCAGCAGGTCAGTGGTGCCCAAGTCACTGTGGGGCTATGTCACAGTGGTCAGCGGGTCAGTAGTGGCCATGTCACTTTTGGGGCCATGTCACAGTGGGCAGCAGGTCAGTGGTGGCCATGTCACTATGGGGGCCATGTCACAGTGGGCAGCAGGTCAGTAGTGGCCACGTTACTGTGGGGCCATGTCACAGTGTGCAGCAGGTCAGTGATGGCCATGTCACAGTGAGCAACAGGCCACTGGTTGCCATGTCACTGTGGGGGCTATGTCACAGTGGGCAGCAGGTCAGTGGTGGCCATGTCACTATGGGGGCCATGTCACAGTGGGCAGCAGGTCAGTGGTGGCCATGTCACTATGGGGGTCATGTCACAGTGGGCAGCAGGTCAGTGGTGGCCATGTCACTGTGGTGGCCATGTGACAGTGGGCAGTAGATCAGTGGTGCCCAAGTCACTGTGGGGTATGTCACACTGGGCAGCAAGTCAGTGGTGGCCATATCACTATGGGGGCCATGTCACAGTGGGCAGCAGGTCAGTAGTGGCCACGTTACTGTGGGGCCATGTCACAGTGTGCAGCAGGTCAGTGATGGCCATGTCACAGTGAGCAACAGGCCACTGGTTGCCATGTCACTGTGGGGGCTATGTCACAGTGGGCAGCAGGTCAGTGGTGGCCATGTCACTATGGGGGCTATGTCACATTGGGCAGCAGGTCGGTGGTGGCCATGTCACTGTGAGGTCATGTCACAGTGTGCAGCAGGTCGGTGGTGGCCATGTCACAGTGAGCAACAGGCCACTGGTTGCCATGTCACTGTGGGGGCTATGTCACAGTGGGCAGCAGGTCAGTAGTGGCCACGTCACTGTGGGGCCATGTCACAGTGGGCAGCACGTCAGTGATCGCCATGTCACAGTGAGCAACAGGCCACTGGTTGCCATGTCACTGTGGGGGCTATGTCACAGTGGGCAGCAGGTCAGTGGTGGCCACGTCACTGTGGGGCCATGTCACACGGTGCAGCAGGTCAGTGATGGCCATGTCACAGTGAGCAACAGGCCACTGGTTGCCATGTCACTGTGGGGGCTATGTCACAGTGGGCAGCAGGTCAGTGGTGGCCATGTCACTATGGGGGCCATTTCACAGTGGGCAGCAGGTCAGTGGTGGCCATGTCACTATGGGGGCCATGTCACAGTGTGCAGCAGGTCAGTGCTGGCCATGTCACTATGGGGGCCATGTCACAGTGGGCAGCAGGTCAATGTTGGCCATGTCACTATGGGGGCTATGTCACATTGGGCAGCAGGTCAGTGGTGGCCATGTCACTGTGAGGTCATGTCACAGTGTGCAGCAGGTCAGTGGTGGCCATGTCACAGTGAGCAACAGGCCACTGGTTGCCATGTCACTGTGGGGGCTATGTCATAGTGGGCAGCAGGTCAGTTGTGTCAATGTGACTATGGGGGCCATGTCACAGTGGGCAGCAGGTCAGTGGTGGCCATGTCACTATGGGGGCCATGTCACAGTGGGCAGCAGGTCAGTGGTGGCCATGTCACTATGGGGGCTATGTCACATTGGCCAGCAGGTCAGTGGTGGCCATGTCACCGTGAGGTCATGTCACAGTGTGCAGCAGGTCAGTGGTGGCCATGTCACAGTGAGCAACAGGCCACTGGTTGCCATGTCACTGTGGGGGCTATGTCACAGTGGGCTGCAGGTCAGTGGTGCCCAAGTCACTGTGGGGCTATGTCACAGTGGTCAGCGGGTCAGTAGTGGCCATGTCACTGTTGGGGCCATGTCACAGTGGGCAGCAGGTCAGTGGTGGCCATGTCACTATGGGGGCCATGTCACAGTGGGCAGCAGGTCAGTAGTGGCCACGTTACTGTGGGGCCATGTCACAGTGTGCAGCAGGTCAGTGATGGCCATGTCACAGTGAGCAACAGGCCACTGGTTGCCATGTCACTGTGGGGGCTATGTCACAGTGGGCAGCAGGTCAGTGGTGGCCATGTCACTATGGGGGCCATGTCACAGTGGGCATCAGGTCAGTGGTGGCCATGTCACTATGGGGGTCATGTCACAGTGGGCAGCAGGTCAGTGGTGGCCATGTCACTGTGGTGGCCATGTGACAGTGGGCAGTAGATCAGTGGTGCCCAAGTCACTGTGGGGTATGTCACAGTGGGCAGCAGGTCAGTAGTGGCCACGTTACTGTCGGGCCATGTCACAGTGGTAAGCAGGTCAGTGATGGCCATGTCACAGTGAGCAACAGGCCACTGGTTGCCATGTCACTGTGGGGGCTATGTCACAGTGGGCAGCAGGTCAGTGGTGGCCATGTCACTATGGGGGCCATGTCACAGTGGGCAGCAGGTCAGTAGTGGCCACGTCACTGTGGGGCCATGTCACAGTGTGCAGCAGGTCAGTGATGGCCATGTCACAGTGAGCAACAGGCCACTGGTTGCCATGTCACTGTTGGGGCTATGTCACAGTGGGAAGCAGGTCAGTGGTGGGCATGTCACTATGGCAGCCATGTCACAGTGGGCAGCAGGTCAATGGTGGCCATGTCACTATGGGGGCTATGTCACATTGGGCAGCAGGTCAGTGGTGGCCATGTCACTGTGAGGTCATGTCACAGTGTGCAGCAGGTCGGTGGTGGCCATGTCACAGTGAGCAACAGGCCACTGGTTGCCATGTCACTGTGGGGGCTATGTCACAGTGGGCAGCAGGTCAGTAGTGGCCACGTCACTGTGGGGCCATGTCACAGTGGGCAGCACGTCAGTGATCGCTATGTCACAGTGAGCAACAGGCCACTGGTTGCCATGTCACTGTGGGGTCTATGTCACAGTGGGCAGCAGGTCAGTGGTGGCCACGTCACTGTGGGGCCATGTCACACGGTGCAGCAGGTCAGTGATGGCCATGTCACAGTGAGCAACAGGCCACTGGTTGCCATGTCACTGTGGGGGCTATGTCACAGTGGGCAGCAGGTTAGTTGTGGCAATGTCACTATGGGTCCATGTCACAGTGGGCAGCAGGTCAGTGGTGGCCAGTTCACTGTGAGGTCATGTCACAGTGTGCAGCATGTCAGTGGTGGCCATGTCACAGTGAGCAATAGGCCACTGGTTGCCATGTCACTGTGGTGTCTATGTCACAGTGGGCAGCAGGTCAGTGGTGGCCATGTCACTATGGGGGCCATGTCACAGTGGGCAGCAGGTCAGTGGTGGCCATGTCACTATGGGTCCATGTCACAGTGGGCAGCAGGTCAGTGGTGGCCATGTCACTATGGGTCCATGTCACAGTGGGCAGCAGGTCAGTGGTGGCCGTGTCACTATGGGGGCCATGTCACAGTGGGCAGCAGGTCAGTGGTGGCCATGTCACTATGGGTCCATGTCACAGTGGGCAGCAGGTCAGTGGTGGCCATGTCACTGTGAGGTCATGTCACAGTGTGCAGCATGTCAGTGGTGGCCATGTCACAGTGAGCAATAGGCCACTGGTTGCCATGTCACTGTGGGGGCTATGTCACAGTGGGCAGCAGGTCAGTTGTGGCCAATTATCTATGGGGCCATGTCACAGTGGGCTACAGGTCAGTGGTGCCCAAGTCACAGTGGGGCCATGTCACAGTGGTCAGAGGGTCAGTGGTGGCCATGTCACTGTGGGGGCCATGTCACAGTAGGCAGCAGGTCAGTAGTGGCCACGTCACTGTGGGGCCATGTCACAGTGTGCAGCAGGTCAGTGATGGCCATGTCACAGTGAGTAACAGGCCACTGGTTGCCATGTCACTGTGGGGGCTATGTCACAGTGGGCAGCAGGTCAGTGCTGGCCATGTCACTATGGTGGCCATGTCACAGTGGGGAGCAGGTCAGTGGTGGCCATGTCACTATGGGGGCTATGTCACATTGGGCAGCAGGTCAGTGGTGGCCATGTCACAGTGAGCAACAGGCCACTGCTTGCCATGTCACTGTGGTGGCTATGTCACAGTGGGCAGCAGGTCAGTGGTGGCCATGTCACTATGGGGGCCATGTCACAGTGGGCAGCAGGTCAATGGTGGCCATGTCACTATGGGGACCATGTCACAGTGGGCAGCAGGTCAGTAGTGGCCACGTCACTGTGGGGCCATGTCACAGTGGGCAGCAGGTCAGTGTTGGCCATGTCACTATGGGGGCCATGTCACAGTGGTCAGCGGGTCAGTAGTGGCCATGTGACTGTGGGGCTATGTCACAGTGGGCAGCAGGTCAGTGGTGGCCATGTCACTATGGGGGCCATGTCACAGTGAGCAGCAGGTCTGTAGTGGCCATGTCACTGTGAGGTCATGTCACAGTGTGCAGCAGGTCAGTGGTGGCCATGTCACAGTGAGCAACAGGCCACTGCTTGCCATGTCACTGTGGGGGCTATGTCACAGTGGGCAGCAGGTCAGTGGTGGCCATGTCACTATGGGGGCCATTTCACAGTGGGCAGCAGGTCAGTGGTGCCCAAGTCACTGTGGTGCTATGTGACAGTGGTCAGCAGGTCAGTGGTGGCCATGTCACTGTTGGGGCCATGTCACAGTGGGTAGCAGGTCAGTAGTGGCCACGTCGCTGTGGGGCCATGTCACAGTGTGCAGCAGGTCAGTGATGGCCATGTCACAGTTAGCAACAGGCCACTGGTTGCCATGTCACTGTGGGGGCTATGTCACAGTGGGCAGCAGGTCAGTGGTGGCCATGTCACTATGGGGGCCATTTCACAGTGGGCAGCAGGTCAGTGGTGCCCAAGTCACTGTTGGGGCCATGTCACAGTGGGCAGCAGGTCAGTGGTGGCCATGTCACTATGGGGGCCATGTCACAGTGGGCAGCAGGTCAGTGGTGGCCATGTCACTATGGGGGCTATGTCACATTGGCCAGCAGGTCAGTGGTGGCCATGTCACTGTGAGGTCATGTCACAGTGTGCAGCATGTCAGTGGTGGCCATGTCACAGTGAGCAACAGGCCACTGGTTGCCATGTCACTGTGGGGGCTATGTCACAGTGGGCAGCGGGTCAGTGGTGGCCATGTCACTATGGGGGCCATGTCACAGTGTGCAGCAGGTCAGTGCTGGCCATGTCACTATGGGGGCCATGTCACAGTGGGCAGCAGGTCAATGTTGGCCATGTCACTATGGGGGCTATGTCACATTGGGCAGCAGGTCAGTGGTGGCCATGTCACTGTGAGGTCATGTCACAGTGTGCAGCAGGTCAGTGGTGGCCATGTCATAGTGAGCAACAGGCCACTGGTTGCCATGTCACTGTGGGGGCTATGTCACAGTGGGCAGCAGGTCAGTGGTGCCCAAGTCACTGTGGGGCTATGTCACAGTGGTCAGCGGGTCAGTGGTGGCCATGTCACTGTTGGGGCTATGTCACAGTGGGCAGCAGGTCAGTGGTGGCCATGTCACTATGGGGGCCATGTCACAGTGAGCAGCATGTCAGTAGTGGCCACGTCACTGTGGGGCCATGTCACAGTGTGCAGCAGGTCAGTGCTGGCCATGTCACTATGGGGGCTATGTCACATTGGGCAGCAGGTCAGTGGTGGCCATGTCACTGTGAGGTCATGTCACAGTGTGCAGCAGGTCAGTGGTGGCCATGTCACAGTGAGCAACAGGCCACTGGTTGCCATGTCACTGTGGGGGCTATGTCACAGTGGGCAGCAGGTCAGTGGTGGCCATGTCACTATGGGGGCCATGTCACAGTGGGCAGCAGGTCAGTGGTGGCCATGTCACTATGGAGGCTATGTCACATTGGGCAGCAGGTCAGTGGTGGCCATGTCACTATGGGGTCCATGTCACAGTGGGCAGCAGGTCAGTTGTGGGCATGTCACTGTGGGGGCCATGTCACAGGTGTCAGCGTTCAGTGGTGGCCATGTCACTGTAGGGGCCATGTCACAGGTGTCAGCGGGTCAGTGGTGGCCATGTCACTGTGAGGTCATGTCACAGTGGGCAGCAGATCAGTTGTGGCCATGTCACAATGAGCAACAGTCCACTGGTGGCCATGTTCCTGTGGTGGCCAGTCACAGTGGGCAGCAGGTCAGTGGTGGCCACGTCACTGTGGGGCCATGTGACAGTGGGCAGCAGGTCAGTGGTGGCCATGTCACTATGGGGGCCATGTCACAGTGCGCAGCAGGTCAGTGGTGGCCATGTCACAGTGAGCAACAGGCCACTGCTTGCCATGTCACTGTGGTGGCTATGTCACAGTGGGCAGCAGGTCAGTGGTGGCCATGTCACTATGGGGGCCATGTCACAGTGGGCAGCAGGTCAATGGTGGCCATGTCACTATGGGGACCATGTCACAGTGGGCAGCAGGTCAGTAGTGGCCACGTCACTGTGGGGCCATGTCACAGTGGGCAGCAGGTCAGTGTTGGCCATGTCACTATGGGGGCCATGTCACAGTGGTCAGCGGGTCAGTAGTGGCCATGTGACTGTGGGGCTATGTCACAGTGGGCAGCAGGTCAGTGGTGGCCATGTCACTATGGGGGCCATGTCACAGTGAGCAGCAGGTCTGTAGTGGCCATGTCACTGTGAGGTCATGTCACAGTGTGCAGCAGGTCAGTGGTGGCCATGTCACAGTGAGCAACAGGCCACTGCTTGCCATGTCACTGTGGGGGCTATGTCACAGTGGGCAGCAGGTCAGTGGTGGCCATGTCACTATGGGGGCCATTTCACAGTGGGCAGCAGGTCAGTGGTGCCCAAGTCACTGTGGTGCTATGTGACAGTGGTCAGCAGGTCAGTGGTGGCCATGTCACTGTTGGGGCCATGTCACAGTGGGCAGCAGGTCAGTAGTGGCCACGTCGCTGTGGGGCCATGTCACAGTGTGCAGCAGGTCAGTGATGGCCATGTCACAGTTAGCAACAGGCCACTGGTTGCCATGTCACTGTGGGGGCTATGTCACAGTGGGCAGCAGGTCAGTGGTGGCCATGTCACTATGGGGGCCATTTCACAGTGGGCAGCAGGTCAGTGGTGCCCAAGTCACTGTTGGGGCCATGTCACAGTGGGCAGCAGGTCAGTGGTGGCCATGTCACTATGGGGGCCATGTCACAGTGGGCAGCAGGTCAGTGGTGGCCATGTCACTATGGGGGCTATGTCACATTGGCCAGCAGGTCAGTGGTGGCCATGTCACTGTGAGGTCATGTCACAGTGTGCAGCATGTCAGTGGTGGCCATGTCACAGTGAGCAACAGGCCACTGGTTGCCATGTCACTGTGGGGGCTATGTCACAGTGGGCAGCGGGTCAGTGGTGGCCATGTCACTATGGGGGCCATGTCACAGTGTGCAGCAGGTCAGTGCTGGCCATGTCACTATGGGGGCCATGTCACAGTGGGCAGCAGGTCAATGTTGGCCATGTCACTATGGGGGCTATGTCACATTGGGCAGCAGGTCAGTGGTGGCCATGTCACTGTGAGGTCATGTCACAGTGTGCAGCAGGTCAGTGATGGCCATGTCACAGTGAGCAATAGGCCACTGGTTGCCATGTCACTGTGGGGGCCATGTCACAGTGGGCAGCAGGTCAGTAGTGGCCACGTCACTGTGGGGCCATGTCACAGTGTGCAGCAGGTCAGTGATGGCCATGTCACAGTGAGCAATAGGCCACTGGTTGCCATGTCACTGTGGGGGCTATGTCACAGTGTGCAGCACGTCAGTGATGGCCATGTCACAGTGAGTAACAGGCCACTGGTTGCCATGTCACTGTGGGGGCGAAGTCACAGTGGGCAGCAGGTCAGTGGTGGCCATGTCACTATGGGGGCCATGTCACAGTGGGCAGCAGGTCAGTGGTGGCCATGTCACTATGGGGGCCATGTCACAGTGGGCAGCAGGTCAGTAATGTCCATGTCACTATGGGGGCCATGTCAAAGTGTGCAGAAGGTCAGTGGTGGCCATGTCACTGTGAGCAATAGGCCACTGGTTGCCATGTCACTGTGGGGGCCATGTCACAGTGGACAGCAGGTCAGTGGTGGCCATGTCACAATGAGCAACAGTCCACTGGTGGCCATGTCACTGTGGTGGCCAATCACAGTGGGCAGCAGGTCAGTGGTGGCCATGTCACTGTGGGGGCCATGTCACAGTGGGCAGCAGGTCAGTGGTGCCGAATTCACTGTGGGGCTATGTCACAGTGGTCAGCGGGTCTGTGGTGGCCATGTCACTGTGGTGGCCAATCACAGTGGGCAGCAGGTCAGTAGTGGCCATGTCACTGTGGGGCCATGTCACAGTGTGCAGCAGGTCAGTGATGGCCATTTCACTATGGGGGCCATTTCACAGTGGGCAGCAGGTCAGTGGTGGCCATGTCACTGTGGGGTCCATGTCAGAGTGGTCAGCGGGTCAGTGGTGGCCATGTCACTGTGGGGGCCATGTCACAGGTGTCAGCGGGCCAGTGGTGGCCATGTCACTGTGAGGTCATGTCACAGTGGGCAGCAGGTCAGTGGTGGCCATGTCAAAATGAGCAACAGTCCACTGGTGGCCATGTCACTGTGGTGAACAATCACAGCGGGCAGCAGGTCAGTGGTGGCCACGTCACTATGGGGGCCATGTCACAGTGCTTAGCAGGTCAGTGGTGGCCATGTCACTGTGGGTCTAAGTCACAGTGGTCAGCGGATCAGTGTTGGCCATGTCACTGTGGGGACCATGTCACAGTGGGCAGCAGGTCAGTGGTGGCCATGTCACTATGGGTCCATGTCACAGTGGGCACCTGGTCAGTGGTGGCCATGTCACTGTGAGGTCATGTCACAGTGGGCAGCAGGTCAGTATTGGCCACGTCACTCTGGGGGCCATGTCACAGTGGGTAGCAGGTCAGTGGTGGCCAGGTCACTGTGGGGCTGTGTCACAGTGGTCAGCGGATCAGTGGTGGCCATGTCACTATGGGTCCATGTCACAGTGGGCATCAGGTCAGTGGTGGCCATGTCACAGTGAGCAACAGGCCACTGGTTGCCATGTCATTGTGGGGGCTATGTCACAGTCGGCAACAGGTCAGTGGTGGCCATGTCACTATGGGGGCCATATCACAGTGGGCAGCAGGTCAGTAGTGGCCACGTCACTATGGGGGCCATGTCACAGTGTGCAGCAGGTCACTGATGGACATGTCACTGTGGGGACCAAGTCGCAGTGGGCAGAATGTCAGTTGTGGCCAAGTCTCTATGGGGGCCATGTCAGAGTGGGAAGGAGGTCAGTGGTGGCCAGGTCACCGTGGGGCTATGTCACCGTTGTCAGCGGATCAGTGGTGGCCATGTCACTGTGGGGACCATGTCACATTGGGCAGCAGGTCAGTGCTGGCCATGTCACTATGGTGGCCATGTCACAGTGTGCAGCAGGTCAGTGATGGCCATGTCACAGTGAGCAACAGGCCACTGGTTGCCATGTCACTGTGGGGGCTATGTCACAGTGGGCAGCAGGTCAGTTGTGGCCATGTCACTATGGGGGCCATGTCACAGTGTGCAGCAGGTCAGTGATGGCCATGTCACAGTGAGCAACAGGCCACTGGTTGCCATGTCACTGTGGGGGCTATGTCAAAGTGGGCAGCAGGTCAGTGGTGCCCAAGTCACTGAGGGGCTATGTCACAGTGCGGAGCAGGTCAGTGGTGGTCATGTCACTATGGGGGCCATGTCATAGTGGGCAGCAGGTCAATGGTGGCCATGTCACTATGGGGGCCATGTCACAGTGGGCATCAGGTCAAAAGTGGCCATGTCACTATGGGGGCTATGTCACAGTGTGCAGCAGGTCAGTGATGGCCATGTCACAGTGAGCAACAGGCCACTGGTTGCCATGTCACTGTGGGGGCTATGTCACAGTGGGCAGCAGGTCAGTGGTGGCCATGTCATTATGGGGGCCATTTCACAGTGGGCAGCATGTCAGTGGTGGCCATGTCACTATGGGGGCTATGTCACATTGGGCAGCAGGTCAGTGGTGGCCATGTCACTGTGAGGTCATGTCACAGTGAGCAACAGGCCACTGGTTGCCATGTCACTGTGGGAGTTATGTCACAGTGGGCAGCAGGTCAGTGGTGGCCATGTCACTATGGGGGCCATGTCACAGTGTGCAGCAGGTCAGTGGTGGCCATGTCACAGTGAGCAACAGGCCACTGGTTGCCATGTCACTTTGGGGGCTATGTCACAGTGGGCAGCAGGTCAGTGGTGGCCATGTCACTATGGTGGCCATCTCACAGTGGGCAGCAGGTCAGTGGTGGCCATGTCACAGTGAGAAACAGGCCACTGGTTGCCATGTTACTGTGGGGGCTATGTCACAGTGGGCAGCAGGTCAGTTGTGTCAATGTGACTATGGGGGCCATGTCATAGTGGGCAGCAGGTCAGTGTTGCCCAAGTCACTGTGGTGCTAGGTCACAGTGGTCAGAAGGTCAGTGGTGGCCATATCACTGTGGGGGCCATGTCACAGTGGGCAGGGGGTCAGTGATGGCCATGTCACACTGAGTAACAGGCCACTGGTAGCCATTTCAATGTGGCGGCTATGTCACAGTGGGCAGCAGATCAGTTGTGGCCATGTCACTATGGTGGCCATGTCACAGTGGGCAGCAGGTCATTGGTGGCCATGTCACTATGGGGGCTATGTCACATTGGGCATCAGGTCAGTGCTGGCCATGTCACTATGGGGGCCATGTCACAGTGTGCAGCAGGTCAGTGGTGGCCATGTCACAGTGAGCAACAGGCCACTGGTTGCCATGTCACTGTGGGGGCTATGTCACAGTGGGCAGCAGGTCAGTTGTGGCCATGTCACTATGGGGGCCATGTCACAGTGGGCAGCAGGTCAGTGGTGCCCATGTCACTATGGGGGCCATGTCACAGTGGGCAGCAGGTCAGTGGTGGCCATGTCACTATGGAGGCTATGTCACATTGGGTAGCAGGTCAGTGGTGGCCATGTCACTATGGGGTCCATGTCACAGTGGGCAGCAGGTCAGTGGTGGCCATGTCACTGTGGGGGCCATGTCACAGTGGTCAGCGGGTCAGTGGTGGCCATGTCACTGTAGGGGCCATGTCACAGGTGTCAGCGGGTCAGTGGTGGCCATGTCACTGTGAGGTCATGTCACAGTGTGCAGCAGGTCAGTGATGGCCATGTCACAGTGAGTAACGGGCCACTGGTTGCCATGTCACTGTGGGGGCTATGTCACAGTGGGCAGCAGGTCACTGCTGGCCGTGTCACTATGGGGGCTATGTCACATTGGGCAGCAGGTCAGTGGTGGCCATGTCACTGTGAGGTCATGTCACAGCGTGCAGCAGGTCAGTGGTGCCATGTCACAGTGAGTAACAGGCCACTCTTTGCCATGTCACTGTGGGGGCTATGTCACAGTGGGCAGCAGGTCAGTGGTGGCCATGTCACTATGGGGGCCATGTCACAGTTGGCAGCAGGTCAGTGGTGGTCATGTCACTATGGGGGCCATGTCACAGTGGGCAGCAGGTCAGTAGTGGCCACGTCACTGTGGGGCCATGTCACAGTGTGCAGCAGGTCAGTGATGGCCATGTCACAGTGAGTAACAGGCCACTGGTTGCCATGTCACTGTGGGGGCTATGTCACAGTGGGCAGCAGGTCAGTGCTGGCCATGTCACTATGGTGGCCATGTCACAGTGGGGAGCAGGTCAGTGGTGGCCATGTCACTATGGGGGCTATGTCACATTGGGCAGCAGGTCAGTGGTGGCCATGTCACAGTGGGCAGCAGGTCAGTAGTGGCCACGTCACTGTGGGGCCATGTCACAGTGGGCAGCAGGTCAGTGGTGGCCATGTCACTATGGGGGCCATGTCACAGTGGTCAGCGGGTCAGTAGTGGCCATGTGACTGTGGGGCTATGTCACAGTGGGCAGCAGGTCAGTGGTGGCCATGTCACTATGGGGGCCATGTCACAGTGAGCAGCAGGTCTGTAGTGGCCACGTCACTGTGGGGCTATGTCACAGTGTGCAGCAGGTCAGTGATGGCCATGTCACAGTGAGCAACAGGCCACTGGTTGCCATGTAACTGTGGGGGCTATGTCACAGTGGGCAGCAGGTCAGTGGTGGCCATGTCACTGTGAGGTCATGTCACAGTGTGCAGCAGGTCAGTGGTGGCCATGTCACAGTGAGCAACAGGCCACTGCTTGCCATGTCACTGTGGGGGCTATGTCACAGTGGGCAGCAGGTCAGTGGTGGCCATGTCACTATGGGGGCCATTTCACAGTGGGCAGCAGGTCAGTGGTGCCCAAGTCACTGTGGTGCTATGTGACAGTGGTCAGCAGGTCAGTGGTGGCCATGTCACTGTTGGGGCCATGTCACAGTGGGCAGCAGGTCAGTAGTGGCCACGTCGCTGTGGGGCCATGTCACAGTGTGCAGCAGGTCAGTGATGGCCATGTCACAGTTAGCAACAGGCCACTGGTTGCCATGTCACTGTGGGGGCTATGTCACAGTGGGCAGCAGGTCAGTGGTGGCCATGTCACTATGGGGGCCATTTCACAGTGGGCAGCAGGTCAGTGGTGCCCAAGTCACTGTTGGGGCCATGTCACAGTGGGCAGCAGGTCAGTGGTGGCCATGTCACTATGGGGGCCATGTCACAGTGGGCAGCAGGTCAGTGGTGGCCATGTCACTATGGGGGCTATGTCACATTGGCCAGCAGGTCAGTGGTGGCCATGTCACTGTGAGGTCATGTCACAGTGTGCAGCATGTCAGTGGTGGCCATGTCACAGTGAGCAACAGGCCACTGGTTGCCATGTCACTGTGGGGGCTATGTCACAGTGGGCAGCGGGTCAGTGGTGGCCATGTCACTATGGGGGCCATGTCACAGTGTGCAGCAGGTCAGTGCTGGCCATGTCACTATGGGGGCCATGTCACAGTGGGCAGCAGGTCAATGTTGGCCATGTCACTATGGGGGCTATGTCACATTGGGCAGCAGGTCAGTGGTGGCCATGTCACTGTGAGGTCATGTCACAGTGTGCAGCAGGTCAGTGGTGGCCATGTCATAGTGAGCAACAGGCCACTGGTTGCCATGTCACTGTGGGGGCTATGTCACAGTGGGCAGCAGGTCAGTGGTGCCCAAGTCACTGTGGGGCTATGTCACAGTGGTCAGCGGGTCAGTGGTGGCCATGTCACTATGGGGTCCATGTCACAGTGGGCAGCAGGTCAGTGGTGGCCATGTCACTGTGGGGGCCATGTCACAGTGGTCAGCGGGTCAGTGGTGGCCATGTCACTGTAGGGGCCATGTCACAGGTGTCAGCGGGTCAGTGGTGGCCATGTCACTGTGAGGTCATGTCACAGTGTGCAGCAGGTCAGTGATGGCCATGTCACAGTGAGTAACGGGCCACTGGTTGCCATGTCACTGTGGGGGCTATGTCACAGTGGGCAGCAGGTCAGTGCTGGCCGTGTCACTATGGGGGCTATGTCACATTGGGCAGCAGGTCAGTGGTGGCCATGTCACTGTGAGGTCATGTCACAGCGTGCAGCAGGTCAGTGGTGCCATGTCACAGTGAGTAACAGGCCACTCTTTGCCATGTCACTGTGGGGGCTATGTCACAGTGGGCAGCAGGTCAGTGGTGGCCATGTCACTATGGGGGCCATGTCACAGTTGGCAGCAGGTCAGTGGTGGTCATGTCACTATGGGGGCCATGTCACAGTGGGCAGCAGGTCAGTAGTGGCCACGTCACTGTGGGGCCATGTCACAGTGTGCAGCAGGTCAGTGATGGCCATGTCACAGTGAGTAACAGGCCACTGGTTGCCATGTCACTGTGGGGGCTATGTCACAGTGGGCAGCAGGTCAGTGCTGGCCATGTCACTATGGTGGCCATGTCACAGTGGGGAGCAGGTCAGTGGTGGCCATGTCACTATGGGGGCTATGTCACATTGGGCAGCAGGTCAGTGGTGGCCATGTCACAGTGGGCAGCAGGTCAGTAGTGGCCACGTCACTGTGGGGCCATGTCACAGTGGGCAGCAGGTCAGTGGTGGCCATGTCACTATGGGGGCCATGTCACAGTGGTCAGCGGGTCAGTAGTGGCAATGTGACTGTGGGGCTATGTCACAGTGGGCAGCAGGTCAGTGGTGGCCATGTCACTATGGGGGCCATGTCACAGTGAGCAGCAGGTCTGTAGTGGCCAAGTCACTGTGGGGCTATGTCACAGTGTGCAGCAGGTCAGTGATGGCCATGTCACAGTGAGCAACAGGCCACTGGTTGCCATGTAACTGTGGGGGCTATGTCACAGTGGGCAGCAGGTCAGTGGTGGCCATGTCACTGTGAGGTCATGTCACAGTGTGCAGCAGGTCAGTGGTGGCCATGTCACAGTGAGCAACAGGCCACTGCTTGCCATGTCACTGTGGGGGCTATGTCACAGTGGGCAGCAGGTCAGTGGTGGCCATGTCACTATGGGGGCCATTTCACAGTGGGCAGCAGGTCAGTGGTGCCCAAGTCACTGTGGTGCTATGTGACAGTGGTCAGCAGGTCAGTGGTGGCCATGTCACTGTTGGGGCCATGTCACAGTGGGCAGCAGGTCAGTAGTGGCCACGTCGCTGTGGGGCCATGTCACAGTGTGCAGCAGGTCAGTGATGGCCATGTCACAGTTAGCAACAGGCCACTGGTTGCCATGTCACTGTGGGGGCTATGTCACAGTGGGCAGCAGGTCAGTGGTGGCCATGTCACTATGGGGGCCATTTCACAGTGGGCAGCAGGTCAGTGGTGCCCAAGTCACTGTTGGGGCCATGTCACAGTGGGCAGCAGGTCAGTGGTGGCCATGTCACTATGGGGGCCATGTCACAGTGGGCAGCAGGTCAGTGGTGGCCATGTCACTATGGGGGCTATGTCACATTGGCCAGCAGGTCAGTGGTGGCCATGTCACTGTGAGGTCATGTCACAGTGTGCAGCATGTCAGTGGTGGCCATGTCACAGTGAGCAACAGGCCACTGGTTGCCATGTCACTGTGGGGGCTATGTCACAGTGGGCAGCGGGTCAGTGGTGGCCATGTCACTATGGGGGCCATGTCACAGTGTGCAGCAGGTCAGTGCTGGCCATGTCACTATGGGGGCCATGTCACAGTGGGCAGCAGGTCAATGTTGGCCATGTCACTATGGGGGCTATGTCACATTGGGCAGCAGGTCAGTGGTGGCCATGTCACTGTGAGGTCATGTCACAGTGTGCAGCAGGTCAGTGGTGGCCATGTCATAGTGAGCAACAGGCCACTGGTTGCCATGTCACTGTGGGGGCTATGTCACAGTGGGCAGCAGGTCAGTGGTGCCCAAGTCACTGTGGGGCTATGTCACAGTGGTCAGCGGGTCAGTGGTGGCCATGTCACTGTTGGGGCCATGTCACAGTGGGCAGCAGGTCAGTGGTGGCCATGTCACTATGGGGGCCATGTCACAGTGAGCAGCATGTCAGTAGTGGCCACGTCACTGTGGGGCCATGTCACAGTGTGCAGCAGGTCAGTGCTGGCCATGTCACTATGGGGGCTATGTCACATTGGGCAGCAGTTCAGTGGTGGCCATGTCACTGTGAGGTCATGTCACAGTGTGCAGCAGGTCAGTGGTGGCCATGTCACAGTGAGCAACAGGCCACTGGTTGCCATGTCACTGTGGGGGCTATGTCACAGTGGGCAGCAGGTCAGTGGTGGCCATGTCACTATGGGGGCCATGTCACAGTGGGCAGCAGGTCAGTGGTGGCCATGTCACTATGGAGGCTATGTCACATTGGGCAGCAGGTCAGTGGTGGCCATGTCACTATGGGGTCCATGTCACAGTGGGCAGCAGGTCAGTTGTGGGCATGTCACTGTGGGGGCCATGTCACAGGTGTCAGCGGGTCAGTGGTGGCCATGTCACTGTAGGGGCCATGTCACAGGTGTCAGCGGGTCAGTGGTGGCCATGTCACTGTGAGGTCATGTCACAGTGGGCAGCAGATCAGTTGTGGCCATGTCACAATGAGCAACAGTCCACTGGTGGCCATGTTCCTGTGGTGGCCAGTCACAGTGGGCAGCAGGTCAGTGGTGGCCACGTCACTGTGGGGCCATGTGACAGTGGGCAGCAGGTCAGTGGTGGCCATGTCACTATGGGGGCCATGTCACAGTGTGCAGCAGGTCAGTGGTGGCCATGTCACTATGGGGGCTATGTCACAGTGCGCAGCAGGTCAGTGGTGGCCACGTCACTATGGGGCCATGTCACATTGGGCAGCAGGTCAGTTGTGGCCATGTCACTGTGGGGGCCATGTCACAGTGGGCAGCAGGTCAGTGGTGGCCATGTCACTATGGGGGCCATGTCACAGTGGGCAGCAGGTCAGTAGTGGCCACGTCACTGTGGGGCCATGTCACAGTGGGCAGCAGGTCAGTGGTGGCCATGTCACTATGGGGGCCATGTCACAGTGGGCAGCAGGTCAATGGTGGCCATGTCACTATGGGGGCCATGTCACAGTGGGCAGCAGGTCAGTAGTGGCCACGTCACTGTGGGGCCATGTCACAGTGGGCAGCAGGTCAGTGGTGGCCATGTCACTATGGGGGCCATGTCACAGTGGTCAGCGGGTCAGTAGTGGCCATGTGACTGTGGGGCTATGTCACAGTGGGCAGCAGGTCAGTGGTGGCCATGTCACTATGGGGGCCATGTCACAGTGAGCAGCAGGTCTGTAGTGGCCACGTCACTGTGGGGCTATGTCACAGTGTGTAGCAGGTCAGTGATGGCCATGTCACAGTGAGCAACAGGCCACTGGTTGCCATGTCACTGTGGGGGCTATGTCACAGTGGGCAGCAGGTCAGTGGTGGCCATGTCACTGTGAGGTCATGTCACAGTGTGCAGCAGGTCAGTGGTGGCCATGTCACAGTGAGCAACAGGCCACTGCTTGCCATGTCACTGTGGGGGCTATGTCACAGTGGGCAGCAGGTCAGTGGTGGCCATGTCACTATGGGGGCCATTTCACAGTGGGCAGCAGGTCAGTGGTGCCCAAGTCACTGTGGTGCTATGTGACAGTGGTCAGCAGGTCAGTGGTGGCCATGTCACTGTTGGGGCCATGTCACAGTGGGCAGCAGGTCAGTAGTGGCCACGTCGCTGTGGGGCCATGTCACAGTGTGCAGCAGGTCAGTGATGGCCATGTCACAGTTAGCAACAGGCCACTGGTTGCCATGTCACTGTGGGGGCTATGTCACAGTGGGCAGCAGGTCAGTGGTGGCCATGTCACTATGGGGGCCATTTCACAGTGGGCAGCAGGTCAGTGGTGCCCAAGTCACTGTTGGGGCCATGTCACAGTGGGCAGCAGGTCAGTGGTGGCCATGTCACTATGGGGGCCATGTCACAGTGGGCAGCAGGTCAGTCGTGGCCATGTGACTATGGGGGCTATGTCACATTGGCCAGCAGGTCAGTGGTGGCCATGTCACTGTGAGGTCATGTCACAGTGTGCAGCATGTCAGTGGTGGCCATGTCACAGTGAGCAACAGGCCACTGGTTGCCATGTCACTGTGGGGGCTATGTCACAGTGGGCAGCGGGTCAGTGGTGGCCATGTCACTATGGGGGCCATGTCACAGTGTGCAGCAGGTCAGTGCTGGCCATGTCACTATGGGGGCCATGTCACAGTGGGCAGCAGGTCAATGTTGGCCATGTCACTATGGGGGCTATGTCACATTGGGGAGCAGGTCAGTGGTGGCCATGTCACTGTGAGGTCATGTCACAGTGTGCAGCAGGTCAGTGGTGGCCATGTCATAGTGAGCAACAGGCCACTGGTTGCCATGTCACTGTGGGGGCTATGTCACAGTGGGCAGCAGGTCAGTGGTGCCCAAGTCACTGTGGGGCTATGTCACAGTGGTCAGCGGGTCAGTGGTGGCCATGTCACTGTTGGGGCCATGTCACAGTGGGCAGCAGGTCAGTGGTGGCCATGTCACTATGGGGGCCATGTCACAGTGAGCAGCATGTTAGTAGTGGCCACGTCACTGTGGGGCCATGTCACAGTGTGCAGCAGGTCAGTGCTGGCCATGTCACTATGGGGGCTATGTCACATTGGGCAGCAGGTCAGTGGTGGCCATGTCACTGTGAGGTCATGTCACAGTGTGCAGCAGGTCAGTGGTGGCCATGTCACAGTGAGCAACAGGCCACTGGTTGCCATGTCACTGTGGGGGCTATGTCACAGTGGGCAGCAGGTCAGTGGTGGCCATGTCACTATGGGGGCCATGTCACAGTGGGCAGCAGGTCAGTGGTGGCCATGTCACTATGGAGGCTATGTCACATTGGGCAGCAGGTCAGTGGTGGCCATGTCACTATGGGGTCCATGTCACAGTGGGCAGCAGGTCAGTTGTGGGCATGTCACTGTGGGGGCCATGTCACAGGTGTCAGCGGGTCAGTGGTGGCCATGTCACTGTAGGGGCCATGTCACAGGTGTCAGCGGGTCAGTGGTGGCCATGTCACTGTGAGGTCATGTCACAGTGGGCAGCAGATCAGTTGTGGCCATGTCACAATGAGCAACAGTCCACTGGTGGCCATGTTCCTGTGGTGGCCAGTCACAGTGGGCAGCAGGTCAGTGGTGGCCACGTCACTGTGGGGCCATGTGACAGTGGGCAGCAGGTCAGTGGTGGCCATGTCACTATGGGGGCCATGTCACAGTGTGCAGCAGGTCAGTGGTGGCCATGTCACTATGGGGGCTATGTCACAGTGCGCAGCAGGTCAGTGGTGGCCACGTCACTATGGGGCCATGTCACATTGGGCAGCAGGTCAGTTGTGGCCATGTCACTGTGGGGGCCATGTCACAGTGGGCAGCATGTCAGTGGTGATCATGTTACTGTTTGGGACATGTCACAGTGGGGAGCAGGTCAATGGTGGCCATGTCACTGTGGGGGCCATGTCACAGTGGTCAGCGGGTCAGTGGTGGCCATGTCACTGTGGGGGCCATGTCACAGGTGTCAGCGGGACAGTGGTGGCCATGTCAATGTGAGCTCATGTCACAGTGGGCAGCAGGTCAGTGGTGGCCATGTCAACTGTGGGGGCCATGTCACAGTGGGCAGCAGGTCAGTGGTGCCGAATTCACTGTGGGGCTATGTCACAGTGGTCAGCGGGTCAGTGCTGGCCATGTCACTGTGGGGGCCATGTCACAGTGGGCTGCAGGTCAGTTGTGGCCATGTCACTATAGGGGCCATGTCACAGTCGGCAGCAGGTCAGTGCTGGCCATGTCACTATGGGGGCCATGTCACAGTGGGCAGCAGGTCAGTGGTGGCCATGTCACTGTGGTGGCCATGTCACAGTGGTCAGCGCGTCAGTGGTGGCCATGTCACTGTGGGGCCATGTCACTATGGGGGCCATGTCACAGTGGTCAGAGGGTCAGTGGTGGCCATGTCACTGTGGGGGCCATGTCACAGTGGTCAGCAGGTCAGTGGTGGCCATGTCACAGTGAGCAACAGGCCACTGGTTGCCATGTCACTGTGGGGTCTATGTCACAGTGGGCAACAGGTCAGTGGTGGCAATGTCACTATGGGTGCCATGACACAGTGGGCAGCCGGTCACTGGTGGCCATGTCACTGTGAGGTCATGTCACAGTGTGCAACAGGTCAGTGGTGGCCATGTCACAGTGAGAAACAGGCCACTGGTTGCCATGTCACTATGGGGGCTATGTCATAGTTGCCAGCAGGTCAGTGGTGGCCATGTCACTATGGGGGCTATGTCATAGTTGCCAGCAGGTCAGTGGTGGCCAGGTCACTATGGGGGCCATGTCACAGTGTGTGGCAGGTCAGTGGTGACCATGTCACTGTGGGGCTATGTCACAGTGGTCAGCGGATCAGTGGTGGCCATGTCACTGTGGGTCCATGTCACAGTGGGCAGCAGGTCAGTGGTGGCCATGTCACTATGGAGGCTATGTCACATTGGACAGCAGGTCAGTGGTGGCAATGTCACTGTGAGGTCATGTCACAGTGTGCAGCAGGTCAGTGGTGGCCATGTCACAGTGAGGAATAGGCCACTGGTTGCCATGTCACTGTGGGGGCTATGTCACAGTGGGAAGCAGGTCAGTGGTGGCCATGTCACTATGGGGGCCATGTCACAGTGGGCAGCAGGTCAGTGGTGGCCATGTCACTGTGGGGACAATGTCACAGTGGGCAGAAGGTCAGTTGTGGCCATGTCACTATGAGTCCATGTCACAGTGGGCAGCAGGTCAGGGTGGCCATGTCACTCTGGGGGCTATGTCACGTTGGGCAGCAGGTCAGTGGTGGCCATGTCACTGTGAGATCATGTCACTGTGTGCAGCAGGTCAGTGGTTGCCATGTCACAGTGAGCAACAGGCCACTGGCTGAAATGTCACTGTGGGGGCTATGTCACAGTGGGCAGCAGGTCAGTGGTTGTTATGTCACTGTGAGGTCATGTAACAGTGTGCAGCAGGCGACTAGTTGCCATGTCACTATGGGGTCTATTTCACAGTGGGCAGTAGGTCAGTAGTTGCCACATCACTGTGGGGCCATGTCACAGTGTGCAGCAGTTCAGTGATGGCCATGTCACAGTGAGCAACAGGCCACTGGTTGCCATGTCACTGTGGGGGCTATGTCACAGTGGGCAGCAGGTCAGTTGTCGCCATGTCACAGTGGGCAAGAGGCCACTGGTTGCCATGTCACTGTGGGGGCTATGTCACAGTGGGCTGCAGGTCAGTGGTGGCCATGTCACTATGGGGCCATGTCACAGTGAGCAGCAGGTCAGTGGTGGCCATGTCACTATGGGGCCATGTCACAGTGGGCAGCAGGTCAGTGGTGGCCATGTCAATGTGGGGGCCATGTCACAGTGGTCAGCGGGTCAGTGGTGGCCATGTCACTGTGGGGGCCATGTCACTATGTGGGCCATGTCACAGTGGGCAGTAGGTCAGTGGTGGGCCATGTCACTGTGGGGGCCATGTCACAGTGGTCAGCGGGTCAGTGGTGGCCATGTCATTGTGCGGCCATGTCACAGGTGTAAGCGGGTCAGTGGTGGCCATGTCACTGTGAGGTCATGTCACAGTGGGCAGCAGATCAGTTGTGGCCATGTCACAATGAGCGACAGTACACTGGTGGCCATGTCACTGTGCTGGCCAGTCACAGTGGGCAGCAGGTCAGTGATGGCCATGTCACAGTGAGTAACAGGCCACTGGTTGCCGTGTCACTGTGGGGGCTATGTCACAGTGGGCAGCTGGTCAGTGGTGGCCATGTCACTATGGGGGCAATGTCACAGTGCGCAGCAGGTCAGTGGTGGCCATGTCACTATGGGGGCTATGTCACATTGGGCAGCAGGTCAGTGGTGGCCATGTCACTGTGAGGTCATGTCACAGTGTGCAGCAGGTCAGTGGTGGCCATGTCACTATGGGGGCCATGTCCCAGAGGGCAGCAGGTCAGTGGTGGCCATGTCACTATGGGGGCCATGTCACAGTGGGCAGCAGGTCAGTGGTGGCCATGTCACTATGGGGGCCATGTCACAGTGGGCAGCAGGTCAGTGGTGGCCATGTCACTATGGGGGCTATGTCACATTGGGCAGCAGGTCAGTTGTGGCCATGTCACTGTGAGGTCATGTCACAGTGTGCAGCAGGTCAGTGGTGGCCATGTCACTATGGGGGCCATCTCACAGTGGGCAGCAGCTCAGAAGTGGCCATGTCACTATGGGGGCCATGTCACAGTGTGCAGCAGGTCAGTGATGGCCGTGTCACAGTGAGTAACAGGCCACTGGTTGCCGTGTCACTGTGGGGGCTATGTCACAGTGAGCAGCAGGTCAGTGGTGGCCATGTCACTATGGGGGCCATGTCACAGTGGGCAGCAGGTCAGTGGTGGCCATGTCACTATGGGAGCAATATCACAGTGCGCAGCAGGTCAGTGGTGGCCATGTCACTATGGGGGCTATGTCACATTGGGCAGCAGGTCAGTGGTGGCCATGTCACTGTGAGGTCATGTCAGAGTGTGCAGCAGGTCAGTGGTGGCCATGTCACTATGGGGGACATGTCCCAGAGGGCAGCAGGTCAGTGGTGGCCATGTCACTATGGGGGCCATGTCACAGTGGGCAGCAGGTCAGTGATGGCCATGTCACAATGAGCAACAGGCCACTGGTTGCCATGTCACTGTTGGGGCCATGTCACAGTGGGCAGCAGGTCTGTGGTGGCCATGTCACTATGGGGGCCATGTCACAGTGGGCAGCAGGTCAGTGGTGGCCATGTCACTATGGCGGCCATGTCACAGTGGGCAGCAGGTCAGTGGTGGCCATGTCACTATGGGGGCCATGTCACAGTGGGCAGCAGGTCTGTGGTGGCCATGTCACTATGGCGGCCATGTCACAGTGGGCAGCAGGTCAGTAGTGGCCACGTCACTGTGGGGCCATGTCACAGTGTGCAGCAGGTCAGTGATGGCCATGTCACAGTGAGAAACAGGCCACTGGTTGCCATGTCACTGTGGGGGCTATGTCACAGTGGGCAGCAGGTCAGTGGTGGCCATGTCACTATGGGGGCAACGTCGAAGTGGGCAGCAGGTCAGTGGTGGCCATGTCAGTATGGGGGCCATGTCACAGTGGGCAGCAGGTCAGTGGTGCCCAAGTCTCTGTGGGGCTATGTCACAGTGGTCAGCAGGTCAGTGGTGGCCATATCACTGTTGGGGCCATGTCACAGTGGGCAGCAGGTCAGTGGTGGCCATGTCACTATGGTGGCCATGTCACAGTGGGCAGCAGGTCAGTGGTGGCCATGTCATTGTGGGGGCCATGTCACAGTGGTCATCGGGTCAGTGGTAGCCATGTCACTGTGTGGGCCATGTCACAGAGGGCAGCATGTCAGTGGTGATCATGTTACTATTTGGGACATGTTACAGTGGGCAGCAGGTCAGTGGTGGCCATGTCACCATGGGGACAATGTCACAGTGAGCAGCAGGTCTGTAGTGGCCAAGTCACTGTGAGGTCATGTCACAGTGTGCAGCAGGTCAGTGGTGGCAATGTCACTATGGTGGCCATGTCACAGTGGGCAGCAGGTCAGTGGTGGCCATGTCACTATGGGGGCTATGTCACTTTGGGCAGCAGGTCAGTGGTGGCCATGTCACTGTGAGGTCATGTCACAGTGTGCTGCAGGTCAGTGGTGGCCATGTCACAGTGAGCAACAGGCCACTGGTTGCCATGTCACTGTGGGCCTATTTCACAGTGGGCAGCAGGTCAGTGGTGGCCATGTCACTATGGGGGCCATGTCACAGTGGGCAGAAGGTCAGTAGTGGCCACGTCACTATGGGGGCCATGTCACAGTGGGCAGTAGGTCAGTGCTGGTCATGTCACAGTGGGCAGCAGGTCAGTGCTGGCCATGTCACAGTGGGCAGCAGGCCACTGGTTGCCATGTCACTGTGGGGGCTATGTCACAGTGGGCAGCAGGTCAGTGGTGGCCATGTCACTATGGGTGCCATGTCACATTGGACAGCAGGTCAGTAGTGGCCACGTCACTGTGGGGCCATGTCACAGTGTGCAGCAGGTCAGTGATGGCCATGTCACACTGAGTAACAGGCCACTGGTTGCCATGTCACTGTGGGGGCTATGTCACAGTGGGCAGCAGGTCAGTGGTGGCCATGTCACTATGGGGGCATGTCACAGTGGGCAGCAGGTCAGTAGTGGCCACGTCACTGTGGGGCCATGTCACAGTGTGCAGCAGGTCAGTGATGGCCATGTCACAGTGAGTAACAGGCCACTGGTTGCCATGTCACTGTGGGGGCTATGTCACAGTGGGCAGCAGGTCAGTGGTGGCCATGTCACTATGGGGGCTATGTCACATTGGGCAGCAGGTCAGTGCTGGCCATGTCACTATGGGGGCCATGTCACAGTGGGCAGCAGGTCAATGGTGGCCATGTCACAATGGGGGCTATGTCACATTGGGCAGCAGGTCAGTGGTGGCCATGTCACTGTGAGGTCATGTCACAGTGTGCAGCAGGTCAGTGGTGGCCATGTCACAGTGAGCAACAGGCCACTGGTTGCCATGTCATTGTGGGGGCTATGTCACAGTGGGCAGCAGGTCAGTGGTGGCCATGTCACTATGGGGGCCATCTCACAGTCGGCAGCAGGTCAGTGGTGGCCATGTTACAGTGAGCAACAGGCCACTGGTTGCCATGTCACTGTGGGGGCTATGTCACAGTGGGCAGCACGTCAGTGCTGGCCGTGTCACTATGGTGGCCATGTCACAGTGGGCATCAGGTCAATGGTGGCCATGTCACTATGGGGGCTATGTCACATTGGGCAGCAGGTCAGTGGTGGCCATGTCACTGTGAGGTCATGTCACAGTGAGCAACAGGCCACTGGTTGCCATGTCACTGTGGGGGCTATGTCACAGTGGGCAGCAGGTCAGTGGTGGCCATGTCACTATGGGGGCCATGTCACAGTGGGCAGCAGGTCAGTGGTGGCCATGTCACTATGGGGGCCATGTCACAGTGGGCAGCAGGTCAGTAGTGGCCACGTCACTGTGGGGCCATGTCACAGTGTGCAGCAGGTCAGTGATGGCCATGTCACAGTGAGCAACAGGCCACTGGTTGCCATGTCACTGTTGGGTCTATGTCACAGTGGGCAGCAGGTCAGTGGTGGCCATGTCACTATGGGGGCCATGTCACAGTGGGCAGCAGGTCAATGGTGGCCATGTCACAATGGGGGCTATGTCACATTGGGCAGCAGGTCAGTGGTGGCCATGTCACTGTGAGGTCATGTCACAGTGTGCAGCAGGTCAGTGGTGGCCATGTCACAGTGAGCAACATTCCACTGGTTGCCATGTCACTGTGGGGGCTATGTCACAGTGGGCAGCAGGTCAGTGGTGGCCATGTCACTATGGGGGCCATGTCACAGTGGGCAGCAGGTCAGTGATGGCCATGTCACATTGAGTAACAGGCCACTGGTTGCCATGTCACTGTGGGGGCTATGTCACAGTGGGCAGCAGGTCAGTGCTGGCCGTGTCACTATGGTGGCCATGTCACAGTGGGCAGCAGGTCACTGGTGCCATGTCACTATGGGGGCCATGTCGCAGTGGGCAGCAGGTCAGTTGTGCCCAAGTCACTGTGGTGCTATGTCACAGTGGTCAGCGGGTCAGTAGTGGCCATGCCACTGTGGGGCCATGTCACAGTGGGCAGCAGGTCAGTGGTGGCCATGTCACTATGGGGGCCATGTCACAGTGGGCAGCAGGTCAGTAGTGGCCACGTCACTGTGGGGCCATGTCACAGTGTGCAGCAGGTCAGTGATGGCCATGTCACAGTGAGCAACAGGCCACTGGTTGCCATGTCACTGTTGGGTCTATGTCACAGTGGGCAGCAGGTCAGTGGTGGCCATGTCACTGTGGGGGCCATGTCACAGTGGGCAGCAGGTCAGTGGTGGCCATGTCACTATGGGGGCTATGTCACATTGGGCAGCAGGTCAGTGGTGGCCATATCACTGTGAGGTCATGTCACAGTGAGCAACAGGCCACTGGTTGCCATGTCACTGTGGGGGCTATGTCACAGTGGGCAGCAGGTCAGTGGTGGCCATGTCACTGTGAGGTCATGTCACAGTGTGCAGCAGGACAGTGGTGGCCATGTCACAGTGAGCAACAGGCCACTGGTTGCCATGTCACTGTGGGGGCTATGTCACAGTGGGCAGCAGGTCAGTGGTGCCCAAGTCACTGTGGGGCTATGTTACAGTGGGGAGCTGGTCAATGGTGGCCATGTCACTATGGGGGCCATGTCACAGTGGGCAGGAGGTCAATGGTGGCCATGTCACTATGGGGGCTATGTCACATTGGGCAGCAGGTCAGTGGTGGCCATGTCACTCTGAGTTCATGTCACAGTGTGCAGCAGGTCAGTGGTGGCCATGTCACAGTGAGCAACAGGCCACTGGTTGCCATGTCACTGTTGGGTCTATGTCACAGTGGGCAGCAGGTCAGTGGTGGCCATGTCACTATGGGGGCCATGTCACAGTGCGCAGCAGGTCAGTGGTGGCCATGTCACTATGGGGGCTATGTCACATTGGGCAGCAGGTCAGTGGTCGCCATGTCACAATGAGCAACAGGCCACTGGTTGCCATGTCACTGTGGGGGCGATGTCACAGTGGGTAGCAGGTCAGTGCTGGCCATGTCACTATGGGGGCCATGTCACAGTGGGCAGCAGATCAGTGGTGCCCAAGTCACAGTGGGACTATGTCACAGTGGTCAGCGGATCAGTAGTGGCCATGTCACTATGGGGGCCATGTCACAGTGGGCAGGAGGTCAGTGGTGGCCATGTCACTGTGAGGTCATGTCACAGTGGGCAGCAGTTCAGTGGTGGCCATGTCACTATGGGGACGATGTCACAGTGGGCAGCAGGTCAGTGGTGGCCATGTCACTGTGGGGGCCATGTCACAGTGGTCAGAGTGTCAGTGGTGGCCATGTCACTGTGGGGGCCATGTCACATTGGTCAGCGGGTCAGTGGTGGCCATGTCACTGTGAGGTCATCTCACAGTGGGCAGCAGATCAGTTGTGGCCACGTCACAATGAGCAACAGTCCACTGGTGGCCATGTCACTGTGGTGGCCAGTCACAGTGGGCAGCAGGTCAGTGGTGGCCATGTCACTGTGAGGTCATGTCACAGTGTGCAGCAGGTCAGTGGTGGCCATGTCACAGTGAGCAACAGGCCACTGGTTGCCATGTCACTGTGGGGGCTATGTCACAGTGGGCAGCAGGTCAGTTGTGGCCATGTCACTATGGGGCCATGTCACAGTGGTCAGCGGGTCAGTGGTGGCCATTTCTCTATGGGGGTCATGTCACAGTGTGCAGCAGGTCAGTGGTGGCCATGTCACTGTGGGGACCATGTCACAGCGGTCAGCGTGTCAGTGGTGGCCATGTCACTGTGAGGTCATGTCACAGTGGGCATCAGATCAGTTGTGGCCATGTCACAGTGAGCAACAGGCCACTGGTTGCCATGTCACTGTGGGGGCTATTTCACAGTGGGCAGCAGGTCAGTTGTGACCATGTCACAATGAGCAACTGTCCACTGGTGGCCATGTCACTGTGGTAGCCAGTCACAGTGGGCAGCAGGTCAGTGGTGTCCACGTTACTGTGGGGCCATGTGACAGTGGGCAACATGTCAGTAGTGATCATGTTACTGTATGGGACATGTCACAGTGGGGAGCAGGTCAGTGGTGGCCATGTCACTGTGAGGTCATGTCACAGTGTGCAGCAGGTCAGTGGTGGTCATGTTACAGTGAGAAACAGGCCCCTGGTGGCCATGTCACTGTGGGGCTATGTCACAGTGGGCAGCAGGTCAGTTGTGGCCATGTCACTGTGAGGTCATGTCACAGTTGGAAGCAGGTCAGTGGTGGCCATGTCACTATGGGGGCCATGTCACAGTGGGCAGCAGGTCAGTGGTGGCCATGTCACTGTGGCGGCCATGTCACAGTGGGCAGCGGGTCAGTGGTGGCCATGTCACTGTGGGGGCCATGTCACAGTGGTCAGCGGGTCAGTGGTGGCCATGTCACTGTGAGGTCATGTCACAGTGGGCAGCAGATCAGTTGTGGCCATGTCACAATGAGCAACAGTCCACTGGTGGCCATGTCACTGTGGTGGCCAGTCACAGTGGGCAGCATTTCAGTGGTGGCCATGTCACTGTGGGGCCATGTGACAGTGGGCAGCATGTCAGTAGTGATCATGTTACTGTATGGGATATGTCACAGTGGGGAGCAGGTCAGTGGTGGCCATGTCACTGTGAGGTCATGTCACAGTGTGCAGCAGGTCAGTGGTGGCCATGTCACAGTGAGCAACAGTCCACTGGTGGCCATGTCACTGTGGTGGCCAGTCACAGTGGGCAGCAGTTCAGTGGTGGCCACGTCACTGTGGGGCCATGTCACAGTAGGCAACATGTCAGTAGTGATCATGTTACTGTATGGGACATGTCACAGTGGGGAGCAGGTCAGTGGTGGCCATGACACTGTGAGGTCATGTCACAGTGGGCAGCAGGTCAGTGGTGGCCATGTCACTATGCGGACCATGTCACAGTGGGCAGCAGGTCAGTGGTGGCCATGTCACTGTGGGGGCCATGTCACAGTGGTCAGAGTGTCAGTGGTGGCCATGTCACTGTGGTGGCCATGTCACATTGGTCAGCGTGTCAGTGCTGGCCATGTCACTGTGAGGTCATCTCACAGTGGGCAGCAGGTCAGTTGTGGCCATGTCACTATGGGGGCCATGTCACAGTGGGCAGCAGGTCAGTGCTGGCCATGTCACTGTGGGGGCCATGTCACAGTGGTCAGCGGGTCAGTGGTGGCCATGTCACTGTGGGGGCCATGTCAGAGTGGTCAGCGGGTCAGTGGTGGCCATGTCACTGTGAGGTCATGTCACAGTGGGCATCAGATCAGTTGTGGCCATGTCACAATGAGCAACAGTCCACTGGTGGCCATGTCACTGTAGTGGCCAGTCACAGTGGGCAGCAGGTCAGTGGTGGCCACGTCACTGTGGGGCCATGTGACAGTGGACAGCATGTCAGTAGTGATCATGTTACTGTATGGGACATGTCACAGTGGGGAGCACGTCAGTGGTGGCCATGTCACTGTGAGGTCATGTCACAGTGTGCAGCATGTCAGTGGTGGCCATGTCACTATGGGACCATGTCACAGTGGGCAGCAGGTCAGTGGTGGCCATGTCACTGTGAGGTCATGTCACAGTGGGCAGCAGGTCAGTTGTGGCCATGTCACTATGGGGGCCATGTCACAGTTGGAAGCAGGTCAGTGGTGGCCATGTCACTATGGGGGCCATGTCACAGTGGGCAGCAGGTCAGTGGTGGCCATGTCACTGTGGGGGCCATGTCACAGTGGGCAGCGGGTCAGTGGTGGCCATGTCACTGTGGGGGCCATGTCACAGTGGTCAGCGGGTCAGTGGTGGCCATGTCACTATGGGGCCATGTCACAGTGGGCAGCAGATCAGTTGAGACCATGTCACAATGAGCAACAGTCCACTGGTGGCCATGTCACTGTGGTGGCCAGTCACAGTGGGCAGCAGGTCCGTGGTGGCCACGTCACTGTGGGGCCATGTGACAGTGGGCAATATGTCAGTAGTGATCATGTTACTGTATGGGACATGTCACATAGGGGAGCAGGTCAGTGGTGGCCATGTCACTGTGAGGTCATGTCACAGTGTGCAGCAGGTCAGTGGTGGCCATGTTACAGTGAGAAACCAGCCCCTGGTTGCCATGTCACTGTGGGGCTATGTCACAGTGGGCAGCAGGTCAGTTGTGGCCATGTCACAATGAGCAACAGTCCACTGGTGGCCATGTCACTGTGGTGGCCAGTCACAGTGGGCAGCAGGTCAGTGTTGGCCACGTCACTGTGAGGTCATGTGACAGTGGGCAGCATGTCAGTAGTGATCATGTTACTGTATGGGACATGTCACAGTGGGGAGCAGGTCAGTGGTGGCCATGTCACTGTGAGGTCATGTCACAGTGTGCAGCATGTCAGTGGTGGCCATGTCACAGTGAGCAACAGGCCACTGGTTGCCATGTCACTGTGGGGGCTATGTCACAGTGGGCAGCAGGTCAGTTGTGGCCATGTCACTATGGGGGCCATGTCACAGTGGGCAGCAGGTCAGTGGTGGCCATGTCACTGTGGGGGCCATGTCACAGCGGTCAGCGGGTCAGTGGTGGCCATGTCACTGTGAGGTCATGTCACAGTGGGCAGCAGATCAGTTGTGGCCATGTCACAATGAGCAACAGTCCACTGGTGGCCATGTCACTGTGGTGGCCAGTCACAGTGGGCAGCAGGTCAGTGGTGGCCACGTCACTGTGAGGTCATGTGACAGTGGGTAGCATGTCAGTAGTGATCATGTTACTGTATGGGACATGTCACAGTGGGGAGCAGGTCAGTGGTGGCCATGTCACTGTGAGGTCATGTCACAGTGTGCAGCATGTCAGTGGTGGCCATGTCACAGTGAGCAACAGGCCACTGGTTGCCATGTCACTGTGGGGGCTATGTCACAGTGGGCAGCAGGTCAGTTGTGGCCATGTCACTATGGGGACCATGTCACAGTGGGCAGCAGGTCAGTGGTGGCCATGTCACTATGGGGGCCATGTCACAGTGGGCAGCAGGTCAGTGGTGGCCATGTCACTGTGGCGGCCATGTCACAGTGGTCAGAGGGTCAGTGCTGGCCATGTCACTGTGAGGTCATCTCACAGTGGGCAGCAGGTCAGTGGTGGCCATGTCACTGTGAGGTCATGTCACAGTGGGCAGCAGGTCAGTGGTGGCCATGTTACAGTGAGAAACAGGCCCCTGGTTGCCATGTCACTGTGGGGCTAAGTCACAGTGGGCAGCAGGTCAGTTGTGGCCATGTCACTGTGGGGGCCATGTCACAGTGGTCAGCGGGTCAGTGGTGGCCATGTCACTGTGGCGGCCATGTCACAGTGGTCAGAGGGTCAGTGGTGGCCATGTCACTGTGAGGTCATCTCACAGTGGGCAGCAGGTCAGTTGTGGCCATGTCACTATGGGGGCCATGTCACAGTGGGGAGCAGGTCAGTGGTGGCCATGTCACTGTGAGGTCATGTCACAGTGTGCAGCAGGTCAGTGGTGGCCAAGTTACAGTGAGAAACAGGCCCCTGGTTGCCATGTCACTGTGGGGCTATGTCACAGTGGGCAGCAGGTCAGTTGTGGCCATGTCACTATGGGACCATGTCACAGTGGGCAGCATGTCAGTGGTGGCCATGTCACTATGGGGACCATGTCACAGTGGGCAGCAGGTCAGTGGTGGCCATGTCACTGTGGGGGCCATGTCACAGTGGTCAGCGGGTCAGTGGTGGCCATGTCACTTTGGGGGCCATGTCACAGTGGTCAGCGGGTCAGTGGTGGCCATGTCACTGTGAGGTCATGTCACAGTGGGCAGCAGATCAGTTGTGGCCATGTCACAATGAGCAACAGTCCACTGGTGGCCATGTCACTGTGGTGGCCAGTCACAGTGGGCAGCAGGTCAGTGGTGGCCACGTCACTGTGAGGTCATGTGACAGTGGGCAGCATATCAGTAGTGATCATGTTACTGTATGGGACATGTCACAGTGGGGAGCAGGTCAGTGGTGGCCATGTCACTGTGAGGTCATGTCACAGTGTGCAGCATGTCAGTGGTGGCCATGTCACAGTGAGCAACAGGCCACTGGTTGCCATGTCACTGTGGGGGCTATGTCACAGTGGGCAGCAGGTCAGTTGTGGCCATGTCACTATGGGGGCCATGTCACAGTTGGAAGCAGGTCAGTGGTGGCCATGTCACTATGGGGGCCATGTCACAGTGGGCAGCAGGTCAGTTGTGACCATGTCACAATGAGCAACAGTCCACTGGTGGCCATGTCACTGTGGTGGCCAGTCACAGTGGGCAGCAGGTCAGTGGTGGCCACGTCACTGTGGGGCCATGTCACAGTGGGCAACATGTCAGTAGTGATCATGTTACTGTATGGGACATGTCACAGTGTGCAGCAGGTCAGTGGTGGCCATGTTACAGTGAGAAACCGGCCCCTGGTTGCCATGTCACTGTGGGGCTATGTCACAGTGGGCAGCAGGTCAGTGGTGGCCATGTCACTGTGGGGGCCATGTCACAGTGGTCAGCGGGTCAGTGCTGGCCATGTCACTGTGGGGGTCATGTCAGAGTGGTCAGCGGGTCAGTGGTGGCCATGTCACTGTGAGGTCATGTCACAGTGGGCAGCAGATCAGTTGTGGCCATGTCACTGTGGGGCCATGTGACAGTGGGCAGCATGTCAGTAGTGATCATGTTACTGTATGGGACATGTCACAGTGGGGAGCAGGTCAGTGGTGGCCATGTCACTGTGAGGTCATGTCACAGTGTGCAGCAGGTCAGTGGTGGCCATGTTACAGTGAGAAACAGGCCCCTGGTTGCCATGTCACTGTGGGGCTAAGTCACAGTGGGCAGCAGGTCAGTGGTGGCCATGTCACTGTGGGGGCCATGTCACAGCGGTCAGCGGGTCAGTGGTGGCCATGTCACTGTGAGGTCATGTCACAGTGGGCAGCATATCAGTTGTGGCCATGTCACAGTGAGCAACAGGCCACTGGTTGCCATGTCACTGTGGGGCTATGTCAGAGTGGGCAGCAGGTCAGTTGTGGCCATGTCACTATGGGGGCCATGTCACAGTGGGCAGCAGGTCAGTGGTGGCCATGTCACTATGGGGACCATGTCACAGTGGGCAGCAGGTCAGTGGTGGCCATGTCACTGTGGGGGCCATGTCACAGTGGTCAGAGTGTCAGTGGTGGCCATGTCACTGTGGGGGCCATGTCACAGTTGGCAGCAGGTCAGTGGTGGCCATGTCACTGTGAGGTCATGTCACAGTGGGCAGCAGATCAGTTGTGGCCATGTCACAATGAGCAACAGTCCACTGGTGGCCATGTCACTGTGGTGGCCAGTCACAGTGGGCAGGAGGTCAGTGGTGGCCACGTCACTGTGGGGCCATGTGACAGTGGGCAGCATGTCAGTAGTGATCATGTTACTGTACGGGACATGTCACAGTGGGGAGCAGGTCAGTGGTGGCCATGTCACTGTGAGGTCATGTCACAGTGTGCAGCAGGTCAGTGGTGGCCATGTTACAGTGAGAAACAGGCCCCTGGTTGCCATGTCACTGTGGGGCTATGTCACAGTGGGCAGCAGGTCAGTGGTGGCCATTTCACTATGGGACCATGTCACAGTGGGCAGCATGTCAGTGGTGGCCATGTCACTATGGGGACCATGTCACAGTGGGCAGCAGGTCAGTGGTGGCCATGTCACTGTGGGGGCCATTTCACAGTGGTCAGCGGGTCAGTGGTGGCCATGTCACTTTGGGGGCCATGTCACAGTGGTCAGCGGGTCAGTGGTGGCCATGTCACTGTGAGGTCATGTCACAGTGGGCAGCAGATCAGTTGTGGCCATGTCACAATGAGCAACAGTCCACTGGTGGCCATGTCACTGTGGTGGCCAGTCACAGTGGGCAGCAGGTCAGTGGTGGCCACGTCACTGTGAGGTCATGTGACAGTGGGCAGCATATCAGTAGTGATCATGTTACTGTATGGGACATGTCACAGTGGGGAGCAGGTCAGTGGTGGCCATGTCACTGTGAGGTCATGTCACAGTGTGCAGCATGTCAGTGGTGGCCATGTCACAGTGAGCAACAGGCCACTGGTTGCCATGTCACTGTGGGGGCTATGTCACAGTGGGCAGCAGGTCAGTTGTAGCCATGTCACTATGGGGGCCATGTCACAGTTGGAAGCAGGTCAGTGGTGGCCATGTCACTATGGGGGCCATGTCACAGTGGGCAGCAGGTCAGTTGTGACCATGTCACAATGAGCAACAGTCCACTGGTGGCCATGTCACTGTGGTGGCCAGTCACAGTGGGCAGCAGGTCAGTGGTGGCCACGTCACTGTGGGGCCATGTCACAGTGGGCAACATGTCAGTAGTGATCATGTTACTGTATGGGACATGTCACAGTGTGCAGCAGGTCAGTGGTGGCCATGTTACAGTGAGAAACCGGCCCCTGGTTGCCATGTCACTGTGGGGCTATGTCACAGTGGGCAGCAGGTCAGTGGTGGCCATGTCACTGTGGGGGCCATGTCACAGTGGTCAGCGGGTCAGTGGTGGCCATGTCACTGTGGGGGTCATGTCAGAGTGGTCAGCGGGTCAGTGGTGGCCATGTCACTGTGAGGTCATGTCACAGTGGGCAGCAGATCAGTTGTGGCCATGTCACTGTGGGGCCATGTGACAGTGGGCAGCATGTCAGTAGTGATCATGTTACTGTATGGGACATGTCACAGTGGGGAGCAGGTCAGTGGTGGCCATGTCACTGTGAGGTCATGTCACAGTGTGCAGCAGGTCAGTGGTGGCCATGTTACAGTGAGAAACAGGCCCCTGGTTGCCATGTCACTGTGGGGCTAAGTCACAGTGGGCAGCAGGTCAGTGGTGGCCATGTCACTGTGGGGGCCATGTCACAGCGGTCAGCGGGTCAGTGGTGGCCATGTCACTGTGAGGTCATGTCACAGTGGGCAGCATATCAGTTGTGGCCATGTCACAGTGAGCAACAGGCCACTGGTTGCCATGTCACTGTGGGGCTATGTCAGAGTGGGCAGCAGGTCAGTTGTGGCCATGTCACTATGGGGGCCATGTCACAGTGGGCAGCAGGTCAGTGGTGGCCATGTCACTATGGGGACCATGTCACAGTGGGCAGCAGGTCAGTGGTGGCCATGTCACTGTGGGGGCCATGTCACAGTGGTCAGAGTGTCAGTGGTGGCCATGTCACTGTGGGGGCCATGTCACAGTTGGCAGCAGGTCAGTGGTGGCCATGTCACTGTGAGGTCATGTCACAGTGGGCAGCAGATCAGTTGTGGCCATGTCACAATGAGCAACAGTCCACTGGTGGCCATGTCACTGTGGTGGCCAGTCACAGTGGGCAGGAGGTCAGTGGTGGCCACGTCACTGTGGGGCCATGTGACAGTGGGCAGCATGTCAGTAGTGATCATGTTACTGTACGGGACATGTCACAGTGGGGAGCAGGTCAGTGGTGGCCATGTCACTGTGAGGTCATGTCACAATGTGCAGCAGGTCAGTGGTGGCCACGTCACTGTCGGGCCATGTGACAGTGGGCAGCATGTCAGTAGTGATCATGTTACTGTACGGGACATGTCACAGTGGGGAGCAGGTCAGTGGTGGCCATGTCACTGTGAGGTCATGTCACAGTGTGCAGCATGTCAGTGGTGGCCATGTCACAGTGAGCAACAGGCCACTGGTTGCCATGTCACTGTGGGGGCTATGTCACAGTGGGCAGCAGGTCAGTTGTGGCCATGTCACTATGGGGGCCATGTCACAGTGGGCAGCAGGTCAGTGGTGGCCATGTCACTATGGGGGCCATGTCACAGTGGGCAGCAGGTCAGTTGTGACCATGTCACTGTGAGGTCATCTCACATTGGGCAGCAGGTCAGTTGTGGCCATGTCACTATGGGGACCATGTCACAGTGGGCAGCAGGTCAGTGGTGGCCATGTCACTATGGGGGCTATGTCACATTGGGCAGCTGGTCAGTGGTGGCCATGTCACTGTGAGGTCATGTCACAGTGGGCAGCAGGTCAGTAGTGGCCACGTCAATACGGGGGCCATGTCACAGTGTGCAGCAGGTCAGTGGTGGCCATGTCACAGTGAGCAACAGGCCACTGTTTGCCACGTCACTGTGGGGGCTATGTCACAGTGGACAGCAGGTCAGTTGTGGCCATGTCACTGTGGCGGCCATGTCACAGTGGTCAGCGTGTCAGTGGTGGCCATGTCACTGTGAGGTCATGTGACAGTGGGCAGCAGATCAGTTGTGACCATGTCACAATGAGCAACAGTCCACTGGTGGCCATGTCACTGTGGTGGCCAGTCACAGTGGGGAGCAGGTCATTGGTGGCCATGTCACAGTGAGCAACAGGCCACTGTTTGCCACGTCACTGTGGGGGCTATGTCACAGTGGGCAGCAGGTCAGTGGTGGCCATGTCACTGTGGCGGCCATGTCACAGTGGTCAGCGTGTCAGTGGTGGCCATGTCATTGTGAGGTCATGTCACAGTGGGCAGCAGATCAGTTGAGACCATGTCACAATGAGCAACAGTCCACTGGTGGCCATGTCACTGTGGTGGTTAGTCACAGTGTGCAGCAGGTCAGTGGTGGCCATGTTACAGTGAGAAACAGGCCACTGGTTGCCATGTCACTGTGGGGCTATGTCACAGTTGGCAGCAGGTCAGTTGTGGCCATGTCACTATGGGGATCATGTCACAGTGGGCAGCAGGTCAGTGGTGGCCACGTCACTGTGGGGACATGTGACAGTTGGCAGCATGTCAGTAGTGATCATGATACTGTATGGGACATGTCACAGTTGGCAGCAGGTCAGTGGTGGCCATGTCACTATGGGGACCATGTCACGGTGGGCAGCAGGTCAGTGGTGGCCATGTCACTGTGGGGGCCATGTCACAGTGGTCAGAGTGTCAGTGGTGGCCATGTCACTGTGAGGTCATGTCACAGTGGGCAGCAGATAAGTTGTGGCCATGTCACAATGAGCAACAGTCCACAGGTGGCCATGTCACTGTGGTGGCCAGTCACAGTGGGCAGCAGGTCACTGGTGGCCACGTCACTGTGGGGCCATGTGACAGTGGGCAACATGTCAGTAGTGATCATGTTACTGTATGGGACATGTCACAGTGGGGAGCAGGTCAGTGGTGGCCATGTCACTATGGGGGCCATGTCACAGTGGGCATCAGGTCAGTGGTGGCCATGTCACTGTGGCGGCCATGTCACAGTGGTCAGCGGGTCAGTGGAGGCCATGTCACTGTGAGGTCATGTCACAGTGGGCAGCAGATCAGTTGTGGCCATGTCACAATGAACAACAGTCCACTGGTGGCCATGTCACTGTGGGGGCTATGTCACAGTGGGCAGCAGGTCAGTGCTGGGCATGTCACTGTGGGGCCATGTGACAGTGGGCAGCATGTCAGTAGTGATCATGTTACTGTATGGGACATGTCACAGTGGGGAGCAGGTCAGTGGTGGCCATGTCACTGTGAGGTCATGTCACAGTGTGCAGCAGGTCAGGGGTGGCCACGTCACTGTGGGGCCATGTGAAAGTGGGCAGCATGTCAATAGTGATCATGTTACTGTATGGGACATGTCACAGTGGGCAGCAGGTCAGTGGTGGCCATGTCACTGTGAGGTCATGTCACAGTGTGCAGCAGGTCAGTGGTGGCCATGTTACAGTGAGAAACAGGCCCCTGGTTGCCATGTCACTGTGGGGCCATGTCACAGTGGGCAGCAGGTCAGTTGTGACCATGTCACTGTGAGGTCATCTCACAGTGGGCAGCAGGTCAGTTGTGGCCATGTCACTATGGGGGCCATGTCACAGTGGGCAGCAGGTCAGTGGTGGCCATGTCACTGTGGGGGCCATGTCACAGTGGTCAGCGGGTCAGTGGTGTCCATGTCACTCTGGGGGCCATGTCAGAGTGGTCAGCGGGTCAGTGGTGGCCATGTCACTGTGAGGTCATGTCACAGTGTGCAGCAGGTCAGTGGTGGCCATGTTACAGTGAGAAACAGGCCCCTGGTTGCCATGTCACTGTGGGGCTATGTCACAGTTGGCAGCAGGTCAGTTGTGGCCATGTCACTATGGGGATCATGTCACAGTGGGCAGCAGGTCAGTGGTGGCCATGTCACTGTGGGGGCCATGTCACAGTGGTCAGAGTGTCAGTGGTGGCCATGTCACTGTGGGGGCCATGTCACAGTGGTCAGCGGGTCAGTGGTGGCCATGTCACTGTGAGGTCATGTCACAGTGGGCAGCAGATCAGTTGTGGCCATGTCACAATGAGCAACAGTCCACTGGTGGCCATGTCACTGTGGGGCTATGTCACAGTGGGCAGCAGGTCAGTTGTGGCCATGTCACTATGGGGACCATCTCACAGTGGGCAGCAGGTCAGTGGTGGCCATGTCACTGTGGCGGCCATGTCACAGTGGGCAGCATGTCAGTAGTGATCATGTTACTGTATGAGAGATGTTACACTGGGGAGCAGGTCAGTGGTGGCCACGTCACTGTGGGGCCATGTGATAGTGGGCAGCATGTCAGTATTGATAATGTTACTGTATGGGACATTCACAGTGGGGAGCAGGTCAGTGGTGGCCATGTCACTGTGAGGTCATGTCACAGTGGGCAGCAGATAAGTGGTGGCCATGTCACAATGAGCAACAGTCCACTGGTGGCCATGTCACTGTGGTGGCCAGTCACCGTGGGCAGCAGGTCAGTGGTGGCCACGTCACTATGGGGCTATGTGACAGTGGGCAGCATGTCAGTAGTGATCATGTTACTGTATAGGACATGTCACAGTGGGGAGGAGGTCAGTGGTGGCCATGTCACTGTGAGGTCATGTGACAGTGTGCAGCAGATCAGTGATGGCCATGTCACAGTGAGCACCATGACACTGTTTGCCATGACACTGTGGGGGCTACGTCACAGTGGGCAGAAGGTCAGTGGTGGCCATGTCACTATGGGTGTCATGTCACAGTGTTAAGCGGGTCAGTGGTGGCCATGTCACTGTGGGGGCCATGTTACAGTGGTCAGCGGGTCAGTGGTGGCCATGTCACTGTGAGGTCATGTCACAGTGGCAGCATATCAGTTGTGGCCATGTCACAATGAGCAAGAGTCCACTGGTGGCCATGTCACTGTGGTGGCCAGTCACAGTGGGCAGCAGGTCAGTGGTGGCCACGTCACTCTGGGGCCATGTGACTGTGGGCAGCATGTCAGTAGTGATCATGTTACTGTATGGGACATGTCACAGTGGGGAGCAGGTCAGTTGTGGCCATGTCACTAAGGGGGCCATGTCACAGTGTGCAGCAGGTCAGTAGTGGCCATGTCACTATGGGGGACATGTCACAGTGGGCAGCAGGTCAGTGATGGCCATGTCACTATGGGGTCATATCACAGTGGGCAGAAGTTCAGTGGTGGCCATGTCACTGTGAGGTCATGTCACAGTGTGCAGCAGGTCAGTGCTGGCCATGTCACAGTGAGCAACAGGCCACTGGTTACCATGTCACTGTGGGGGCTATGTCATAGTGGGCAGCAGGTCAGTTGTGGCCAAGTCTCTATGGGGGCCATGTCACAGTGGGCAGCATGTCAGTGGTGGCCAGGTCACTATGGGGGCCATGTCACAGTGGGTAGCAGGTCAGTTGTGGCCATGTCACTATGGGTCCATGTCACAGTGGGCAGCAGGTCAGTGGTGCCCATGTCACTATGGGGGCCATGTCACAGTGGGCAGCATGTCAGTGGTGGCCACGTCACTATGGGGGCCATGTCACAGTGCATAGCAGGTCAGTGGTGGCCATGTCACTGTGGGTCTAAGTCACAGTGGTCAGCGGATCAGTGTTGGCCATGTCACTGTGGGGACCATGTCACAGTGGGCAGCAGGTCAGTTGTGGCCATGTCACTATGGGGCAATGTCACAGTGGGCAGCAGGTCAGTGGTGGCCATGTCACTATGGAGGCTATATCACATTGGGCAGCAGGTCAGTGGTGGCTATGTCACTGTGAGGTCATGTCACAGTGTGCAGCAGGTCAGTGGTGTCCATGTCACAGTGAGCAACAGGCCATTGCTTGCCATGTCACTGTGGGGGATATGTCACAGTGGGCAGCAGGTCAGTTGTGGTCATGTCACTATGGGTCCATGTCACAGTGGGCACCTGGTCAGTGGTGGCCATGTCACTGTGAGGTCATGTCACAGTGGGCAGCAGGTCAGTATTTGCCACGTCACTCTGTGGGCCATGTCACAGTGAGTAGCAGGTCAGTGGTGGCCAGGTCACTGTGGGGTTGTGTCACAGTGGTCAGCGGATCAGTGGTGGCCATGTCACTGTGGGTACCATGTCACAGTGTGCAGCAGGTCAGTGGTGGCCATGTCACAGTGAGCAACAGGCCACTGGTTGCAATGTCACTGTGGGGGCTATGTCAGAGTGCGTAGCAGGTCAGTGGTGGCCATGTCATTGTGGCGCTATGTCACAGTGCTCAGCGGATCAGTGGTGGCCATGTCACTGTGGGGACCATGTCACAGTGGGCAGCAGGTCATTTGTGGCCATGTCACTATGGGTCCATGTCACAGTGGGCAGCAGGTCAGTGGTGGCCATGTCACTGTGGGGGCTATGTCACATTGGGCAGCAGGTCAGTGGTGGCCATGTCATAGTGAGCAACAGGCCACTGGTTGCCATGTCACTGTGGGGGCTATATCACTGTCGACAGCAGGTCAGTGCTGGCGATGTCACTATGGGGGCTATGTCACAGTCGGCAACAGGTCAGTGGTGGCCATGTCACTATGAGGTCATGTCACAGTGGGCAGCAGGTCAGTAGTGGCCACGTCAATACGGGAGCAATGTCACAGTGGTCAGCGGATCAGTGGTGGTCATGTCACTGTGGGGATCATGTCACAATGGGCAGCAGGTCAGTTGTGGCCAAGTCCCTATGGGGGCCATGTCACAGTGGGCAGCAGTTCAGTGGTGGCCAGGTCACTGTGGGGCTATGTCACTGTGGTCAGCGGATCAGTGGTGGCCATGTCACTGTGGGGACCATGTCACAGTGGGCAGCAGGTCAGTGGTGGCCATGTCACTGTGAAGTCATGTCACAGTGTGCAGAAGGTCAGTGGTGGACATGTCACAGTGAGAAACAGGGCACTGGTTGCCATGTCACTGTGGGGGATAAGTCACAGTGGGCAGCAGGTCAGTGGTGGCCATGTCACTATGGGTGCCATGTCACAGTGGGCAGCAGTTCACTGGTGGCCATGTCACTATGGGGGCCATGTCACAGTATGCAGCAGGTCATTAGTGGGAACGTCACTGTGGGGCCATGTCACAGTGTGCAGGAGGTCAGTGATGGCCATTTCACAGTGAGCAACAGGCCACTGGTTGCCATGTCACTGTGGGGGCTATGTCACAGTGGGCAGCAGGTCAGTGGTGGCCATGTCACTATGGGGGCCATGTCAGAGTCGGCAGCATGTCAGTAGTTGCCACGTCACTGTGGGGCCATGTCACAGTGTGCAGCAGGTCAGTGGTGGCCATGTCACAGTGAGCAACAGGCCGCTGGTTGCCATGTCACTGTGGGGGCTATGTCACAGTGGGCAGCAGGTCAGTTGTGGTCATGTCCCTATGGGTCCATGTCACAGTGGGCAGCAGGTCAGTGGTGGCCATGTCACTATGGGGGCTATGTCACATTGGGCAGGTCGTCAGTGGTGGCCATGTCACTATGAGGTCATGTCACAGTGGGCAGCGGGTCAGTCGTGGCCACGTCAATACGGGAGCAATGTCACAGTGGTCAGCGGATCAGTGGTGGCCATGTCACTGTGGGGATCATGTCACAGTGGGCAGCAGGTCAGTTGTGGCCAAGTCCCTATGGGGGCCATGTCACAGTGGGCAGCAGTTCAGTGGTGGCCAGGTCACTGTGGGGCCATGTCACTGTGGTCAGCGGATCAGTGGTGGCCATGTCACTGTGGGGACCATGTCACAGTGGGCAGCAGGTCAGTGGTGGCCATGTCACTGTGAAGTCATGTCACAGTGTGCAGAAGGTCAGTGGTGGACATGTCACAGTGAGAAACAGTCCACTGGTTGCCATGTCACTGTGGGGGCTATGTCACAGTGGGCAGCAGGTCAGTTGTGGCCAAGTGTCTATGGGGGCCATGTCTACAGTGGCAAGGAGGTCAGTGGTGGCCAGGTCACTGTGGGACTATGTCACAGTGGTCAGCGGATCAGTGGTGGCCATGTCACTGTGGGGACCATGTCACAGTGGGCAGCAGGTCACTTGTGGCCATGTCACTATGGGTCCATGTCACAGTGGGCAGCAGGTCAGTGGTGGCCATGTTACTGTGGGGGCCATGTCACAGTGGGCAGCAGGTCAGTAGTGGCCACCTCTCTATGGTGGACGTGTCACAGTGGGCAGCATGTCAGTGGTGGCCATGTCACTATGGGGGCTATGTCACAGTGGGTAGCAGGTCAGTGGTGGCCAGGTCACTATGGGGGCCATGTCACAGTGGGTAGCAGGTCAGTGGTGGCCATGTCACTGGGGGGCTATGTCACAGTGGGTAGCAGGTCAGTGGTAGCCATGTAACTGTGGGTACCATGTCACACTGTGCAGCAGGTCCGTGGTGGCCATGTCACAGTGAGCAACAGGCCACTGGTTGCCATGTCACTGTGGGGTCTATGTCACAGTGGGCAACAGGTCAATGGTGGCAATGTCACTATGGGTGCCATGACACAGTGGGCAGCCGGTCAGTGGTGGCCATGCCACTGTGAGGTCATGTCACAGTGTGCAACAGGTCAGTGGTGGCCATGTCACAGTGAGCAACAGGCCACTGGTTGCCATGTCACTGTGGGGGCTATGTCACAGTAGGCAGCAGGTCAGTTGTGGCCAAGTCTCTATGGGGGCCATGTCACAGTGGGCAGCATGTCAGTGGTGCCCATGTCACTATGGGGACCATGTCACAGTGGGTAGCAGGTCATTGGTGGCCAGGTCACTGTGGGGCTAAGTCACAGTGGTCAGCGGATAAGTGGTGGCCATGTCACTGTGGGGGCTAAGTCACAGTGGGCAGCAGGTCAGTTGTGGCCATGTCACTATGGGTCCAAGTCACAGTGGGCAGCAGGTCAGTGGTGGCCATGTCACTGTGAGGTCATGTCACAGTGTGCAGCAGGTCAGTGGTGGCCATGTCACTGTGAGGTCATGTCACAGTGTGCAGCAGGTCAGTGGTGGCCATTTTACAGTGAACAATAGGCCACTGGTTGCCATGTCACTGTGGTGGGTATGTCACAGTGGGAAGCAGGTCAGTGGTGGCCATGCCACTATGGGGGCCATGTCACAGTGGGCAGCAGGTCAGTGGTGGCCATGTCACTATGGGGGCCATGTCACAGTGTGCAGAAGGTCAGTAGCGTCCACGTCACTGTGGGGCCATGTCACAGTGAGCAACAGGCCACTGGTTGCCATGTCACTGTGGGGGCTATGTCACAGTGGGCAGCAGGTAAGGGCTGGCCATGTCACTATGGGGGCCATGTCACAGTGGGCAGCAGGTCAGTGGTGTCCATGTCACTGTGAGGTCATGTCACAGTGTGCAGCAGGTCAGTGTTGGCCATGTCACAGTGAGAAACAGGCCACTGGTTGCCATGTCACTGTGGGGGCTATGTCACAGTGGGCAGCAGGTCAGTGGTGGCCATGTCACTATGGGGGCCATGTCACAGTGGGCAGCAGGTCAGTGGTGGCCATGTCACTGTGGGGGCCATGTCACAGTGTGCAGCAGGTCAGTGGTGGCCATGTCACTATGGCGTCCGTGTCACAGTGGGCAGCAGGTCAGTGATGGCCATGTCACAGTGAGTAACAGGCCACTGGTTGCCATGTCACTGTGGGGGGTAAGTCACAGTGGGCAGCAGGTCAGTTGTGGCCATGTCACTATGGGTCCATGTCACAGTGGGCAGCAGGTCAGTGGTGTCCATGTCACTATGGGGGCTATGGCACAGTGGGCAGCTGGTCAGTGGTGACCATGTCACTGTGAGGTCATGTCACAGTGTGCAGCAGGTCAGTGGTGGCCATGTCACAGTGAGCAACAGGCCACTGGTTGCCATGTCACTGCGGGGGCTATGTCACAGTGGGCACCATGTCAGTGGTGCCCATATCACTATGGGGGCCATGTCATAGAGGGCAGCATGTCAGTGGTGGCCAGGTGACTGTGGGGACCATGTCAGAGTGGGCAGCAGGTCAGTTGTGGCCATGTCACTATGGGGGCTATGTCACATTGTGTAGCAGGTCAGTGGTGGCCATGTCACTATGGGTCCAAGTCACAGTGGGCAGCAGGTCAGTGGTGGCCATGTCACTATGGGGGCTATGTCACAGTGGGCAGCTGGTCAGTGGTGGCCATGTCACTGTGAGGTCATGTCACAGTGTGCAGCAGGTCAGTGGTGGCCATGTCACAGTGAGCAACAGGCCACTGGTTGCCATGTCACTGTGGGGGGTATATCACAGTGGGAAGCAGGTCAGTGGTGGCCATGCCACTATGGGGGCCATGTCACAGTGGGCAGCAGGTCAGTGGTGGCCATGTCACTATGGGGGCCATGTCACAGTGGGCAGCAGGTCAGTAGTGGCCACGTCACTGTGGGGCCATGTCAGAGTGTGCAGCATGTCAGTGGTGGCCATGTCACTATGGGGGCCATGTCACAGTGGGCAGCAGCCAGTGGTGGCCAGGTCACTGTGGGGCTATGTCACAGTGTGCAACAGGTCAGTGGTGGCCATGTCACAGTGAGAAACAGGCCACTGGTTGCCATGTCACTGTGGGGGCTATGTCATAGTGGGCAGCAGGTCAGTTGTGGCCAAGTCTCTATGGGGGCCATGTCAAGGTGGGCAGCAGGTCAGTGGTGCCCATGTCACTATGGGTACCATGTCACAGTGGGTAGCAGGTCATTGGTGGCCAAGTCACTGTGGGGGCTAAGTCACAGTGGGCAGCACGTCAGTTGTGGCCATGTCACTATGGGTCCAAGTCACAGTGGGCAGCAGGTCAGTGGTGGCCATGTCACTATGGGGGCTATGTCACAGTGGGCAGCTGGTCAGTGGTGGCCACGTCACTGTGGGGCCATGTCACAGTGTGCAGCAGGTCAGTGGTGGCCATGTCACAGTGAACAATAGGCCACTGGTTGGCATGTCACTGTGGGGGCTATGTCACAGTGGGCAGCAGGTCAGTGGTGGCCATGTCACTATGGGTCCATGTAACAGTGGGCAGCATGTCAGTGGTGGCCATGTCACTATGGGGCCATGTCACAGTTTGCAGCAGGTCAGTGGTGGCCATGTCACAGTGAGCAACAGGCCACTGGTTGCCATGTCACTGTGGGGGCTATGTCACAGTGGGCAGCAGGTCAGTGGTGGCCATGTCACTATGGGGGCCATATCACAGTGGGCAGCAGGTCAGTGGTGGCCATGTCACTATGGGGGCCATGACACAATGTGCAGCAGGTCAGTAGTGGCCACGTCACTGTGGGGCCCTTTCACAGTGGGCAGCAGGTCAGTGATGGGCATGTCACAGTGAGCAACAGGCCACAGGTGGCCATGTCACTGTGGGGGCTATGTAACAGTGGGCAGCAGGTCAGTGCTGGCCATGTCACTGTGGGGGACATGTCACAGTGGGCAGCAGGTCAGTAGTGGCCATGTCACTGTGAGGTCATGTCACAGTGGGCAGCAGGTCAGTGGTGGCCATGTCACAGTGAGCAACAGGCCACTGGTTGCCATGTCACTGTGGGAGCTATGTCACAGTGGGAGGCAGGTCAGTGGTGGCCATGTCACTATGGGGGCCATGTCACAGTGGGCAGCATGTCAGTTCTGGCCATGTCACTATGGGGGCCATGTCACAGTGGGCAGCAGGTCAGTAGTGGCCATGTCACTATGGGGGCCATGTCACAGTGGGCAGTAGGTCAGTGGTGGCCATGTCACAGTGAGTAACAGGCCACTGGTTGCCATGTCACTGTGGGGGCTATGTCACAGTGCGCAGCAGGTCAGTGCTGGCCATGTCACTATGGGGGCCATGTCACAGTGGGCAGCAGGTCAGTGGTGGCCATGTCACTATGGGGGCCATGTCACAATGTGCAGCAGGTCAGTAGTGGCCACGTCACTGTGGGGCCCTGTCACAGTGTGCAGCAGGTCAGTGATGGGCATGTCACAGTGAGCAACAGGCCACTGGTTGCCATGTCACTGTGGGAGCTATGTCACAGTGGGCAGCAGGTCAGTGGTGGCCATGTCACAGTGAGCAACAGGCCACTGGTTGCCATGTCAATGTGGGGCTATGTCACAGTGGGAAGCCGGTCAGTGGTGGCCATGTCACTATGGGGGCCATGTCACAGTGGGCAGCAGGTCAGTGGTGGCCATGTCACTATGGGGGCCATGTCACAGTGGGCAGCAGGTCAGTTTTGGCCATGTCACTATGGGGGCCATGTCACAGTGGGCAGTAGGTCAGTGGTGGCCATGTCACAGTGAGTAACAGGCCACTGTTTGCCATGTCACTGTGGGGGCTAAGTCACAGTGTGCAGCATGTCAGTGATGGCCATGACACTATGGGTCCATGTCACAGTGGGCAGCAGGTCAGTGGTGGCCAGGTCAATGTGGGGGCTAAGTCACAGTGGGCAGCAGGTCAGTTGTGGCCATGTCACTATGGGGGCTATGTCACAGTGTGCAGCAGGTCAGTGGTGGCCATGTCACAGTGAGCAAAAGGCCACTGGTTGCCATGTCACTGTGGGGTTTATGTCACAGTGGGCAGCAGGTCAGTGATGGCCATGTCACAGTGAGTAACAGGACACTGGTTGCCATGTTACTGTGCGGGCTAAGTCACAGTGGGCAGCAGGTCAGTTGTGGCCATGTCACTATGGGGGCTGTGTCACAGTGTGCACCAGGTCAGTGGTGGCCATGTCACAGTGAGCAACAGGCCACTGGTTGCCATGTCACTGTGGGGGCTATGTCACAGTGCGCAGCAGGTCAGTGCTGGCCATGTCACTATGGGGTCCATGTCACAGTGGGCAGCAGGTCAGTGGTGGTCATGTCACTGTGGGGGCCATGTCACAGTGGGCCGCAGGTCAGTGGTGGCCATGTCACTATGGCGGCCATGTCACAGTGGGCAGCAGGTCAGTGATGGCCATGTCACAGTGAGTAACAGGCCACTGGTTGCCATGTCACTGTGGGGGCCATGTCACAGTGGGCAGCAGGTCAGTGGTGGCCATGTCACTATGGGTCCATGTCACAGTGGGCAGCAGGTCAGTGGTGGCCATGTCACTATGGGTGCTATGTCACAGTGGGCAGCTGGTCAGTGGTGGCCACGTCACTGTGAGGTCATTTCACAGTGTGCAGCAGGTCAGTGGTGGCCAGGTCACTATGGGGGCCATGTCACAGTGGGTAGCATGTCAGTGGTGGCCAGGTCACTGTGGGGCTATGTCACCGTGGTCAGCGGATCAGTGGTGGCCATGTCACTGTGGGGCCATGTCACAGTTTGCAGCAGGTCAGTGTTGGCCGTGTCACAGTGAGCAACAGGCCACTGGTTGCCATGTCACTGTGGGGGCTATGTCACAGTGGGCAGCAGGTCAGTGGTGGCCATGTCACTATGGGGGCCATGTCACAATGTGCAGCAGGTCAGGAGTGGCCACGTCACTGTGGGGCCATGTCACAGTGTGCAGCAGGTCAGTGATGGCAATGTCACAGTGGGCAGCAGGTCAGTGCTGGCCATGTCACTGTGGGGGACATTTCACAGTGTGCAGCAGGTCAGTAGTGGTCATGTAACTGTGAGGTCATGTCACAGTGGGCAGCAGGTCAGTGGTGGCCATGTCACAGTGAGCAACAGGCCACTGGTTGCCATGTCACTGTGGGGTCTATGTCACATTGGGCAGCAGGTCAGTGGTGGCAATGTCACTATGGGTACCATGACACAGTGGGCAGCCGGGCAGTGGTGGCCATGTCACTGTGAGGTCATGTCACAGTGTGCAGCAGGTCAGTGCTGGCCATGTCACTATGGGGGCCATGTCACAGTGGGCAGCAGGTCAGTGGTGGTCATGTCACTGTGGGGGCCATGTCACAGTGGGCAGCAGGTCAGTGGTGGCCATGTCACTATGGCGGCCATGTCACAGTGGGCAGCAGGTCAGTGATGGCCATGTCACAGTGAGTAACAGGCCACTGGTTGCCATGTCACTATGGGTCCATGTCACAGTGGGCAGCAGGTCAGTTGTGGCCATGTCACTATGGGTGTTATGTCACAGTGGGCAGCTGGTGAGTGGTGGCCATGTCACTGTGGTGGCCAGTCACAGTGGCAGCGGGCAGTAGTGATCATGTTACTGTATCGGACATGTCACAGTGGGGCCATGTCACAGTTTGCAGCAGGTCAGTGGTGGCCATGTCACAGTGAGCAACAGGCCACTAGTTACCATGTCACTGTGGGGGCTATGTCACAGTGGGCAGCAGGTCAGTTGTGGCCACGTCAAGATGGGGGCCATGTCACAGTGTGCATCAGGTCAGTGGTGGCCATGTCACTATGGGGGCCATGTCACAGTGGGCAGCAGGTCAGTGGTGGCCATGTCACTGTGGGGGCCATGTCACAGTGGTCAGCGGGTCAGTGGTGGCCATGTCACTGTGGGGGCCATGTCACAGTGGTCAGCGGGTCAGTGGTGGCCATGTCACTGTGAGGTCATGTCACAGTGGGCAGCAGATCAGTTGTGGCCATGTCACAATAAGCAACAGTCCACTGGTGGCCATGTCACTGTGATGGATAGTCACAGTGGGCAGCAGGTCAGTGGTGGCCACGTCACTGTGGGGCCATGTGACAGTGTGCAGCAGGTCAGTGATGGCCATGTCACACTGAGTAACAGGCCACTGGTTGCCATGTCACTGTGGGGGCAATGTCACAGTGGGAAGCAGGTCAGTGGTGGCCATGTCACTATGGGGGCCATGTCACAGTGGGCAGCAGGTCAGTGGTGGCCATGTCACTATGGGGGCCATGTCACAGTGGGCAGCAGGTCAGTGGTGCCCAAGTCACTGTGGGGCTATGTCACAGTGGTCAGCGGGTCAGTAGTGGCCATGTCACTGTTGGGGCCATGTCACAGTGGGCAGCAGGTCATTGGTTGCCATGTCACTATGGGGGCCATGTCACAGTGGGCAGCAGGTCAGTGCTGGCCATGTCACTATGGGGGCCATGTCACAGTGGGGAGCAGGTCAATGGTGGCCATGTCACTATGGGGGCTATGTCACATTGGGCAGCAGGTCAGTGGTGGCCATGTCACTGTGAGGTCATGTCACAGTGTGCAGCAGGTCAGTGGTGGCCATGTCACAGTGAGCAACAGGCCACTGGTTGCCATGTCACTGTGGGGGCTATGTCACAGTGGGCAGCAGGTCAGTGGTGGCCATGTCACTATGGGGGCCATGTCACAGTGGGCAGCAGGTCAGTAGTGGCCACGTCACTGTGGGGCCATGTCACAGTGTGAAGCAGGTCAGTGATGCCCATGTCAAAGTGAGCAACAGGCCACTGGTTGCCATGTCACTGTGGGGGCTATGTCACAGTGGGCAGCAGGTCAGTGGTGGCCATGTCACTATGGGGGCCATGTCACAGTGGGCAGCAGGTCAGTGGTACTCAAGTCACTGTGGGGCTATGTCACAGTGGTCAGCGGGTCAGTGGTGGCCATGTCACTGTTGGGGCCATGTCACAGTGGGCAGCAGGTCAGTGGTGGCCATGTCACTATGGGGGCCATGTCACAGTGAGCAGCTGGTCAGTAGTGGCCACGTCACTGTGGGGCCATGTCACAGTGTGCAGCAGGTCAGTGATGGCCATGTCACAGTGAGCAACAGGCCACTGGTTGCCATGTCACTATGGGTTCCATGTCACAGTGGGCAGCAGGTCAGTGGTGCCCAAGTCACTGTGGGGCTATGTCACAGTGTGCAGCGGGTCAGTAGTGGCCATGTCACTGTGGGGGCTATGTCACAGTGGGCAGCAGGTCAGTGCTGGCCATGTCACTATGGGGGCCATGTCACAGTGGGCAGCAGGTCAATGGTGGCCATGTCACTATGGGGGCTATGTCACATTGGGCAGCAGGTCAGTGGTGGCCATGTCACTCTGAGGTCATGTCACAGTGTGCAGCAGGTCAGTGGTTGCCATGTCACAGTGAGCAACAGGACACTGGTTGCCATGTTACTGTAGGGGCTATGTCACAGTGGTCAGCGGGTCAGTGGTGGCCATGTCTACTGTGGGGGCCATGTCACAGTGGTCAGCGGGTCAGTGGTGGCCATGTCTCTGTGAGGTCATGTCACAGTGGGCAGCAGATCAGTTGTGGCCATGTCACAATAAGCAACAGTCCACTGGTGGCCATGTCACTGTGATGGATAGTCACAGTGGGCAGCAGGTCAGTGGTGGCCACGTCACTGTGGGGCCATGTGACAGTGTGCAGCAGGTCAGTGATGGCCATGTCACACTGAGTAACAGGCCACTGGTTGCCATGTCACTGTGGGGGCAATGTCACAGTGGGCAGCAGGTCAGTGGTGGCCATGTCACTATGGGGGCCATGTCACAGTGGGCAGCAGGTCAGTGGTGGCCATGTCACTATGGGGGCCATGTCACAGTGGGCAGCAGGTCAGTGGTGGCCATGTCACTATGGGGGCCATGTCACAGTGGGCAGCAGGTCAGTGGTGCCCAAGTCACTGTGGGGCTATGTCACAGTGGTCAGCGGGTCAGTAGTGGCCATGTCACTGTTGGGGCCATGTCACAGTGGGCAGCAGGTCATTGGTTGCCATGTCACTATGGGGGCCATGTCACAGTGGGCAGCAGGTCAGTGCTGGCCATGTCACTATGGGGGCCATGTAACAGTGGGGAGCAGGTCAATGGTGGCCATGTCACTATGGGGGCTATGTCACATTGGGCAGCAGGTCAGTGGTGGCCATGTCACAGTGAGCAACAGGCCACTGGTTGCCATGTCACTGTGGGGGCTATGTCACAGTGGGCAGCAGGTCAGTGCTGGCCATGTCACTATGGGGGCCATGTCACAGTGGGCAGCAGGTCAATGGTGGCCATGTCAGTATGGGGGCTATGTCACATTGGGCAGCAGGTCAGTGGTGGCCATGTCACTGAGAGGTCATGTCACAGTGGGCAGCAGGTCAGTGGTGGCCATGTCACTATGGCGGCCATTTCACAGTGGGCAGCAGGTCAGTAGTGGCCACGTCACTGTGGGGCCATGTCACAGTGTGCAGCAGGTCAGTGATCGCCATGTCACAGTGAGTAACAGGCCACAGGTTGCCATGTCACTGTGGGGGCTATTTCAAAGTGGGCAGGAGGTCAGTTCTGGCCATGTCATTATGGGGGCCATGTCACTATGGGGGCCATGTCACAGTGGGCAGCAGGTCAGTGGTGGCCATGTCACTATGGGGGCTATGTCACAGACGGCAGCAGGTCACTGGTGGCCATGTCACTGTGAGTTCATGTCACAGTGTGCAGCAGGTCAGTGGTGGCCATGTCACAGTGAGCAACAGGCCACTGGTTGCCATGTCACTATGGGGGCCATGTCACAGTGGGCAGCAGGTCAGTGGTGGCCATGTCACTATGGGGGCCATGTCACAGTGGGCAGCAGGTCAGTAGTGGCCACGTCACTGTGGGGCCATGTCACAGTGTGAAGCAGGTCAGTGATGCCCATGTCAAAGTGAGCAACAGGCCACTGGTTGCCATGTCACTGTGGGGGCTATGTCACAGTGGGCAGCAGGTCAGTGGTGGCCATGTCACTATGGGGGCCATGTCACAGTGGGCAGCAGGTCAGTGGTACTCAAGTCACTGTGGGGCTATGTCACAGTGGTCAGCGGGTCAGTGGTGGCCATGTCACTGTTGGGGCCATGTCACAGTGGGCAGCAGGTCAGTGGTGGCCATGTCACTATGGGGGCCATGTCACAGTGAGCAGCTGGTCAGTAGTGGCCACGTCACTGTGGGGCCATGTCACAGTGTGCAGCAGGTCAGTGATGGCCATGTCACAGTGAGCAACAGGCCACTGGTTGCCATGTCACTATGGGTTCCATGTCACAGTGGGCAGCAGGTCAGTGGTGCCCAAGTCACTGTGGGGCTATGTCACAGTGTGCAGCGGGTCAGTAGTGGCCATGTCACTGTGGGGGCTATGTCACAGTGGGCAGCAGGTCAGTGCTGGCCATGTCACTATGGGGGCAATGTCACAGTGGGCAGCAGGTCAATGGTGGCCATGTCACTATGGGGGCTATGTCACATTGGGCAGCAGGTCAGTGGTGGCCATGTCACTCTGAGGTGATGTCACAGTGTGCAGCAGGTCAGTGGTTGCCATGTCACAGTGAGCAACAGGACACTGGTTGCCATGTTACTGTAGGGGCTATGTCACAGTGGGCAGCAGGTCAGTGGTGGCCATGTCACTATGGGGGCCATGTCACAGTGGGCAGCAGGTCAGTGGTGGCCATGTCACTATGGGGGCCATGTCACAGTGGGCAGCAGGTCAGTAGTGGCCACGTCACTGTGAGGCTATGTCACAGTGTGCAGCAGGTCAGTGATGGCCATGTCACAGTGAGCAACAGGCCACTGGTTGCCATGTCACTGTGGGGGCTATGTCAGAGTGGGCAGCAGGTCAGTGGTGGCCATGTCACAGTGAGCAACAGGCCACTGGTTGCCATGTCACTGTGGGGGCTATGTCACAGTGGGCAGCAGGTCAGTGGTGGCCATGTCACTGTGGGGGCCATGTCATAGTGGGCAGCAGGTCAGTGGTGGCCATGTCACTGTGGGGGCCATGTCACAGTGGGCAGCAGGTCAGTTTTGGCCATGTCACTATGGGGGCAATGTCACAGTGGGCAGCAGGTCAGTGGTGGCCATGTCACAGTGAGCAACAGGCCACTGGTTGCCATGTCACTGTGGGGGCTATGTCACAGTGGGCAGCAGGTCAGTGGTGGCCATGTCACTATGGGGGCCATGTCACAGTGGGCAGCAGGTCAATGGTGGCCATGTCACTATGGGGGCTATGTCACACTGGGCAGCAGGTCAGTGGTGGCCATGTCACTGTGAGGTCATGTCACAGTGTGCAGCAGGTCAGTGGTGGCCATGTCACTATGGGGGTCATGTCACAGTGGGCAGCAGGTCAATGGTGGCCATGTCACTATGGCGGCTATGTCACATTGGGCAGCAGGTCAGTGGTGGCCATGTACTGTGAGGTCATGTCACAGTGTGCAGCAGGACAGTGGTGGCCATGTCACAGTGAGCAACAGGCCACTGGTTGCCATGTCACTGTGGGGGCGAAGTCACAGTGGGCAGCAGGTCAGTGGTGGCCATGTCACTATGGGGGCTATGTCACATTGGGCAGCAGGTCAGTGGTGGCCATGTCACTGTGAGGTCATGTCACAGTGTGCAGCAGGTCAGTGGTGGCCATGTCACAGTGAGCAACAGGCCACTGGTTGCCATGTCACTGTGGCGGCTATGTCACAGTGGGCAGCAGGTCAGTAGTGGTCATGTCACTATGGGGGCCATGTCACAGTGGGCAGCAGGTCACTGGTGCCCCAGTCACTATGGTGCTATGTCACATTGGGCAGCAGGTCAGTGGTGGCCATGTCACTATGGGGGCCATGTCACAGTGGGCAGCAGGTCAGTAGTGGCCACGTCACTGTGGGGCTATGTCACAGTGTGCAGCAGGTTAGTGATGGCCATGTCACAGTGAGCAACAGGCCACTCGTTGCCATGTCACTGTGAGGTCATGTCACAGTGTGCAGCAGGTCAGTGGTGGCCATGTCACAGTGAGCAACAGGCCACTGGTTGCCATGTCACTGTGGGGGCTATGTCAGCGTGGGCAGCAGGTCAGTGGTGGCCATGTCACAGTGAGCAACAGGCCACTGGTTGCCATGTCACTGTGGGCGCTATGTCACAGTGGGCAGCAGGTCAGTGGTGGCCATGTCACTGTGGGGGCCATGTCACAGTGGGCAGCAGGTCAGTGGTGGCCATGTCACTATGGGGGCCATGTCACAGTGGGCAGCAGGTCAGTAGTGGCCACGTCACTGTGGGGCCATGTCACAGTGTGAAGCAGGTCAGTGATGGCCATGTCACAGTGAGTAACAGGCCACTGGTTGCCATGTCAGTATGGGGGCCATGTCACAGTGGGCAGCAGGTCAGTGGTTGCCATGTCACTATGGGGGCTATGTCACATTGGGCAGCAGGTCAGTGGTGGCAATGTCACTGTGAGGTCATGTCACAGTTTGCAGGAGAACATTGGTTGCCATGTCACTATGGGGGCCATGTCACAGTGGGCAGCAGGTCAGTGGTGGCCATGTCATTATGGGGGCCATGTCACAGTGGGCAGCATGTCAGTAGTGGCCACATCACTGTGTGGCCATGTCACAGTGTGCAGCAGGTCAGTGATGGCCATGTCACAGTGAGTAACAGGCCACTGGTTGCCATGTCACTGTGGGGGCTATGTCACAGTGGGTAGCAGGTCAGTGCTGGCCATGTCACTGTTGGGGCCATGTCACAGTGTGCAGCAGGTCAGTGGTGGCCATGTCACTATGGGGGCCATGTCACAGTGAGCAGCTGGTCAGTAGTGGCCACGTCACTGTGGGGCCATGTCACAGTGTGCAGCAGGTCAGTGATGGCCATGTCACAGTGAGCTACAGGCCACTGGTTGCCATGTGACTGTGGGGGCTATGTCACATTGGGCAGCAGGTCAGTTTTGGCCATGTAACTATGGGGGCAATGTCACAGTGGGCAGCAGGTCAGTGGTGGCCATGTCACTATGGGGGCTATGTCACATTGGGCAGCAGGTCAGTGGTGGCCATGTCACTGTGAGGTCATGTTACAGTGTGCAGCAGGTCAGTGGTGGCCATGTCACAGTGAGCAACAGGCCTCTGGTTGCCATGTCACTGTGGGGGCTATGTCACAGTGGGCAGCAGGTCAGTGCTGGCCATATCACTATGGGGGCCATGTCACAGTGGGCACCAGGTCAGTGGTGGCCATGTCACTGTGAGGTCATGTCACAGTGTGCAGCAGGTCAGTGGTGGCCATGTCACAGTGAGCAACAGGCCACTGGTTGCCATGTCTCTGTGGGGGCTATGTCACAGTGGGCAGCATGTCAGTGGTGGCCATGTCACTATGGGGGCCATGTCACAGTGGGCAGCAGGTTAGTGCTGGCCATGTCACTATGGCGGCCATGTCACAGTGGGCAGCAGGTCAGTAGTGGCCACGTCACTGTGTGGCCATGTCACAGTGTGCAGCAGGTCAGTGATGGCCATGTCACAGTGAGTAACAGGCCACTGGTTGCCATGTCACTGTGGGGGCTATGTCACAGTGGGTGGCAGGTCAGTGCTGGCCATGTCACTATGGGGGCCATGTCACAGTGGGCAGCAGGTCAGTGGTTGCCATGTCACTATGGGGGCTATGTAACATTGGGCAGCAGGTCAGTGGTGGCCATGTCACTATGGGTGGCCATGTCACAGTGGGCAGCAGGTCAGTGGTGGCCATGTCACTATGGGGGCCATGTCACAGTGGGCAGCAGGTCAGTAGTGGCCACGTCACTGTGGGGCCATGTCACAGTGTGCAGCAGGTCAGTGATGGCCATGTCACAGTGAGCAACAGGCCACTGGTTGCCATGTCACTGTGGGGGCTATGTCACAGTGGGCAGCAGGTCAGTTTTGGCCATGTCACTATGGGGGCCATGTCACAGTGGGCAGCAGGTCAGTGGTGGCCATGTCACAGTGAGCAACAGGCCACTGGTTGCCATGTCACTGTGGGGGCTATGTCACAGTGGGCAGCAGGTCAGTGGTGGCCATGTCACTGTGAGGTCATGTCACAGTGTGCAGCAGGTCAGTGGTGGCCATGTCACTATGGGGGTCATGTCACAGTGGGCAGCAGGTCAATGGTGGCCATGTCACTATGGCGGCTATGTCACATTGGGCAGCAGGTCAGTGGTGGCCATGTCACTGTGAGGTCATGTCACAGTGTGCAGCAGGACAGTGGTGGCCATGTCACAGTGAGCAACAGGCCACTGGTTGCCATGTCACTGTGGGGGCGAAGTCACAGTGGGCAGCAGGTCAGTGGTGGCCATGTCACTATGGGGGCTATGTCACATTGGGCAGCAGGTCAGTGGTGGCCATGTCACTGTGAGGTCATGTCACAGTGTGCAGCAGGTCAGTGGTGGCCATGTCACAGTGAGCAACAGGCCACTGGTTGCCATGTCACTATGGGGGCCATGTCACAGTGGGCAGCAGGTCACTGGTGCCCCAGTCACTGTGGTGCTATGTCACATTGGGCAGCAGGTCAGTGGTGGCCATGTCACTATGGGGGCCATGTCACAGTGGGCAGCAGGTCAGTAGTCGCCACATCACTGTGGGGCCATGTCACAGTGTGCAGCAGGTAAGTGATGGCCATGTCACAGTGAGCAACAGGCCACTGGTTGCCATGTCACTGTGAGGGCTATGTCACAGTGGGAAGCAGGTCAGTGGTGGCCATATCACTATGGGGGCCATGTCACAGTGGGCAGCAGGTCAGTGGTGCCCAAGTCACTGTGGGGCTATGTCACAGTGGTCAGCGGGTCAGTGGTGGCCATGTCACTGTTGGGGCCATGTCACAGTGTGCAGCAGGTCAGTGGTGGCCATGTCACTATGGGGGCCATGTCACAGTGAGCAGCTGGTCAGTAGTGGCCACGTCACTGTGGGGCCATGTCACAGTGTGCAGCAGGTCAGTGATGGCCATGTCACAGTGAGCTACAGGCCACTGGTTGCCATGTGACTGTGGGGGCTATGTCATATTGGGCAGCAGGTCAGTTTTGGCCATGTAACTATGGGGGCAATGTCACAGTGGGCAGCAGGTCAGTGGTGGCCATGTCACTATGGGGGCTATGTCACATTGGGCAGCAGGTCAGTGGTGGCCATGTCACTGTGAGGTCATATCACAGTGTGCAGCTGGTCAGTGGTGCCCATGTCACAGTGAGCAACAGGCCTCTGGTTGCCATGTCACAGTGGGGGCTATGTCACAGTGGGCAGCAGGTCAGTGCTGGCCATGTCACTATGGGGTCCATGTCACAGTGGGCAGCAGGTCAGTGGTGGCCATGTCACTATGGGGGCCATGTCACAGTGGGCAGCAGGTCAGTAGTGGCCACGTCACTGTGGGGCCATGTCACAGTGTTCAGCAGGTCAGTGGTGGCAATGTCACAGTGAGCAACAGGCCACTGGATTCCATGTCACTGTGGGGGCCATGTCACAGTGGGCAGCAGGTCAGTGGTGGCCACGTCACTGTGGGGCCATGTCACAGTGTGCAGCAGGTCAGTGATGGCCATGTCACAGTGAGCTACAAGCCACTGGTTGCCATGTCACTATGGGGGCCATGTCACAGTGGGCAGCAGGTCAGTGGTGCCCAAGTCACTGTGGGGATATGTCACAGTGGTCAGCGGGTCAGTGGTGGCCATGTCACTATGGGGGCCATGTCACAGTGAGCAGCAGGTCTGTATTGGCCACGTCACTGTGGGGCCATGTCACAGTGGGCAGCAGGTCAGTGGTGGCCATGTCACTGTGAGGTCATGTCACAGTGTGCAGCAGGTCAGTGGTGGCCATGTCACAGTGAGCAACAGGCCACTGGTTGCCATGTCACTGTGGGGGCTATGTCACAGTGGGCAGCAGGTCAGTGGTGGCCATGTCACTATGGGGGCAATGTCACAGTGGGCAGCATGTCAGTAGTGGCCACGTCACTGTGGGGCCATGTCACAGTGTGCAGCAGGTCAGTGATGGCCATGTCACAGGGAGCAACAGGCCACTGGTTGCCATGTCACTGTGGGGGCTATGTCACAGTGGGCAGCAGGTCAGTGGTGCCCAAGTCACTGTGGGGCTATGTCACAGTGGTCAGCGGGTCAGTAGTGGCCATGTCACTGTTGGGGCATGTCACAGTGGGCAGCAGGTCAGTGGTGGCCATGTCACTATGGGGGCTATGTCACATTGGGCAGCAGGTCAGTGGTGGCCATGTCATTGTGAGGTCATGTCACAGTGTGCAGCAGGTCAGTGATGGCCATGTCACAGTGAGCTACAGGCCACTGGTTGCCATGTGACTGTGGGGGCTATGTCACATTGGGTAGCAGGTCAGTTTTGGCCATGTAACTATGGGGGCAATGTCACAGTGGGCAGCAGGTCAGTGGTGGCCATGTCACTATGGGGGCTATGTCACATTGGGCAGCAGGTCAGTGGTGGCCATGTCACTGTGAGGTCATGTCACAGTGTGCAGCTGGTCAGTGGTGCCCATGTCACAGTGAGCAACAGGCCTCTGGTTGCCATGTCACAGTGGGGGCTATGTCACAGTGGGCAGCAGGTCAGTGCTGGCCATGTCACTATGGGGTCCATGTCACAGTGGGCAGCAGGTCAGTGGTGGCCATGTCACTATGGGGGCCATGTCACAGTGGGCAGCAGGTCAGTAGTGGCCACGTCACTGTGGGGCCATGTCACAGTGTTCAGCAGGTCAGTGGTGGCAATGTCACAGGGAGAAACAGGCCACTGGATTCCATGTCACTGTGGGGGCCATGTCACAGTGTGCAGCAGGTCAGTGATGGCCATGTCACAGTGAGCTACAAGCCACTGGTTGCCATGTCACTGTGGGGGCTATGTCACAGTGGGCAGCAGGTCAGTGGTGGCCATGTCACTATGGGGGCTATGTCACATTGGGCAGCAGGTCAGTGGTGGCCATGTCACTGTGAGGCAATGTCACAGTGTGCAGCAGGACAGTGCTGGCCATGTCACAGTGAGCAACAGGCCACTGGTTGCCATGTCACTGTGGGGGCTATGTCACAGTGGGCAGCAGGTCAGTGGTGGCCATGTCACTATGGGGGCCATGTCACAGTGGGCAGCAGGTCAGTGGTGCCCAAGTCACTGTGGGGATATGTCACAGTGGTCAGCGGGTCAGTGGTGGCCATGTCACTATGGGGGCCATGTCACAGTGGGCAGCAGGTCAGTGGTGCCCAAGTCACTGTGGGGCTATGTCACAGTGGTCAGCGGGTCAGTAGTGGCCATGTCACTGTTGGGGCCATGTCACAGTGTGCAGCAGGTCAGTGATGGCCATGTCACAGTGAGCAACAGGCCACTGGTTGCCATGTCACTGTGGGGGCCATGTCACAGTGGGCAGCAGGTCAGTGGTGATCATGTTACTGTTTGGGGCATGTCACAGTGGTCAGCGGGTCAGTGGTGGCCATGTCACTGTGAGGTCATGTCACAGTGGGTAGCAGATCTGTTGTGGTCATGTCACAATGAGCAACAGTCCACTGGTGGCCATGTCACTGTTGTGGCCAGTCACAGTGGGCAGCAGGTCAGTGGTGGGCACGTCACTGTGGGGCCATGTGAAAGTGGGCAGCATGTCAGTAGTGATCATGTTACTGTATGGGATATGTCACAGTGGGGAGCAGGTCAGTGGTGGCCATGTCACTCTGGGGGCCATATCACAATGTGCAGCATGTCAGTGGTGGCCATGTCACAGTGAGCAACAGGCCACTGTTTGCCATGTCACTGTGGGGGCTATGTCACATAGGGCAGCAGGTCAGTGGTGGCCATGTCACTGTGAGGTCATGTCACAGTGTGCAGCAGGTCAGTGGTGGCCATGTCACAGTGAGAAACAGGCTACTGGTTGCTGTGGAGCAGTTTGCTAACAACTGGCTACGTGAGAAAGGGCACAGCACCGAGGAACTGCTGACAACGGCGACGTGATGGGAAAATACCGAAAAGTATCAAAGAAGAACAAAGAACAGAAGCAAGACTATGTAGAAGGCCTTGTAGAAATCATAAGGGGTGGGATTGGTATTTAACCTTAGCAACCAAGGTATCTAACCTTAGCAACCTATAAGGAGCTCGCTTTTTGCAATATGTATGAACTGATTATTGTAGATATAAAAGAAGTGTGAGTACTAATAAAGTTGAGCCTTTGTGCATTAAATGATGGCTGGGCTCCCTCTGCGTTCTTTCAACAAATGGTGACCGCGACGTGATACGTGCCAAAGGACGTATAAGGCGCCACGAAGGATAAAGACCAGTGAAGGTGGTTCAGGTCCTTAAGCAGCGAGGACGGCGAAAGGCGACTGAAATAAGAGAAAAGGCCCATGCCCTGGGTGTCATAAGAGGTGAACCCTGCTGATACGTGCTGCCGAGACCTGGAAAGGCTGCAACGGAAAAATTCAGGTATGGACAGGCAAGCAGCATACGATTTATTTGCATCCTGGCTGACACAACGCCGGGTTGAGGGAATAGATGTAAAAAAGGATCTTCAGGGGCTTTTAGCTTATGGGGTAGAGCAAGGTTGTTTTATTAATCCACATGCAGTTCATGAGTTATCGGAATGGCGAAAATTTGGAGATAAATTATGGGAATTAACATTGAACGATGATAAGACAGCAAAAAAGTTGGGAAAGTTATGGAGGGTGGTTCATAATGAATTGCTAAGGTATCAGGCTGAAAAAAGAGCTGCACAGGGCGCAGTTGCGGCAAAAGAGAAAAACACCAGATATGGGGAGGAGGAAACTAGGTGACCATTACCGCCTACGTTTCGTGAGCTTGTTTTACCACCTTTACGTTCCGAAGAGACGGGACAGGAAAGCTCAGAACGAGTTCTCCCTACCGCTCCCCCCGCCCCCGCCCTGAGTAGCCCTGACGCGTCCAGCCACACTGTGACGCCGGAAAGCGAGAATTCTACTCCTGGCTCAGAAGATGGGCAGGGGATAGAAATCGCTAAAGAAAGGTGTCGGGCTTGGAATGCATTGGCACGAGAGGGGTTAGAAAAAGGGGATGAGGCGATGACTCAGATGGCGACAGCAATGGCTTTTCCAGTTCAGTTTCAGCCGAACCCAGCTGGTGGAATAAACGCTACTGTTACGGCATTAGATTGGAAGCTTTTGTCACAATTGCGCTCTACAGTGAGTTCTTATGGTGTTACTGGTGAACCGGTTCGTCAAATGTTAGATTATCTCTGGAGCACTCAACTTCTTTTGCCTGCAGATTGTCGGGGTATAGCAAAGTTAATTTTCTCTCCTAGTCAGTTGTTGTTGTTTAATGCGCATTGGCAAGCGAGAGTATTAGAATCGGTAGCGGTACAGCGGCAAGCAGGAGATCCATTACAAGGGATCACAATGGATGAATTAATGGGGTTAGGACCTTATGCTAGAGTAGAAGCTCAAGCATTGCTCGGTCCGGATAAGGTGAGAGAGGCAATGAGGTTAGTGAGAGAAGCCATAGAGCAAGTGAAAGAGCCAGGCGGAGTTCCAATGTATATGGGGATTAAGCAAGGGAGAGAAGAGACTTTGGGCAGTTTTGTAGATAAGTTGGTAAATGCAATTGAAAGAGCAAGAGTACCTATCCACATGCAGGGTGCTCTCTTAAAACAATGTATTTTACAAAATGGCAATCCTGCTACAAAGAGTTTACTGAATACATTAGGGGCAAATTGGACTGTAGAGGAGGCACTTGAAAAAGCGTCATCGATACCCACTGGACCTCAGGCTTTTCTTGTAGAGGCAATAAAGAAATTAGGGGAAGGAATGAAAGAACAGGCTCAGGCTACTCAAAGTCAGGTTATGGCAGCCCTTGCACCTCTCCAGACTTCGGCAGCAGTTAGAGTGCAAACACCTCAAAAGGGGCAGCTGCGGTGTTACCGATGCGGAGCTCCAGGGCATGTACGAAAGAGTTGTACAGCCAGAAATGTATGGTGTCAAACTTGCCGATCCAACTCCCATAATGAGGGGGCTTGCCGCAGACGGTCGGGAAACTCCACACGGAGCGCGTTCGCCGGCCGCCGCGCAACGACGAAAGTTGCAGCCGCAGCGCAGTCCTTCAACCCGCCACCTGGGGAAGTCTCGGGTTGGACCTGGCAGCAGCAGTAGATGTTACCCTGTTAACAAATAATCCTCAAACAATATCTACGAACGTACGAGGACCTATCATCATTAATGGGAGAGCCATGGGAGCTTTATTATTAGGAAGATCATCGGCATCACAATGTGGACTATTTGTTTTACCGGGAGTTATCGATGCAGATTATGAAGGTGAAATCTATATTATGGCATATACACTGAATCCACCAGTAAAGATTGCACAGGGACAACGGATTGCACAGCTGGTGCCCCTGCCACAAGTGACTCAAACAATACGACCAGTGACTGAGGAGAGTCGCGGAAACAAAGGCTTCGGATCCACAGGAAGCCTGACCCTGCTAACACTGAATCTGAGTACGAGACCCAGAAAGACGGTTCACCTGTCATTTCAAGGGGATATCTTTGTGTTTCTACACCAACAGGCACCGCATGGGTTCCAGCGAGATGGGCGAAACCTGCCGCACCTCCCAATGACGCCGGAAGAGAGACAAGCTCATCGACAGCGACTGAAGATTCAGCCGGTTCTAGCGGGGATTGAGAGTCTACTCGGACATCCACTTTACTGGGCAACGCTGTCAGACGTTTGGAGAATTATTGAATGGTTAAATGTTAGTGTGACAAGGGTTAGTCACGCTTGCTTAGGCTGCCAGAGTCAAGACCATAAGGCCTGGGTAAAACTATTCTGTGGGGGGTGTGAGAAAAGATATTGGATACATCAATCACAGCTATATTTTGGGTCAAGGTGCATTAATTGTCGTAATGCATGGATTCATGAGAATCCACTGAGGGCACTTGCAAGGTTAACAGGACAGAGAGCTCAAGAGTGTCTATATCTGTGGGAAAATCAGGAGTCATTATACTTGTCAGCGGCTGTTTGGTGGTTACAGCATCACGGACAGCGGCTAGTGCAAGAATCAAAATCTGTGCACTTACAGACTGAGTGTTTCATACATAGTGCTATCCCTACATGGATGCAGGTTACTCCCCGTAGGTGGGGACAGATGCAGAGACGATATCTAACAATAGGGAAAAAGGTAAAACAATGAAACAAAGAGGTATAATTTGTCTTTACATCATCACACTAAGTGGAGCAATAGATGCATTGATGAGGTTTAATCAGCCAAGGGAAAATGTGTGGGTAACGTTGGCCAACTTGACAGGACAGTCATCACTCTGTTTGGCTTTAGGAAGTATCAGCCATCCATTCCGTACTTGTTTGGTTGGACTTCCAGTGTGGAAACCTGGAGAGTTTTGTAGTTATGTTGTGAATCAGACACTATGCAGTGCGGCTTATACAGAGGATGATGGGAAACATCAGTGTGAGCTTATATTATCACTAAATACAACATTAGAATCCCCACCTGAGGAATTAGAACTTTTTGGAAGTGCAAATGCTAGCATAACAACTAAAAGAACTGGAAAATGGGTCAGCTTTCTGTCAAAAAGGCAGGAACACCCTAATACACACAGGAAGGTGTGGGCTTCATTAGATTCAGCATTAGACCCTGGTAGTGTGTATGAGCAACTATATTCAAGCTGTAATGGTAGCAACATAACAACAGCAAGAGAGCTACCAACAGGAATCTTTTTAATATGTGGTGACAGAGCCTGGAATGGTATACCGATACATCCACAGGGAGGTCCCTGTTACCTGGGACGACTAAGTTTATTTCACCCGGATATGTCTGCCTTGATGAAACTTACTAACAGAACCAGGACGCAGCGGTCCATACATGAACTAGATTGTAGTGGGATAGGAGAACCACGATTCTGGGCAGAATTTACACAGGTGTTAGTTGCAACTATTTTGCCAGGAGGAGCGGCTAATAAAGCCATGAACTTAGCAAAACAGATAGGATGTTGGACAAAAGATGAGCTTAATTGCACTTCTGAAATTTTAGATCGGCTTACAGCAGATGTAGAAAGTGTTAACCATGCAGTATTACAAAATAGAGCAGCTATTGATTTTTTGCTTTTAGCACAAGGCCATGGATGTGAGGAATTTGAAGGAATGTGTTGCATGAACCTGACAGACAATTATTCTTCAGTCCATGCAAAGATTAGGAAATTGCAAGAAGGCCTGCACAGCCTGAAACAAGTAGATGGATTAGGGATTGAAAGCTGGTTAAAAGAATGGAGACTTTCAGGATGGTTAATATCTCTGATCAAGTCTATAGGGGTAGTGACATGGCCACCACTGATCCGCTGACCACTGTGACATAGACCCACAGTGACCTGGCCACCACTGACCTGCTACCCACTGTCACATGGCCCCCATAGTGACATGGGCACCACTGACCTGCTGCCCACTGTGACATGGCCCCCATAGTCACAAGGCCATGTCACAGTGTGCAGCAGGTCATTAGTGGCCACGTCACTGTGGGGCCATGTCACAGTGTGCAGCAGGTCAGTGATGGCCATGTCACAGTGAGCAACAGGCCACTGTTTGCCATGTCACTTTGGGGGCTATGTCACAGTGGGCAGCAGGTCAGTGCTAGCCATGTCACTATGGGGGCCATGTCACAGTGGGCAGCAGGTCAGTGGTGGCCATGTCACTATGGGGCCATGTCACAGTGGGCAGAAGGTCAGTGGTGGCCATGTCACTATGGGGGCTATGTCACAGTGGCCAGCTGGTCAGTGGTGGCCATGTTACTGTGAGGTCATGTCACAGTGTGCAGCAGGTCAGTGGTGGCCATGTCACAGTGAGCAATAGGCCACTGGTTGCCATGTCACTGTGGGGGCTATGTCACAGTGGGCAGCTGTTCAGTGGTGGCCATGTCACTATGGGGGCCATGTCACAGTCGGCAGCAGGTCAGTGGTGGCCATGTGACTATGGGGGCCATGTCACAGTGGGTAGCAGGTCAGTGGTGGCCAGGTCAATGTGGGGCTATGTCACAGTGGTCAGCGGATCAGTGGTGGCCATGTCACTGTGGGGACCATGTCACAGTGGGCAGAAGGTCAGTTGTGGCCATGTCACTATGAATCCATGTCACAGTGGGCAGCAGGTCAGTGGTTGCCATGTCACAGTGAGCAACAGGCCACTGGTTGCCATGTCACTGTGGGGGCTATGTCACAGTGACATGGCAACCAGTGGCCTATTACTCACTGTGACATGGCCACCACTGACCTGCTGCACACTGTGACATGACCTCACAGTGACATGGCCACCACTGACCTGCTGCCCACTGTGACATGTCCGATACAGTAACATGATCACTACTGCCCGCTGCCACTGTGACTGGCCACCACAGTGACATGGCCACCACTGACCTGCTGCCCACTGTGACATGTCCCAAACAGTAACATGATCACCACTGACATGCTGTCCACTGTGACATGGCCCCCACAGTGACATGGCCACCATTGACCCTCTGACCACTGTGAAATGGCCCCCACAGTGACATGGCCACCACTGACCCTCTGACCACTGTTACATGGCCCCCACAGTGACATACCACCATTGACCTGCTGCCCACTGTGACATAGCTCCCATATGACATGGCCACCACTGACCAGCTCCCCACTGTGACATGTCCGAAACAGTAACATGATCACTACTGCCCGCTGCTCACTGTGACTGGCCACCACAGTGACATGGCCACCACTGACCTGCTGCCCACTGTGACATGTCCCATACAGTAACATGATCACCACTGACATGCTGCCCACTGTGACATGGCCCCCACAGTGACATGGCCACCACTGACCCACTGACCACTGTGACATGGCCCCCACAGTGACATGGCCACCACTGACCTGCTGCCCAATGTGACATGGCCCCACGGTGATATGGCCACCACTGATCCGCTGCCCACTGTGACATGACCTCACAGTGACATGGCCACCACTGACCTGCTGCCCACTGTGATATGGCCCCCATAGTGACATGGTCACCACTGATCTGCTGCCCACTATGACATGGCCCCGATTGTGACATGACCAGCACTGAACTGCTGCCCACTGTGACATAGCCCCCACAGTGACATGGCAACCAGTGGCCTTTTGCTCACTGTGACATGGCCATCACTGACCTGCTGCACACTGTGACATGGCCCCACAGTGACGTGGCCACTACTGACCTGCTGCCCACTGTGACATGGCCCCCATAGTGACATGGCCACCACTGACCTGCTGCCGACTGTGACATAGCCCCCACAGTGACATGGCAACCAGTGGCCTATTGCTCACTGTGACATGGCCACCACTGACCTGCTCCTGACTGTGACATAGCCCCACAGTGACTTGGGCACCACTGACCTGCTGCCCACTGTGACATGGCCCCCATAGTGACATGGCCACCACTGAACTGCTGCCCACTGTGACATGGCCCCCACAGTGACATGGCAACCAGTGGCCTATTGCTCACAGTGACATGGCCACCACTGACCTGCTGCCCAATGTGACATAGCCCCCATAGTGACATGGCAACCACTGACCTGCTGCACACTGTGACATGGCCCCCATAGTGACATGGACATTACTGACCTGCTGCCCACTGTGACATGGCCCCCATAGTGACATGGCCACCACTGAGCTGCTGCACACTGTGACATGGCCCCCATAGTGACATGGACATTACTGACCTGCTGCCCAGTGTGACATGGCCCCACATTGACATGGCCACCACTGACCTGCTGCCCACTGTGACATAGCCCCCATAGTGACATGGCCACCACTGACCTGCTGCAAACTGTGACATAGCCCCCATAGTGAAATGGCAACCTGTGGCCTGTTGCTCACTGTGACATGGCCATCACTGACCTGCTGCACACTGTGACATGGCCCCACAGTGACGTGGCCTCTACTGACCTGCTGCCCACTGTGACATGGCCCCCATAGTGACATGGCCACTACTGAACTGCTGCCCACTGTGACATGGCCCCCACAGTGACATGGCAACCAGTGGCCTATTGCTCACAGTGACATGGCCACCACTGACCTGCTGCCCAATGTGACATAGCCCCCATAGTGACATGGCAACCACTGACCTCCTGCACACTGTGACATGGCCCCCATAGTGACATGGACATTACTGACCTGCTGCCCACTGTGACATGGCCCCCATAGTGACATGGCCACCACTGACCTGCTGCACACTGTGACATGGCCCCCATAGTGACATGGACATTACTGACCTGCTGCCCACTGTGACATGGCCCCCATAGTGACATGGCCACCACTGACCTGCTGCCCACTGTGACATGGCCCCCATAGTGACATTGCCACCACTGACCTGCTGCCCACTGTGACATAGCCCACATAGTGACATGGCCACCACTGACCTGCTGCAAACTGTGACTTAGCCCCCACAGTGAAATGGCAACCTGTGGCCTGTTGCTCACTGTGACATGGCCATCACTGACCTGCTGCACACTGTGACATGGCCCCACAGTGACGTGGCCTCTACTGACCTGCTGCCCACTGTGACATGGCCCCCATAGTGACATGGCCACCACTGACCTGCTGCCCACTGTGACATGGCCCCCATAGTGACATGGCCACCACTGACCTGCTTCCCACTGTGACATAGACACCACAGTGACATGGCAACCAGTGGCCTATTGCTCACTGTGACATGGCCACCACTGACATGCTGCACACTGTGACATGACCTCACATTGACATGGCCACCACTGACCTGCTGCCCAATGTGACATAGCTCCCATAGTGACATGGCCACCACTGACGTCCTGCCCACTGTGACATGGCCCCCATTGTGACATGGCCAGCACTGACCTGCTTCCCACTGTGACATAGCCCCCATATTGAAATGGCCACCACTGACCTGCTGCCCACTGTGACATGGCCCCCATAGTGACATGGCCACCACTGACCTGCTTCCCACTGTGACATAGCCCCCACAGTGACATGGCAACCAGTGGCCTATTGCTCACTGTGACATGGCCACCACTGACCTGCTGCACACTGTGACATGACCTCACAGTGACGTGGCCACCACTGACCATCTGCCCACTGTGACATAGCCCCCATAGTGACATGGCCACCACTGACCTGCTGCCCACTGTGACATGGCCCCCATAGTGACATGGCCACCACTGACCTGCTGCCCACTGTGATATAGACACCACAGTGACATGGCAACCAGTGGCCTATTGCTCACTGTGACATGGCCACCACTGACATGCTGCACACTGTGACATGACCTCACAGTGACATGGCCACCACTGACCTGCTGCCCAATGTGATATAGCCCCCATAGTGACATGGCCACCACTGACCCGCTGCCCACTGTGACATAGCCCCACAGTGACCTGGCCACCACTGACCTGCTGCCCACTGTGACATGGACCCATAGTGACATGGCCACAACTGACCTGCTGCCCACTGTGACATAGCCCCCACAGTGACATGGCAACCAGTGGCCTGTTTCTCACTGTGACATGGCCACCACTGACCTGCTGCACACTGTGATATGACCTCACAGTGACATGTCCACCACTGACCTGCTGCCCAATGTGACATAGCCCCCATAGTGACATGGCCACCACTGACCTCCTGCCCACTGTGACATGGCCCACATTGTGACATGGCCAGCACTGACCTGTTTCCCACTGTGACATAGCCCCCACAGTGACATGGCAATGAGTGGCCTATTGCTCACTGTGACATGGCCACCACTGACCTGCTGCACACTGTGACATGACCTCACATTGACATGGCCACCACTGACCAGCTGCCCACTGTGACATAGCCCCCATAGTGACATGGCCACCACTGACCTGCTGCCCACTGTGACATGGCCCCCATAGTGACATGGCCACCACTGACCTGCTGCCCACTGTGACATGGCCCCCATAGTGACATGGCCACCACTGACCTGCTGCACACTGTGACATGGCCCCCATAGTGACATGGCCACAACTGACCTGCTGCCCACTGTGACTTCGCCCCCACAGTGACATGGCAACCAGTGGCCTGTTACTCACTGTGACATGGCCATCACTGACCTGCTGCACACTGTGACATGGCCCCACAGAGCCGTGGCCACTACTGACCTGCTGCCCACTGTGACATGGCCCCCATAGTGACATGGACATTACTGAACTCCTGCCCACTGTGACATGGCCCCCATAGTGACATGGCCACCACTGACCTGCTGCAAACTGTGACATAGCCCCCACAGTGAAATGGCAACCTGTGGCCTGTTGCTCACTGTGACATGGCCATCACTGACCTGCTGCACACTGTGACATGGCCCCACAGTGACGTGGCCTCTACTGACCTGCTGCCCACTGTGACATGGCCCCCATAGTGACATGGCCACTACTGAACTGCTGCCCACTGTGACATGGCCCCCATAGTGACATGGCCACCACTGACCTGCTGCCCACTGTGATATAGACACCACAGTGACATGGCAACCAGTGGCCTATTGCTCACAGTGACATGGCCACCACTGACCTGCTGCCCACTGTGACAGGGCCCCCATAGTGACATGGCAACCACTGACCTCCTGCACACTGTGACATGGCCCCCATAGTGACATGGACATTACTGACCTGCTGCCCACTGTGACATGGCCCCCATAGTGACATGGCCACCACTGACCTGCTGCCCACTGTGACATGGCCCCCATAGTGACATGGCCACCACTGACCTGCTGCCCACTGTGACATGGCCCCCATAGTGACATTGCCACCACTGACCTGCTGCCCACTGTGACATAGCCCACATAGTGACATGGCCACCACTGACCTGCTGCACACTGTGACATGGCCCCACAGTGACGTGGCCTCTACTGACCTGCTGCCCACTGTGACATGGCCCCCATAGTGACATGGCCACCACTGACCTGCTGCAAACTGTGACATAGCCCCCACAGTGAAATGGCAAATTGTGGCCTGTTGCTCACTGTGACATGGCCATCACTGACCTGCTGCACACTGTGACATGGCCCCACAGTGACGTGGCCTCTACTGACCTGCTGCCCACTGTGACATGGCCCCCATAGTGACATGGCCACCACTGACCTGCTGCCCACTGTGACATGGCCCCCATAGTGACATGGCCACCACTGACCTGCTTCCCACTGTGACATAGACACCACAGTGACATAGCAACCAGTGGCCTATTGCTCAGTGTGACATGGCCACCACTGACATGCTGCACACTGTGACATGACCTCACATTGACATGGCCAGCACTGACCTGCTTCCCACTGTGACATAGCCCCCATATTGAAATGGCCACCACTGACCTGCTGCACACTGTGACATGACCTCACAGTGACGTGGCCACCACTGACCATCTGCCCACTGTGACATAGCCCCCATAGTGACATGGCCACCACTGACCTGCTGCCCACTGTGACATGGCCCCCATAGTGACATGGCCACCACTGACCTGCTGCCCACTGTGATATAGACACCACAGTGACATGGCAACCAGTGGCCTATTGCTCACAGTGACATGGCCACCACTGACCTGCTGCCCAATGTGACATAGCCCCCATAGTGACATGGCAACCACTGACCTCCTGCACACTGTGACATGGCCCCCATAGTGACATGGACATTACTGACCTGCTGCCCACTGTGACATGGCCCCCATAGTGACATGGCCACCACTGACCTGCTGCCCACTGTGACATGGCCCCCATAGTGACATGGCCACCACTGACCTGCTGCCCACTGTGACATGGCCCCCATAGTGACATTGCCACCACTGACCTGCTGCCCACTGTGACATAGCCCACATAGTGACATGGCCACCACTGACCTGCTGCCCACTATGATATAGACACCACAGTGACATGGCAACCAGTGGCCTATTGCTCACTGTGACATGGCCACCACTGACATGCTGCACACTGTGACATGACCTCACAGTGACATGGCCACCACTGACCTGCTGCCCAATGTGATATAGCCCCCATAGTGACATGGCCACCACTGACCCGCTGCCCACTGTGACATAGCCCCACAGTGACCTGGCCACCACTGACCTGCTGCCCACTGTGACATGGACCCATAGTGACATGGCCACAACTGACCTGCTGCCCACTGTGACATAGCCCCCACAGTGACATGGCAACCAGTGGCCTGTTTCTCACTGTGACATGGCCACCACTGACCTGCTGCACACTGTGACATGACCTCACAGTGACATGGCCACCACTGACCTGCTGCCCAATGTGACATAGCCCCCATAGTGTCATGGCCACCACTGACCTCCTGCCCACTGTGACATGGCCCACATTGTGACATGGCCACCACTGACCTGCTGCAAACTGTGACATAGCCCCCACAGTGAAATGGCAAATTGTGGCCTGTTGCTCACTGTGACATGGCCATCACTGACCTGCTGCACACTGTGACATGGCCCCACAGTGACGTGGCCTCTACTGACCTGCTGCCCACTGTGACATGGCCCCCATAGTGACATGGCCACCACTGACCTGCTGCCCACTGTGACATGGCCCCCATAGTGACATGGCCACCACTGACCTGCTGCCCACTCTGACATAGACACCACAGTGACATGGCAACCAGTGGCCTATTGCTCACTGTGACATGGCCACCACTGACATGCTGCACACTGTGACATGACCTCACATTGACATAGCCACCACTGACCTGCTGCCCAATGTGACATAGCTCCGATAGTGACATGGCCACCACTGACGTCCTGCCCACTGTGACATGGCCCCCCATTGTGACATGGCCAGCACTGACCTGCTTCCCACTGTGACATAGCCCCCATATTGAAATGGCCACCACTGACCTGCTGCCCACTGTGACATGGCCCCCATAGTGACATGGCCACCACTGACCTGCTTCCCACTGTGACATAGCCCCCACAGTGACATGGCAACCAGTGGCCTATTGCTCACTGTGACATGGCCACCACTGACCTGCTGCACACTGTGACATGACCTCACAGTGACGTGGCCACCACTGACCATCTGCCCACTGTGACATGGCCCCCATAGTGACATGGCCACCACTGACCTGCTGCCCACTGTGATATAGACACCACAGTGACATGGCAACCAGTGGCCTATTGCTCACTGTGACATCGCCACCACTGACATGCTGCACACTGTGACATGACCTCACAGTGACATGGCCACCACTGACCTGCTGCCCAATGTGATATAGCCCCCATAGTGACATGGCCACCACTGACCCGCTGCCCACTGTGACATAGCCCCACAGTGACCTGGCCACCACTGACCTGCTGCCCACTGTGACATGGACCCATAGTGACATGGCCACAACTGACCTGCTGCCCACTGTGACATAGCCCCCACAGTGACATGGCAACCAGTGGCCTGTTTCTCACTGTGACATGGCCACCACTGACCTGCTGCACACTGTGACATGACCTCACAGTGACATGGCCACCACTGACCTGCTGCCCAATGTGACATAGCCCCCATAGTGACATGGCCACCACTGACCTCCTGCCCACTGTGACATGGCCCACATTGTGACATGGCCAGCACTGACCTGTTTCCCACTGTGACATAGCCCCCACAGTGACATGGCAACGAGTGGCCTATTGCTCACTGTGACATGGCCACCACTGACCTGCTGCACACTGTGACATGACCTCACATTGACATGGCCACCACTGACCAGCTGCCCACTGTGACATAGCCCCCATAGTGACATGGCCACCACTGACCTGCTGCCCACTGTGACATGGCCCCCATAGTGACATGGCCACCACTGACCTGCTGCACACTGTGACATGGCCCCGCAGTGCCGTGGCCACTACTGACCTGCTGCCCATTGTGACATGGCCCCCATAGTGACATGGCCACCACTGACCTGCTTCCCACTGTGACATAGCCCCCACAGTGACATGGCCATCACTGACCTGCTGCACACTGTGACATGGCCATCACTGACCTGCTGCCCACTGTGACATAGCCCCCACAGTGACATGGCAACCTGTGGCCTATTGCTCACTGTGACATGGCCACCACTGACCTGGTGCACACTGTGACATGACCTCACAGTGACATTGCCACCACTGACCTGCTGCCCAATGTGACATAGCCCCCACAGTGACATGGCAACCAGTGGCCTGTTACTCACTGTGACATGGCCATCACTGATCTGCTTCACACTGTGACATGGCCCCACAGTGCCGTGGCCACTACTGACCTGCTGCCCACTGTGACATGGCTCCCATAGAGACATGGCCAGCACTGACCTGCTGCCCACTGTGACATAGCCCCCACAGTGACATGGCAACCAGTGGCCTGTTGCTCACCGTGACACGGACATCACTGCCTGCTGCACACTGTGACATGGCCCCACAGTGACGTGGCCACTACTGACCTGCTGCCCACTGTGACATGGCCCCCATAGTGACATGGTCACCACTGACCGCTGCCCACTGTGACATGGCCCGCATAGTGACATGGCCACCACTGACCTGCTGCCCACTGTGACATAGACCCCACAGTGACATGGCAACCAGTGGCATGTTGCTCACTGTGACATGGCCACCACTGACCTGCTGCACACTGAGACATGACCTCACAGTGACATGGCCACCACTGACCAGCTGCCCACTGTGACATAGCCCCACAGTTACCTGGACACACTGACCTGCTACCCACTGTGACATGGCCCCCATAGTGACATGGGCACCACTGACCTGCTGCCCACTGTGACATGGCCTCCATAGAGACATGGCCACAACTGACCTGCTGCCCACTGTGACATAGCCCCCACAGTGACAGGGCAACCAGTGGCCTGTTGCTCACTGTGGCACGGCCATCACTGCCTGCTGCACACTGTGACATGGCCCCACAGTGACGTGGCCTCTACTGACCTGCTGCCCACTGTGACATGGCACCCATAGTGACATGGACATTACTGACATGCTGCCCACTGTGACATGGCCCCCATAGTGACATGGCCACCACTGACCTGCTACCCACTGTGACATAGCCCCCACAGTGACATGGCAACCAGTGGCCTATTGCTCACTGTGACATGGCCACCACTGACCTGCTGCACACTGTGACATGACCTCACAGTGACATGGCCACCACTGACCTACTGCCCAATGTGACATAGCCCCCATAGTGACATGGCCACCACTGACCTGCTGCACACTGTGACATGGACCCATAGTGACATGGCCACAACTGACCTGCTGCCCACTGTGACTTCGCCCCCACAGTGACATGGCAACCAGTGGCCTGTTTCTCACTGTGACATGGCCATCACTGACTTGCTGCACACTGTGACATGGCCCCACAGTGCCGTGGCCACTACTGACCTGCTGCCCACTGTGAGATGGCCCCCATAGTGACATGGCCACCACTGACCTGCTGCACACTGTGACATGAACTCACAGTGACATAGCCACCACTGACCAGCTGCCCACTGTGACATAGCCCCCATAGTGACATGGCCACCACTGACCTGCTGCCCACTGTGACATAGACCCCACAGTGACATGGGAACCAGTGGACTGTTGCTCACTGTGACATGGCCACCACTGACCTGCTGCACACTGTGACATGACCTCACAGTGACATGGCCACCACTGACCAGCTGCCCACTGTGACATGGCCCCCATATTGACATGGCCACCACTGACATGCTGCACACTGTGACATGGCCCCCATAGTGACATGGCCAACACTGACCTGCTTCACACTGTGACATGGCCCCCATAGTGACATGGCCACCACTGACCTGCTGCCCACTGTGACATAGCCCCCACAGTGACATGGCAACCTGTGGCCTGTTGCTCACTGTGACATGGCCATCACTGACCTGCTGCACACTGTGACATGGCCCCACAGTGACGTGGCCTCTACTGACCTGCTGCCCACTGTGACATGGCCGCCATAGTGACATGGCCACCACTGACCTGCTGCCCACTGTGACATGGCCCCCATAGTGACATGGCCACCACTGACCTGCTGCCCTCTGTGACATAGCCCCCACAGTGACATGGCAACCAGTGGCCTATTGCTCACTGTGACATGGCCACCACTGACCTGCTGCACACTGTGACATGACCTCACAGTGACATGGCCACCACTGACCTACTGCCCAAAGTGACATAGCCCCCATAGTGACATGGCCACCACTGACCTGCTGCACACTGTGACATGACCTCACAGTGACATGGCCACCACTGACCTACTGCCCAATGTGACATAGCCCCCATAGTGACATGGCCACCACTGACCTGCTGCACACTGTGACATGGACCCATAGTGACATGGCCACAACTGACCTGCTGCCCACTGTGACTTCGCCCCCACAGTGACATGGCAACCAGTGGCCTGTTTCTCACTGTGACATGGACATCACTGACTTGCTGCACACTGTGACATGGCCCCACAGTGCCGTGGCCACTACTGACCAGCTGCCCACTGTGACATAGCCCCCATAGTGACATGGACATTACTGACCTGCTGCCCACTGTGACATAGACCCCACAGTGACATGGGAACCAGTGGACTGTTGCTCACTGTGAAATGGCCACCACTGACCTGCTGCACACTGTGACATGACCTCACAGTGACATGGCCACCACTGACCAGCTGCCCACTGTGACATGGTCCCCATAGTGACACGGCCACCACTGACCTGCTGCCCACTGTGACATGGCCCCCATAGTGACATGGCCACCACTGACCTGCTGCCCACTGTGACATAGACACCACAGTGACATGGCAACCAGTGGCCTATTGCTCACTGTGACATGGCCACCACTGACCTGCTGCACACTGTGACATGACGTCACAGTGACATGGCCACCACTGACCTGCTGCCCACTGTGACTTAGCCCCCACAGTGACATGGCAACCAGTGGCCTGTTACTCACTGTGACATGGCCATCACTGACCTGCTGCACACTGTGACATGGCCCCACAGTGCCGTGGCCACTACTGACCTGCTGCCCACTATGACATGACCCCCATAGTGACATGGCCATCACTGACCTGCTGCACACTGTGACATAGACCCCACAGTGACATGGCAACCAGTGGCATGTTGCTCACTGTGACATGGCCACCACTGACCTGCTGCACACTGAGACATGACCTCACAGTGACATGGCCACCACTGACCAGCTGCCCACTGTGACATAGCCCCACAGTTACCTGGACACACTGACCTGCTACCCACTGTGACATGGCCCCCATAGTGACATGGGCACCACTGACCTGCTGCCCACTGTGACATGGCCTCCATAGAGACATGGCCACAACTGACCTGCTGCCCACTGTGACATAGCCCCCACAGTGACAGGGCAACCAGTGGCCTGTTGCTCACTGTGGCACGGCCATCACTGCCTGCTGCACACTGTGACATGGCCCCACAGTGACGTGGCCTCTACTGACCTGCTGCCCACTGTGACATGGCACCCATAGTGACATGGACATTACTGACATGCTGCCCACTGTGACATGGCCCCCATAGTGACATGGCCACCACTGACCTGCTACCCACTGTGACATAGCCCCCACAGTGACATGGCAACCAGTGGCCTATTGCTCACTGTGACATGGCCACCACTGACCTGCTGCACACTGTGACATGACCTCACAGTGACATGGCCACCACTGACCTACTGCCCAATGTGACATAGCCCCCATAGTGACATGGCCACCACTGACCTGCTGCACACTGTGACATGGACCCATAGTGACATGGCCACAACTGACCTGCTGCCCACTGTGACTTCGCCCCCACAGTGACATGGCAACCAGTGGCCTGTTTCTCACTGTGACATGGCCATCACTGACTTGCTGCACACTGTGACATGGCCCCACAGTGCCGTGGCCACTACTGACCTGCTGCCCACTGTGACATGGCCCCCATAGTGACATGGCCACCACTGACCTGCTGCACACTGTGACATGAACTCACAGTGACATAGCCACCACTGACCAGCTGCCCACTGTGACATAGCGCCCATAGTGACATGGCCACCACTGACCTGCTGCCCACTGTGACATAGACCCCACAGTGACATGGGAACCAGTGGACTGTTGCTCACTGTGACATGGCCACCACTGACCTGCTGCACACTGTGACATGACCTCACAGTGACATGGCCACCACTGACAAGCTGCCCACTGTGACATGGCCCCCATATTGACATGGCCACCACTGACATGCTGCACACTGTGACATGGCCCCCATAGTGACATGGCCAACACTGACCTGCTTCACACTGTGACATGGCCCCCATAGTGACATGGACATTACTGACATGCTGCCCAGTGTGACATGGCCCCCATAGTGACATGGCCACCACTGACCTGCTGCCCACTGTGACATAGCCCCCACAGTGACATGGCAACCTGTGGCCTGTTGCTCACTGTGACATGGCCATCACTGACCTGCTGCACACTGTGACATGGCCCCACAGTGACGTGGCCTCTACTGACCTGCTGCCCACTGTGACATGGCCGCCATAGTGACATGGCCACCACTGACCTGCTGCCCACTGTGACATGGCCCCCATAGTGACATGGCCACCACTGACCTGCTGCCCTCTGTGACATAGCCCCCACAGTGACATGGCAACCAGTGGCCTATTGCTCACTGTGACATGGCCACCACTGACCTGCTGCACACTGTGACATGACCTCACAGTGACATGGCCACCACTGACCTACTGCCCAATGTGACATAGCCCCCATAGTGACATGGCCACCACTGACCTGCTGCACACTGTGACATGACCTCACAGTGACATGGCCACCACTGACCTACTGCCCAATGTGACATAGCCCCCATAGTGACATGGCCACCACTGACCTGCTGCACACTGTGACATGGACCCATAGTGACATGGCCACAACTGACCTGCTGCCCACTGTGACTTCGCCCCCACAGTGACATGGCAACCAGTGGCCTGTTTCTCACTGTGACATGGCCATCACTGACTTGCTGCACACTGTGACATGGCCCCACAGTGCCGTGGCCACTACTGACCAGCTGCCCACTGTGACATAGCCCCCATAGTGACATGGACATTACTGACCTGCTGCCCACTGTGACATAGACCCCACAGTGACATGGGAACCAGTGGACTGTTGCTCACTGTGACATGGCCACCACTGACCTGCTGCACACTGTGACATGACCTCACAGTGACATGGCCATCACTGACCAGCTGCCCACTGTGACATGGTCCCCATAGTGACACGGCCACCACTGACCTGCTGCCCACTGTGACATGGCCCCCATAGTGACATGGCCACCACTGACCTGCTGCCCACTGTGACATAGACACCACAGTGACATGGCAACCAGTGGCCTATTGCTCACTGTGACATGGCCACCACTGACCTGCTGCACACTGTGACATGACGTCACAGTGACATGGCCACCACTGACCTGCTGCCCACTGTGACTTAGCCCCCACAGTGACATGGCAACCAGTGGCCTGTTACTCACTGTGACATGGCCATCACTGACCTGCTGCACACTGTGACATGGCCCCACAGTGCCGTGGCCACTACTGACCTGCTGCCCACTATGACATGACCCCCATAGTGACATGGCCATCACTGACCTGCTGCACACTGTGACATAGACACCACAGTGACATGGCAACCAGTGGCCTATTGCTCACTGTGACATGGCCACCACTGACATGCTGCACACTGTGACATGACCTCACAGTGACATGGCCACCACTGACCCGCTGACCACTGTGACATAGCCCCACAGTGACCTGGCCACCACTGACCTGCTGCCCACTGTGACATGGACCCATAGTGACATTGCCACAACTAACCTGCTGCCCACTGTGACTTGGTCCCCACTGTGACATGGCCACCACTGATCCGCTGACCACTGTGACATGGCCCCCATAGTGACATGGCCACCACTGACCTGCTGCCCACTGTGACATAGACACCACAGTGACAAGGCAACCAGTGGTCTATTGCTCACTGTGACATGGCCACTACTGACCTGCTGCACACTGTGACATGACCTCACAGTGACCTGGCCACCACTGACCTGCTGCCCACTGTGACATGGCCCCCATAGTGACATGGCCACCACTGACCTGCTGCACACTGTGACATGAACTCACAGTGACATAGCCACCACTGACCAGCTGCCCACTGTGACATAGCCCCCATAGTGACATGGCCACCACTGACCTGCTGCCCACTGTGACATAGACCCCACAGTGACATGGGAACCAGTGGACTGTTGCTCACTGTGACATGGCCACCACTGACCTGCTGCACACTGTGACATGACCTCACAGTGACATGGCCACCACTGACCAGCTGCCCACTGTGACATGGCCCCCATATTGACATGGCCACCACTGACATGCTGCACACTGTGACATGGCCCCCATAGTGACATGGCCAACACTGACCTGCTTCACACTGTGACATGGCCCCCATAGTGACATGGACATTACTGACATGCTGCCCAGTGTGACATGGACCCCATAGTGACATGGCCACCACTGACCTGCTGCCCACTGTGACTTAGCCCCCACAGTGACATGGCAACCAGTGGCCTGTTACTCACTGTGACATGGCCATCACTGACCTGCTGCACACTGTGACATGGCCCCACAGTGCCGTGGCCACTACTGACCTGCTGCCCACTATGACATGACCCCCATAGTGACATGGCCATCACTGACCTGCTGCACACTGTGACATAGACCCCACAGTGACATGGCAACCAGTGGCATGTTGCTCACTGTGACATGGCCACCACTGACCTGCTGCACACTGAGACATGACCTCACAGTGACATGGCCACCACTGACCAGCTGCCCGCTGTGACATAGCCCCACAGTTACCTGGACACACTGACCTGCTACCCACTGTGACATGGCCCCCATAGTGACATGGGCACCACTGACCTGCTGCCCACTGTGACATGGCCTCCATAGAGACATGGCCACAACTGACCTGCTGCCCACTGTGACATAGCCCCCACAGTGACAGGGCAACCAGTGGCCTGTTGCTCACTGTGGCACGGCCATCACTGCCTGCTGCACACTGTGACATGGCCCCACAGTGACGTGGCCTCTACTGACCTGCTGCCCACTGTGACATGGCACCCATAGTGACATGGACATTACTGACATGCTGCCCACTGTGACATGGCCCCCATAGTGACATGGCCACCACTGACCTGCTACCCACTGTGACATAGCCCCCACAGTGACATGGCAACCAGTGGCCTATTGCTCACTGTGACATGGCCACCACTGACCTGCTGCACACTGTGACATGACCTCACAGTGACATGGCCACCACTGACCTACTGCCCAATATGACATAGCCCCCATAGTGACATGGCCACCACTGACCTGCTGCACACTGTGACATGGACCCATAGTGACATGGCCACAACTGACCTGCTGCCCACTGTGACTTCGCCCCCACAGTGACATGGCAACCAGTGGCCTGTTTCTCACTGTGACATGGCCATCACTGACTTGCTGCACACTGTGACATGGCCCCACAGTGCCGTGGCCACTACTGACCTGCTGCCCACTGTGACATGGCCCCCATAGTGACATGGCCACCACTGACCTGCTGCACACTGTGACATGAACTCACAGTGACATAGCCACCACTGACCAGCTGCCCACTGTGACATAGCCCCCATAGTGACATGGCCACCACTGACCTGCTGCCCACTGTGACATAGACCCCACAGTGACATGGGAACCAGTGGACTGTTGCTCACTGTGACATGGCCACCACTGACCTGCTGCACACTGTGACATGACCTCACAGTGACATGGCCACCACTGACCAGCTGCCCACTGTGACATGGCCCCCATATTGACATGGCCACCACTGACATGCTGCACACTGTGACATGGCCCCCATAGTGACATGGCCAACACTGACCTGCTTCACACTGTGACATGGCCCCCATAGTGACATGGACATTACTGACATGCTGCCCAGTGTGACATGGCCCCCATAGTGACATGGCCACCACTGACCTGCTGCCCACTGTGACATAGCCCCCACAGTGACATGGCAACCTGTGGCCTGTTGCTCACTGTGACATGGCCATCACTGACCTGCTGCACACTGTGACATGGCCCCACAGTGACGTGGCCTCTACTGACCTGCTGCCCACTGTGACATGGCCGCCATAGTGACATGGCCACCACTGACCTGCTGCCCACTGTGACATGGCCCCCATAGTGACATGGCCACCACTGACCTGCTGCCCTCTGTGACATAGCCCCCACAGTGACATGGCAACCAGTGGCCTATTGCTCACTGTGACATGGCCACCACTGACCTGCTGCACACTGTGACATGACCTCACAGTGACATGGCCACCACTGACCTACTGCCCAAAGTGACATAGCCCCCATAGTGACATGGCCACCACTGACCTGCTGCACACTGTGACATGACCTCACAGTGACATGGCCACCACTGACCTACTGCCCAATGTGACATAGCCCCCATAGTGACATGGCCACCACTGACCTGCTGCACACTGTGACATGGACCCATAGTGACATGGCCACAACTGACCTGCTGCCCACTGTGACTTCGCCCCCACAGTGACATGGCAACCAGTGGCCTGTTTCTCACTGTGACATGGCCATCACTGACTTGCTGCACACTGTGACATGGCCCCACAGTGCCGTGGCCACTACTGACCAGCTGCCCACTGTGACATAGCCCCCATAGTGACATGGACATTACTGACCTGCTGCCCACTGTGACATAGACCCCACAGTGACATGGGAACCAGTGGACTGTTGCTCACTGTGACATGGCCACCACTGACCTGCTGCACACTGTGACATGACCTCACAGTGACATGGCCACCACTGACCAGCTGCCCACTGTGACATGGTCCCCATAGTGACACGGCCACCACTGACCTGCTGCCCACTGTGACATGGCCCCCATAGTGACATGGCCACCACTGACCTGCTGCCCACTGTGACATAGACACCACAGTGACATGGCAACCAGTGGCCTATTGCTCACTGTGACATGGCCACCACTGACCTGCTGCACACTGTGACATGACGTCACAGTGACATGGCCACCACTGACCTGCTGCCCACTGTGACTTAGCCCCCACAGTGACATGGCAACCAGTGGCCTGTTACTCACTGTGACATGGCCATCACTGACCTGCTGCACACTGTGACATGGCCCCACAGTGCCGTGGCCACTACTGACCTGCTGCCCACTATGACATGACCCCCATAGTGACATGGCCATCACTGACCTGCTGCACACTGTGACATAGACACCACAGTGACATGGCAACCAGTGGCCTATTGCTCACTGTGACATGGCCACCACTGACATGCTGCACACTGTGACATGACCTCACAGTGACATGGCCACCACTGACCCGCTGACCACTGTGACATAGCCCCACAGTGACCTGGCCACCACTGACCTGCTGCCCACTGTGACATGGACCCATAGTGACATTGCCACAACTAACCTGCTGCCCACTGTGACTTGGTCCCCACTGTGACATGGCCACCACTGATCCGCTGACCACTGTGACATGGCCCCCATAGTGACATGGCCACCACTGACCTGCTGCCCACTGTGACATAGACACCACAGTGACAAGGCAACCAGTGGTCTATTGCTCACTGTGACATGGCCACTACTGACCTGCTGCACACTGTGACATGACCTCACAGTGACATGGCCACCACTGACCTGCTGCCCACTGTGACATGGCCCCCATAGTGACATGGGCACACCTGACCTGCTGACCACTGTGACATAGCCCCCACAGTGACATGGCAACCAGTGGACTGTTGCTCACTGTGACATGGCCACCAATTACCTGCTGCACACTGTGACATGACCTCACAGTGACATGGCCACTACTGACCTGCTGCCCAATGTGACATAGTACCCATAGTGACATGGCCACCACTGACATGCTGCCCACTGTGACATGGCCCCCATAGTGACATGGCCACCACTGACCTGCTACCCACTGTGACATCGCCCGCATAGTGACATGGGCACCACTTACCTGCTGCCCACAGTGACATGGCCTCCATAGAGACATGGCCACAACTGACGTGCTGCCCACTGTGACATAGCCCCCACAGTGCCATGGCAACCACTGGACTGTTGCTCACTGTGACATGGCCACCAATTACCTGCTGCACACTGTGACATGACCTCACAGTGACATGGCCACCACTGACCTGCTGCCCACTGTGACATGGCCCCCATAGTGACATGGCCAGCACTGACCTGCTGCCCACTGTGACATAGCCCCCACAGTGACATGGCAACCAGTGGCCTGTTGCTCACTGTGACACGGCCATCACTGCCTGCTGCCCACTGTGACATGGCCCCCATAGTGACATGGCCACCACTGACCTCCTGCCCACTGTGACATGGCCCCCATAGTGACATGGCCACCACCGACCTGCTGCCCACTGTGACATGGCCCCACAGTGCCGTGGCCGCTACTGACCAGCTGCCCACTGTGACATAGCCCCCATAGTGACATGGACATTACTGACCTGCTGCCCACTGTGACATAGACCCCACAGTGACATGGGAACCAGTGGACTGTTGCTCACTGTGACATGGCCACCACTGACCTGCTGCACACTGTGACATGACCTCACAGTGACATGGCCACCACTGACCAGCTGCCCACTGTGACATGGTCCCCATAGTGACACGGCCACCACTGACCTGCTGCCCACTGTGACATGGCCCCCATAGTGACATGGCCACCACTGACCTGCTGCCCACTGTGACATAGACACCACAGTGACATGGCAACCAGTGGCCTATTGCTCACTGTGACATGGCCACCACTGACCTGCTGCACACTGTGACATGACGTCACAGTGACATGGCCACCACTGACCTGCTGCCCACTGTGACTTAGCCCCCACAGTGACATGGCAACCAGTGGCCTGTTACTCACTGTGACATGGCCATCACTGACCTGCTGCACACTGTGACATGGCCCCACAGTGCCGTGGCCACTACTGACCTGCTGCCCACTATGACATGACCCCCATAGTGACATGGCCATCACTGACCTGCTGCACACTGTGACATAGACACCACAGTGACATGGCAACCAGTGGCCTATTGCTTACTGTGACATGGCCACCACTGACATGCTGCACACTGTGACATGACCTCACAGTGACATGGCCACCACTGACCCGCTGACCACTGTGACATAGCCCCACAGTGACCTGGCCACCACTGACCTGCTGCCCACTGTGACATGGACCCATAGTGACATTGCCACAACTAACCTGCTGCCCACTGTGACTTGGTCCCCACTGTGACATGGCCACCACTGATCCGCTGACCACTGTGACATGGCCCCCATAGTGACATGGCCACCACTGACCTGCTGCCCACTGTGACATAGACACTACAGTGACAAGGCAACCAGTGGTCTATTGCTCACTGTGACATGGCCACTACTGACCTGCTGCACACTGTGACATGACCTCACAGTGACCTGGCCACCACTGACCTGCTGCCCACTGTGACATGGCCCCCATAGTGACATGGGCACACCTGACCTGCTGACCACTGTGACATAGCCCCCACAGTGACATGGCAACCAGTGGACTGTTGCTCACTGTGACATGGCCACCAATTACCTGCTGCACACTGTGACATGACCTCACAGTGACATGGCCACTACTGACCTGCTGCCCAATGTGACATAGTACCCATAGTGACATGGCCACCACTGACATGCTGCCCACTGTGACATGGCCCCCATAGTGACATGGCCACCACTGACCTGCTACCCACTGTGACATCGCCCGCATAGTGACATGGGCACCACTTACCTGCTGCCCACAGTGACATGGCCTCCATAGAGACATGGCCACAACTGACGTGCTGCCCACTGTGACATAGCCCCCACAGTGCCATGGCAACCACTGGACTGTTGCTCACTGTGACATGGCCACCAATTACCTGCTGCACACTGTGACATGACCTCACAGTGACATGGCCACCACTGACCTGCTGCCCACTGTGACATGGCCCCCATAGTGACATGGCCAGCACTGACCTGCTGCCCACTGTGACATAGCCCCCACAGTGACATGGCAACCAGTGGCCTGTTGCTCACTGTGACACGGCCATCACTGCCTGCTGCCCACTGTGACATGGCCCCCATAGTGACATGGCCACCACTGACCTCCTGCCCACTGTGACATGGCCCCCATAGTGACATGGCCACCACCGACCTGCTGCCCACTGTGACATGGCCCCCATAGTGACATGGCCAGCAGTGACCTGCTGCCCACTCTGACATAGCCCCCACAGTGACATGGCAACCAGTGGCCTGTTGCTCACTGTGACATGGCCCCACAGTGACGTGGCCACTACTGACCTGCTGCCCACTGTGACATGGCCCCCATAGTGACATGGCCACCACTGACCTCCTGCCCACTGTGACATGGCCCCCATAGTGACATGGCCAGCACTGACCTGCTTCCCACTGTGACATAGCCCCCACAGTGACATGGCAACGTGTGGCCTGTTGCTCACTGTGACGTGGCCACTACTGACCTGCTGCCCATTGTGACATGGCCCCCACAGTAACATGGCCACCACTTATGCGCTGACCACTGTGATATAGACACACAGTGACATGGCCACCACTGACCTGTTACCCACTGTGACATAGACCCCATAGTGACATGGGCACCAGTGACCTGCTGCCCACTGTGACATGGCCCCCATAGTGACATGGCCACCACTGACCTGCTGCTCACTGTGTCATAGCCCCCACAGTGACATGGCAACCAGTGGCCTGTTTCTCACTGTGACATGGCCACCACTGACCCGCTGACCACTGTGACATAGCCCCACAGTGACCGGGCCACCACTGACCTGCTGCCCACTGTGACATGGCCCCCATAGAGACATGGCCACAACTCACCTGCTGCCCACTGTGACATAGCCCCCACAGTGACATGGCAACCAGTGGCCTGTTGCTCACAGTGACATGGCCAACACTAACCTGCTGCACACTGTGACATGGCCCCACAGTGACGTGGCCACTACTGACCTGCTGCCCAATGTGACATGGCCCCCATAGTGACATGGCCACCACTGACCTCCTGCCCACTGTGACATGGCCCCCATAGTGACATCGCCACCACTGACCTGCTGCACACTGTGACATGACCTCAAAGTGACATGGCCACCACTGACCTGCTGCCCAATGTGACATAGACCCAACAGTGACATGGCAACCAGTGGCCTGTTGCTCACTGTGACATGGCCATCACTGACCTGCTGCACACTGTGACATGGCCCCACAGTGACGTGGCCACTACTGAGCTGCTGCCCACTGTGACATGGTCGCCATAGTGACATGGCCAACACTGACCTGTTGCCCACTGTGACATGGCCCCCATAGTGACATCGCCACCACTGACCTGCTGCCCACTGTGACATAGCCCCCACAGTGACATGGCAACCAGTGGCCTGTTACTCACTGTGAAATGGTCATCACTGACCTGCTGCCCACTGTGACATGGCCCCCATAGTGACATCGCCACCACTGACCTGCTGCACACTGTGACATGACCTCAAAGTGACATGGCCACCACTGACCTGCTGCCCAATGTGACATAGACCCAACAGTGACATGGCAACCAGTGGCCTGTTGCTCACTGTGACATGGCCATCACTGACCTGCTGCACACTGTGACATGGCCCCACAGTGACGTGGCCACTACTGACCTGCTGCCCACTGTGACATGGCCCCCATAGTGACATGGCCACCACTGACCTGCTGCCCACTGTGACATGGCCCCCATAGTGACATGGCACCACTGACCTGCTGCCCAATGTGATATAGCCCCCACAGTGACATGGCAACCAGTGGCCTGTTGCTCACTGTGACATGGCCATCACTGACCTGCTGCCCACTGTGACTGCCCACCACAGGAACATGGCCACCAGTGGACTGTTGCTCATTGTGACATGGCCACAACTGATCTGCTGCCCACTGTGACATGACCTCACAGTGACATGGCCACCACTGACCCGCTGACACCTGTGACATGGTCCCTACAGTGACATGGCCACCACTGACCCGCTGACCACTGTGACATGGCCCCCACAGTGACATGCCCACAACTGACCTGCTGCCCACTGTGACATGGCCCCCATAGTGACATGGCTCCCACAGTGACATGGCCACCAGTGACCTGCTGCCCAATGTGACATAGCCTCCATAGTGACATGGCCACCACTGACATGCTGCCCACTGTGACATGGCCCCCATAGTGACATGGCCACCACTGACCTGGTGCCCACTGTGACATGGCCCCCATAGTGACATTGACACAACTGACCTGCTGCCCACTGTGACATAGCCCCCACAGTGACATGGCCACCAGTGGCCTGTTGCTCACTGTGACATGGCCACCACTGACCTGCTGCACACTGTGACATGACCTCACACTGACATGGCCACCACTGACCTGCTGCCCAATGTGACATAGCCCCCATAGTGACATGGCCACCATTGACCTGCTGCCCACTGTGACATGGCCCCCATAGTGACATGGCCAGCACTGACCTGCTGCCCGCTGTGACATAGCCCCCACATTGACATGGCAACCAGAGGCCTGTTGCTCACTGTGACATGGCCATCACTGACCTGCTGCTCACTGTGACATGGCCCCTATAGAGACATGCCCACAACTGACCTGCTGCCCACTGTGACATGGCCCCCATAGTGACATGGCTCCCACAGTGACATGGCCACCACTGACCCGCTGACCACTGTGACATGGCCCCCACAATGACATGGCCACCACTGACCTGCTGCCCACTGTGACATGGCCCCCATAGTGACATGGCCACCAGTGACCTGCTGCCCAATGTGACATAGCCTCCATAGTGACATGGCCACCACTGACCTGCTGCCCACTGTGACATGGCCCCCATAGTGACATTGACACAACTGACCTGCTGCCCACTGTGACATAGCCCCCACAGTGACATGGCAACCAGTGGCCTGTTGCTCACTGTGACATGGCCACCACTGACCTGCTGCGCACTGTGACATGGCCCCCATAGTGACATTGACACAACTGACCTGCTGCCCACTGTGACATGGCCCCCATAGTGACATGGCCACCACTGTCCTGCTGCCCACTGTGACATGGCCCCCATAGTGTCATGGCCACCACTGACCTGCTGCCCACTGTGACATGGCCCCCATAGTGACATGGCTCCCACAGTGACATGGCCACCAGTGACCTGCTGCCCAATGTGACATAGCCTCCATAGTGACATGGCCACCACTGACATGCTGCCCACTGTGACATGGCCCCCATAGTGACATGGCCACCACTGACCTGCTGCCCACTGTGACATGGCCCCCATAGTGACATTGACACAACTGACCTGCTGCCCACTGTGACATAGCCCCCACAGTGACATGGCAACCAGTGGCCTGTTGCTCACTGTGACATGGCCACCACTGACCTGCTGCACACTGTGACATGACCTCACAGTGACATGGCCACCACTGACCTGCTGCCCAATGTGACATAGCCCCCATAGTGACATGGCCACCATTGACCTGCTGCCCACTGTGACATGGCCCCCATAGTGACATGGCAACCAGAGGCCTGTTGCTCACTGTGACATGGCCATCACTGACCTGCTGCTCACTGTGACATGGCCCCCATAGTGACATGGCTCCCACAGTGACATGGCCACCACTGACCCGCTGACCACTGTGACATGGCCCCCACAGTGACATGGCCACCACTGACCTGCTGCCCACTGTGACATGGACCCCATAGTGACATGGCCACCAGTGACCTGCTGCCCAATGTGACATAGCCTCCATAGTGACATGGCCACCACTGACCTGCTGCCCACTGTGACATGGCCCCCATAGTGACATTGACACAACTGACCTGCTGCCCACTGTGACATAGCCCCCACAGTGACATGGCAACCAGTGGCCTGTTGCTCACTGTGACATGGCCACCACTGACCTGCTGCCCACTGTGACATGGCCCCCATAGTGACATTGACACAACTGACCTGCTGCCCACTGTGACATAGCCCCCACAGTGACATGGCAAGCAGTGGCCTGTTGCTCACTGTGACATGGCCACCACTGACATGCTGCACACTCTGACATGACCTCACAGTGACATGGCCACCACTGACCTGGTGCCCAATGTGACATAGCCCCCATAGTGACATGGCCACCATTGACCTGCTGCCCACTGTGACATGGCCCCCATAGTGACATGGCCAAAACTGACCTCCTGCCCACTGTGACATAGCCCCCACAGTGACATGGCAACCAGTAGCCTGTTACTCACTGTGACATGGCCATCACTGACCTGCTGCACACTGTGACATGGCCACACAGTGACGTGTTCACTACTGACCTGCTGCCCACTGTGACATGGCCCCCATAGTGACATGGCCACCACTGACCTGCTGCCCACTTGACATGGCCCCCATACTGACATGGCCACCATTGACCTGCTGCCCACTGTGACATGGCCCCCATAGTGACATGGCCAGCACTGACCTGCTGCCCACTGTGACATAGCCCCCACAGTGACATGGCAACCAGTGGCCTGTTACTCACTGTGACATGGCCATCACTGACCTGCTGCCCACTGTGACATGGCCCCCATAGTGACATGGCCAGCACTGACCTGCTGCCCAATGTGACATGGCCCCCATAGTGACATGGCCACCACTGACCTGCTGCACACTGTGACATGGCCCCAACAGTGACATGGCAACCAGTGGCCTGTTGCTCATTGTGACATGGCCATCACTGAACTGCTGCCCACTGTGACATGGCCCCCATAGTGACATGGCCACCACTGACATGCTGCCCTCTGGGACATGGCCCCCATAGTGACATGGCCACCACTGACCTGCTGCACACTGTGACATGACCTCACAGTGACATGGCCACCACTGACCTGCTGCCCAATGTGACATAGCCCCCATAGTGACATCGCCACCACTGACCTGCTGCGCACTGTGACATGGCCCCCATAGTGACATGGCCAGCACTGACCTGCTGCCCACTGTGACATAGCCCCCACAGTGACATGGCAACCAGTGGCCTGTTACTCACTGTGACATGGCCACCACTGACCTGCTGCCCACTGTGACATGGCCCCCATAGTGACATGGCCACCACTGACCTGCTGCCCACTGTGACATAGCCCCCACAGTGACATGGCAACCAGTGGCCTGTTGCTCACTGTGACATGGCCACCACTGACCTGCTGCCCACTCTGACATAGACCCCACAGTGACATGGCAACCAGTGGCCTGCTGGACACTGTGACATGACCTCACAGTGACATGGCCACTACTGACCTGCTGCCCACTGTGACATGGCCCCCACAGTGTCATGGCCAGCACTGACCTGCTGCCCACTGTGACATAGCTCCCACAGTGACATGGCAACCAGTGGCCTGTTGCTCACTGTGACATGGCCATCACTGACCTGCTGCCCACTGTGACATGGCCCCCATAGTGACATGGCCACCACTGACCTGCTGCCCACTCTGACATAGTCCCCACAGTGACATGGCCACCTGTTGCCTGTTGCTTACTGTGACATGCCCATCACTGACCTGCTGCACACTGTGACATGGCCCCACAGTGACGTGACCACTACTGACCTGCTGCACATTGTGACATGGCCCCCATAGTGACATGGCCACTACTGATCTGCTGCCCACTGTGATATGGCCCCCATAGTGACATGGCCACCACTGACCTGCTGCCCACTGTGACATAGCACCCATAGTGACATGGCCACCACTGACCTGCTGCCCACTGTGACATAGCACCCATAGTGACATGGCCACCACTGACCTGCTGCCCACTCTGACATAGCCCCCACAGTGACATGGCCACCAGTGGACTGTTGCTCATTGTGACATGGCCACCACTGACCCGCTGACCACTATGACATGGCCCCCACAGGGACATGGCCACCACTGACCTGCTGCCCACTGTGACATAGACCCCACAGTGACATTGCAACCAGTGGCCTGTTGCTCACTATGACATGGCCACCACTGACCTGCTGCACACTGTGACATGACCTCACAGTGACATGGCCATCACTGACCTGCTGCCCACTGTGACATGGGCCCCACAGTTACATGGCCAGCACTGACGTGCTGCCCACTGTGACATAGCCATCACAGTGACATTGAAACCAGTGGCCTGTTTCTCACTGTGACATGGCCATCACTGACCTGCTGCACACTGTGACATGGCCCCCATAGTGACATGGCCATCACTGACCTGCTACACACTGTGACATGACCCCCATAGTGACATGGCCACCACTGACCTGCTGCACACTGTGACATGGCCCCACAGTGACGTGGCCACTACTGACCTGCTGCCCACTGTGACATGGCCGCCATAGTGACATGGCCACCACTGACCTACTGCCCACTGTGACATGGCCCCCACAGTGACATGGCAACCAGTGGCCTGTTGCTCACTGTGACATGGCCACCACTGACCTGCTGCCCACTTGACATGGCCCCCATACTGACATGGCCACCATTGACCTGCTGCCCACTGTGACATGGCCCCCATAGTGACATGGCCAGCACTGACCTGCTGCCCACTGTGACATAGCCCCCACAGTGACATGGCAACCAGTGGCCTGTTACTCACTGTGACATGGCCATCACTGACCTGCTGCCCACTGTGACATGGCCCCCATAGTGACATGGCCACCACTGACATGCTGCCCTCTGGGACATGGCCCCCATAGTGACATGGCCACCACTGACCTGCTGCACACTGTGACATGACCTCACAGTGACATGGCCACCACTGACCTGCTGCCCAATGTGACATAGCCCCCCTAGTGACATGGCCACCACTGACCTGCTGCGCACTGTGACATGGCCCCCATAGTGACATGGCCAGCACTGACCTGCTGCCCACTGTGACATAGCCCCCACAGTGACATGGCAACCAGTGGCCTGTTACTCACTGTGACATGGCCACCACTGACCTGCTGCCCACTGTGACATGGCTCCCATAGTGACATGGCCACCACTGACCTGCTGCCCACTGTGACATAGCCCCCACAGTGACATGGCAACCAGTGGCCTGTTGCTCACTGTGACATGGCCACCACTGACCTGCTGCCCACTCTGACATAGACCCCACAGTGACATGGCAACCAGTGGCCTGCTGGACACTGTGACATGACCTCACAGTGACATGGCCACTACTGACCTGCTGCCCACTGTGACATGGCCCCCACAGTGTCATGGCCAGCACTGACCTGCTGCCCACTGTGACATAGCTCCCACAGTGACATGGCAACCAGTGGCCTGTTGCTCACTGTGACATGGCCATCACTGACCTGCTGCCCACTGTGACATGGCCCCCATAGTGACATGGCCACCACTGACCTGCTGCCCACTCTGACATAGTCCCCACAGTGACATGGCCACCTGTTGCCTGTTGCTTACTGTGACATGCCCATCACTGACCTGCTGCACACTGTGACATGGCCCCACAGTGACGTGACCACTACTGACCTGCTGCACATTGTGACATGGCCCCCATAGTGACATGGCCACTACTGATCTGCTGCCCACTGTGATATGGCCCCCATAGTGACATGGCCACCACTGACCTGCTGCCCACTGTGACATAGCACCCATAGTGACATGGCCACCACTGACCTGCTGCCCACTGTGACATAGCACCCATAGTGACATGGCCACCACTGACCTGCTGCCCACTCTGACATAGCCCCCACAGTGACATGGCCACCAGTGGACTGTTGCTCATTGTGACATGGCCACCACTGACCCGCTGACCACTATGACATGGCCCCCACAGGGACATGGCCACCACTGACCTGCTGCCCACTGTGACATAGACCCCACAGTGACATTGCAACCAGTGGCCTGTTGCTCACTGTGACATGGCCACCACTGACCTGCTGCACACTGTGACATGACCTCACAGTGACATGGCCATCACTGACCTGCTGCCCACTGTGACATGGGCCCCACAGTTACATGGCCAGCACTGACGTGCTGCCCACTGTGACATAGCCATCACAGTGACATTGAAACCAGTGGCCTGTTTCTCACTGTGACATGGCCATCACTGACCTGCTGCACACTGTGACATGGCCCCCATAGTGACATGGCCATCACTGACCTGCTACACACTGTGACATGACCCCCATAGTGACATGGCCACCACTGACCTGCTGCACACTGTGACATGGCCCCACAGTGACGTGGCCACTACTGACCTGCTGCCCACTGTGACATGGCCGCCATAGTGACATGGCCACCACTGACCTACTGCCCACTGTGACATGGCCCCCACAGTGACATGGCAACCAGTGGCCTGTTGCTCACTGTGACATGGCCATCACTGACCTGCTGAACACTGTGACATGGCCCCCATAGTGACATGGCCACCACTGACCTGCTGCCCACTGTGACATGGCCCCCACAGTGACATGGCAACCAGTTGCCTGTTTCTCACTGTGACATGGCCACTACTGACCTGCTGCCCACTGTGACATGGCCCCCACAGTGACATGGCCACCACTGACCTGCTACCCACTGTGACATAGCCCCCATAGTGACATGGGCACCACTGACCTGCTGCCCACTGTGACATGGCCCCCATAGTGACATGGCCACCACTGACCTGCTGCCCACTGTGACTTGGTCCCCATAGTGACATGGCCACCACTGACCTGCTACCCACTGTGACATAGCCCCCATAGTGACATGGCCTCCACTGACCTGCTGCCCACTGTGACATGGCCCCCATAGAGACTTGGCCACAAATGACCTGCTGCGCACTGTGATATGGCCCCCATAGTGACATGGCCACCACTGACATGCTGCCCACTGTGACATGGCCCCCATAGTGACATGGCCACCACTGACCTCCTTCCCACTGTGACATAGCCCCCACAGTGACATGGCAACCATTGGCCTATTGCTCACTGTGACATGGCCACCACTGACCTGCTGCACACTGTGACATGACCTCACAGTGACATTGCCACCACTGACCAGCTTGCCACTGTGACATAGCCCACATAGTGACATGGCCACCACTGACCTGCTGCCCACTGTGACATGGCCCCATAGTGACATGGCCACCACTGACCTGCTGCCCACTGTGACATGGCCCCCATAGTGACATGGCCAGCACTGACCTGCTGCCCACTGTGACATAGCCCCCAAAGTGACATGGCAACCAGTGGCCTGTTGCTCACTGTGACATGGCCACTACTGACCTGCTGCCCACTGTGACATGGCCCCCATAGTGACATGGCCACAACCGACCTGCTGCCCACTGTGACATGGCCCCCATAGTGACATGGCCAGCAGTGACCTGCTGCCCACTGTGACATAGCTCCCACAGTGACATGGCAACCAGTGGCCTGTTGCTCACTGTGACATGGCCACCACTGACTTGCTGCCCACTGTGACATGACCTCACAGTGACATGGCCACCACTGACCTGCTGCCAACTGTGACATGGTCCCCACAGTGACATAGCCACCACTGATCCGCTGACCACTGTGACATAGCCGCACAGTGACCTGGTAACCACTGACCTGCTACCCACTGTGACATGGCCCCCATAGTGACCTGGCCACCACTGACCTGCTGCCCACTGTGACATAGCCCCCACAGTGACATGGCAACCAGTGGCCTGTTGCTCACTGTGACATGGCCACCACTGACCTGCTGCCCACTGTGACATAGCCCCCACAGTGACATGGCCACCTGTTGCCTGTTGCTTACTGTGACATGCCCATCACTGACCTGCTGCACACTGTGACATGGCCCCCATAGTGACATGGCCACTACTGACCTGTTGCCCACTGTGACATAGACCCCACAGTGACATGGCAACCAGTGGCCTGCTGCACACTGTGACATGACCTCACAGTGACATGGCCACCACTGACCTGCTGCCCAATGTGACATAGCCCCCATAGTGACAGGGCCAGCACTGACCTGCTGCCCAATGTGACATGGCCCCACAGTGATGCGGCCACCACCGACCTGCTGCCCACTGTGACATAACCCCCACAGTGACATGGCAACCAGTGGCCTGTTGCTCACTGTGACATGGCCACCACTGACGTGCTGCACACTGTGACATGACCTCACAGTGACATGGCCACCACTGACCTGCTGCCTAATGTGACATAGCCCCCATAGTGACATGGCCACCACTGACCTGCTGCACACTGTAACATAGCCCCCACAGTGACATGGCAACCAGTGGTCTGATGCTCACTGTGACATGGCCATCACTGACCTGCTGCACACTGTGACATGGCCCCACAGTGACGTGGCCACTACTGACCTGCTGCCTAATGTGACATGGCCCCCATAGTGACAAGGCCACCACTGACCTGCTGCCCACTGTGACATGGCCCCCATAGTGACATGGCAACCAGTGGCCTGTTGCTCACTGTGACATGGCCACCACTGACCTGCTGCCCACTCTGACATAGACCCCACAGTGACATGGCAACCAGTGGCCTGCTGCACACTGTGACATGACCTCAGAGTGACATGGCCACTACTGACCTGCTGCCCACTGTGACATGGCCCCCACAGTGTCATGGCCAGCACTGACCTGCTGCCCACTGTGACATAGCTCCCACAGTGACATGGCAACCAGTGGCCTGTTGCTCACTGTGACATGGCCATCACTGACCTGCTGCCCACTGTGACATGGCCCCCATAGTGACATGGCCACCACTGACCTGCTACCCACTCTGACATAGTCCCCACAGTGACATGGCCACCTGTTGCCTGTTGCTTACTGTGACATGCCCATCACTGACCTGCTGCAAATTGTGACATGGCCCCCATAGTGACATGGCCACTACTGATCTGCTGCCCACTGTGATATGGCCCCCATAGTGACATGGCCACCACTGACCTGCTGCCCACTGTGACATAGCCCCCACAGTGACATGGCAACCAGTGGCCTGTTGCTCACTGTGACATGGCCAAAACTGACCTGCTGCAAACGGTGACATGGCCCCACAGTGACATGGCCAGCACTGATCCGCTGACCACTGTGACATAGCCCCACAGTGACCTGGCCACCACTGACATGCTGCCCTCTGTGACATGGCCCCCATAGTGACCTGGCCACCACTGACATGCTGCCCTCTGTGACATGGCCCCGATAGTGACCTGGCCACCACTGACATGCTACCCTCTGTGACATGGCCCCCATAGTGACATGGGCACCACTGACATGCTGCCCACTGTGACATAGCCCCCACAGTGACATGGCAACCAGTGGCCTGTTTCTCACTGTGACATGGCCACCACTGACCTGCTGCACACTGTGACATGACCTCACAGTGACATGGCCACCACTGACCTGCTGCCCAATGTGACATAGCCCCCACAGTGACATGGCCACCCTGACCTGCTGCCCACTGTGAAATGGACTCATAGTGACATGGCCACAACTGACCTTCTGCCCTCTGTGACATGGTCCCCACAGTGACATGGCCACCACTGACCTGCTGCCCACTGTGACATGGCCCCCATAGTGACATGGCCACCACTGACCTGCTTCCCACTGTGACATAGCCCCCACAGTGACATGGCAACCAGTGGCCTATTACTCACTGTGACATGGCCACCACTGACCTGCTTCCCACTGTGACATGACCTCACAGTGACATGGCCACCACTGACCAGCTGGCCACTGTGACATGGCCCCATAGTGACATGGCCACCACTGACCTGCTGCCCACTGTGACTTGGCCCCCATAGTGACATGGCCACCACTGACATGCTGCCCACTATAGACATGGCCCCCATAGAGACTTGGCCACAACTGACCTGCTGCCCACTGTGACATAGCCCCCACAGTGACACGGCAACCAGTGGCCTGTTGCTCACTGTGACATGGCCATCACTGACCTGCTGCACACTGTGACATGGCCCCACAGTGACTTGGCCACTACTGACCTGCTGCCCACTGTGACATGGCCCCCATCGTGACATGGCCACCACCGACCTGCTGCCCACTGTGAGATGGCCCCCATAGTGACATGGCCACTACTGACCTGCTGCCCACTGAGACATGGCCCCCATAGTGACATGGCCACTACCGACCTGCTGCCCACTGTGAGATGGCCCCCATAGTGACATGGCCACAACTCACCTGCTTCCCACTGTGACTTAGCCCCCATAGTGACATGGCAACCTGTGGCCTGTTGCTCACTGTGACATGGCCATCACTGACCTGCTGCACACTGTGACATGGCCCCACAGTGACGTGGCCACTACTGACCGGCTGACCACTGTGACATAGCCCCACAGTGAACTGGCCACCACTGACCTGCTGACCACTGTGACATGGACCCATAGTGACATTGCCACAACTAACCTGCTGCCCACTGTGACTTGGTCCCCACTGTGACATGGCCACCACTGACCTGCTGCCCACTGTGACTTCGCCCCCACAGTGACATGGCAACCAGTGGCCTGTTGCTCACTGTGACATGGCCATCACTGACCTGCTGCACAGTGTGACGTGGCCCCACAGTGACGTGGCCACTACTGACCTGCTGCCCACTGTGACATGGCCCCCATAGTGACATGGCCACCACTGACCTGCTGCCCACTGTGACATGGCCCCCATAGTGACATGGCCACCACCGACCTGCTGCCCACTATGACATAGCCCCCATAGTGACATGGCCACCACTGACCTGCTTCCCACTGTGACATGGCCCCCATAGTGACATGGCCAAAACTGACCTGCCGCCCACTGTGATATAGCCCCCACAGTGACATGGCAACCAGTGGCCTGTTGCTCACTGTGACATGGCCATCACTGACCTGCTGCACACTGTGACATGGCCCCACAGTGACGTGGCCACTACTGACCTGCTGCACACTGTGACATGGCCCCAACAGTGACATGGCCACTACTGACCCGCTGACCACTGTGACATAGCCCCACAGTGACTTGGGCACCACTGACCTGCTGCCCACTGTGACATGGCCCCCACAGTGACATGGCCACCACTGACCTGCTGCCCACTGTGACATGGCCCCCATAGTGACATGGCCACCAGTGACCTTCTGCCCACTGTGACATGGCCCCCATAGTGACATGGCCACCACTGACCTGCTGCCCACTGTGACATAGCCCCCACAGTGACATGGCAACCAGTGGCCTGTTGCTCACTGTGACATGGCCATCACTGACCTGCTGCACACTGTGACATGGCCCCACAGTGACGTGGCCACTACTGACCTGCTGCCCACTGTGACATGTCCCCCATAGTGACATGGCCACCACTGACCTGCTGCCCACTGTGACATAGCCCCCACAGTGACATGGCAACCAGTGGCCTGTTGCTCACTGTGACATGGCCATCACTGACCTGCTGCACACTGTGACATGACCTAACAGTGACATGGCCACCACTGACCTGCTGCCCAATGTGACATAGCCCCCATAGTGACATGGCCACCATTGACCTGCTGCCCACTGTGACATGGCCCCCATAGTGACATGGCCACCACTGACCTGCTGCCCACTGTTACATGGCCCCCATAGTAACATGGCCACCACTGACCTGCTGCCCACTGTGACATAGCCCCCACAGTGACATGGCAACCAGTGGCCTGTTGCTCACTGTGACATGGCCACCACTGACCTGCTGCAAACTGTGACATGACCTCACAGTGACATGGCCACCACTGACCTGCTGCCCAATGTGACATAGCCCCCATAGTGACATGGCCACCATTGACCTGCTGCCCACTGTGACATGGCCCCCATAATGACATGGCCACCACTGACCTGCTGCCCACTGTGACATAGCCCCCCAGTGACATGGCAACCAGTGGCCTGTTGCTCACTGTGACATGGCCATCACTGACCTGCTGCACACTGTGACATGGCCCCACAGTGCCGTGGCCACTACTGACCTGCTGCCCACTGTGACATGGCCGCCATAGTGACATGGCCACCACTGACCTGCTGCCCAATGTGACATAGCCCCCATAGTGACATGGCCACCATTGACCTGCTGCACACTGTGACATGGCCCCACAGTGACGTGGCCACTACTGACTTGCTGCCCACCGTGACATGGCCCCCATAGTGACATGGCCACCACTGACCTGCTGCCCACTGTGACATAGCCCCCACAGTGACATGGCAACCAGAGGCCTGTTGCTCACTGTGACATGGCCACCACTGACCTGCTGCACACTTTGACATGAACTCACAGTGACATGGCCACCACTGACCTGCTGTCCAATGTGACATAGCCCCCATAGTGACATGGCCACCACTGACCTGCTGCCCACTGTGACATGGCCCCCATAGTGACATGGCCACCACTGACCTGCTGCCCAATGTGACATAGCCCCCATAGTGACATGGCCACCACTGACCTGCTGCCCACTGTGACATAGCCCCATAGTGACATGGCCACCACTGACATGTTGCCCACTGTGACATGGCCCCCACAGTGACATGGCCGCCACTGACCAGCTGCCCACTGTGACATAGCCCCCACAGTGACATGGCAACCAGTGGCCTGTTTCTCACTGTGACATGGCCATCACTGACCTGCTGCACACTGTGACATGGCCCCACAGTGACGTGGCCACTACTGACCTGCTGCCCACTGTGACATGGCCCCCATAGTGACATGGCCACCACTAACCTGCTGCCCAATGTGACATAGCCCCCACAGTGACATGGCAACCAGTGGCCTGTTGCTCACTGTGACATCGCGATCACTGACCTGCTGCACACTGTGACATGACCTAACAGTGACATGGCCACCACTGACCTGCTGCCCAATGTGACATAGCCCCCATAGTGACATGGCCACCATTGACCAGCTGCCCACTGTGACATGGCCCCCATAGTGACATGGCCACCACTGACCTGCTGCCCACTGTTACATGGCCCCCATAGTAACATGGCCACCACTGACCTGCTGCCCACTGTGACATAGCCCCCACAGTGACATGGCAACCAGTGGCCTGTTGCTCACTGTGACATGGCCACCACTGACCTGCTGCAAACTGTGACATGACCTCACAGTGACATGGCCACCACTGACCTGCTGCCCACTGTGACATGGCCCGCATAGTGACATGGCCACCACTGACCAGCTGCCCACTGTGACATGGCCCCCATAGTGACATGGCCACCATTGACCTGCTGCCCACTGTGACATAGCCCCCACAGTGACATGGCAACCAGTGGCCTGTTGCTCACTGTGACATGACCACCACTGTCCTGCTGCACACTGTGACATGGCACCACAGTGACGTGGCCACTACTGACCTGCTGCCCACTGTGACATGGCCCCCATAGTGACATGGCCACCACTGACCAGCTGCCCACTGTGACATGGACCCCATAGTGACATGGCCACCATTGACCTGCTGCCCACTGTGACATAGCCCCCACAGTGACATGGCAACCAGTGGCCTGTTGCTCACTGTGACATGGCCACCACTGTCCTGCTGCACACTGTGACATGGCCCCACAGTGACGTGGCCATTACTGACCTGCTGCCCACTGTGACATGGCTTCCATAGTGACATGTCCACCACTGACCAGCTGCCCACTGTGACATGGCCCCCATAGTGACATGGCCACCACTGACCTGCTGCCCAATGTGACATAGCCCCCATAGTGACATGGCCAGCACTGACCTGCTGCTCACTGTGACATGGCCCCACAGTGACGTGGCCACTACTGACCTGCTGCCCACTGTGACATGGCCCCCATAGTGACATGGCCACCACTGACCTGCCGCCCACTGTGACATGGCCCCCATAGTGACATGGCCAAAACTGACCTGCTGCCCACTGTGACATTGCCCCCACAGTGACATGGCAACCAGTGGCCTGTTGCTAACTGTGACATGGCCATCACTGACCTGCTGCACACTGTAACATGGCCCCACAGTGACGTGGCCACTACTGACCTGCTGCCCACTGTGACATGGCCCCCATAGTGACATGGCCACCACTGACCTGCTGCCCACTGTGACATAGCCCCACAGTGACTTGGGCACCACTGACCTGCTGCCCACTGTGACATGGCCCCCATAGTAACATGGCCACCACTTTCCTGCTGCCCACTGTGACATAGCCCGCACAGTGACATGGCAACCAGTGGCCTGTTGCTCACTGTGACATGGCGATCACTGACCTGCTGCACACTGTGACATGGCCCCACAGTGACTTGGCCACTACTGACATGCTGCCCACTGTGACATGGCCCCCATAGTGACATGGCCACCACTGACAAACTGCCCACTGTGACATGGCCCCCATAGTGACATGGCCACCATTGACCTGCTGCCCACTGCGAAATAGCCCCCACAGTGACACGGCAACCAGTGGCCTGTTGCTCACTGTGACATGGCCATCACTGACCTGCTGCACACTGTGACATGACCTCACAGTGACATGGCCACCACTGACCTGCTGCCCAATGTGACATAGCCCCCATAGTGACATGGCCAGCACTGACCTGCTGCCCACTGTGACATAGCCCCCACAGTGACATGGCAACCAGTGGCCTGTTGCTCACTGTGACATGGCCATCACTGACCTGCTGCCCACTGTGAAATGGCCCCACAGTGACGTGGCCACTACTGACCTGATGCCCACTGTGACATGGCCCCCATAGTGACATGGCCACCACTGACCTGCCGCCCACTGTGACATGGCCCCCATAGTGACATGGCCACCACTGACCTGGTGCCCACTGTGACATAGCCACCACAGTGACATGGCAACCAGTGGCCTGTTGCTCACTGTGACATGGCGATCACTGACCTGCTGCACACTGTGACATGGCCCCACAGTTACGTGGCCACTACTGACCTGCTGCCCACTGTGACATGGCTGCCATAGTGACATGGCCACCACTGACCTGCTGCCCACTGTGACATAGCCCCACAGTGACTTGGGCACCACTGACCTGCCTCCCACTGTGACATGGCCCCCATAGTGACATGGCCACCACTTTCCTGCTGCCCACTGTGACATAGCCCGCACAGTGACATGGCAACCAGTGGCCTGTTGCTCACTGTGACATGGTCACCACTGACCTGCTGCACACTGTGACATGACCTCACAGTGACATGGCAACCAGTGGCCTGTTACTCACTGTGACATGGCCATCACTGACCTGCTGCACACTGTGACATGGCCCCCATAGTGACATGGCCACCACTGACATGCTGCCCACTGTGACATGACCCCACAGTGACATGGCCACCCCTGACCTGCTGCCCACTGTGACATAGCCCCCACAGTGACATGGCAACCAGTGGCCTGTTGCTCACTGTGACATGGTCACCACTGACCTGCTGCACACTGTGACATGACCTCACAGTGACATGGCAACCAGTGGCCTGTTACTCACTGTGACATGGCGATCACTGACCTGCTGCACACTGTGACATGGCCCCAACAGTGACATGGCCACTACTGACCCGCTGACCACTGTGACATAGCCCCACAGTGACTTGGGCACCACTGACCTGCTGCCCACTGTGACATAGCACCCACAGTGACATGGCAACCAGTGGCCTGTTGCTCACTGTGACATGGCCATCACTGACCTGCTGCACACTGTGACATGGCCCCACAGTGACGTGGCCACTACTGACATACTGCCCACTGTGACATGGCCCCTATAGTGACATGGCCACCACTGACCGGCTGCCCACTGTGACATGACCTCACAGTGACATGGCCACCACTGACCTGCTGCCCACTGTGACATGGCCCCCATAGTGACATGTCCAGCACTGACCTGCTGCCCACCGTGACATGGCCCCCAAAGTGACATGGCCACCACTGACCCGCTGACCACTGTGACATAGCCCCACAGTGACTTGGGCACCACTGATCTGCTGCCCACTGTGACATGGCCCCCATAGTGACATGGCCACCACTGACCTGCTGCCCACTGTGACATAGCCCCACAGTGACTTGGGCACCACTGACCTGCTGCCCACTGTGACATGGCCCCCATAGTGACATAGCCATCACTGACCTGCTGCCCACTGTGACATAGCCCCCACAGTGACATGGCAACCAGTGGCCTGTTGCTCACTGTGACATGGCCATCACTGAACTGCTGCACACTGTGACATGGCCCCACAGTGACGTGGCCACTACTGACCTGCTGCCCACTGTGACATGGCCCCCATAGTGACATGGCCACCACTGACATGCTGCCCACTGTGACATGGCCCCCACAGTGACATGGCCACCCCTGACCTGCTGCCCACTGTGACATAGCCCCCACAGTGACATGGCAACCAGTGGCCTGTTGCTCACTGTGACATGGCCACCACTGACCTGCTGCCCACTGTGACATGGCCCCCATAGTGACATGGCCACCATTGACCTGCTGCCCACTGTTACATGGCCCCCATAGTGACATGGCCAGCACTGACCTGCTGCCCACAGTGACATAGCCCCCACAGTGACATGGCAACCAGTGGCCTGTTGCTCACTGTGACATGGCCACCACTGACCTGCTGCACACTGTGACATGACCTCACAGTGACATGGCCACCACTGACCTGCTGCCCACTGTGACATGGCCCCCATAGTGACATGGCCACCACTGACCTGCTGCCCACTGTGACATAGCCCCCACAGTGACATGGCAACCAGTGGCCTGTTGCTCACTGTGACATGGCCACCACTGTCCTGCTGCACACTGTGACATGACCTTACAGTGACATGGCCACCACTGACCTGCTGCCCACTGTGACATGGCCCCCATAGTGACATGGCCACTATTGACCTGCTGCCCACTGTGACATGGCCCCCATAGTGACATGGCCACCACTGACCTGCTGCCCACTGTGACATGGCCCCCATAGTGACATGGCCACCACTGACCTGCTGCCCAAAGTGACATAGCCCCCATAGTGACATGGCCACCATTGACCTGCTGCCCACTGTGACATGGCCCCCATAGTGACATGGCCAAAACTGACCAGCTGCCCACTGTGACATAGCCCCCACAGTGACATGGCAACCAGTGGCCTGTTGCTCACTGTGACATGGCCACCACTGACCTGCTGCCCACTGTGACATGGCCCCCATAGTGACATGGCCACCATTGACCTGCTGCCCACTGTGACATGGCCCCCATAGTGACATGGCCACCACTGACCTGCTGCACACTGTGACATGACCTCACAGTGACATGGCCACCACTGACCTGCTGCCCAATGTGACATAGCCCCCATAGTGACATGGCCACCATTGACCTGCTGCCCACTGTGACATGGCCCCCATAGTGACATGGCCACCACTGACCTGCTGCCCACTGTGACATAGCCCCCACAGTGACATGGCAACCAGTGGCATGTTGCTCACTGTGACATGGCCACCACTGTCCTGCTGCACACTGTGACATGACCTCACAGTGACATGGCCACCACTGACCTGCTGCCCACTGTGACATGGCCCCCATAGTGACATGGCCACCATTGACCTGCTGCCCACTGTGACATGGCCCCCATAGTGACATGGCCACCACTGACCTGCTGCCCAAAGTGACATAGCCCCCATAGTGACATGGCCACCATTGACCTGCTGCCCACTGTGACATGGCCCCCATAGTGACATGGCCAAAACTGACCAGCTGCGCACTGTGACATAGCCCCCACAGTGACATGGCAACCAGTGGCCTGTTGCTCACTGTGACATGTCCACCACTGTCCTGCTGCACACTGTGACATGACCTCACAGTGATATGGCCACCACTGACCTGCTGCCCACTGTGACATGGCCGCCATAGTGACATGGCCACCACTGACCTGCTGCCCACTGTGACATGGCCCCCATAGTGACATGGCCACCACTGTCCTGCTGCACACTGTGACATGACCTCACAGTGACATGGCCACCACTGACCTGCTGCCCAATGTGACATAACCCCCATAGTGACATGGCCACCATTGACCTACTGCCCACTGTGACATGGCCCCCATAGTGACATGGCCACCACTGACCTGCTGCCCACTGTGACATGGCCCCCATAGTGACATGGCCACCACTGACCTGCTGCCCACTGTGACATGGCCCCCATAGTGACATGGCCACCACTGACCTGCTGCCCACTGTGACATAGCCCCCACAGTGACATGGCAACCAGTGGCCTGTTGCTCACTGTGACATGGCCACCACTGTCTTGCTGCACACTGTGACATGAACTCACAGTGACATGGCCACCACTGACCTGCTGCCCACTGTGACATGGCCCCCATAGTGACATGGCCACCATTGACCTGCTGCCCACTGTGACATGTCCCCCATAGTGACATGGCCACCACTGACCTGCTGTCCACTGTGACATGGCCCCCACAGTGACATGGCAACCAGTGGCCTGTTGCTCACTGTGACATGGCCACCACTGTCCTGCTGCACACTGTGACATGACCTCACAGTGACATGGCCACCACTGACCTGCTGCCCACTGTGACATGGCCCCCATAGTGACATGGCCACCATTGACCTGCTGCCCACTGTGACATGGCCCCCATAGTGACATGGCCACCACTGACCTGCTGCCCACTGTGACATGGCCCCCATAGTGACATAGCCACCATTGACCTGCTGCCCACTGTGACATGGCCCCCATAGTGACATGGCCACCATTGACCTGCTGCCCACTGTGACATGGCCCTCATAGTGACATGGCCACCACTGACCTGCTGCCCACTGTGACATGACCTCACAGTGACATGGCCACCACTGACCTGCTGCCCAATGTGACATAGCCCCCATAGTGACATGGCCACCATTGACCTGCTGCCCACTGTGACATGGCCCCCATAGTGACATGGCCACCACTGACCTGCTGCCCACTGTGACATAGCCCCCACACTGACATGGAAACCTGTGGCCTGTTGCTCACTGTGACATGGCCCCAACAGTGACATGGCCACTACTGACCCGCTGACCACTGTGACATGGCCCCACAGTGACGTGGCCACCACTGACCTGCTGCCCACTGTGACTGGCCACCACAGTGACATGGCCACCAGTGGACGGTTGCTCATTGTGGCATGGTCACAACTGACCTGCTGCCCACTGTGACATGGCCCCCATAGTGACATGGCCACAACTGACCTGCTGCCCACTGTGACATAGCCCCCACAGTGACATGGCAACCAGTGGCCTGTTGCTCACTGTGACATGGCCACCACTGACCTGCTGCACACTGTGACATGACCTCACAGTGACATGGCCACCACTCACCTGCTCCCCACTGTGACATGACCCCACAGTGACATGGCCACCACTGACCTGCTGCCCACTGTGACTGACCACCACAGTGACATGGCCACCAGTGGACTGTTGCTCATTGTGACATGGTCTCAACTGATCTGCTGCCCACTGTGACATGACCTCACAGTGACATGGCCACCACTGACCCGCTGACCACTGTGACATGGCCCCCACAGTGACATGGCCACCACTGACCTGCTCCCCACTGTGACATGTCCCATACAGTAACATGATCACTACTGACATGCTGCCCACTGTCACATGGCCCCACAGTGACGTGGCCACCACTGACCTGCTGCCCACTGTGACTGGCCACCACAGTGACATGGCCACCAGTGGACTGTTGCTCATTGTGACATGGCCACAACTGATCTGCTGCCCACTGTGACATGACCTCACAGTGACATGGCCACCACTGACCCTCTGACCACTTTGACATGGCCCCCACAGTGACATGGCCACCACTGACCCGCTGACCACTGTGACATGGCCCCCACAGTGACATGGCCACCACTGACATGCTGCCCACTGTGACATGGCCCCCATAGTGACATGGCCACCACTGACCTGCTGCCCACTGTGACATGGCCCCCATAGTGACATGTCCACAACTGACCTGCTGCCCACTGTGACATAGCCCCCACAGTGACATGGCAACCAGTGGCCTGTTGCTCACTGTGACATGGCCACCACTGACCTGCTGCCCACTGTGACATAGCCCCCATAGTGACATGGCCACCACTGACCTGCTGCCTACTGTGACGTGGCCCGCATTGTGACATGGCCACCACTGACCTGCTGCCCACTATGACATGGCCCCCACAGTGACATGGCCACAACTGACCTGCTGCCCACTGTGACATTGCCGACACAGTGACATGGCAACCAGTGGCCTGTTGCTCATTGTGACATGGTCTCAACTGATCTGCTGCCCACTGTGACATGACCTCACAGTGACATGGCCACCACTGACCCGCTGACCACTGTGACATGGCCCCCACAGTGACATGGCCACCACTGACCTGCTCCCCACTGTGACATGTCCCATACAGTAACATGATCACTACTGACATGCTGCCCACTGTCACATGGCCCCACTGTCACGTCCCGCTCAGACGAGGGGGACAAGTGACTCAGATTCGCAAATTCCCAATGGAGCGGACAACAAGTCTCCAAGTCTAAACATTTATTAACTACTCACAATGTACTAATTAAACACACGATAGTTGGCTAAGTATATAGCAAGTTGTGGCAAGCAATATAATATGCCTTGCATTGCTTAATAGGAAAGGGAAAAGAGGGAGATAGAGGGAATGGGGAAACACAGATCACCGGTCTGGGTTTCTGCGCTGATCCCGCCACCGAGGGTTCCGGGAGGCACAGGAGACATCCGTCTTTTTCGCTGGCATCAGTCTTCTTCGCTTCACTGCACTCTCTCTCCTCGGGGCGCCCCCCCCCCCCTGCCCCCTCCCTTCTTGATTTATACCCACTTTCCTTGGGCCCATCCCCTAGGTCGACCCCCATACCTACGTATCCCATGTACGGGGAGGGGTGAGGTATTTCATGGGATGATGTAATTAGCATGATCATGTTAGCCCTCGTTAGCATATTGAGGGGTGTTAACTTTAATATGCATTTTGTGGATAATGAAGCAAAGGTCATTCACCGGACAGATGGCCCTTGAAGTTTTGGTTATTCTGGCAGCCTTATCAGCTTCGACCTCCACAGAATGCACCCTGTGACTCATAGTTTTGTCTTGCGAGTGTTTGAGGCATTTCTTCGATCAGCCTCAACTTTTGCTTTCTCAGGCTGCTTTTCTTAGTTTCTCACAGGCCTGGTTTCTCGTCTCTCACATCCCACCCCGTGACTCAAACACTCCAAGTTCTTCTTTGACCATTGTGATCCCAAAATGTATAGGGAAAAGGAAGACAGAAGGTCTAACAGCTGCAAGGCATACCATTAAAAGCAAAAATTTGCGTAATATCACAATACTAATATTTACAAGCCATCTTCCCCACCCCGTGAGTCCTGAGGATCCCAGTGATGTGACCCATGACCCAGGGTTCCATCCATCAAACTAGTCCATCAGTCAATAAAAAGGTTCTCGCTTCCCGTTGTTGATCATCTTCATCATGGCACGGTCTCCTCTATAGAGGTGGTGGCATTGTGGATGATGATATAGTATTCTCCCTCAGTTAGATTCAGCACACTGCACAGTCCATGTTCCTTCAGCAATGCTAGCCAGATTCTGCAACGTCATCTTAGATGCTTGTTGGGTCTGCACCTTTAATTCCTTAAAGGCATATCTTGTTAGTACATATAATTGCTAAGTTAAATTTTCTAAAACTATTTGAGGTTACACAATGACATTATCAGGTCTATAAGGATTTAAATGGGAATACAATTTAATATTCAGGTACAATTCATTAATGCTTAATTTGTGGGATCAGACCCCTTCAACGAGTCTTTGATGACTGCATCTTGCTGTTGATGGATGTGGTGTTGTCAGGACCACATCCAGTTATATGAGTGAGCACTGTAATCTGTTTGGTATTTGCAAGCACCAGTTTGCAGTCACAGGTGGCTCACAGGCTTCCTTTATTTTGGAGGTGATTCCCAATAAGGTAACTTAAGGCACAACTCCAGGTTAACCTTCTAATAAGTGAACTCATTAAATGTACCTGTAAAATTTCCTGGATTGTTGATTGTAATTGATTGGCAATGATTTATTCCACACTCAGCAGGTATGATTCCACAAATTATATAATAATGTAAGCAGATTACAAATAATAACTAGCCAATAATGCCTACAACCATTGAAAGTGCTAAAAGTAACATAGGTCTCCTGTTGTCCAGGATCAATGCCCTGTAAAACACATATATACATGACAAAACAATGATGGTTAGAAAGAAGGGACAATCCACCTGGTATTGATGCGGTATTCTTTCCCATGGGCATCAGTAGCCACCCATGAACAAATATTGATGGGAGTTTTTAGGGTTAGGGGTACTTGCCCCACAGTGGGCAAGTCTACTAGAACAGGTTGTCCAGGATAATGGAGCGGGTTTGCAGGGTCTTTAGTCTCTTTTTTCCTGGCGAGTATGGACAGAGGCTTAGGACAGAATGCGGTAAGTCGTGGGCGCCCATTAATTCCCCACCGGCTGTTTATCTTCATTACTGCTTCTGGCACCCGTTGTGGTCATCCTGGTTCGAGGGGTTTTAGGGCCTGCTTTAGAAGTCCATTGGTGCGTTCCACAATTCTATTTGCTTGGGGATAGTATGGAGTATGGAAAATCCACTGAATTCCTTCATCTTGAGCCCACTCCTGAACCACCCCGGCAGTAAAGTGACTACCGTTGTCTGATTGGATCGATTTGGGCTTAGGCAAGTAGCTAAACCAACGTTTTAACCCCTTCACCATATTTTCTGTAGTTGCTCGAGATACAGCTTCTGCTTGAGTTAGGCCTGATACTATTTCCACCCCCACCAATACATAACGTTTTCCCTCAGAGAGCCGGAAAGGGCCAATATAATCCACCTGCCAGGTGTCCCATAGTCCCTTGTTGTCCCTTAGGTGTAGGGGTTGGTCCTTAAGAGGGTTGTGCTCTCCCAGCCGAGTACGACATAGACTACATGCTGAAATAATGGTATTGCACAATTCCCTGGTTACGGACCATCCCCTGCTTATCGCTTCTTTAAACAAATCTTTGCTTCCTGAATGACCCCGCTTTACATGCAGCCATTCCAGTAAGTGTTCCCATTTCTCCTCCTCACCTTCTGTAGCAGTTCTCATCAAACGAGTCGTTGAATCCACCTGGTTGTTTAGCAGGTGGGCAGGGTGATTTCCTGACTGGTGTGCAGCAACTCATCCTACTAAAAAGGACTTCCGTTTTGCAATGTTTAAGATTTCCTCCCACTTTTCACGCTGCCACACTGGTACCCGATTTACTTCCCAGTGGTTTTGTTCCCAAAATGTAAGCCATTCGGTACATCCCTTGAATACGGCATAGGAGTCTGTGTAAATAAATACTGGTTCTGTAGTCTCAGCTTCTTTAACAATCACGCTCCATACCGCTGTTAACTCTCCCACCTGAGCACTTCCCTCACCCTCTGTTATGATTCGGTCCCCCGAGTCAACATGCAGTGCTACTGCTCGGTATTTCCATACCTTTCCCTCTCTTCTAGAAGATGCATCGGTGAACCATACATTCTTTAGATGGGTTTCAAATGGGGGAGCAGGTTTTATGTATGAGGGAGGAGGTTCAGGGTGGTCAGAAGGTGGATCTTGTATTTTGAGCACTTTAGGTGCCCCCTCCTCTATCTGATATGTGTGGCAGTAATGATCTAATTGTGCATACCACTTCCTCACTGTGTCTCGCTGCGCAACCCCCACAGGAGGGGGGGTTCCGGCCAGTACTGGTTTCAGGACCTTAAAGGGTCCTCGTAGAATGATTAGTTGCTGCTGTATGATTTTTTCAGCTTCCTGCAAAGCTAGGGTAACCACAAAAAGACCCTTCTCCCAGATCGAGTAACGCTTTTCTGCATCTTTGAAACTGCGCGAATGAAACCCTATAGGGCGAGTGGTACCCTCCGGCCCACGTTGCCACATATGTATGGATAGTCCATGAATTGCAAAACCCCACTCAATTTGGAATGGATCTGTTGGATGTATCGGCCCTAAAGCCTGATATACTCCAGCCTCAAAGATTAACAGCTTTAAGGCTTCTTCACGGACAGGAGTCCAGTCCCAAGTAGCCCTTTTGCGTGTTAAATCATATAAAGGACGAGCTATGATGGAAAAATCGGGAATATGTTTCCTCCAAAATACCAGCAAGCCTAAGGCATGTTGCAGCTCCTTCTTATTTTCAGGGCTCTTTACTTCTTCCAGGGTAGTTAAAGTTTCTGGGGGAATACACACTGTTCCTCCCCGCCACCAAATACCCAGAAACTTTACCTCAGAGGATGGGAGTTGTACCTTTTCAGCTGGAATTTGGAGCCCTAAATTTTCTAGGTGGGTGATTATCTCTGTCTGGGTCTGTCCCACTGCAGCAGCATCAGAGCCACCAATCAGAACATCGTCAATATATTGATATATCCTGACCCCTTCCCTTGGAGGGATTTGAGCAAGCTCCTGTGCTAGTGCATAATGAGCGATGGTCGGCGAATGGCAGTATCCCTGGGGGAGACGTGTAAAAGTAAATTGCACGCCTTCCCATGTAAAGGCAAAGCGATCTCTGTCTGCCTCCTGTATGGGGACCATAAAGAACATATCTTTCACATCAATAGTTGCTAAGATCTGGTGGGCTTGTTCCTGTATGGTTGCAATCAGTTCAGCTATGTTAGGTACTGCAGCTGTTAGAGGACCTGTATTGGCATTTAATCGCTGATAGTCAATTGTCAGACACCACTTTCCGTTAGGTTTACGGACTGGCCACACTGGGGAATTATAGGGTGAGTGAGTTGGAACGATTATCCCTTGCTCCCGCAGCTCTGCTATTACCAGAGTGATCCCCTCCCTTGCACCTAACGGTAAGGCGTAAGGTTTCACATTAACAGTTTTAGAAGGAGGAAGCGCAGGCGCTTGCTGTAGAAGTCTTATAGAGGCAGTTGGGGACCCAAATTTCCATTCCCTTCCTTTTGAATCCACCCAGGCTTGTCCCTTCAATAGGTCAAGTCCCAGGATATTTGTGGGGAAATTTCCCAGGATCATCATAGCCTCTGTTGCAGTTTCATTCCCAGGTAACCAGCATTTCACCCGAGCAGTCGGCTGTGGCTTAGAGTCCCCGAAAACATCTGTAACCCAGATCTGCTTTTTGTCAGCAATTATGCCATTCCGCTTGGCAACCTCAGTTTGGAGTGCTGAAATCTGAGCACCCGTATCTACTAGAAACGTAACTGGAGTTTTAAAGGGACCGAGCGGAAAGGTAATCAACAAGTCTCCTTTAGTATTCTCTGTGAGCCTCCTTAAGTGGACCCACCCGCCATCCCCCGGCTCACTTACTGGGGATGGCGCATCCAGTTTCCCGACCCTAAATCAATCAAGTCTTCTTCAGGGGCAGTTGGTGTTTGAGAAGCAATTACCACCATCTCGTTAGTTTCCAGCTCTGTCCCTCCCTTTTCTCGAAAGGTCCGCTCGGTTGGGGGGGGCAGCTTTCTTTTGTCTTTCCAGGCTCGAATGAGCTTTTCTAAAACTGTAGTACGCATACCATCCATTAACTCTCGGGGAATCCCCTGTCTAATTCCCTCAGTCCACAAGAGGTTTCTCTTTGCTCTTAAAACTTGCGGAGGGGAAGGAGGCGGATTTTCCTGCTGTTCCACTCTGCGTACCGAGGGCTTAGGTTTACCCGTTCCCCTGGTAAGGCCCATTCTCCGGCCATAATTTATTAAGTCCTGAGCTATCTCTCCCCAGGTCATGGCTTCTCCCCCCACCCGTCTCCCCCCTCGCGGGGCTAATGCATTCCGCAAACGATCTTGTAATTGTACTGCATGTGATTTCAAAGAGTCCGGCAAACCCCGAATCAGGGGAGTCATTTGATCAGGGTTAGCAATTAATAGCATTGGGGAAGGCTGCTGCGGAACCAAACGCCTGTCATGCATTAATTGGAGACAAGCAGCCTTCTGCAGACTTTCAGTCAAATGATTTACGGTTGGGGTCTCAATACATACTGGATCCCCCCTTTCCAAGGGGTCCAGACCCCCAGCCCAATAAGCAGCTCATTGAGTTAATGACCACGGCTCTCTCTGGTCATCAGTAGCTAAGAAAACCCCTGGCCCCCAGTATCCCTGGGCCTCATCTTCTGATAACAAAATTCGGTCGCCACCAGTCAAAGATACCCTCCACACGTATTCAGTCTCAGTTTCCTGAGCTAGTCTGGTATATTTCTCCTGAATTTTTGCAAGCTCAGTCGCTGGATATGGTGTAGTTCGAATGGTGACCTGCGGAGCTCTTCCACCCTGACCCTCGGTGGTCTCCGTTTTAATTAATGGTCTTAAATTTGCCCCCTCATTTTCGGGGTAAAAAATTTCTCGGCTTATCTCTAAATCCTTTGTTGGATACAAGGGTCTGGCTGCTGCTTTTGCCAGACTCGTAACTCCCTGTTCACTATCCGGAACAGAGCCGAAATCTGTCCGGTTGCAGGTTTCTTGTTCATTCCCCTCTTTTTCGGACCGTGAGATTTTTTCTCGGTCCAAGGCATCTAACAGAGCCATGTGAAATCGCTGAGAGGTGTTACGCTCATCAGCTAATTGGCTTTTCAGAACTTCAGTTTGCTCTTGCCAGAGTTTAGCTTTTTGTTCAGTAACTTTACGTTCCTCAACCAATTGATCCTGGAGAGCTTTTACCAGATCTTGTAAGGATTTGATCATTTCCCCTTCTAATTGTTTCTTAACATGTTTATCTTTTTGGGCTGCAGTCAGTGCTGCCCCTAATACAGCGCACACTACAGCTTTTCCTTTGCCTGGTCGCGACCCTTGCACCCCCGCAAGTGCACTGATATAGCTTGCCACTGCTTCTGGATTATGCCAATTATCGTGGGCCCAAACCTCTACTAAATGAGGAGGACAAGCCTTATACTCCTTCAGTTTCTCAAAAATAGGGGAGCAGTCAAGCACCGACATTTCCTGGCCAGTCATGGCTTGCCACTGCTCGAACCTCTCCTGGCTTAGAGCTGAGAGGTCACTTCCCAATTCTCCCTGTCCTTATCGGATAGAGAATCGGTATCCCTCCGACCCTTTCCCAGCGTATAGCTGAGGGGCCAATTCCCAGTTCTCCCTGTCCGAGTTGGTCGGATAGAGAACCAGTATCTCATAAGACTTTCCGACACCGAAGAGGATCCTGCCGACTACGCCAATTTTAATGTCACGTCCCGCTCAGACGAGGGGGACAAGTGACTCAGATTCGCAAATCCCCAATGGAGCGGACAACAAGTCTCCAAGTCTAAACATTTATTAACTACTCACAATGTACTAATTGAACACACGATAGTTGGCTAAGTATATAGCAAGTTGTGGCAAGCAATATAATATGCCTTGCATTGCTTAATAGGAAAGGGAAAAGAGGGAGATAGAGGGAATGGGGAAACACAGATCACCGGTCTGGGTTTCTGCGCTGATCCCGCCACCGAGGGTTCCGGGAGGCACAGGAGACATCCGTCTTTTTTGCTGGCATCCGTCTTCTTCGCTTCACTGCACTCTCTCTCCTGGGGCCCACCACCCCCCCCACCCCCCCTTCTTGATTTATACCCACTTTCCTTGGGTCCATCCCCTAGGTCGACCCCCATACCTACGTATCCCATGTACGGGGAGGGGTGAGGTGTTTCATGGGATGATGTAATTAGCATGATCATGTTAGCCCTCGTTAGCATATTGAGGGGTGTTAACTTTAATATGCATTTCGTGGATAATGAAGCAAAAGTCATTCACCGGACAGATGGCCCTTGAAGTTTTGGCCAGGTGCACCAGAGCAGAGCCGTCCTGTCTTCACAGGGCTCCTTCCTCCAGTCCCATCTTGTGTTATTCGGGCAGCCTTATCAGCTTCGACCTCCACAGAATGCACCCTGTGACTCATAGTTTTGTCTTGCGAGTGTTTGAGGCATTTCTTTGATCAGCCTCAACTTTTGCTTTCTCAGGCTGTTTTTCTTAGTTTCTCACAGGCCTGGTTTCTCGTCTCTCACACATGGCCCCCATAGTGACATGCCCACCACTGACCTGCTGCCCACTGTGACATAGCCCCCACAGTGACATGGCAACCAGTGGCCTGTTACTCACTGTGACATGGCCCCACAGTGATGTGGCCACTACTGACCTGCTGCCCACTGTGACATGGCCCCCATAGTGACATGGCCAGCACTGACCTGCTGCCCACTGTGACATGGCCCCCATAGTGACATGGCCACCACTGACCTGCTGCCCACTGTGACATGGCCCCCATAGTGACATGGCCAAAACTGACCTGCTGCCCACTGTGACATAGCCCCCACAGTGACATGGCAACCAGTGGCCTGTTGCTCACTGTGACATGGCCACCACTGACCTGCTGCCCACTGTGAAATGACCTCACAGTGACATGGCCACCACTGATCCGCTGACCACTGTAACATGGCCCCCATAGTGACATGGCCACCACTGACCCGTTGACCACTCTGACATAGCCCCCACAGTGACATGGCAACCACTGACCTGCTCCCCACTGTGACATGTCCCATACAGTAACATGATCACTACTGACATGCTGCCCACTGTCAGATGGCCCCACAGTGACGTGGCCACCACTGACCTGCTGCCCACTGTGACTGGTCACCACAGTGACATGGCCACCAGTGGACTGTTGCTCATTGTGACATGGCCACAACTGATCTGCTGTCCACTGTGACATGACCTCACAGTGACATGGCCACCACTGACCCGCTGACCACTGTAACATGGCCCCCACAGTGACATGGCCACCACTGACTCGCTGACCACTGTGACATGGCCCCCACAGTGACATGGCCACAACTGACCTGCTGCCCACTGTGACATTGCCGCCACAGTGACATGGCAACGAGTGGCCTTTTTCTCACTGTGACATGGCCACCACTGACCTGCTGCCCACTGTGAAATGACCTCACAGTGACATGGCCACCACTGATCCGCTGACCACTGTAACATGGCCCCCATAGTGACATGGCCACCACTGACCCGTTGACCACTCTGACATAGCCCCCACAGTGACATGGCCACCACTGACCTGCTCCCCACTGTGACATGTCCCATACAGTAACATGATCACTACTGACATGCTGCCCACTGTCACATGGCCCCACAGTGACGTGGCAACCACTGACCTGCTGCCCACTGTGACTGGCCACCACAGTCACATGGCCACCAGTGGACTGTTGCTCATTGTGACATGGCCACAACTGATCTGCTGCCCACTGTGACATGACCTCACAGTGACATGACTACCACTGACACTCTGACCACTTTGACATAGCCCCCACAGTGAAATGGCCACCACTGACGCGCTGACCACTGTGACATGGCCCCCACAGTGACATGGCCACCACTGACCTGCTGACCACTGTGACATGGCCCCCATAGTGACATGGCCACAACTGACCTGCTGCCCACTGTGACATAGCCCCCACAGTGACATGGCAACCAGTGGCCTGTTGCTCACTGTGACATGGCCACCACTGAACTGCTGCACACTGTGACATGACCTCACAGTGACATGGCCACCACTGTCCTGCTCCCCACTGTGACATGTCCCATACAGTAACATGATCACTACTGACATGCTGCCCACTGTCACATGGCCGCACAGTGACGTGGCCACCACTGACCTGCTGCCCACTGTGAATGGCCACCACAGTGACATGGCCACCAGTGGACTGTTGCTCATTGTGACATGGCCACAACTGATCTGCTGCCCACTGTAACATGACCTCACAGTGACATGGCCACCACTGACCCTCTGACCACACTGACATGGCCCTCACAGTGACATGGCCACCACGGACCCGCTGACCACTGTGACATGGCCCCCACAGTGACATGGCCACCACTGACCTGCTGCCCACTGTGACATGGTCCCCATAGTGACATGGCCACCACTGACCTGCTGCCCACTGTGACATGACCTCACAGTGACGTGGCCACCACTGACCTGCTGCCCACTGTGACATTGCCGCCACAGTGACATAGCAACCAGGGGCCTCTTGCTCACTGTGACATGGCCACCACTGACCTGCTGCACACTGTGAAATGACCTCACAGTGACATGGCCACCACTGATACGCTGACCACTGTAACATGGCCCCCATAGTGACATGGCGACCACTGACCCGTTGACCACTCTGACATAGCCCCCACAGTGACATTGCCACCACTGACCCGCTGACCACTGTGACATGGACCCCATAGTTACATGGCCACCACTGACCTGCTGCCCACTCTGACATGTCCCATACAGTAACATGATCACTACTGACATGCTGCCCACTGTCACATGGCCCCACAGTGACGTGGCAACAACTGACCCGATGACCACTGTGACATGGCCCCCACAGTGACATGGCCACCACTGACATGCTGCCCACTGTGACATGGCCCCCATAGTGACATGGCCACCACTGACCTGCTGACCACTGTGACATGGCCCCCACAGTGACATGGCCACAACTGACCTGCTTCCCACTGTAACATGTCCCCCACAGTGACCTGGCAACCAGTGGCCTGTTGCTCACTGTGACATGGCCACCACTGAACTGCTGCACACTGTGAAATGACCTCACAGTGACATGGCCACCACTGTCCTGCTCCCCACTGTGACATGTCCCATACACTAACACGATCACTACTGACATGCTGCCCACTGTCACATGGCCCCACAGTGACGTGGCCACCACTGACCTGCTGCCCACTGTGACTGACCACCACAGTGACATGGCCACCAGTGGACTGTTGCTCATTCTGACATGGCCACAACTGATCTGATGCCCACTGTGACATGACCTCACAGTGACATGGCCACCACTGACCCTCTGACCACTTTGACCTGGCCCCCACAGTGACATGGCCACCACTGACCCGCTGACCACTGTGAAATGGCCCCCACAGTGACATGGCCACCACTGACCTGCTGTCCACTATGACATGGCCCCCACAGTGACATGGCCACAACTGACCTGCTGCCCACTGTGACATTGCCGCCACAGTGACATGGCAACCAGGCGCCTGTTGCTCACTGTGACATGGCCACCACTGACCTGCTGCACACTGTGACATGACCTCACAGTGACATGACCACCACTGACCTGCTCCCCACTGTGACAAGTCCCATACAGTAACATGATCACTACTGACATGCTGCCCACTGTCACATGGCCCCACAGTGACGTGGCCACCACTGATTCCTGCCCACTGTGACTGGCCACCACAGTGACATCGCCACTAGTGGACTGTTGCTCATTGTGACATGGCCACAACTGATCTGCTGCCCACTGTGAAATGACCTCACAGTGACATGGCCACCACTGACCCTCTGACCACTTTGACATGGCCCCAACAGTGACATGGCCACCACTGACCCGCTGACCACTGTGACATGGCCCCCATAGTTACATGGCCACCACTGACCTGCTGCCCACTGTGACATGGCCCCCATAGTGACATGGCCACCACTGACCTGCTGCCCACTGTGACATGGCCCCCATAGTTACATGGTCACAACTGACCTGCTGCCCACTGTGACATAGCCCCCACAGTGACATGGCCACCAGTGGACTGTTGCTCATTGTGACATGCCCACAACTGATCTGCTGCCCACTGTGACATGACCTCACAGTGACATGGCCACCACTGAACCGCTGACCGCTGTGACATGGCCCCCACAGTGACATGGCCACCACTGACCTGCTGTCCACTATGACATTGCCTCCACAGTGACATGGCCACCACTGACCTGCTGCCCACTGTGACATGGCCCCCATAGTGACATGGCCACCACTGACCTGCTGCCCACAGTGACATGGCCCCCATAGTGACATGGCCACCACTGACCCGCTGACCACTGTGACATGGCCCCCATAGTGACATGGCCACCACTGACCTGCTGCCCACTGTGACATGGCCCCCATAGTGACATGGCCACAACTGACCTGCTGCCCACTGTGACATAGCCCCCACAGTGACATGGCCACAACTGACCTGCTGCCCACTGTGACATAGCCCCCACAGTGACATGGCAACCAGTGGCCTGTTGCTCACTGTGACATAGCCACCACTGACCTGCTGCACACTGTGACATGACCTCACAGTGACATGTCCGCCACTGTCCTGCTCCCCACTGTGACATGTCCCATACAGTAACATGATCACTACTGACATGCTGCCCACTGTCAGATGGCCCCACAGTGACGTGGCCACCACTGACCTACTGCCCACTGTGACTGGTCACCACAGTGACATGGCCACCAGTGGACTGTTGCTCGTTGTGACATGGCCACAACTGATCTGCTGCCCACTGTGACATGACCTCACAGTGACATGGCCACCACTGACCCGCTGACCGCTGTGACATGGCCCCCACAGTGACATGGCCACCACTGACCTGCTGCCCACTGTGACATGGCCCCCATAGTGACATGGCCACCACTGACCTGCTGCCCACTGTGACATGGCCCCCATAGTGACATGGCCACAACTGACCTGCTGCCCACTGTGACATGTCCCCCACAGTGACATGGCAACCAGTGGCCTGTTGCTCAATGTGACATGGCCACCACTGACCTGCTGGCCACTGTGACATGACCTCACAGTGACATGGCCACCACTGACCTCCTCCCAACTGTTACATGTCCATACAGTAACATGATCACTACTGACATGCTGCCCACTGTCACATGGCCCCACAGTGACGTGGCCACCACTGACCTGCTGCCCACTGTGACTGGCCACCACAGTCACATGGCCACCAGTGGACTGTTGCTCATTGTGACATGGCCACAACTGATCTGCTGCCCACTGTGACATGACCTCACAGTGAAATGGCCACCACTGACCCTCTGACCACTGTGACATGGCCCCCACAGTGACATGGCCACCACTGACTCACTGACCACTGTGACATGGCCCCCACAGTGACATGGCCACCACTGACCTGCTGTCCACTATGACATGGCCCCCACAGTGACATGGCCACAACTAACCTGCTGCCCACTGTGTCATTGCTGCCACTGTGACATGGCAACCAGTGGCCTGTTGCTCACTGTGACATGGCCAGCACTGACCTGCTGCACACTGTGACATGACCTCACAGTGACATGGCCACCACTGTCCTGCTCCCCACTGTGACATGTCCCATACAGTAACATGATCACTACTGACATGTTGCCCACTGTGTAATGGCCCCACAGTGACGTGGCCACCACTGACCTGCTGCCCACTGTGACTGGCCACCACAGTGACATGGCCACCAGTGGACTGTTGCTCATTGTGACATGGCCACAACTGATCTGCTGCCCACTGTGACATGACCTCACAGTGACATGGCCACCACTGACCCGCTGACCGCTGTGACATGGCCCCCACAGTGACATGGCCACCACTGACCTGCTGCCCACTGTGACATGGCCCCCATAGTGACATGGCCATCACTGACCTGCTGCCCACTGTGACATGGCCCCCATAGTGACATGGCCACAACTGACCTGCTGCCCACTGTGACATGTCCCCCACAGTAACATGGCAACCAGTGGCCTGTTGCTCACTGTGACATGGCCACCACTGACCTGCTGACCACTGTGACATGACCTCACAGTGACATGGCCACCACTGACCTGCTCCCCACTGTGACAAGTCCCATACAGTAACATGATCACTACTGACATGCTGCCCACTGTCACATGGCCCCACAGTGACGTGGCCACCACTGATTGCTGCCCACTGTTACTGGCCACCACAGTGACATGGCCACCAGTGGAATGTTGCTCATTGTGACATGGCCACAACAGATCTGCTGCCCACTGTGAAATGACCTCACAGTGACATGGGCACCACTGACCCGCTGACCGCTCTGACATAGCACCCACAGCGACATGGCCACAACTGACCTGCTGCCCACTGTGACATTGCCGCCACAGTGACATGGCAACCAGTGGCCTGTTGCTCACTGTGACATGGCCACCACTGACCTGATGCACACTGTGACATGACCTCACAGTGACATGGCCACCACTGACCTGCTCCCCACTGTGACATGTCCCATACAGTAACATGATCAATACTGACATGCTGCCCACTGTCACATGACCTCACAGTGACGTGGCCACCACTGACCTGCTGCCCACTGTGACTGGCCACCACAGTGACATGGCCACCAGAAGACTGTTGCTCATTGTGACATGGCCACAACTGATCTGCTGCCCACTGTGACATGACCTCACAGTGACATGGCCACCACTGACCCGCTGACCGCTGTGACATGGCCCCCACAGTGACATGGCCACCACTGACCTGCTGCCCACTGTGACATGGCCCCCATAGTGACATGGCCACCACTGACCTGCTGCCCACTGTGACATGGCCCCCATAGTGACATGGCCACAACTGACCTGCTGCCCACTGTGACATGTCCCCCACAGTAACATGGCAACCAGTGGCCTGTTGCTCACAGTGACATGGCCACCACTGTCCTGCTCCCCACTGTGACATGTCCCATACAGTAACATGATCACTACTGACATGCTGCCCACTGTCACATGGCCCCACAGTGACGTGGCCACCACTGACCTGCTGCCCACTGTGACTGGCCACCACAGTGACATGGCCACCACTGACCCTCTGACCACTCTGACATGGCCCCCACAGTGACATGGCAACCACTGACCTGCTGCCCAATATGAAATGAACCCCACAGTGACATGGCCACCACTGACCTGCTGTCCACTATGACATGGCCCCCACAGTGACATGGCCACAACTGACCTGCTGCCCACTGTCACATAGCCCCCACAGTGACAAGGCAACCAGGGGCCTGTTGCTCACTGTGACATGGCCACCACTGACCTGCTCCCCACTGTGACATGTCCCATACAGTAACATGATCACTACTGACATGCTGCCCACTGTCACATGGCCCCACAGTGACGTGGCCACCACTGATTGCTGCCCACTGTGACTGGCCACCACAGTGACATGGCCACCAGTGGACTGTTGCTCATTGTGACATGGCCACAACAGATCTGCTGCCCACTGTGAAATGACCTCACAGTGACATGGGCACCACTGACCCGCTGACTGCTCTGACATAGCACCCACAGCGACATGGCCACAACTGACCTGCTGCCCACTGTGACATTGCCGCCACAGTGACATGGCAACCAGTGGCCTGTTGCTCACTGTGACATGGCCACCACTGACCTGATGCACACTGTGACATGACCTCACAGTGACATGGCCACCACTGACCTGCTGCCCACTGTGACATGTCCCATACAGTAACATGATCAATACTGACATGCTGCCCACTGTCACATGACCTCACAGTGACGTGGCCACCACTGACCTGCTGCCCACTGTGACTGGCCACCACAGTGACATGGCCACCAGAAGACTGTTGCTCATTGTGACATGGCCACAACTGATCTGCTGCCCACTGTGACATGACCTCACAGTGACATGGCCACCACTGACCCGCTGACCACTGTGACATGGCCCCCACAGTGACATGGCCACCACTGACCTGCTGCCCACTGTGACATGGCCCTCATAGTGACATGGCCACCACTGACCTGCTGATCACTGTGACATGGCCCCCATAGTGACATGGCCACAACTGACCTGCTGCCCACTGTGACATAGCCCCCACAGTGACATGGCAACCAGTGGCCTGTTGCTCACTGTGACATGGCCACCACTGACATGCTGCACACTGTAACATTACCTGAAGTGATATGGCCACAACTAACACGCAGCCCAGTGTGACATGGCCCCCACAGTAACATGGCCACCACTAACCTGCTACGCACTGTGACATGGCCCCACAGTGACATGGCCAGCAGTGACCTGCTATACACTGTGACATAGCCCCCACGGTGACATGGCCACCACTTCTCCGCTGCGCACTGTGACATAGCCCCCATAGTGACATTGCCACCACTGACCTGCAACACACTGTAAAATAGACCCCATAGTGACATGGCCACCACTGACCTGCTGCCCACTGTGACATGGTCCCCACAGTGACATGTCCACAACTGACCTGCTGCCCACTGTGACATAACCCATACAGTGACATGGTAACCAGTGGCCTGTTGCTCACTGTGACATGGCCACCACTGACCTGCTGCCCACTGTGACATGGTCCCCACAGTGACATGGCCACCACTGACCTGCTGTCCACTATGACATGGCCCCACAGTGACATGTCACAACTAACCTGCTGCCCACTGTGTCATTGCTGCCACAGTGACATGGCAACCAGTGGCCTGTTGCTCACTGTGACATGGCCACCACTGACCTGCTGCACACTGTGACATGACCTCACAGTGACATGGCCACCACTGACCCGCTGACCACTGTGACATGGCCCCCACAGTGACATGGCCACCACTGACCCACTGACCACTGTGACATGGCCCCCACAGTGACATGACCACCACTGACCCGCTGACCACTGTGACATGGCCCCCATAGTGACATGGCCACCACTGACCCGCTGACCACTGTGACATGGCCCCCATAGTTACATGGCCACCACTGACCTGCCTCCCACTGTGACCTGGCCCCCATAGTGACATGTCCACAACTGACCTGCTGCCCACTGTGACATAACCCATACAGTGACATGGTAACCAGTGGCCTGTTGCTCACTGTGACATGGCCACCACTGACCTGCTGCCCACTGTGACATGGTCCCCACAGTGACATGGCCACCACTGACCTGCTGTCCACTATGACATGGCCCCACAGTGACATGTCACAACTAACCTGCTGCCCACTGTGTCATTGCTGCCACAGTGACATGGCAACCAGTGGCCTGTTGCTCACTGTGACATGGCCACCACTGACCTGCTGCATACTGTGACATGACCTCACAGTGACATGGCCACCACTGACCTGCTCCCCACTGTGACATGTCCCATACAGTAACATGATCACTACTGACATGCTGCCCACTGTCACATGGCCCCACAGTGACGTGGCCACCACTGATTGCTGCCCACTGTGACTGGCCACCACAGTGACATGGCCACCAGTGGACTGTTGCTCATTGTGACATGGCCACAACAGATCTGCTGCCCACTGTGAAATGACCTCACAGTGACATGGGCACCACTGACCCGCTGACCGCTCTGACATAGCACCCACAGCGACATGGCCACAACTGACCTGCTGCCCACTGTGACATTGCCGCCACAGTGACATGGCAACCAGTGGCCTGTTGCTCACTGTGACATGGCCACCACTGACCTGATGCACACTGTGACATGACCTCACAGTGACATGGCCACCACTGACCTGCTCCCCACTGTGACATGTCCCATACAGTAACATGATCAATACTGACATGCTGCCCACTGTCACATGACCTCACAGTGACGTGGCCACCACTGACCTGCTGCCCACTGTGACTGGCCACCACAGTAGACATGGCCACCAGAAGACTGTTGCTCATTGTGACATGGCCACAACTGATCTGCTGCCCACTGTGACATGACCTCACAGTGACATGGCCACCACTGACCCGCTGACCGCTGTGACATGGCCCCCACAGTGACATGGCCACCACTGACCTGCTGCCCACTGTGACATGGCCCCCATAGTGACATGGCCACCACTGACCTGCTGCCCACTGTGACATGGCCCCCATAGTGACATGGCCACAACTGACCTGCTGCCCACTGTGACATGTCCCCCACAGTAACATGGCAACCAGTGGCCTGTTGCTCACTGTGACATGGCCACCACTGACCTGCTGACCACTGTGACATGACCTCACAGTGACATGGCCACCACTGTCCTGCTCCCCACTGTGACATGTCCCATACAGTAACATGATCACTACTGACATGCTGCCCACTGTGACATGGCCCCACAGTGACGTGGCCACCACTGACCTGCTGCCCACTGTGACTGGCCACCACAGTGACATGGCCCCCAGTGGACTGTTGCTCATTGTGACATGGCCACAACTGATCTGCTGCCCACTGTGACATGACCTCACAGTGACATGGCCACCACTGACCCTCTGACCACTCTGACATGGCCCCCACAGTGACATGGCAACCACTGACCTGCTGCCCAATATGAAATGAACCCCACAGTGACATGGCCACCACTGACCTGCTGTCCACTATGACATGGCCCCCACAGTGACATGGCCACAACTGACCTGCTGCCCACTGTCACATAGCCCCCACAGTGACAAGGCAACCAGGGGCCTGTTGCTCACTGTGACATGGCCACCACTGACCTGCTCCCCACTGTGACATGTCCCATACAGTAACATGATCACTACTGACATGCTGCCCACTGTCACATGGCCCCACAGTGACGTGGCCACCACTGGACTGTTGCTCATTGTGACATGGCCACAACAGATCTGCTGCCCACTGTGAAATGACCTCACAGTGACATGGGCACCACTGACCCGCTGACCGCTCTGACATAGCACCCACAGCGACATGGCCACAACTGACCTGCTGCCCACTGTGACATTGCCGCCACAGTGACATGGCAACCAGTGGCCTGTTGCTCACTGTGACATGGCCACCACTGACCTGATGCACACTGTGACATGACCTCACAGTGACATGGCCACCACTGACCTGCTCCCCACTGTGACATGTCCCATACAGTAACATGATCAATACTGACATGCTGCCCACTGTCACATGACCTCACAGTGACGTGGCCACCACTGACCTGCTGCCCACTGTGACTGGCCACCACAGTGACATGGCCACCACTGGACTGTTGCTCATTGTGACATGGCCACAACAGATCTGCTGCCCACTGTGAAATGACCTCACAGTGACATGGGCACCACTGACCCGCTGACCGCTCTGACATAGCACCCACAGCGACATGGCCACAACTGACCTGCTGCCCACTGTGACATTGCCGCCACAGTGACATGGCAACCAGTGGCCTGTTGCTCACTGTGACATGGCCACCACTGACCTGATGCACACTGTGACATGACCTCACAGTGACATGGCCACCACTGACCTGCTCCCCACTGTGACATGTCCCATACAGTAACATGATCAATACTGACATGCTGCCCACTGTCACATGACCTCACAGTGACGTGGCCACCACTGACCTGCTGCCCACTGTGACTGGCCACCACAGTGACATGGCCACCAGAAGACTGTTGCTCATTGTGACATGGCCACAACTGATCTGCTGCCCACTGTGACATGACCTCACAGTGACATGGCCACCACTGACCCGCTGACCACTGTGACATGGCCCCCACAGTGACATGGCCACCACTGACCTGCTGCCCACTGTGACATGGCCCTCATAGTGACATGGCCACCACTGACCTGCTGATCACTGTGACATGGCCCCCATAGTGACATGGCCACAACTGACCTGCTGCCCACTGTGACATAGCCCCAACAGTGACATGGCAACCAGTGGCCTGTTGCTCACTGTGACATGGCCACCACTGACATGCTGCACACTGTGACATGTCCCATACAGTAACATGATCACTACTGACATGCTGCCCACTGTCACATGGCCCCACAGTGACGTGGCCACCACTGACCTGCTGCCCACTGTGACTGGCCACCACAGTGACATGGCCCCCAGTGGACTGTTGCTCATTGTGACATGGCCACAACTGATCTGCTGCCCACTGTGACATGACCTCACAGTGACATGGCCACCACTGACCCTCTGACCACTCTGACATGGCCCCCACAGTGACATGGCAACCACTGACCTGCTGCCCAATATGAAATGAACCCCACAGTGACATGGCCACCACTGACCTGCTGTCCACTATGACATGGCCCCCACAGTGACATGGCCACAACTGACCTGCTGCCCACTGTCACATAGCCCCCACAGTGACAAGGCAACCAGGGGCCTGTTGCTCACTGTGACATGGCCACCACTGACCTGCTCCCCACTGTGACATGTCCCATACAGTAACATGATCACTACTGACATGCTGCCCACTGTCACATGGCCCCACAGTGACGTGGCCACCACTGATTGCTGCCCACTGTGACTGGCCACCACAGTGACATGGCCACCAGTGGACTGTTGCTCATTGTGACATGGCCACAACAGATCTGCTGCCCACTGTGAAATGACCTCACAGTGACATGGGCACCACTGACCCGCTGACCGCTCTGACATAGCACCCACAGCGACATGGCCACAACTGACCTGCTGCCCACTGTGACATTGCCGCCACAGTGACATGGCAACCAGTGGCCTGTCGCTCACTGTGACATGGCCACCACTGACCTGATGCACACTGTGACATGACCTCACAGTGACATGGCCACCACTGACCTGCTCCCCACTGTGACATGTCCCATACAGTAACATGATCAATACTGACATGCTGCCCACTGTCACATGACCTCACAGTGACGTGGCCACCACTGACCTGCTGCCCACTGTGACTGGCCACCACAGTAGACATGGCCACCAGAAGACTGTTGCTCATTGTGACATGGCCACAACTGATCTGCTGCCCACTGTGACATGACCTCACAGTGACATGGCCACCACTGACCCGCTGACCGCTGTGACATGGCCCCCACAGTGACATGGCCACCACTGACCTGCTGCCCACTGTGACATGGCCCCCATAGTGACATGGCCACCACTGACCTGCTGCCCACTGTGACATGGCCCTCATAGTGACATGGCCACCACTGACCTGCTGATCACTGTGACATGGCCCCCATAGTGACATGGCCACAACTGACCTGCTGCCCACTGTGACATAGCCCCAACAGTGACATGGCAACCAGTGGCCTGTTGCTCACTGTGACATGGCCACCACTGACATGCTGCACACTGTGCCATGTCCCATACAGTAACATGATCACTACTGACATGCTGCCCACTGTCACATGGCCCCACAGTGACGTGGCCACCATTGACCTGCTGCCCACTGTGACTGGCCACCACAGTGACCTGGCCCCCAGTGGACTGTTGCTCATTGTGACATGGCCACAACTGATCTGCTGCCCACTGTGACATGACCTCACAGTGACATGGCCACCACTGACCCTCTGACCACTCTGACATGGCCCCCACAGTGACATGGCAACCACTGACCTGCTGCCCAATATGAAATGAACCCCACAGTGACATGGCCACCACTGACCTGCTGTCCACTATGACATGGCCCCCACAGTGACATGGCCACAACTGACCTGCTGCCCACTGTCACATAGCCCCCACAGTGACAAGGCAACCAGGGGCCTGTTGCTCACTGTGACATGGCCACCACTGACCTGCTCCCCACTGTGACATGTCCCATACAGTAACATGATCACTACTGACATGCTGCCCACTGTCACATGGCCCCACAGTGACGTGGCCACCACTGATTGCTGCCCACTGTGACTGGCCACCACAGTGACATGGCCACCAGTGGACTGTTGCTCATTGTGACATGGCCACAACAGATCTGCTGCCCACTGTGAAATGACCTCACAGTGACATGGGCACCACTGACCCGCTGACCGCTCTGACATAGCACCCACAGCGACATGGCCACAACTGACCTGCTGCCCACTGTGACATTGCCGCCACAGTGACATGGCAACCAGTGGCCTGTTGCTCACTGTGACATGGCCACCACTGACCTGATGCACACTGTGACATGACCTCACAGTGACATGGCCACCACTGACCTGCTCCCCACTGTGACATGTCCCATACAGTAACATGATCAATACTGACATGCTGCCCACTGTCACATGACCTCACAGTGACGTGGCCACCACTGACCTGCTGCCCACTGTGACTGGCCACCACAGTGACATGGCCACCAGAAGACTGTTGCTCATTGTGACATGGCCACAACTGATCTGCTGCCCACTGTGACATGACCTCACAGTGACATGGCCACCACTGACCCGCTGACCACTGTGACATGGCCCCCACAGTGACATGGCCACCACTGACCTGCTGCCCACTGTGACATGGCCCTCATAGTGACATGGCCACCACTGACCTGCTGATCACTGTGACATGGCCCCCATAGTGACATGGCCACAACTGACCTGCTGCCCACTGTGACATAGCCCCCACAGTGACATGGCAACCAGTGGCCTGTTGCTCACTGTGACATGGCCACCACTGACATGCTGCACACTGTAACATTACCTGAAGTGATATGGCCACAACTAACACGCAGCCCAGTGTGACATGGCCCCCACAGTAACATGGCCACCACTAACCTGCTACGCACTGTGACATGGCCCCACAGTGACATGGCCAGCAGTGACCTGCTATACACTGTGACATAGCCCCCACGATGACATGGCCACCACTTCTCCGCTGCGCACTGTGACATAGCCCCCATAGTGACATTGCCACCACTGACCTGCAACACACTGTAAAATAGACCCCATAGTGACATGGCCACCACTGACCTGCTGCCCACTGTGACATGGCCCCACAGTGACATGGCCACCACTGACCTGCTGTCCACTATGACATGGCCCCCACAGTGACATGTCACAACTAACCTGCTGCCCACTGTGTCATTGCTGCCACAGTGACATGGCAACCAGTGGCCTGTTGCTCACTGTGACATGGCCACCACTGACCTGCTGCACACTGTGACATGACCTCACAGTGACATGGCCACCACTGACCTGCTCCCCACTGTGACATGTCCCATACAGTAACATGATCAATACTGACATGCTGCCCACTGTCACATGGCCCCACAGTGACGTGGCCACCACTGATTGCTGCCCACTGTGACTGGCCACCACAGTGACATCGCCACCAGTGGACTGTTGCTCATTGTGACATGGCCAAAACTGATCTGCTGCCCACTGTTAAATGACCTCACAGTGACATGGGCACCACTGACACGCTGACCACTGTGACATGGCCCCCACAGTGACATGGCCACCACTGACGCGCTGACCACTGTGACATGGCCCCCACAGTGACATGGCCACCACTGACCTGCTGCACACTGTGACATAGCCCACATAGTGTCATGGCCACCACTGACCAGCTGACCACTGTGACATGGCCCCCATAGTGACATGGCCACCACTGACCTGCTGCCCACTGTGACATAGCCCCCACAGTGACATGGCAACCAGTGGCCTGTTGCTGACTGTGACATGGCCACCACTGACCTGCTGCACACTGTGATATGACCTCACAGTGACATGGCCACCACTGTCCTGCTCCCCACTGTGACATGTCCCATACAGTAACATGATCACTACTGACATGTTGCCCACTGTGTAATGGCCCCACAGTGATGTGGCCACCACTGACCTGCTGCCCACTGTGACTGGCCACCACAGTGACATGGCCACCAGAAGACTGTTGCTCATTGTGACATGGCCACAACTGATCTGCTGCCCACTGTGACATGACCTCACAGTGACATGGCCACCACTGACCCGCTGACCGCTGTGACATGGCCCCCACAGTGACATGGCCACTACTGACCTGCTGCCCACTGTGACATGGCCCCCATAGTGACATGGCCACCACTGACCTGCTGCCCACTGTGACATGGCCCCCATAGTGACATGGCCACAACTGACCTGCTGCCCACTGTGACATGTCCCCCACAGTAACATGGCAACCAGTGGCCTGTTGCTCACTGTGACATGGCCACCACTGACCTGCTGACCACTGTGACATGACCCCACAGTGACATGGCCACCACTGTCCTGCTCCCCACTGTGACATGTCCCATACAGTAACATGATCACTACTGACATGCTGCCCACTGTGACATGGCCCCACAGTGACGTGGCCACCACTGACCTGCTGCCCACTGTGACTGGCCACCACAGTGACATGGCCCCCAGTGGACTGTTGCTCATTGTGACATGGCCACAACTGATCTGCTGCCCACTGTGACATGACCTCACAGTGACATGGCCACCACTGACCCTCTGACCACTCTGACATGGCCCCCACAGTGACATGGCAACCACTGACCTGCTGCCCAATATGAAATGAACCCCACAGTGACATGGCCACCACTGACCTGCTGTCCACTATGACATGGCCCCCACAGTGACATGGCCACAACTGACCTGCTGCCCACTGTCACATAGCCCCCACAGTGACAAGGCAACCAGGGGCCTGTTGCTCACTGTGACATGGCCACCACTGACCTGCTCCCCACTGTGACATGTCCCATACAGTAACATGATCACTACTGACATGCTGCCCACTGTCACATGGCCCCACAGTGACGTGGCCACCACTGATTGCTGCCCACTGTGACTGGCCACCACAGTGACATGGCCACCAGTGGACTGTTGCTCATTGTGACATGGCCACAACAGATCTGCTGCCCACTGTGAAATGACCTCACAGTGACATGGGCACCACTGACCCGCTGACCGCTCTGACATAGCACCCATAGCGACATGGCCACAACTGACCTGCTGCCCACTGTGACATTGCCGCCACAGTGACATGGCAACCAGTGGCCTGTTGCTCACTGTGACATGGCCACCACTGACCTGATGCACACTGTGACATGACCTCACAGTGACATGGCCACCACTGACCTGCTCCCCACTGTGACATGTCCCATACAGTAACATGATCAATACTGACATGCTGCCCACTGTCACATGACCTCACAGTGACGTGGCCACCACTGACCTGCTGCCCAGTGTGACTGGCCACCACAGTGACATGGCCACCAGAAGACTGTTGCTCATTGTGACATGGCCACAACTGATCTGCTGCCCACTGTGACATGGCCCCCACAGTGACATGACCACCACTGACCCGCTGACCACTGTGACATGGCCCCCATAGTGACATGGCCACCACTGACCCGCTGACCACTGTGACATGGCCCCCATAGTTACATGGCCACCACTGACCTGCCTCCCACTGTGACCTGGCCCCCATAGTGACATGTCCACAACTGACCTGCTGCCCACTGTGACATAACCCATACAGTGACATGGCAACCAGTGGCCTGTTGCTCACTGTGACATGGCCACCACTGACATGCTGCACACTGTAACATTACCTGAAGTGATATGGCCACAACTAACACGCAGCCCAGTGTGACATGGCCCCCACAATAACATGGCCACCACTAACCTGCTACGCACTGTGACATGGCCCCACAGTGACATGGCCAGCACTGACCTGCTATACACTGTGACATAGCCCCCACGGCGATATGGCCACCACTTCTCCGCTGCGCACTGTGACATAGCCCCCATAGTGACATTGCCACCACTGACCTGCAACACACTGTAAAATAGACCCCATAGTGACATGGCCACCACTGACCTGCTGCCCACTGTGACATGGCCCCCATAGTGACATGGCCACAACTGACCTGCTGCCCACTGTGACATAGCCCCCACAGTGACATGGCAACCAGTGGCCTGTTGCTCACTGTGACATGGCCACCACTGACCTGCTGCACACTGTGATATCACCTCACAATGACATGGCCACCACTGACCTGCTCCCCACTGTGACATGTCCCATACAGTAACATGATCACTACTGACATGCTGCCCACTGTCACATGGCCCCACAGTGACGTGGCCGCCTCTGACCTGCTGCACACTGTGACTGGCCACCACAGTGACATGGCCACCAGTGGACTGTTGCTCATTGTGACATGGCCAAAACTGATCTGCTGCCCACTGTGAAATGACCTCACAGTGACATGGGCACCACTGACACGCTGACCACTGTGACATGGCCCCCACAGTGACATGGCCACCACTGACGCGCTGACCACTGTGACATGGCCCCCACAGTGATACGGCCACCACTGACCTGCTGCACACTGTGACATAGCCCACATAGTGACATGGCCACCACTGACCAGCTGACCACTGTGACATGGCCCCCATAGTGACATGGCCACAACTGACCTGCTGCCCACTGTGACATAGCCCCCACAGTGACATGGCAACCAGTGGCCTGTTGCTGACTGTGACATGGCCACCACTGACCTGCTGCACACTGTGATATGACCTCACAGTGACATGGCCACCACTGTCCTGCTCCCCACTGTGACATGTCCCATACAGTAACATGATCACTACTGACATGTTGCCCACTGTGTAATGGCCCCACAGTGATGTGGCCACCACTGACCTGCTGCCCACTGTGACTGGCCACCACAGTGACATGGCCACCAGAAGACTGTTGCTCATTGTGACATGGCCACAACTGATCTGCTGCCCACTGTGACATGACCTCACAGTGACATGGCCACCACTGACCCTCTGACCGCTGTGACATGGCCCCCACAGTGACATGGCCACCACTGACCTGCTGCCCACTGTGACATGGCCCCCATAGTGACATGGCCACAACTGACCTGCTGCCCACTGTGACATGTCCCCCACAGTAACATGGCAACCAGTGGCCTGTTGCTCACTGTGACATGGCCACCACTGACCTGCTGACCACTGTGACATGACCTCACAGTGACATGGCCACCACTGTCCTGCTCCCCACTGTGACATGTCCCATACAGTAACATGATCACTACTGACATGCTGCCCACTGTGACATGGCCCCACAGTGACGTGGCCACCACTGACCTGCTGCCCATTGTGACTGGCCACCACAGTGACATGGCCCCCAGTGGACTGTTGCTCATTGTGACATGGCCACAACTGATCTGCTGCCCACTGTGACATGACCTCACAGTGACATGGCCACCACTGACCCTCTGACCACTCTGACATGGCCCCCACAGTGACATGGCAACCACTGACCTGCTGCCCAATATGAAATGAACCCCACAGTGACATGGCCACCACTGACCTGCTGTCCACTATGACATGGCCCCCACAGTGACATGGCCACAACTGACCTGCTGCCCACTGTCACATAGCCCCCACAGTGACAAGGCAACCAGGGGCCTGTTGCTCACTGTGACATGGCCACCACTGACCTGCTCCCCACTGTGACATGTCCCATACAGTAACATGATCACTACTGACATGCTGCCCACTGTCACATGGCCCCACAGTGACGTGGCCACCACTGATTGCTGCCCACTGTGACTGGCCACCACAGTGACATGGCCACCAGTGGACTGTTGCTCATTGTGACATGGCCACAACAGATCTGCTGCCCACTGTGAAATGACCTCACAGTGACATGGGCACCACTGACCCGCTGACCGCTCTGACATAGCACCCACAGCGACATGGCCACAACTGACCTGCTCCCCACTGTGACATGTCCCATACAGTGACATGATCAATACTGACATGCTGCCCACTGTCACATGACCTCACAGTGACGTGGCCACCACTGACCTGCTGACCAGTGTGACTGGCCACAACAGTGACATGGCCACCACTGACCTGCTGCCCAATATGAAATGAACCCCACAGTGACATGGCCACCACTGACCTGCTGCGCACTGTGACATGGGCCCGACAGTGAAATGCCCACCACTGACCTGCTGCCCACTGTGACATAGCCCCATAGTGAGATGGCCACCACTGACCCGCTGACCACTGTGACATGGCCCCCACAGTGACATGGCCACCACTGACCTGCTGCCCACTGTGACATTGCCCCCATAGTGACATAGCCACCACTGACCTGCTGCCCACTGTGATATGGCCCCCATAGTGACATGGCCACAACTGACCTGCTGCCAACTGTGACATGACCTCACAGTGACATGGCCACCACTGTCCTGCTCCCCACTGTGACATGTCCGATACAGTAACATGATCACTACTGACATGCTGCCCACTGTCACATGGCCGCACAGTGACGTGGCCACCACTGACCTGCTGCCCACTGTGACTGGCCACCACAGTGACATCGCCACCAGTGGACTGTTGCTGATTGTGACATGTCCACAAGTGATCTGCTGCCCACTGTGACATGAACTCACAGTGACATGGCCACCACTGACCCTCTGACCACTGTGACATGGCCCCCACAGTGACATGGCCACCACTGACCTGCTACCCACTGTGACATAGCCCCCATAGTGACATGGCCACCACTGACCTGCTGCCCACTGTGACGTGGCCCCCACAGTGACATGGCCACCACTGACCTGCTGCCCACTGTGACATGGCCCCCATAGTGACATGGCCACCACTGACCTGCTGCCCACTGTGACATAGCCCCCACAGTGACATGGCAACCAGTAGCCTGTTGCTCACTGTGACATGGCCACCACTGACCTGCTGACCACTGTGACATGACCTCACAGTGACATGGCCACCATTGTCCTGCTCCCCACTGTGACATGTCCCATACAGTAACATGATCACTACTGACATGCTGCCCACTGTCACATGGCCCCACAGTGACGTGGCCACCACTGACCTGCTGCCCACTGTGACTGGCCACCACAGTGACATGGCAACCAGTGGCCTGTTGCTCACTGTGACATGGCCACCACTGACCTGCTGACCACTGTTACATGGCCCCCACAGTGACATGGGCACCACTGACCCGCTGACCACTGTGACATGGCCCCCACAGTGACATGGCCACCACTGACCCACAGACCACTGTGACATGGCCCCCATAGTTACATGGCCACAACTGACCTGCTGCCCACTGTGACTGGCCACCACAGTGACATGGCCAGCAGTGGACTGTTGCTCACTGTGACATGGCCACAACTGATCTGCTGCCCACTGTGACATGAACTCACAGTGACATGGCCACCACTGACCCTCTGACCACTGTGACATGGCCCCCACAGTGACATGGCCACCACTGACCCTCTGACCACTGTGACATGGCCCCCACAGTGACATGGCCACCACTGACCTGCTACCCACTGTGACATAGCCGCCATAGTGACATGGCCACCACTGACCTGCTGCCCACTGTGACGTGGCCCCCATAGTGACATGGCCACCACTGACCTGCTGCCACTGTGACATGACCTCACAGTGACATGGCCACCACTGACCCAGTGCCCAATGTGACATGACCCCCACAGTGACATGGCCACCACTGACCTTGTGCCCACTGTAAAATGGCCCCACAGTGACATGATCACCACTGGTCCGATGCCCACTGTGACATAGCCCCCCTAGTGACATGGCCACCACAGACCTGCTACCCACGGTGACTTAGCCCCCATAGTGGCATGAGCCCCACTGACATGCTGCCCACTGTGACATGGGAACCACATTGCCATGGCCACAACTGATCCACTGACCACTGTGACACAGCCCCACACTGACATGTCCACCAGTGGCCTGCTGTCCAATGTGACATGGCCACAACTGACCTGCTGCCCACTGTGACATGACCTCACAGTGACATGGCAACAACTGACGTGCTGCCACCTGTGACATGGCCCTCACAGTGACATGGCCAACACTGACCTGCTGCCCACTGTGACATGGTCCCACAGTGACATGGCCACCACTGATCTACTGCCCACTGTGACATGGCCCCCATATTGACATGGCCACCACTGACCTGCTACCCACTATAACATGGCCACACAGTGACATGGCCACCACTGACCTGCTGCCCACTGTGACATGGCCACAACTGACCTGGTGTCCAATATTACATGACCCCCACAGTGACATGGCCACCTCTGAACAGCTGCCCACAGTTACATGGGCCTCACTGTGACATGGCCACCACTGACCTGCTGCCCAATGTGACATGGCTCCACAGTGACATGGCCACCACTGACCTGCTCCCCACTGTGACATAGCCCCCATAGTGACATGGCCACCACTGACCTGCTGCCCACGGTGACATGGCCCCCAGAGTGACATGGCCACCAGTGACCTGCTATCCACTGTCACATAGCCCCCACAGTGACATGGTCACCAGTGGCCTGTTCTTCACTGTCACATGGCCAAAACTGATCTGCTGCCCACTGTGACATGACCTCACAGTGACATGGCCACCACTGACCTGCTCCCCACTTTGACATGGCCCTCACAGTAACATGGCCACCTCTGACCCGCTGACCACTGTGACATGGACCCCACAGTGACATGGACACCACTGACCTGCTGCCCACTGTGACATGGCCACCTCTGACCTGCTGCCCAATGTGACATGGCCCCACAGTGACATGGCCACCACTGACCTGCTCCCCAGTCTGACATGTCCCAAACAGTAACATGGCTACCACTGACCTGCTACCCATAGTGACATGGCCACAACTGACCTGTTGCCCACTGTGACATAGCCCCCACAGTGACATGGCAACCAGTGGCCTGTTGCTCACTGTGACATGGCCATCACTGACCTGCTGCACTCTGTGACATGACCTCACAGTGACATGGCCACCACTGACCTGCTGCCCACTGTGACATGAACCCCATAGTGACATGGCCACCACTGACCTGTTGCCCACTGTGACATAGGCCCCACAGTGACATGGCCACCAGTGGAGTGTTGCTCATAGTGACATGGCCACAACTGAACTGCTGCCCACTGTGATGTTGCACCCACAGTGACATGGCCACCACTGACCTGCTACCCACTGTGACATGGGCCCCACATTGACATGGCCACCAGTGACCTGCTGCCCACAGTGTCATGGCCCCAACAGTGACATGGCCACCACTGACCCACTGCTCACTCTGACTTGGCCCCACAGTGACATGTCCACCAATGCCCTGCTGCCCACTGTGACATGGCCACAACTGACCTGCTGCCCACTGTGACTTAGCCCCCACAGTGACATGACAACCAGTGGCCTGTTGCTCACTGTGACATGGCCACCACTGACCTGCTGCCCACTGTGATGTAGCACCCGCAGTGACATGGCCACCACTGACCTGCTGCCCACTGTGACATGGCCCTCAGAGTGACATTGCCACCACTGACCTGCTGCCCACTGTGACATTGCCCCCATAGTGACATGGCCAGCAGTGACCTGCTGCTCACTGTGACATAGCACCCACAGTGACTTGGCCACCACTGACCTGCTGCCCACTGTGACGTGGCCCCCATAGAGACATGGCCACCACTGACCTGCTGCCCACTGTGACATGGCCACCACTGACCTGCTGCCCACGGTGACATGGCCCCCACAGTGACATGGCCACCAGTGACTTGCTATCCACTGTCACATAGCCCCCACAGTGACATGGTCACCAGTGGCCTGTTGTTCACTGTGACATGGTCAAAAATGATCTGATGCCCACTGTGACATGACCTCACAGTGACATGGCCACCACTGACCTGCTCCCCACTTTGACATGGCCCTCACAGTAACATGGCCACCTCTGACCCGCTGACCACTGTGACATGGACCCCACAGTGACATGGACACCACTGACCTGCTGCCCACTGTTATATGGGCCCCACAGTGCCATGGCCACCACTGACCCGCTGCCCACTGTGACATGGCCCCCACAGTGACATGGCCACCACTGACCTGCTGCCCACTGTGACATGGCCCCCACAGTGACATGGCCACCACTGACACGTTGACCACTGTGACATTGCCCCAAGTGACATGACCACCACTGACCTGCTGCTCACTGTGATATGGCCCCACAGTGACATGGCCACCAGTGACCTGCTGCCTACTGTGACATATCCCCCACAGTGACATGACCACCATTTCCCTGCTGCCGACTGTGACATGGCCACAACTGACCTTCTGCCCACTGTGACATGGCCCCCACAGTGACATGGCCACAAGTGACCTGCTGAGCACTGTGACATGGCCCCAAGTGACATGGCCACCACTGACCCGCTGACCACTGTGACATGGGCCCCACAGTGACATGGCCACCACTGACCTGGTGCCCAATGTGACATGGCCCCACAGTGACATGGCCACCACTGATCCGCTGCCCAGTGTGACTGGACCCCACAGTGACATGGCCACCACTGTCCTGCTGCCCACTGTGACATAGCCCCCATAGTGACATGGCCACCACTTACCTGCTACCCACTGTGACATAGCCCCCATAGTGACATGGCCACTACTGACCTGTTGCCCACTGTGACATGGCCCCCACAGTGACATGGCCAGCACTGACCTGCTGCCCACTGTGACATAGCCCCCACAGTGACATGGCCACCATTGACCTGTTGCTCACTGTGCCATGGCCACGACTGACCTGCTGCCCACTGTGATATAGCCCCCACAGTGACATTGCCACCACTGAACCGCTGCCCACTGCCGACGCGGAAGTCTGGGACACAACTTAGACGATCAATATGATCAAGTTGATGCCACTTTATTAAAGGATACACAGCAATTTATACTCTATCTCAAACTTCACACGCCGCTATCTTATTGCTAATATGCTAAAGCTACTTGTTCACGCGCCCTTTTGCCCCCTATGATTGGTCTCGGTGTGGCATCCACGCGATGCTCTCCCCCCAGGTAGACCCCCTGTTTTCGACATTCCAACATCTTTATCTCTTGGGAAGGAATGTAGGTTCTCAGGCCGTCTCGGCCTTGTTTTTGTCCTTGAACACAGCTGCAGCTTGTTGTTACAGTGAGGCCCCTTGGTTTGGATCGCTCATAATATGTCCATTACTTTCCAGCCATTCCACAAATCCCCCTTTTTGTTTTTGAGCGATCGAGACTTCTCTTTTCTTAAACATTTGTTCACCCAGACTATTCAACATCTGTCACAAACATTGAAACAGACAGGGAAGAAGCAACATCAAGATTAGTAAACCTACTAGCACTATCAATACTCCTTTGACCAAGGTCTGCAACCAGCCCATCATCCCGAGTCTAGTCGTCGAAGATAACAAGGACCACCGACAGGTCGTACAGGAATACCAGGCCATGCTCTATCCCCACAAATCAGAAACACTCCAGGTGGAAGTTTAAAGCCTCCGGTGGTTTCTACGGAGAATCCTCCTGTTTTCAAATTATTCCAAGAAGAATGCCCTGTCACATTTTGACAACCTACAAATAAATCTCGATGACCATTCTGAGCTAACCAAATATGTCATGGGTCACCAAACCAAACCACTCCTGTGCCATTCACTGGCTGCAGCTGAGGAACCACATTATGGCAGTTTGGCATCTCCGTAACATCAACATACTTAACAGGTGTAACACTGGCCAACAAATCCAATTCTTGCAAGGGTAAAGAAGTTAACTGGTTTAGATTCTCAATGACTGTCTTTTGCCAAGCTGCATTACGCATGGAGGGCCAATTTAAAATGAAACAACTATCATCATCTGGTCTGCCAATCAGGTCCACTCTCTGTTGTTTCCAATATCCTTCGAAATCAGTTTCATTTTCCTGCAACGGAATGCCAATTAAACAGGTCCTAAAAGGATCATCTGCTTGTTGTAGACTCAAACAGAAATCCTTTATCCCAGATGCGTTTGCCCAGGTTACCCAAATGGTTGCTCTGGGTTCGATGTCAAGAATCCCTTCATGGCTTAATGTGAGCCAAACCAGAACAAATGTGGCCCACATTTGACGTGTAGTCATCATTCCACCTTCCTTTCTCAGGTGTCCTGGTACACCTGCCAGCTTCGAGAGCCATTCTTTCCCAACACCACAACTCTTATCTACTATCCTATTGTTCTAATTAACACACTGCAAAGCCAAACGTCTACAAAGCTTCAAAATCAATTTCTGCTAGAATCCTTTATCTAAGGTTTTCAATTAAGCCTATAACTTTAACAAACTACTGCTGTTTTCTAAAAAATTAAGCCTGCCTTTCTGTAACTAAAAGTGGATTGCTGATATGTTGGCTCGTTGGCAAATTCAGACAACCAACTTGCTTCAGTATAAACTTCTGAACTGTGATAAGCGGCTGTATTCGAACAGCCGTGCAAAATGACTGCAAGCCCAGGAAAAGACAAAAGGCTTCTCTGTTTGCTGGATGTAGTGCTGTTAGTAACGAGGTCAGAACCAGGTTCAGTCGATGTTGATGTCTCTGAAGTGCCTCAAAACACAGGGTCCTCCGTCCAGTTTGCAGAGGCCTACGTAGATGAATTGTTACCTGTAAAAACACAAGCAGGAACCCCTGCCTAGGACCTGTGAGTGAGCCTAGTGCTCTGCGTCGTTCTTCCTGACTTCCCCTTTCCAGGGCCGCACCCATCGACTCGGTACCCATCTGACGCCGGTATCTGTAACAACACAAGCATATCCCCGACCGGTCATTCTTAGTTCTGCAGGTCCTCTCCATTCTCCTGTAACGACATCCCTGTATTGAACAAAAACATTACTGTCACATTGGTTTGTACCAGATTTCAAACCCAAACTATGTATTATTACTGGTGGTTCATTTCTATCACCTGTGAACCACAAAAAATTTAATACATACACCGCTTTTGCAAGTCGCTCTGCAGCAGCCAAGACTTCTCCCCCTTTTTGTTTTTGCAAAAGCGCTTTCAAGGTTTGATGTGCTCTCTCCACGATGGCTTGTCCCCTGGGGGAATGCGGTATTCCTGTGATGTGACGTATACCCCAGAGTTGGCAAAAATGAGTAAATTTCCGGGAAGTGTAGGCCGGACCATTGTCAGTTTTGATCTCTGCAGGCACACCCCGTGCCATAATTGCAGCATGCATATGTTTGATGACATGCCGTGCTGTTTCACCTGTTTGCGCTGTTGCCCAGAGTGCTAGAGAAAAGGTATCAATAGAAACATGCACATATTTAAGCCTGCCAAATTCTGGGATATGGGTCACATCCATTTGCCAGAGTTGTAAAGGTTGGAGTCCTCGGGGGTTTACTCCCAAACCGAGGCCTACTCCCACCTTCTGGCAATCGGGACAGGATTGCACAATTCCTCTAGCATCAGCCACAGGAATGTGAAATTGTCTGGCTAACATTTTTGCTGACTGGTGAAAAAACTGGTGTGACAGCCTGGCCTGTTCAAAGGTGTTAACGGCAGGGCCCGTCCAGGCTGGAGCGACAAGTTGATCAGCTCGAGCGTTTCCCAACGCAAGGCCTCCACATTGTTGATGACTGCGGATGTGCATAATAAAATATTCATCCTGACGCTGGTTCAAAAGTGTCAGCAATTGTAACAACAAAGTATGTAATACAGGATTTCGCACAGGTTTCACCATGCTGTTTTCCAGACGTTGTACTGTACCTACTACATACAATGAGTCTGATACTATATTAAGAGGTTCTTGAGACCAGCGTTGAAATGTCCAGATAACAGCTCGAAGTTCTAAAGTCTGTAAAGAGTCACCAGGCACTCCAGGGAGTAATTGATGTTCCCAGGTGTCCCCTTCCTTCCAGGTGACTGCAGCCCTTCGAAATTTTCGTCCAGCATCAGTGAAGACAGTTATCCCTTCTACTGGAACCTCTGATCGCAGGGGTAAATGTACAAACCGCTGATGGCATAAAAATGACAAAAGCTTATCCGTTGGATAACTATTGGTGATAGTACCTAAGAAATCAGCAATTGCTATTTGAAAGACAGTTGAAGCAGATAATAACCAATCTAAATAAAACTGAGATACAGGTATGTAGATGACTTCTGGTTCGATGCCTGAAATATCTAAAATTCGCTGCCTCCCTTTTATGACAAGCTGTGAAAATAAGTCAGGACGTGTAACTACTGTGTTTCTGGGCTGAAAAGGGAAGAAAATCCATTCCAAAATTTGTAAATTTGGTTTTGTTTCACTCAACTGAATAATAAGCCCCAATGGGTGTTCACGTTTACCCCCAGAGTTAACTAACATAAAAGAAAGAGCTTTATCATCCAGTCACCTGTGAGTATAAGTTGTCATGATTTTATTGCTAATTACTTGTAAAGCTTGCTGTTGATCCTCATCCAGTTGACGGCGCTCCTGAGCTTGTACAGACGTGCCCAGGAGTGGCATCAAAGGTTTCAGATCATCGTTTGTAATTCCACAGATATTACGAACCCACTGGATATCCCCAATTAATCTCTGCGCATCAGACAATGTTTCTATTTTTGTGTTGATTTTAACCTTTTGAGGACAAATCATTGCATTTGTAATAATCCAGCCCAGATACAGCCATGGCCCCTGTTTCTGAATTTTCTCTGGTGCTATCTCTAATCCCCTCTCCTTGAGACTGCATGTTAGCTGGCCCAATATTGTCTCGCAGTCCAGTTGTTTTCCTGCCACTAAGATATCATCCATGTAATGATAAATGAGTAAATGAGGATACTGTTTTCGGATGGGTTCCAGAGCCCACGCGACGAAAGACTGACAGATCATGGGTGAATTTTTCATCCCTTGTGGTAGCACCACCCAGTGATACCTCTTTGCTGGTTCGGCCTTCTTAATCGATGGCACTGTAAAGGCAAACCTTTCAGCATCCTCTGGATGTAAGGGGATTGTAAAGAAGCAGTCTTTTAGATCGATAACTACCAGATCCCAGCCTTCAGGTAACATTACTGGGGAAGGCAAACCAGGTTGTAAGGTGCCCATGTCACAGATAACCGCATTAATCGCTCTCAAATCATGTAACAGACGCCACTTCCCAGACTTTTTCTGAATTGTAAAAATTGGTGTGTTCCATGGGCTAGTTGAAGGCAGGATATGTCCGGCATCTAGCTGTTCCTGTACCAAATAATTAATAATTTGCAGCCGGTCCAGTTTTAGCGGCCACTGGTCGATCCATATGGGATCATCAGTTTTCCAGGTTAATTTTAGGATTGGCTGCTCTACCGTGGCCGCGCCTAAAAAGGCGAAGTAATCAATCAAGCTCCCATTTGACTGAGCAGATATCTGCCCACCAGTGCCACAGGTGAGTGCATCACAAAGGGACGTGTGGTTACTAGCTTGCCATCCGGAAACATAAATGCTATTGTGTCTCTGCTGATGGATGTGACTTGAGTTCCTCCAACCCCTAGAATTCCTGTATTAGCAGGCAGTAAAGGCCACTGACTAGGCCATAGATAAAGTGGTACAATTGTGACATCTGCTCCAGTGTCAATGAGCATTCGTAATTTACTCGTCTGTCCATTAGGGTGTCTCATCTCCATCTGCTCCTCTGGCTTCCCCCGACTAATGTCCAGGGCTAACAAAACATCTGGTTGTCCGGTGGACCCAAAGCCTTTTTCACCTCTCTTCTTTTGTTCTGCATTAGGCACTTTTGATTCAAATGGAATTAGCTGAGCAATTTTCGATCCCTCCATGATAGTCAAAGGAGGAGTAAGTGTGTATACCATGATTTTAATTGTTCCCTCAAAGTCAGCATCAATAAGTCCTGGGATGACAAAAATACCTTGTTTAGATGCTGAGGAACGTCCAATTAATAAGGCACTTAAACCATGTCCCAGAGGTCCCACCAGATTAGAATCAACCAGATGTATTGTAGTGTCTGTAAGTGTAATAGCTACTGCTGTTGCCAAATCCACTCCTGCGCTTCCTGAGGTGGCAGCGGAGCAGCGGTCCAAGCACCCTGGACTTGTGTCGTCACGCGAGGGCGGGCCATGCTCTGCCTCCCGTTTCCCCTCTTACGAGACACGTGAGCACGACATTCTGATTTAAAATGACCCATTTGTCCACAGTTAAAGCACTTCTTATCTCGCTTGCCTTTGATGTGTTTGCCTCTGACAATTGGTGTTACTGCAGCTCCTACCGCAGCAGCCATAAAGGCAGCTTTCTCCTGATCAAGCATTCGCTCTGCTGCCTCCAGCAGCTGACCTGCAGTAGATTGTCGTGGGAGAAGGCTTAAAGCTTTCTTAGTTTTGTCGTTAGCATTGTCATAAGCAAGCATATCAAGGAATTTAACTTTCATTTCATCACTTAAATCAGGATTGCTATTAATGGCGGCATGCAATCTGTCGATGAATTTTGGGTAGGGCTCCGTGGGCCCCTGTCTCACTCCTGTAAATGCTGGCGCCTCTTTTTCATCATGTACGGCTAGAATGATTTTGAGAGCCAATTCCTGGGTTAACCGTAACACTTCTGGTTGAAATCCCACTTGCCAATCTGGGCTAGCAAAAGGACCTGCCCCCATCAGCATCTGAGCTTGCACCCCATATAGAGGGTCTCCTTGCTGACGGGGTGTGGCTGTGGCAGCGTCGCAGGCCACTTGCCAATGTTGGAAAAACTGCAATTGTTGTGAAGCTGTTAGTAAGGTTTGTACAATCATGCGCACATCATACGGAGTCAATAAATGTGCTGTAAAGATATGCTGAATTACCGAATTTATATATGGTGATTTCAACCCATATTGTGTTACGGCTAATTTTGCTTCTTTAATCATTTTCCAATCTAAGGCTTCCCACTCATTGCCCTGTGGGGTCACTATTACCGGGAACGTAGCTGGGCCAAGTTCGTTAAACTGCCCCTCTATTATAGCATCCCGAATAACTCCCTGCCAACGGTTTGCCGGATTATTATTACCTCTCGCGCGTCCCAGTGCCCCCCCTCCCATTTGGGCCAGTGCCCCCCCTCCCATTTCGGCCGACGGTGGCGGCGACCCGATAGCCACCGTTTCCCTCTGACCAACGCCCCCCCCCGTGTCGCGGAAGAAGGGGTTAAAAGGAAGAGGCAGCGGTGCTGTGGGGGTGGGCTGAGCCGCTTGCTGCATTCGGATTTCAAGTTGCTCTAACTTTCTCGTTAACTCTTGCAAGTGCTGATCTTGTAAACCGTAACGAGATTGTTCTTGCGGCGACTGAGGTGTCGGGGGCGAGGACGGGGGCAGGGGTGGGTAGGCACCATCCTCTAAAGAGGAAGCAGAAGCGGCGGCGGCGGCAGCGGCGGCTGCGGCGGCGACAGCGGCGGCAGGGGGGTCGGGCGGGGGCCGGCGAGAGCGGGGCCGGCCCGTGAGCTCCGGTGATTGATCTTCTGGGCTTCAGGGAGGGGAGTCGAGATGGAGCAAATCGGCTAATTTTTGCTCGTGCCGTACGGGTGCCGTGCGTGCAGCGTCCCCGTTCCTCCTTTTTGGAGCCACCTTAGGGAACAGGGATCCCGTGAATGTCATAGCGGTAGCGGAATCCTTGGCACCAGCACTTTCTGCCTCTGCTGACAAGGCAGCGAAAGCGGAGGCGGTGGTCTGCCGTTCCGCTTTCATTTCTTTCAGAGTGTCTAGGACCACTCTCCACACGGTGGAAAGTTTCCTACTGTCTTTGGAACCTGAACTAATGTCATCCCACAGTGCCGCGCCGATCTTTTCCCAAGTAGTTAACTCGAAGGCTGCGGTCTCTGAAGCAATTAGTTCGTGCTGCCGAGCCCACAAGAGCAACCTCCTCAGGTTCCACTCATTATAAGAAACTCCTCTCTTAGAAAGTATATGTTGGAGGAGCTTAACCACTGCTGTTTCTTCTTTACTCAGCATGGACCCCATCTGCTCCCCAGCCGCTCACCTGATCAGGGCGAGATTCCCGACGATTGCGCGCACGCATCTTCCCAGGCGCCGGGGCAGCGCCTGCTACGGCTGGCTTCCGCCCCCTCCGGACCGTCTTCTCTTGCTCGGGCGAGCACCGACGGGAGGGTCCCGATTCCCCAGGGCTTGAGTCCCGCGTATTCGATGAGGCTCCCTCGGGTCCCTGCTCGGGCGCCAGTTGCCGATGCGGAAGTCTCGGACACAACTTAGACGACCAATGTGATCAAGTTGATGCCACTTTATTAAAGGTTACACAGCAATTTATACTCTATCTCAAACTTCACGCGCTGCTCTCTTATTGCTAATAGGCTAAAGCTACTTGTTCACGCGCCCTTTTGACCCCTATGATTGGTCCCGGTGTGGTGTCCATGCGATGCTCTCCCCCCAGGTAGACCCCCTGTTTTCGACATTCCAACATCTTTATCTCTTGGGAAGGAATGTAGGTTCTCAGGCCGTCTCGGCCTTGTTTTTGTCCTTGAACACAGCTGCAGCTTGTTGTTACAGTAAGGCCCCTCGGTTTAGATCGCTCATAATATGTCCGTTATTTTCCAGCCATTGCACAGCCCACGATGATGTAGCACCCATAGTGACATGGCCACCACTGACCTGCTACCCACTGTGACATAGCCCCCATACTGACATGGCCACCACTGACCTGCTGCCCACTGTGACATGGCCCCACAGTGACATGGCCACTACTGACCTGCCGCCCACTGTGACATGGCCCCCAGAGTGACATGGCCACCAGTGCCATGTTGCTCACTGTGACATGTCCACCACTGACGTGCTGCACACTGTGACATGACCTCACAGTGACATGGCCACCAGTGGCCTGCTGCCCACTGTGACATAGCCCCCACAGTGACATGGCCACCAGTGGCCTGTTGCTCACTGTGACATGTCCACCACTGACAGGCAGCCCAATGTGACATGGCCCCACAGTGACATGGCGACCACTGACACACTGCCCACTGTTACTGGCCCCCACAGTGACATGGCCACCACTAACATGCTGCCCAATGTGACATGGCCCCCAAAGTGACATGGCCACCACTGACCTGCTTCCCTCTGTGACATAGCCCCCACAGTGACATGGGCACAACTGAACTGCTGCTCACTGTGACATGGCCACAACTGACATGCTGCCCACTGTAACATGACCACATTTTGAAATGGCCACCACTGACCTGCTGCTCACTGTGACATGGCCCCCACAGTAACATGATCAACACTGACCTGCTGCCCAATGTGACATGGACCCACAGTGACATGGCCACCACTGACCCGCTGACCACTGTGACATGGCCACCACAGTGACATGGCCACCACTGACCCGCTGCCAACTGTGATATGCCCCCACAGTGACATGGCCACAACTGACCTGCTGCCCAATGTGACATGGCCCCCACAGTGACATGACCACCACTGACCTGCTGCCCACTGTTACCTAGCACCCACAGTGACATACTACCACGGACCTGATGCCCACTGTGACAGCCCCCACAGAGACATAGCCCCCACAGTGACATGGCCACAACTGACCTGCTGCCCACTGTGACTTGGCCCCACAGTGACATGACAACCAGTGGCCTGCTGCCCACTGTGACATGGCCACCACTGACCTGCTGCCCACTGTCACATGACCTCACAGTGACATGGCCACCACTGACCTGCTGGTCACTGTGACATGGCCCCACAGTGACATGGCCACCACTGAAACACTGCCCACTGTGACATGGCCCCCACAGTGAAATGGCCACCACTGACACGCTGACCACTGTGACATGGACCCCACAGTGACATGGCCACCACTGACCTGCTGCCCACTGTGACATGGCCCCCACAGTGACATGGCCACCAGTGGCCAGCTGCTCACTGTGACATGGCCACAACTGACCTGCTGCCCACTGTGACATGGCCCCCATAGTGACATGGCCACAACTGACCTGCTGCCCACTGTGTCATGGCCCCCACAGTGACATGGCCACAACTGATACGCTGCCCACTGTGACATGGCCCCCACACTGACATGGCCACCAGTAACCTGCTGCCCACCGTGACATGGCCTCAAAGTGAAATGGCCACCACTGACCTGCTGCCCACTGTGACCTAGCACCCACAGTGACATGGCCACAACTGACCCGCTGCCCACTGTGACATGGCCTCACAGTGGCATGGCCACCACTGACCTGCTGCCCACTGTGACATGGCCCCCACAGTGACATGGCCACCAGTGACCTGCTGCCCACTGTGACATGGCCCCACATTGACGTGGCTGTCATGGTCCACTCGTTGGACTCGTGATGGTTCGTCTGTTACGATCTCGAAAGTGCAAAATTAAGGTGACCAACACCAAAGGGGATAGCAGTAATCAAACAGTGAAACTTTATTGTGTTGCCTGTGAAGCGGCTCGCGATAGTTCGAGATGGGTGAAAGAAAGGAGAAAAGTAAAGTTAAGTTTAGAGAGAGGGGAGAGAGAGGTTATAGCTACCACCGCTGATCTCACGACGTCCTAACGGTCCTGGGTCCAGCTGACGCTGCGTCGTCGATCGTCGTGTTCCTTGGTGGGGAATCTTCCCATTTTCGTTGTCCAGAAGACATCTTTTATGCTCAGTAACACACCTTGCTCCACCTCTGCCTCAGGGGTCTCCGCCCTTCTCGAGCGAGGCTACCACGCATGCACCGGCAGGAGTGTCTGAGGCGTGGTCAGTCTTGGAGGCGGGTAACCTTCAACCAGCAGGTGTGTTTTGGTATTATAATGAAACAAAGTTCGTCTAAGGTTCATGATTTCTTCATCGATGTTATGGCAACAGTTGCGATCCATCTTTTTTGACAATGGCTGTGCAATTATCTCTAACAGCTCCGGATAGGCCCAGGTACCAAACAATAGCACAACACTCTTTGTATTACACGGCTCAGGCACCAAAGAACAGCACGGCACTGCCTGCACCACACGGGTCAGTGCTCAGGAGAACAGCACAGCACTGGCTGTGCCACACAGTTCTGCATTCAGAAGCCTTTGCACCACATTCCACTCCAGGGATCGGCAACTGTGTTCCAAACAGGCCGTTGTCGGGTCCGTCACTGTCCATGTCCCTGATGACAATGTTGAGACAATGCTGATCTTCTGACCGACTCTTACACATGGCCACCACTGACATGATGCCCACTGTGACATGACCTCACAGTGACATGGCCACCAGTGACATGCTGCCCAATATGACATGGCCCCGACCGCGACATGTCCACCATTGACCTGCTGCCCACTGTGATATGGCCTCAAAGTGACATGGCCACCACTGACTTGCTGCCCACGGTGATGTAGCACCCACAGTGACATGGCCACAACTGACCTGTTGCCCACTGTGTCATGGCCCCCACAGTGACATGGCAACCACTGACCTGCTGCCCACTGTGATATGGAGGCCACAGTGACATGGCCACCACTGCCCCGCTGCCCACTGTGACATTGCTCCCACAGTGACATGGCCACCACTGACCCGCTGCCCACTGTGACATGGCCCACACACTGACATGGCCACCAGTGACCCGCTGCCCACTGTGACATGGCCCCCTCAGTGAAATGGCCACCACCGACCTGCTGCCCACTGTGACATGGCCCCCACACTGACATGGCCACCATTGAAACGCTGCCCACTCTGAATGGCCCCCACAGTGACATGGCCACCAGTTACATTCTGCCCACTGTGACATGGGCCCCATAATGACATGGCCACCACTTACTAGCTGCCCACTGTGACATGTCCCCCACACTGACATGGTCACCACTGACCTGCTGCCCACTGTGCTGTTGCACCCACAGTGACATGGCCACCACTGACCCGCTGCCCCCTGTGACATGTCCCAAACAGTAACATGATCACCACTGACATGCTGCCGACTGTGACATGGCTGCCACACTGACATGGCCACCATTGACCTGCTGCCCACTGTGACCTAGCACCCACAGTGACATGGCCGCCACTGAGCCGCTGCCCACTGTGACATGGCACACACAGTGACATGACCACCACTGACGCGCTGCCCACTGTGACGTGGCCTCACAGTGACATGGCATCCACTAGACACTGCCCACTGTGACCTGGCCTTAACAGTGACATGGCCACCACTGACCCATTGCTCACTGTGACATGGCCCCCACACTGACATGGCCACCAGTGGCCTGCTGCTAACTCTGACATGGACACAACTGACCTGCTGCCCACTGTGATGTAGCACCCACAGTGACATGGCCACCACTGACCTGTTGCCCACTGTGACATGGCCCAAACTGTGACATTCCCACTGTGACATGCTGCCCACTGTGACATGGCCCCCACCGTGACCTGGCCAGCACTGACTCGCTACTCACTGTGACATGTCCCCCACACTGACATGGCCACCATTGACCTGCTGCCCACTGTGACATGGCCCCCATAGTGAAATGGCCACCACTGACCTGCTGCCCAATGTGACATGGCCCCCACAGTGACATGACCACCACTGACCTGCTGCCCACTGTTACCTAGCACCCACAGTGACATACTACCACGGACCTGATGCCCACTGTGACAGCCCCCACAGAGACATAGCCCCCACAGTGACATGGCCACAGCTGACCTGCTGCCCACTGTGACTTGGCCCCACAGTGACATGACAACCAGTAGCCTGCTGCTCACTGTGACAAGGCAACCACTGACATGCTGCCCACCGTGACATGACCTCACAGTGACATGGCCACCACTGAACCACTGCCCACTGTGACATGGCCCCCACATTGACATGGCCACCACTGACCTGCTGCCCACTCTGACATGGCCCCACAGTGACATGGCCACCACTGACCTGCTGCCCACTGTGACATGGCCCCCCACAGTGACATGGCCACTTCTGACTCGCTGCCCACTGTGACATGTCACACACAGTGACATGGCCACCTGCGACATGCTGCCCACTGAAGTGAGAAACCTTAACGAAATAGATGCAGGCCTCTCAGCAGGGTGGGCTCTCAGCAGGATGGGCTCTTGAGATAAGGGAGGAGCTGCAACTACTGAGTCCCAAGATAAGGAAGGGGAATTCAAAGAATGCTAAATTGACATGCTGAAGAGACCTAATTGGGTGAAAAGTCATAAGAGGAAGAAGAGGAATCTTCAATCTTCATCCTGAAGACCCCTGCCCAAGACCAACAGGAGATATTGCGCAGGCGCAACAGGGAAGGACTTGGGGCAGGATTTATGATAATGCTTTCTCAAAACTAATTGTAATATCTCTCCCTATTCTCGGGATTATCATGAATATGTACACACTTACGCTATAGAAAGGAGCTGCTTTTCGCTCCAAAATGTGCACGTTTGTGGAGGAGCGATCCCCCGTGCACTCAGCGCTGAATAAACATACCTTCTTTATAACCTTACTGGTTGTAAAGTCGTGACTCCGCACGTCACCACTGTGACATGGCCCCCACAATGACATGGTCACCTCTGACACGCTGCCCACTGTGACATGGCCCACACCGTGACATGGCCACCACTGACTCACTCTCCACTGTGACATGGCCCCCACAGTGACATGGCCACCATTGACCTGCTGCCCAATGTGACATGACCCCCACACTGACATGGCCACCACTGACCTTCTGCCCACTGTGACATGGCCCTCACAGTGAAATGGCTACCACTAAACTGCTGCCCACTGTGACATAGCCCAGAGAGTGACATGGCCACCACTGACCCACTACCCACTGTGACATGGCTCCCACAGTGACAAGGCCACACTGACTCGCTGCCCACGGTGACATAACCCCCACACTGACTTGGCCACCACTGACCCACTGCGCACAGTGACATGGAGCACACTGTGACATAGACAGGAGGAAGAGAGCAAGAGAGAGCAAGAGAGAGGAAGAGAGAGAGAGAGAGGGGAATACGGAGCGAGAAGCAGAAGGAGGAAAGGGGAGAGAGAGGAAGAGAGAGGAAGAGAGTGCAAGGGAGAGGAAGAGAGAGGAAGAAAGGGGAAGAACTAGGAAGAGAGGGTATAAGAGAGCAAGACAGAGCAAGAGAGAGTAAGGGAGAAGGGGATATGGAGAGAGAAGCAGAGGGGGAAAGGGGAGAGACAGGAAGGGAGAGGAAGAGAGAGGAGGAGGGGGGAAGACAGGAAGTGGAGACAGGAGGAGAGGAAGAGGAGAGAGTAGGAGGAGAGGGGAGGAAGAGAGAGGAGGAAGAGAGAGGAGGAAGAGTGAGAAGTAAGAGGAGAGAGGAGGAAGAGAGAAGAAGAAGAGAGAGGAGGAAGAGAGAGGAGGAAAGAGAGGAGGCAGAGAGTGGAAGAGGAGAGAGGAGGAAGAGAGAGAAGGAAGAGAGAGGAAGAGGAGAGAGGAGGAAGAGAGAGGAGGAAGAGTGAGGAAGAGGAGAGAGGAGGAGTACAGAGGAGAACGAGAGAGGAGAAGAGAGAAGAGGAAGAGAGAAGAGGAAGAGAGAGCAGGAAGAGAGAGGAGGAAGAGAGAGGAGGAAGAGAGAGGAGGAAGAGAGAGGAGGAAGAGAGAGTAAGAGGAGAGAGGAGGATAGAGGAGGAAAAGAGAGGAGGAAGAGAGAGGAGGAAGAGAGAGGAGGAAGAGAGAGGAAGAGAAGAGAGAATGAGGAGAGACGAGGAAGAGAGAGGAAGAGGAGAGAGGAGGAAAAGAGAGGAGGAAGAGAGAGGAGGAAGAGAGAGAAAGAGGAGAGAGGAGGAAGAGAGAGGAGGAAGAGTGAGGAAGAGGAGAGAGGAGGAGGAGAGAGGAGGAAAAGACAGGAGGAGGAGAGAGGAGGAAGCGATAGGAGGAAGAGAGAGTAAGAGGAGAGAGGAGTAGGAGAGAGGAGGAAGAGAGGGGAGGAAGAGAGAAGATGAGGAGAGAGGAGGAAGAGAGTGGACGAAGAGGGAGGAAGAGGAGAGAGGAGGAGGAGACAGGAGGAAGAGGGAGGAGGAAGAGAGAGGAAGAGGAGAGGGCAGGAAGTGAGAGGAGGAAGAGAGAGGAGGAAGAGAGAGGAGGAAGAGAGAGAGTAGGAGGAGACAGGAGGAAAAGAGAGGAGGAAGACAGAGGAGGAAGAGAGAGGAGGAAGAGAGAGGAAGAGGAGAGAGGAGGAAGAGAGAGGAGGAAAAGGGCGGAGAAACAGAGAGGAAGAGGAGAGAGGAGGAAGAGAGAGGAGGAATAGAGAGGAGGAAGAGAGAGGAGGAGGAGAGAGGAGGAAGAGAGAGGAGGAAGAGAGAGGAAGAGGTTAGAGGAGGAAGAGAGGAGGAAAAGAGAGGAGGAAGAGGAGAGAGGAGGAAGAGAGAGGAGGAAGAGAGAGGAGTAAAAGAGAGGAGGAAGAGAGAGAAGAGAAGAGCGTAGGAAGAGAGAGGAGGAAGAGAGAGGAAAATGAGAGAGGAGGAAGAGATCTGAAAAGGAGAGAGGAGGAAGAGGTGGAGGAAAAGAGAGGAGGAAGAGAGAGGAGGAAGAGAGAGGAAAAGGAGAGAGGATGGATAGAGAGGATGAAGAGAGAGGAGGAAGAGACAGGAGGATGATAGAGGAGGAAGAGAGAGGAGGAAGAGAGAGGAGGAAGAGAGAGGAGGAAGAGAGAGGAAGAGGAGAGAGGAGGAAGAGAGAGGAGGAACGGAGTGGAAGAGGAGAGAGGAGGAAGAGAGAGGAGGAAAAGGGAGGAGGAACAGAGAGAAAGAGGAGAGAGGAGGAAGAGAGAGGAGGAAGAGAGAGGAAGAGGAGAGAGGAGGAGGAGAGGGGAGAAAGAGAGTGGAAGAGGAGAGAGGAGGAAGAGAGAGGAGGAAGAAAGAGGAAAAGAAGAGGGAAGGAGGAGTGAGGAGGAAGAGACACTAGGAAGAGGATTAAAAGAGAGGAGGAAGAGAAAGGAGGAAGAGAGAGGAGGAAGAGAGAGGAAGAGGAGAAAGGAGGAGGAGAGAAGAGAAAGAGAGAGGAGGAAGAGAGAAGAGGAAGAGAGAGGAGGAAGAGAGAGGAAAAGGAGTGAGGAGGAAAAGAGAGGAGGAAGAGCTAGGAGAAAGAGAGAGGAGGAAGAGAGAGGAGGAAAAGAGAGGAGGAACAGAGAGGAGGAACAGAGAGGAGGAAGAGAGAGGAAGAGGAGTGAGGAGGAAGAGAGAGGAGGAAGAGTGAGGAAGAGGAGAGAGGAGGAAGAGAGACGAGGAAGAAAGAGGAAGAGGACAGATGACGAGGAGAGAGGAGGAAAAGAGAGAGGGAAGAGAGAGGGAGAGGAGAGAGGAAGAAGAGAGAGGAGAAAGAGAGTGGAGGATGAGAGAGGAAAAGGAGAGAGGAGGAAAAGAGAGGAGGAAGAGAGAGTAGGAAGAGAGAGGAGGAAGAAAGAGGAACAGGAGAGAGGAGGAAAAGAGAGGAGGAAGAGAGAGGAGGAAGAGTGAGGAAGAGGAGAGAGGAGATGGAGAGAGGAGGAAAAGAGAGGAGGAAGAGAGAGGAGGAAGAGAGACGAGGAAGAGATAGGAGGAAGAGAGACGAGGGAGAGAGAGGAGAAAGAGAGAGGAAGAGGAGAGAGGAGGAGGAGAGAGGAGGAAAAGACAGGAGGAGGAGAGAGGAGGAAAAGAGAGGAGGAAGAGAGAGGAGGAAGACAGAAGAAGAGGAGAGAGGAGGAAGAGAGAGGAGGAAGAGTGCGGAGGAAGAGAAAGGAAGAGGAGAGAGGAAGAGGAGAGAGGAGGAAAGAGGAAGAGGAGGGAGGAGGAAAAGAGAGGAGGAAGAGAGAGGAGAAAGAGTGAGGAAGAGGAGAGAGGAGGAGGAGAGAGGAGGAAAAGAGAGGAGGAAGAGAGAGGAGGAAGAGAGACGAGGCAGAGAGAGGAAGAGGAGAGAGGAGGAAGATAAAGGAGAAAAAGAGAGGAGGAAGAGAGACTAGGAAGAGTGAGGTAGAGGAGAGAGGAGGAGGAGAGATGAGGAAAAGAGAGCAGGAAGGAAGAAGATGAAGAGAGAGGAGGAAGAGAGAGGAAGAGGAGAGAGGAGGAACAGAGAGGAGGAAAAGAGAGGAGGAAGAGAGTGGAAGAGGAGAGAGGAGGAAGAGAGAGGAGGAAGAGAGAGGAAGGAGAGAGAGGAAAAAGAGAGAGGAGGAAGAGAGAGGAAGAGGAGAGAGGACGAGGAGAGAGGAGGAAAAGAGGAGGAAGAGAGAGGAAAATGAGAGGAGGAAGAGACATGAGGAAGAGAGAGGAGGAAGAGAGAGGAAGAGGATAGAGGAGTAGGAGAGAGGAGGAGGAGAATGGAGGAGGAGAGAGGAGGAAGAGAGAGGAGGAAGACTGCAGAGGAAGAGAAAGGAGTAAGAGAGATGAGGAAGAGAGAGGAGGAGGAGAGACGTGGAAGAGAGAGGAGGAAGAGAAATTGGGAAGACAGACGAGGTAGAGATAGGAGGAAGAGAGAGGATCTAGAGAGAGGAGGAATGGAGTGGGAGAGGAGAGAGGACGAGGAGTGCGGAGGAATAGAGAGGAGGATGAGAGAAGAGGAAGAGAGAGGAGGAAGAGAGAGGAAGACGAGATAGAAGGAGGAGAGAAGAGAGGCAGAGAAGAGGAAGAAAGAGGACGAAGAGTGAGGAGGAAGAGAAATGTTGAGGAGACAGGAGGAGGAGAGAGTAGGAAGAGATAGGAGGATGAGAGAGGACCAGGAGAGATGAGGAGGAGAGATCAGGAGCACAGAGGAGGAAGAGAGAGGAGGAAGATAGAGTAGGAAGAATGAGGAAGAGGAGAGAGGAGGAAAAGAGAGGAGGAAGAGGGAGGAGGAAGAGGAGGAAGAGAGATGAGGAAGAGAGAGGAGAAAGAGAGGAAGGGGAGAGAGGAGGAGGAGAGGGGAGGAAGAGAGAGGAGAAGGAGAGAGGAAGAAGAGAGTGGAGGAAGAGAGAAGAGGAAGGGAGAGGAGGAAGAGAGAGGAGGAACAGAGTGGAAAATAGAAAGAAAGAAGAGAGAGGAGGACGAGAGAGGAGGAAGAGAGAGGTGGAAGAGAGAGGAGGAAGAGAGAGGAAGAGGAGAGAGGAGGAAGACAGATGAGGAAGAGAGAGGAGGAAGAGAGAGGAGGAAGAGAGAGGAGGAAGGAGAGAAGGAAGAGAGAGGAGGAAGAGAGAGGGAGAATAGAGAGAAGGCGCGAGGAGGAAGAGAGACGAGGAAGAGAGAGGAGGAGGAGAGAGGAAGACAAGATTGGAGAAAGAGAGTGGAAGAGAAGAGAGGAGGAGGAGAGAGGAGGAATGGAGAGGAAAAGGAGAGAGGAGGAGGAGACAGGAGGAAAAGAGAGAAGGAAGAGAGAGGTGGAAGAGAGAGGAAGAGGAGAGAGGAGGAAGAGAGAGGAGGAAGAGAGTGGAGGAAGAGAGAGGAGGAAGACAGAGGAGGAAGAGAGAGGAGGAAGAGAGAGGAGGAAAAGATAGGAGGAAGAGAGTGAAGGAAGAGAGAGGAGGAAGAGAGAGGAGGAACAGAGAGGTAGAAGGAGAGAAGTAAGAGAGAGGAGGAAGATAGAGAAAGAGGAGAGAGAAGGAGGAGAGACGGAAAGGAAGAGAGTAGAGAAAGAGAGAGGAGGAGGAGAGAGGAGGAAAAGAGAGGAGGAAGAAAGAGGAAGAAGAGAGAGGAAGAGGAGAGAGGAGGAGGAGAGACGAGGAAAAGACAGGAGGAAGAGAGAGGAAGAGGAGAGAGGAGTAACAGAGAGGAGGAAGAGAGAGGAGGAAGAGATGGGAGGAAGAGAAAGGAGTAAGAGAGTGGAGGAAGGAGAGAAGGAAGAGAGAGGAGAAAGAGAGAGGAAGAGGAGAGAGAAGGAGGAGAGAGGAGGAAGAGAGAAGAGCAAGAGAGAGGAGGAGGAGAGAGGAGGAAGAGAGAGGAGCAAGAGAGAGTAGCAAGAGAGTGTAGGAAAAAAGAGGAGGAAGAGAGAGAGTGAAGAGAGATGAGGAAGAGAGAGGAAGAGGAGAGAGGAGGAGGAGAGAGAAGGAAGAGAGGGGAGGAAGACAGAGGAGGAAGAGAGAGGAGGAAGGAGAGAAGGAAGAGAGAGTAGGAAGAGAGAGAATGAGGAGAGAGAAGGAGGAGAGGGGAGGAAGAGAGAGGAGGAAGAGAGAGGAGGAAGAGAGAGGAGGAAGAGAAAGGAGGAAGATAAAGAAGAATGAGGAAGAGGAGAGAGGAGGAAAAGAGAGGACGAAGAGGAAGGAGGAATAGGAGGAAGAGAGATGAGGAAGAGATAGGAGAAAGACAGGAAGAGGAGAGAGGAGGTGGAGAGGAGAAGAAGAGAGAGGAGAAGGAGAGAGGAGGAAGAGAGAGGAAGAAGAGAGTGGAAGAAGAAAGAAGAGGAAGAGAGAGGAGGAAGAGAGAGGAGGAACAGAGTGGAAGTAGAGAAAGTAAGAAGAGAGAGGAGGAAGAGAGAGGAGGAAGAGAGAGGTGGAAGAGAGAGGAGGAAGAGAGAGGAAGACGAGAGAGGAGGAAGTAAGATGAGGAAGAGAGAGGAGGAATAGAGAGGAGGAATAGAGAGGAAAAGGAGAGAGAAGGAGGAGAGAGGAGGAAGAGAGAGGAGGAAGAGAGAGGAGGTAGAGAGAAGGAGGAAGAGAGAGGAAGAGGATAGGGGAACGGAAGAGAGGAAGAGGAGAGAGGAGGAAGAGAGAGGAGGAAGCGAGAGGAAGAGGATAGAGGAGTAGGAGAGAGGAGGGGGAGAATGGAGGAGGAGAGAGGAGGAAGAGATAGGAGTAAGAGAGAGGAGGAAGAGTGCAGAGGAAGAGAAAGGAGGAAGAGAGAGGAGGAAGAGAGAGGAGGAGGAGAGACGTGGAAGAGAGAGGAGGAAGAGAGAGTGGGAAGAGAGACGAGGTAGAGAGAGGAGGAAGAGATAGGATCTAGAGAGAGGAGGAACGGAGTGGGAGAGGAGAGAAGAGGAGGAGTGCGGAGGAACAGAGAGGAGGATGAGAGAAGAGGAAGAGAGAGGAGGAAGAGAGAGGAAGAGGAGAGAGAAGGAGGAGAGAAGAGAGGCAGAGAGGAGGAAGAAAGAGGACGAAGAGTGAGGAGGAAGAGATAGGTTGAGGAGACAGGAGGAGGAGAGAGTAGGAAGAGATAGGAGGATGAGAGAGGAACTGGAGAGATGAGGAGGAGAGAGGAGGAGCACAGAGGAGGAAGAGAGAGGAGGAAGAGAGAGGAAGAGTATAGAGGAGGAGGAGAGTGAAGGAGGGGAGAGGAGGAAGAGAGAGGAGGAAGAAAGAGGAGGAAGAGAGTGGAGGAGGAGAGAGGAGGAGGAGACAGGAGGAAGAGAGAGGAGGAAAATAGAGGAGGAAGAGAGAGTAGGAAAAAAGAGGAGGAAGAGAGAGGAGGAAGAGAGATGAGGAAGAGAGAGGAAGAGGAGAGAGGAGGAGGAGAGAGGAGGAAGAGAGAGGAGGAAGAGAGAGGAGGAAGAGAAAGGAGGAAGATAGAGTAGGAAGAATGAGGAAGAGGAGAGAGGAGGAAAAGAGAGGAGGAAGAGGGAGGAGGAAGAGAGAGGAGAATGAGAGGAAGAGGAGAGAGGAGGAGGAGAGGGGAGGAAGAGAGAGGAGAAGGAGAGAGGAAGAAGAAAGTGGAGGAAGAGAGAAGAGGAAGAGAGAGGAGGAAGAGAGAGGAGGAAGAGAGAGGAGGAAGAGAGATGAGGAAGAGAGAGGAAGAGAAAAGAGAAGGCGGAGAGACGAGGAAGAGAGAGGAAGAGGAGAGAGGAGGAAGACAGATGAGGAAGAGATAGGAGTAAGAGAGAGGAGGAAGAGAGAGGAGGAAGAGAGAGGAGGTAGAGAGAGGAGGAAGAGAGTAAGAGAATAGGGGGGCGGAAGAGAGGAGGATGAGAGAGGAGGAGGAGAGAGGAGGAAGCGAGAGGAAGAGGATACAGGAGTAGGAGAGAGGAGGAGGAGAATGGAGGAGGAGAGAGGAGGAAGAGAGAGGAAGAAGAGAGAGGGGGAAGAGAGAGGAGGAAGAGAAAGGAGGAAGAGAGAGGAGGAAGAGAGAGGAGGAGGAGAGACGTGGAAGAGAGAGGAGGAAGAGAGAGGAGTAGGAGAGAGGAGGAAGAGAGAGGAGGAAGAGAGAGGAAGATGAGAGAGGAGGAGTAGAGAGGAGGAGGAGTGCGGAGGATCAGAGAGGAGGATGAGAGAAGAGGAAGAGAGTAGAGGAAGAGAGAGGAGGGGGAGAGAGGAGGAAGAGAGTGGATCTAGAGTGAGGAGGAATGGAGTGGGAGAGGAGAGAGGAGGAGGAGTGCGGAGGAACAGAGAGGAGGATGAGAGAAGAGGAAGAGAGAGGAGGAAGAGAGAGGAAGAGGAGATAGAAGGAGGAGAGAAGAGAGGCAGAGAGGAGGAAGAAAGAGGACGAAGAGTGAGGAGGAAGAGATAGGTTGAGGAGAAAGGAGGAGGAGAGAGTAGGAAGAGATAGGAGGATGAGAGAGGAACAGGAGAGATGAGGAGGAGGGAGGAGGAGCACAGAGGAGGAAGAGAGAGGAGGAAGAGTGAGGAAGAGTATACAGGAGGAGGAGAGTGAAGGAGGGGAGAGGAGGAAGATAGAGGAGGAAGAAAGAGGAGGAAGAGAGAGGAGGAGGAGAGAGGAGGAGGCAGAGAGGAGGAAGAGAGAGGAGGAAAAGAGAGGAGGAAGAGAGAGAAAGAGGAGAGAGGAGGAGGAGAGAGGAGGAAAAGAGAGGAGGGCGAGAGAGGTAGAGTAGAGAGGAGGAGGAGGAGAGACGAGGAGGAGAGAGGAGGAAGAGAGAGGAGCATGAGAGAGGAGGAAAAGAGATGAGGAAGAGATAGGAGTAAGAGAGAGGAGGAAGAGAGAGGAGGAAGAGAGAGGAGGAAGAGAGAGGAAGAGGAGAGAGAAGGAGTAGATAGGACAGGCAGAGAGGAGGAAGAAAGAGGACGAAGAGAGAGGAGGAAGAGAGAGGAGGAAGAGAGAGGAGGAAAAGAGGAGGAAGAGAGAGGAGGAAGAGAGAGGAAGAGGAGAGAGGAGGAGTAGAGAGGAGGAGGAGTGCGGAGGATCAGAGAGGAGGATGAGAGAAGAGGAAGAGAGTAGAGGAAGAGAGAGGAGGGGAAGAGAGGAGGAAGAGAGAGGAAGAGGAGAGTGCAGGAGGAGTGAGGAGAGGCAGAGAGGAGGAAGAAAGAGGACGAAGAGAGAGGAGGAAAATAGAGGTTGAGTAGAGAGGAGGAGCAGAGAGTAGGAAGAGAAAGGAGGAGGAGAGAGGAATAGGAGAGAGGAGGAGGATAGAGGACGAGGAAAGAGGAGGAAATTAGCGGAGGAAGAGAGAGGAGAAAGAGAGAGGAGGAAGAGAGTGGAGCAAGAGAGAGGAACAGAGAGGCAGACTAGAGAGTAGGAGGACAGAGCAGGAAGAGAGAGGAGTAACAGAGAGGAGGAAGAGAGAGGAGGAAGAGAGAGGAGGAATAGAGAGGAAAAGGAGAGAGGAGGAGGAGAGAGGAGGAAGAGAGAGGAGGAAGAGAGAGGAAGAGGATATGGGAGGAGGAGAGAGGAGGAGGAGAGAATAGGAACAGAGAGGAGGAAGAGAGAGGTAGAGGAGAAAGGAGGAGGAGAGAGGAGGAAGAGAGAGGAGGAAGAGAGATGAGGGCGAGAGAGGTAGAGGAGAGAAGAGGAGGAGAGACGAGGAGGAGAGATGAGGAAGAGAGAGGAGGAAGATAGAGGAGGAAGAGAGAGACAGAAGAGAGAGGAGGAAGAGAGAGGAATAGGAGAGAGGAGGAGGAGAGAGGAGGAAGAGAGAGGAGAAAGAGACAGGAGAAAGAGAGACGAGAAAGAGAGAGGAGGAAAAGAGACGAAGAGGAGAGAGTAGGAGGAGAGAGGAGGAAGAGAGACGAGAAAGAGAGAGAAAGAGGGGAGACGAGGTGGAGAGAGGAGGAAGAGAGAGGATAAGAGAGAGGTGGAGGAGAGAGGAGGAGGCGAGAGGAGGAGGAGAGAGGAGTAACAGAGAGGCGGACGAGAGAATAGGAGGAGAGAGCAGGAAGAGAGAGGAGGAAGAGAGAGGAGGAAGAGAGGAAAAGGAGAGAGGAGGAGGAGATAGGAGGAACAGAGCGGAGGAAGATAGAGGTCGTGGAGAAAGGAGGAGGAGAGTGGAGGAAGACAGTGGAGAAAGAGAGAGGAGGTGGACAGAGGAGGAGGAGAGAGGAGGAGGCGAGAGGAGGAAGAGAGAGGAGGAAGAGAGAGAAACAGGAGAGAGGAGGAGGAGAGAGGAGGAAGAGAGAGAAGGGCGAGAGAGTTAGAGGAGAAAGGAGGAGGAGAGTGGAGGAGGAGAGATGAGGAAGAGAGACAAGGAAGAGAGAGGAGGAAAAGAGAGGAGGAAGAGAGAGGAAGAGGAGAGAGGAGGAGGAGAGAGGAGGAAGAGAGAGGAGTGCGAGAGAGGTAGAGGAGAGAGGAGAAGGAGAGACGAAGAGGAGAGATGAGGAAGAGAGAGGGGGAAGAGAGAGAAGGAAGAGAGAGGAATGTAGTGGCATGGAGGAAGAGGAGAGAGAGGGATAGAGGATGAGGAGGAAGGAGGATGAGAGTGGAGGAAGAGAGAGGAGGAAGAGAGAGAAATGTAGTGGCAGGTAGGAAGAGGAGAGAGAAGGACAGAGGATGAGGAGAGAGGAGGTTGAATGTGGAGGAAGAGAGAGGAGGAAGAGAGAGGAGGAAGAGAGAGGAGGAAGAGAGAGGAGGAAGAGCGTGGAGGAAGAGAGAGGAGGAAGAGAAAGGAGGAGGAGAGATGAGGAAGAGAGAGGTGGAAGAGAGGAGAAAGAGGGAGAAGGGAGAGAGAGGAGGAAGAGAGAGGAGGATTAGAGAGTAGGAGGAGAGAGGAGTAAGAGAGAGGAGGAGAGAGGAGGAGAGAGGAGGGAGAGAGAGGAGGAAGAGAGAGGAGAAAGAGAGTGGTGGAGGAGAAATGAGGAGGAGACAAGTGGAAGAGTAAATGAGAGGAAGAGAAATTAAGAGAGTAGGAGAGAGAACATGGAGAGAGGAGAAAGAACATAGAGGAAGAAGAGAGAGGAAGAAGTGATGTGAGAGAGAGGAGGGAGAGACAGGAGGGAGAGAGAGAAGGGAGAGAGAGAAGGGAGAGTGAGGAGGGAGAGAGAGGAGGGAGAGAGAGGAAGAAGAGAGAGGAGGAAATCAGAGGAAGAAACAGAAAGAGAGAGGAATAGAGAGGAGATGAGAGGGGGATAGGGAGCGAGAAGCAGGTGGTGGAAAAGGGAGAGAGGAGGAGAGGGGAGGTGGAGAGGAGAGTGGGAGAGGGGAGGGAGAGAGGTGGGGGAGAGGAGGTGGGGAGAGGAAGGTGGGTGAAGAGGAATGTGGGCAGAGAGGTAGGTGGGGAGTGGGAGGGAGGGAGAGGGAGGCGTGGATAGTAGGTTGGGAGTGAGGGTGGATAGGAAGCGTGGGAGAGGAAGGGCTGAGAGGAAGGGGGGGAGAGGTGGGGGGGAGGGGAAGGGGGGGAGAGGAAGGTGGGAGAGGAATGGGGGGAGATGAGAGGGGAGAGTAGGGGGGGAGTGCGGGAGAGGAGGTGGGGAGAGGAAGTTGGGGAGAGGAGGTGGGGAGAGGAGGGGTTGAGGAGAGGCGGAGAGGAAGGGGGGAGAGGAAGCGGGGAGAGTAAGGTGGGGAGAGGAGTAGGGGGAGAGGAAGGGGGGAGAGGAGGGGGAGAGGAAGTGAGGGAGATGAATGGGTGAGAGGAAAGGGGGAGAGGAAGGTGGGGAGAGGAAGGTGGGGAGAGGAAGGGGGGGTGATTAAGGGGGGGGTGAGGAAGAGGGGGTGAGGAAGGGGGGGTGAGGAATAGGGGGAGAGTGAGGGGGGCAAGGGAGAGGGGGAGGTGTGGAGAGAGAGGGGTGGAGTGGAAGGGGGGTAGAGGAAGGGGGGTAGAGGAACGGGGGGAGAGGAAGGGGGGAGAGGAAGGGGGGGAGAGGAAGGGGGGTTGAGGAAGGTGGGGAGGGGAGGAGTGGGGGTGAGGAAGGGGGGGAGAGGAAGGGGGGGAGAGGGAGGGGGAGAGGGAAGGGGAGAGGGAGGGTGGATAGGGAGGTGGGAGGGAGAGGGGGGGAGGGAGGGGGGGAGGGGGGGTGAGGGTGAGGCGGGGGGGGGAGGGCGAGAGGGAGGGGGCAAGAGGGGGAGAGAGAGGGAGGTAGGGGAGCGCCGGCGGGACATGAAGAAGAAGAGAGAGAGAGAGGGGGAATGGAGGGGGGGGATGATAAAGGAGAGAGACAGAGAGATGAGAGAGATAGTGGGGGGCGGGGGGGAGTGTAAGAGTCGGTCAGAAGATCAGCATTGTCTCAACATTGTCATCAGGGACATGGACAGTGAGATACCCGACTACGGCCTGTTTGGAGCACAGTTGCCGATCCCTGGAGTGGAATGTGGTGCAAAGGCTCCTGAATGCAGAACTGTGTGGCACAGCCAGTGCTGTGCTGTTCTCCTGAGTACTGAACCGGGTGGTGCAGGCAGTGCAGTGCTGTTCTTTGGTGCCTGAGCCGTGTAGTACAAAGAGTGTTGTGCTATTGTTCAGTACCTGGGCCTAGCCGGAGCTGTTAGATATAATTGCATAGCCATTGTCAAAAAGATGGATCGCGACTGTTGCCATAACATCGATGAAGAAATCATGAACCTTAGATGAACTTTGCTTCATTATAATACACTTTGCTTCATTAGAACACACCTCCTGGTCGAAGGCTACCCGCCTCCAAGACTGGCCACACCTCGGACACTCCCCCCTGCGCACGCGCGATGGCCTCGCTTGAGAAGGGCGGAGATATGATAATTGAATTCTGAGAAGGGCGGAGACCCCTGAGGCAGAGGAGGAGCAAGGTGTGTTACTGAGCATAAAAGATGACTTCTGGACAACAAAAATGGGAAACTTCCCCACCAAGGACCACGACGATCGACGACGCAGCATCAGCTGGACCCTGGACCGTTAGGACGTTGTGAGATCAGCGGTGGTAACTATAACCTCTCTCCCTCCTCTCTCTAAACTTTACTTTTCTCCTTTCTTTCATCCATCTCTAACTATCACATGCTGCTTCACAGGCAACACAATAAAGTTTCACTGTTTGATTACTGCTATCCCCTTTGGTGTTGGTCCCCTTAAATTTGCACTTCCGAGATCGTAGCAAACGAACCATCACGAGTCCACCGAGTAGACTGTGACATTAAACTGGCGTCACGGACAGGATCCTGAGAGACAGGGGGGTGCAGGTTGTGTGTGGTCTGTAACAGGGGAAGAACATTTCGCTCCAGCCGCACCTGGCCCTACACCCAAAAGGGTGAGAGGTGTCCAGAAAGCAAGGGGGGTGATTCGAGATTCCCGCACACCACACACGCCTCGGTGTATTGCACCCCAAACTCGAATTGAGGGCTCTGTCTATCAGGATCAAGTGCAAGGATCTCTTAGTGCAAAAGAGGGAACTGTCCTCAATAAATGAGGTCGACTACCTGGGGAAGTGAAAGGGATAAGCCGAGAAAGTCTGTAACTAAGTTTAACCTCCCTGTGGTAGATTTTGGTCCCTTCAGCCAATCGGGGAAGAAAAGGGCAACGCAGTAGTTGTTGCGTCTGTGGTGTAACTAAGTTTTATGTCCCCAAAGTGAGTTTGGCCCCTTCGTAATAAGAATAACTGAAAAGGATGTTTATCAAAACTCTTCATTAGTAAAAAATCTTGACTCGTTCTATGCACTCTTGGCAAAGTATGAAGCTCGACCCTCCCCACCCAGAGAAGAGTGGGCTCGAGGCAATTGGGCAAATTTACAGAGTGTAACAGACCGAGTGATTTCCATACAGAATGAGGCTAGATTACAGTCAGGTAAAGGCAAAGCGATAATCTGCGCAGTCCTTGGAGCCAGCCTGGTCGCAGCAATTGAAGACCGCTATAAGCGGCGTAGCCATGAAAAACAAATCATAGAATCCCTTGAAAATTTGGTACAACTTTTGCAGAAAACAATCTCCAACCTGGAAGAGCAATTAGCAGAGAAGGAAGAGCAGTTAGCAGAAAAGGGGAAAATAATTTGCTTGTTAATACAGCAGATAGAGGAAAAGGAAGAGATAGAGGAAGAAAATCACTTTTTAAAAGATGCTCTTAAAGGAAGGGGGTGGAAGGGTTCAGAAGGATTGCTGTGGACTTTCGGGACACCACAGCTGAACATCAGGCTACCTCAGACTGCACCCCCTCTGCCGCTTAGCAAAGTAACCAATGTCAAACAATATCCCCTCCCCCTGCGAACAAAGGAAGGTATCAAACCAGTTATGCAGGAAATTCAGGAGCAAGGAGTGGTGATAAATACCCATTCTCCTTTCAACTCGCCAGTGTGGCCAGTGAAAAAACCTAAGCAGAAATGGAAGCTTACAGTAGATTTTCGGAGACTGAATGCTAACACAGAGCCTCTAACTGCCACAGTCCCTAACATGGCTGAACTGGTAATAACAATTCAGGAGAAAGCTCATCCAATCATGGCAACCATAGATGTTAAAGATATGTTTTTCATGATACCTTTGCGACCAGAAGACAGAGATCGTTTGGCTTTTACATGGGAGGGACAACAATTTACCTTTATCCGTCTGGCTCAGGGATACAAACATTCCCCTACACTAGCTCACCACGCTTTGGCCCAAAAACTGGAGAAACTACCAAAAGCTGAAGGCATAGCAACCCAACAGAACATAATCTGTCATTTGTAGAACATGAGTTTGTAAACTCCCCTAGAAAAGATCCAAAAGCACTCACAAGAAGTGGAGAAAATCACACGCCAACCACCAATCGTGCTAAGAGGCCTGTTCAAGGTTATTAAAGCAGTCACCAGCGGGACCCCTCCTCCTGATGGGGTAGCCCAGAGAGCCTTGGTACGAAAGTGGTATGCCCAGATTGAACACTATTGTAACCTTTTCTCAGTGACTGAAGGAGCTTTAAAAAACTTAGCTGTCCAAGAAACAGAGAGTCTGGACAGCAGCCAAGACAAACCTATCTCAGTTATTCGGGTGGCCCCTCCTTTCTTTCACGATCAGCCAGTGAATGCTTGGTTTACCGACGCTTCTGCAAAGTGAGAAGGAAAAGTGTGGCAATACCGGACAGTAGCTCTCCACACTACTACTGATGAACAGATAATAACAGAGGGAGAAGGGAGTGCCCAGGTAGGAGAATTAATTGCAGTATGCTGTGTTTTCCAGCGTGAAGCACAAACCGCTTCCCCTGTCCACATTTACACTGATTCCTATGCGGTGTTTAAAGGATGTACTGAATGGCTCCCTTTCTGGGAGCACAATGAGTGGGAGGTTAGCCTTCAATGCCCTAGGGAAGGAGCATCGGATAAATACCTGCTGGATAATCCCATCATTCTAATTTTCTGTCTGGTTTTAATTTTTGCCTCAGAGAAGCAGGTTCTGGTTTATTCTTGCAGAAGAACTCCGAGGGACACCAAGAATAACATGAATCACTTAATTGGATTGGTAGTACTTTTCTGCATCTTACCACTAACCTGTAACCAAAAGAATACAGAATGGCCATGGTCCCAAGCTACCATCAAGGATACTAGCACTCTAGGACAGCATCCCAAAGACCATCTCCCAAATTTAGCCACTGTAGTATGGTGGTACAAGGGGATAACATTGCAATAAGATGCAGATTGATCACTGAATCCCACACTGAACCCACAAACAGTTATGGAGCTGGACCATATGGCCCTATTTTGTTGTGTAAAAATCAAAACCTAGATTGTTGGCTAAATTTGACTGCTGTACAGTACTCCCATAAAGTTATGTGTGGTAAAAATAACACCAAATACTGGGGAAAACTCAAAATAAATGTTGTAGTAGCTACTACCCAACCAACTCTTGTGCTTAGCCCAAAAACTTTTGGAATTGGACCATATGTAATCAGGAATACAGGCCAACAACAAATGTTGTTTAACCCGGCATGGTCTCTCATACAAGTTGAATTGCTGATGCAAAACAATGTTTTGGACATTCAGCCAGCTTGCTCACCCTTCCTAAAGGCTTCTTACGAGGGATGGACAACCTGGCTGCAAAAACGAACTCTTTCCACGAGAACACGGAGAGACCTAACTGGTGTTTTGGGAACAGGATTGGGAGTTTTAAATAGTATCGATTCAGAGGTAATAATGAACAAATTGGCTACCTCAATTAGTGATTTGACTAACTTACAACAGCCTTTGCGATCTTCTTTATCGGCTTTGGGGACTAACCAGTGGCTGTTGTCAAATATATTACCAAAATGGGAAAAGGTAAATGTAAAGGACCATGAATTGATTACAGATGCACTTGGGGTGATCCAGAATAACCTCTCTTTGGCTCTCAGCTGTATCCACGCTCAAATATGGATGCAGTCGGTAGCCGCCTCAATTATAAGAGAAGGTGAAGAAGGCACTCTCCCCACTGAAATTTGGAAAATAATTTGGGACAGTACCACTGATTTTGAGAAGAAACTCCAATCCTGGTGGAACCTGGTAAACTTTACCTATGACCCCATCACAAACACAGCCACAACCTTTGTGCTCACTATATATAATGCTACCCTATACCCAATTTATCCTGTCATTGCATTAGGGTTGAACCACGACAGAACTACACTCTATCCTTTTGAGCATAGAGTATGGGCCCGCAAGGTGAATGAAAAATGGCAAACTATCAATTTGGAATCTTGCATTGTACGAGAACAACAAGGATTTATCTGTGAAGGCAATGCAATTGAGGCTCAAGATATTTGTCTAGATACTGAACAAAATATTTGTCATTTCGAGATTGATCCTAATGAAAACCCTGAAACGGTGCTCATATACATTGGCAAAGGCTGTGTATGTTTGAGGACTGTTTGTGATTTTTTATCCGTGGGCAAGGTAGTTGTAGAGACTAAAAATCATTCAAATTTATGTGTTTGTAATTTTACTGAGATTATCAGATGTGACTTTTCCTATTTGGCCCCGGTCACATCTCACCAACTTTTGCAATCTAATTACACGTTGATTCACGAATTGCTGCCTACACCCATTGGAATGAATCTCACTTTGGTAAAGCAGTTACTACAACACAAGGATTTGATTGAGATTTTGGAAAAAATTAGGGAAAACGGACAGAAAACCTTAATAACTGTTCATCATAATGTGAAAGAAATATACCGAGTTTTGGAAAGAGTGCAAAAGGATACAGAATATAGATGGTGGGACACACTTTTCGGATGGTCGCCTACTGCTACAGTCGTCCTGAACAAGCTGTGTCACCCCATCGTGGTTGTCCTGATATTGGTTTTGATCAGTTTGGCTTTGACAGCAGTATTATATGTCATAACCTGGAGAATAATGAATCGGTTAACATGTTTGATGTCTGTATTGAACACAAACAATATGTTTGATGTCCCATCCAAGGTGGAGATCCCCAAATCAATTGATGTTTTAAAACCCCATTAATTATTTTCTTATATAAATAGCTTTGATTGTAATTATTTCATAAATTTAATTTTGCAGATTGTTCTATCGCTGTTACTTCCCTTCTTTCTTCTCTCTCTCCCTTTCTTTTCCTTTCTTTCTTCCTCTTCTACTATGGTACTACCGTGCAATCCTGACATCCTGACAACGATGTTGAGCCACGGGGTGGTGTAAGAGTCGGTCAGAAGATCAGCATTGTCTCAACATTGTCATCAGGGACATGGACAGTGAGATACCCGACTACGGCCTGTTTGGAGCACAGTTGCCGATCCCTGGAGTGGAATGTAGTGCAAAGGCTCCTGAATGCAGAACTGTGTGGCACAGCCAGTGCTGTGCTGTTCTCCTGAGTACTGAACCGGGTGGTGCAGGCAGTGCAGTGCTGTTCTTTGGTGCCTGAGCTGTGTAGCACAAAGAATGTTCAGTACCTGGGCCTAGCCGGAACTGTTAGATATAATTGCATAGCCATTGTCAAAAAGATGGATCGCGACTGTTGCCATAACATCGATGAAGAAATCGTGAACCTTAGATGAACTTTGCTTCATTATAATACACTTTGCTTCATTAGAACACACCTCCTGGTCGAAGGCTACCCGCCTCCAAGACTGGCCACACCTCGGACACTCCCCCCTGCGCACGCGCGATGGCCTTGCTTGAGAAGGGCGGAGATATGATAATTGAATTCTGAGAAGGGCGGAGACCCCTGAGGCAGAGGAGGAGCAAGGTGTGTTACTGAGCATAAAAGATGACTTCTGGACAACGAAAATGGGAAACTTCCCCACCAAGGACCACGACGATCGACGACGCAGCATCAGCTGGACCCTGGACCGTTAGGACGTTGTGAGATCAGCGGTGGCAACTATAACCTCTCTCCCTCCTCTCTCTAAACTTTACTTTTCTCCTTTCTTTCATCCATCTCTAACTATCACATGCTGCTTCACAGGCAACACAATAAAGTTTCACTGTTTGATTACTGCTATCCCCTTTGGTGTTGGTCCCCTTAAATTTGCACTTCCAAGATCATAGCAAACGAACCATCACGTGTCCGAGTGGACCGTGACAAGGGGGGAGAGGGGGAACCAGGAGGCGGGGAGAGGAAAGCAAAGAGAGAGAGAGAGAGAAAGGGAGAACAAGGAGGGGGGGGAAGTGAAAGAAGAGAGGGGGGGGGGGGGTGACTTGTGGAAACATGACTCCACAACCTATAAGGTTATAAAGTAGGTATGTTTATTCAGCGCTGAGGCACACGGGGGATCGCTCCACCAGAAACATGTGCACCTCTCATGACACCTTGTCTTGGCTTTATGCTACAAAGCATCACAGATTCATAATATGCCTATACCTATGCATGACTATCCCTGTTTCATATTATAATGAGCCTGAAAGTCTTTCATGTGTTCCGCCCCGGTCTCCTCCTAGTTGCATCTGTGCAGCATGTCCTGGTGGTTGTGGGCTGGGATCGCAGAGATGAAGTAGCTCCTCTTCCTCACTGTTGAACTTTTTACCTCCATTCCTTGCTCAGTCTCTGTAGCCTCCTGGACTCAGGCCGGACCATAGGGTTGGTTTTGACCAGTTTTTAGGGCTGTCTTCCTATTCCATCAGGAAGCGTTCCCTCACAGCTTCCATTAATCAAGGTTTCCATATTGTTCTGCTCTCTGGCCCATTGACTATGATCTATTATCCTATTCAATCTTAGTTATCTTTTAACTAATGGGCCTCTAGCTTGATCTCTAAGTCTTCCATCTTTATCTCTAAACTAAGTTACACCTTCATTTCTTGAGTGCCTAATTTCTATATCCTATTTTAATTTCCTAGCTCCTCATCTCAATTCCCCCCCTTTTCTAAGACATTAATAAATTCTTTTACTACCTTTAATAAACTGACTCCTGATCTAACACCTTAGAAAAGTACTTGTTTGATTCCAGCCTAAACCTAAGCTGATTCTTCTTCCATGTGACATAAGCATCTCCAGTGTTCTGTCATAATTGCCATCAGGTGGTCTCCATACTCCCGTCAGATCATGAGGGGTAGGTCCCCCTACCCAACCGGTCATATTTGTAAACCATGGGATGTTAAATTTGGGAATACCTAGAAAAAGGAAATTGACCTGATTTTGGTAATTCTGTGCATACCCAGCAATCTGACAAATTATTTCCTTGAGCCATCCCGTGAAGAAGGCCTACAAAGAAATTCTAGTTCCATGCTACCACAACACCATAGATGTTGACCAAGATTATCGTGAAAAATTCAATTTTCCTGGCCGAATTTGTGTAACCTTCCATGGAGATCTATGGACCTCCTTCACTCCGGTATGATGGATCCAGGCGCTCTGCTCCTTGATCTTAATTGCCGTAAAGGAGGTGAGGAGTACTTGGAATGGTCCTTCCCATTGCGGTTCCAGAGGCTTTTCTGCAAGAGACTTAACATACACGTAATCCCCAGGCTGTATATTATGCACAGGTCCATCTAACCCTCTACTTTGAGTTCCAAACACATGTTTTCCAATTTTATTGAGCTGTTTACCCAATGCCAGCAGATATGAAGTTACAGTCTCATCCCCTGCCTGCATGGATATGCCCTTTTGTATGCTATAGGGTCATCCGTACAGAATTTCAAAAGGACTTAACCCCTCTCTTGCCCTTGGCTTAGTTCATATGCACAGAAGGGCCACAGGAAGAGACTGAAGCCAAGCCAAATTAGTCTCCTGGCCAAGTTTCACAATCTGCTGTTTGACTAAATGATTCATCTTTTCTACTTGGCCACTTGACTGGGGATGATATGGGGTATGAAGCTGCCAATCTATATCTGAATGGCAGCTGATTTGTTGCACCACCTTTGAAATGAAACGTGGCCCTCTGTCAGAAGATATTGTTGCTGGAACCCCAAAGTGTAATATTATATCTTGTATTAATATTCTGGTCACCTCCCGAGATTTGGCGGTTCTGGTAGGGAACGCTTCTAGCCAGCCTGAAAAGGTATCTGTTAATACCAATAGGTATCTATACCCCCTTTGATTTTTCAGAACTTCCAAGAAATCTGCCATTGTTGCCCAGGTGCATTGCCTTTCCCAGTTGAGCCCATTTCCAATCTGGGGGTATTTTTAGGATTAGTCTGGAGGCAAAGATCACACTGTTGAGTCTCTTGTCTTACTGTAGTATATAAATTTCTACCTCTGATATCTTTAATTAAATGTTTATATAGGGCCTCTGCTCCCCAGTGTCCTTTCTGAGGTTCCTCCCTTACCGGGGACCATATTAAGTAAGAGGGAATGACTATCTTTCCTTGCAGGGTGAGGGCCCAACCTTCCTCATTATATGATCTTTCCAGATCTGTGATAAGTTTTTGATCTTCTTTAATATAATTAGGCTTACCCTCTAGGGAACTTCACCCATCAGGGATTAAAGCTCCTTCTACTTTTACCTCTCCTTTGGCTGCTCATTTTGCCTCTCTGTCGGCCAGCTCATTTCCCTTCTCCAAATCTGAGTTCACCTTTTGCTGTGCCTTGATGTGCATGATTGCTACTTTTTTAGGAAGCTGGACTGCTTCCAACAGTCTCAATTTCCTTTGCATGTCTGATGTTTTTATTCTGGGAGTTCAATAGTCCTCTCTTTCCAAATTGCTCCATGCACATGTACGACTCCAAAGGCGTATTTTGAGTCCATATAGATATTCACAGCCTTGACTTGGGCCAACTCCAAAGTGCGGGTCAGGGCAATTATTTCTGCCTTTTGCGCAGAGGTATTCATGGGCAAATGCCCTGATTCTATTATTTCCTGGCTGGTAGTAACAGCATACCCAGCATATCTTTTACCACTTAGGACATAGCTGTTTCCATCCGTGAACCAGTTCTCTGTGTTCTCCATAGGGCTGTCTCTCAAGTCGTCTAGGCCAAAGACTCCAAATAATGCTCATGGACACAAGGAAGAACTCTGGAGGAGATTTCAGAAGAGTACAGATGTCCTTGAGAGGCCTTGGACCAGATGGAGACACCCTAGACGACAGAGAGGATGACAATAAGACCGCTTCCTCCAAAACATAAACCCGCAGACAGGTTTGTGACAAAACAAGACAGGATCAACATCCCCTAGAGAGCTAAAATGGGGTGGTAGTACTCAAAGAACATCTTGGGACACACAGTGACTGGGACCACAGGGGGCACAAAATCTTCATAGGAAAAAACAGAGATCAAAACAGACTCAACGTGCTACCAAAACTCACTGGAGCACAAAGAAGTTCTCAAGACGCATCCTAGATGGCATAGACAAAAAAAAAAAACAACAACACTCCCTTTTTGGAATGGAGATATTAACAGCACACAATTGCAACAAAGCAAACCCAAAGAGGGCTTACGTTGCTAAAAGCATGCTGCCTGAAATATTGAAGACTTCAAGCATCATGACATCTGCACACGTGTTCTGAGCAGCAGAACATCCAAAAGACTGCTCAAGAACATGATCAAGTCATCCAGATACAATTTGAACATACTACAGATGTCCTCACTAGATCAGGAACTGAACACATAGATGCTACCTACCATATAAAACAACATAAGCGTTCTGCAAATGAAATATGGCATCAGGAAATATTCCCACTGAGCAAATAGGGTGCAAAGTGCACTACAGAACCAAAACAGGGCTTCGGAGCATTAGGAGGCCTCAGGAGGCATTAACACTAGAATGATGCTGAGAGTAACACAGAGACAGAAGGCAACTCTGGGACACAATGCAAAACCCAAGCAGGTGTCACAGCAATGTACACATCTCAGAGGATGAACGACTGCATGGAGACACTTGACATGGCATTGAATACAGCAAGAGTGTTCCAGCCCACAGAAAAACCCAAGAGCAATGGTTGTCTCTGAGTACGAGTCCCACAAAGAGGGCTACAGACCACAAAGGGCACTGTGTGGCGTAACAATGGCCTCAGTAAGGGCAGTTACTGTAACAAGTGCTCTCTAAGAGTTGGAAGAAAGTTGGACTTAGAGGCAAACAAAACTTGGTACTTGAGAGGGGATCTGAACGATATACAGATGTTCTCAGTTTATAGGGAAAAAAATGAAAGCACCAGCTATAGCACATGAAATGGTAATAGTGCTCCGAGCACAGGGAAAGCCAGGCAGAGACTTGCCTCAGAACAATAAATATACAAAGCCTGCTACAGACCTAAAGGATGGCTGTGCAACGCAAGGATGTTTGAATGAAATATTGTGATTAAAAAAAGACAGCACAAGGAAAACAGAAATTTATGGACTAAAAGGGGTGAGAGACATAAAAGGGATGGGTGCATAAAAAAAGGGTCATAAAGTTCAAAGACCACATAAAGGACAAAAAAAAGTAGAGGCCAAAAAGGCTACAGAAACTCAGAATGGAAGGCTAGAAGGGACATAGAGACCAGAAAACTCTAAGCCAAAAATGGGGGCCAAAAAAGGCGAGAAAAAGAATGAAGGCGCTAGGGAAATTATACACCACAAAAAAGTCAATGCAGAAAAGGGGTGTGAGGTGTGAGAGGCATGTGAGCCGAGGAGATGGGGACAGAGAACAAGAGGCAAAACAATCAAGTCCTCCTTGCCGCCGCTCTCGCCGCCCTCGCCTCCCTCATCGCTGCTGTCTCTCTCAGCCTCCTTGCCGCCGCCCTCGCCACCGGCCTCCTCGGCATCGTTGTCAGCCTTGCCGTCCTCCTCAAATGCAGTGGGAGGCCAGAGGTCAGTAGAGGCCACAGAAATTGGAGGCTGGAGAGCAAATCTAGGCAGAAAAGTGTAGATGTCAAAAAAGAGTGTGAGGTGTGACGGGCATGTGAGTGTGAAAAGGGCTGGAAGCCAAAAAGGGGTGGGAGGAGGTGGGTGAAGTAGAGATGGAGAAATCACTAGAAAAGGAATGAGGAGTCCTGCAGGGACAGGGCAGAAGAAAAACTGGGTCAGGGAGCGAGACCAAGGGAGAGAGATAATGATGAGTGGGGAGTAGAAAGAACAGAGAGAGAGAGAAATGAGATGTGGGGGGAAAGGAAGGTGGAAGGGAGAGCAAGAGACCGTGAAATCCAGAGGGATTGGAGAGGATGAGAAAGGGGGAGAGGGAGAAAGGGAGAGGGAACAGGACAGAGAGAGGGAGAAAGAAAAGACCGTGATGGGCTGGAGGGTGAAGGGGAAAGGCCACGGAGCAGCACAGAGTGTAATGATAATCATGGGACAGGGAGCTGGGCACGGGGTGATAGCGGGAAACAACGCGACAGAGTGTGGTGTGGGGCTCTAGAGGCAAAGTGTTCAGGAGAGGATGGAGGACAGAGAGAAGAAGAGAAAAGGGACAGAGAGCAAGGCAGTGATGGAGAAAGAAACAGCAGCCACCAAGAGATGAGGAGAGGGACAGAAGCAAGGCAAGGAGGTGGAGAAAGAACAGCAAGCCAGCGACGGGAAACAGGCCAGAGGGATCGGGAAAGAGAGGAGGCAGGCCAGAGGGATGTAGAAGGTAGGGGAGGGACAGGGAGCCAGAGAGCAGGAGACCACTGCGGAAGGGAGAGGGACACAGAGCAGGATGCTGGTCTGGAACCAACAAGAGCAACAGAGGGAATGAGAGGAGGGACACGAGAAGAGACAGGGACAGAGAACAAGAGGCGAAGCAATCAAGAGTTGAGACAGGGAACAGTGCAAAGTGTCTGAGAGAGGACAAAGTGAAGAGGGTGGAGGACAGGGACAGCAAGCAACAGGTTGGGGGGGGCAGCAGTCTGCAAGATTACAGGATGGAGGGAGGAAGAGAAGGAGGCAGGGAGAGAGGAAGGCCAGGACATGGAGCGGCACAGACAGGCACTGAGAGGAAAAGTGTGGCAACTGAGGCACGGACTCTCCATTGAAGTGCAGAAGGAAAATCCTTTATTATTACAATGATACATACTTACGCTCTCGCTATGCTCTTGCTTCCTTAGCTCTTCCTTCATGATAAGCAAAGCAGCAGCTAGATGGTCATCAACACTCTTATCCCACAAACAGTTCCATACCACACAGGCAGTCTCAGTGCTGCCATTTTCTTCACCACACTAACACAGCCTGGTATCTCTCTTCGACAGCCTGTTTCTCCTCCAAGCCTTGCTACTTCTCCAGGCTGGCGCAGAGCAGAGCTGGCGCTTCTCCAAACCACTGCAGGACAGAGTTCCTGCCTGGCTGGCCAAGCGGAGTTCTTCTGGGCAGAGTTCTCCCCCTTCCCCAAGCTCCCCAAACTGAGCTCTCTGGCTGAGCTGACTGGCCCATGTCCACTTGGCTCTTAAGTATTGAATCTCCCACAGCTGTGCAGGGCTGACAGACCAATGCTGACTTGCCTCTTAATCATTTACCAGTAACACATGATTTGGCTCTTGACATATTGAGTGTCCCACAGCTGCACAGAGCTAACACTCCCACAATAAAGAACCCCAGGGAACAGACCAGAGTACTTGTGGGGGAAAAGAGACCAATGCCCATCAGGACAAAGAACTGGAGAAGGGAATAAAGAGCACTAGGCTGCAGGAGCAAGACAGGAAGAAAAAAAAAGGTAGGAGAGGGAGCAGGACAAAGGCATCTAGAGAAAAAGGAACAGGGAGGGCTAGAAGAACAGAGAGCGAGAGGGAGAGGGAACAGGAGAGAAGAGAGAGGAGAGCAGAGGTAAAGGGAATCCAAACATATCACAGCAGTGTGGGATAGAGAGGGGGACAGGAGAGAGCCCAAGAAGCACAGGAGAGATGATGGGGCCCCGAGGGCCCGGGACTCACCACAGCTGTCGCTCTCCGCACTGCCAGGGAGATTTGCCACTTCAGATCCTACTTGCTCCTTCTCTCCTCACTTCCTCTTCTGTAGCTCCAGTCCCTTGGCTGTCCCCCGCCTCAGCGAATAGGCGGGTGTCGCTCAGCTCTTACAAGACGAGGCGTCCTACACACGCAGCCTCGCTCGCTCACACACTATGCAGCCGTACCGTGCTTGGGGTGATGCACGCAGACCCCGGGTGCACGGTGGCGGCCTGGCCCGCTGTGGACTATGAAGAGGGCTCCTTCCTCACCCAGAGAGGCAGGGTCTCTCTTCCCACAGTGGAGGCAGCTGCTGCCCAGGCAGCCTTGACTTTCTTCCTGTTTCTCAGGCCTCTCCAGCTTCAGCTGTGACAGCTCCTCTCCAAACATTTGAGCCCGGTTTGCACTGAACCCTTGGCCTTGCATGCCAGGAGTGGCAAGGGGACACAGAGGCCAGCAAATAGTGGAGACCAAAGGGCAGGTAAAGGGCAGAAACTTGTAGAGTACGAAATGGGGAAAGGGACTGGAAAGGGCTGGGTGGGCAGAAAAGGGTCCAAAGTTCAAAGAGCACATAAAGGCCAGAATAAAGGAGGGGGCTGAAAAGCTGCCAGAGGTCAGAAAGGGAGGGTGGAAGGGAAATAGAGGCCAGAAAAATGTGGAAGCCAAAAAGGGGTGGGAGGCTGAAAAGAGCTGGGAAGAAAGTAGAGGCTAGGAAAAATTGGAGGCCAAGAGGTGGTGGGAGGCCAAAAGCAAGTAGAGGCCAGAGAATTTGGAGGCGAGAGGGCAAATATAGGCAAGAAAAAGGTAGATGCCAAAAAGGGGTGCAAGGTGGAGACACAGGAACAAAGTGAGATGCACAGAGAGAAAGAGGGTCAAAGTCAGACATCCAAAAAGCCACACAGGAACCAACCCTAACTAATACACTTTTTTTAAAGCTACATTACAAAACAGCTTTTACTTATTTGATAACAGTAGAACCAGGAGCAAATATACCTTTATTGAAGCTACGTTAAAGCATAACTTTCATTTGCTTAAGAAATCTTAGAACCAGAGCAAAGACACTTTTACTAAAGCTGTATTACAAAACACCTTTTACCTATTTGATACACCTTGGAACCAAAAGCAAATACACCTTGATTGAACCTACTTGACACCAAGACTGATGTGCTTCACAAACCCTAAAGCCCTAAGGAGGAGAGATTTCCCTACCCCCATGACCTCTCCCAGCACTGATGCTCATTTCACACACTCCTCTTGGCATCATGTCTCTCCTACCTGGATTCATCACTATTTAAATACCACTATGACACACAGGAGACCAGGAACACCGCTCCCGGGAGGCCTCCAACATTGCCCGGCCTGCAGAAACCCCAGCCCTACCCACTCTGCGTCCAAACACTGGCGCTGATCATCGCCTCGCAGAGCGGCCGGGACCGGGGAAAAAACACCCAGCCAGGGGAAACAAAAAAAAATCCCTCGCTCCCCCACCTGACATTTTTAAATTATTTTTTTCTAAATACTCAAAAACCTCAACTCCACCTGCAACACAAAGCCAATGCATAAAGCAATCACACCCAGGGAGACCCATTCCAAGCACAGCACTCCTTCAGTTACCCCACAAACCCCCCCCTCACTCTCAGCTCACCCACCCGCCACCTGACCACTGCAACAGTTCTCTGCCCCACAGCTGCAGCACTCCTCACAACACAGCTCCCAGAGGCCTCCAAAATCCCCCTGCCTGCAAACACCACAGCCTGAGCCCAACCTCCACCCAAACACTGGCCATGAACATCACCTGACAGAGCAGCCAGCACCAGGTGACCATCAACCAGGTCAAGGAGAAACAGAAATTGCCCCGCTTGAGAGTTTCTCTACTATTTTTGAAAGACAGGAGGAGCTACCTCTACATTCCATAGACCCTGAAATGAAAGACAGCCTCACATACAAGGATAGATACCTTCTAAAACTAACACTCATTCAACATCTACTCTATCCAACCTTCACCTCCCGGAGTGGCAGAGCAACCCAATTCCATAACCATCCCTGGAACTGCATCATCACACACCTGAAGCCATCGCCACCGCTCCACATGATTCCACACCACAGGCCCCCACAGTTGGGAGCAGAGGAATACGTCCACCACTCCTTCTTTGCTTCCATTTGTACACTCCATCAAATCTCCTGGAAGGATTCGCTTCTGGGATGCCAGTGGCCCTATGGCACCAGCAGCAGACAGAAGAAGGAACTCTAGAGCCTGCTTGGTGATAACTACTGTCTATCCCCAAAACCAGCCTACACAACCTCCACCCAAACAGGCCACGCTCACCACCACACTACCATCCCCTGCTTGGGCCATTCCACCCCATCTGGAATGGCTACAAACACACAAAGCAGCTCCACCTCAAACACACATCTACATGCTCCACAAACAGGACCTAAGGATGCAGGACTACCACACAGGCTAGAGTTAACGCCAGATCAAAAGACACGCCTGACAGTACATGCAATAATGCCAAGGCCACCTGACACAGATGCCCCGGTGTGGCCTGCTGTACAATAATGCCAGAACTCTGGATGAAAGATGGGTAATAACACCCCAGTGACCAATGGAGACAAAATGCTGTGAAAGACTAAAAGCTATGATGACGCAGCGGCTTCACCCTTCCGACGCCACGTGCGTCACCTGCAAAAACCAAAGTACCACTTGCTGGGATACTGCCCAAAACTACAGCCTGCCCACACCCATAACCCTCTCCCACTCCTTTACCTTGTGTGCTCACCCACCCCACCTCTGCTGGTCACAGCTTGTCCTGTGGAGGCTTGGGTACCACCTGTAAGACACAAACTGCAAGGGATGCTTCTAATGGCACCAACAATACAGAACCTGAAAAATAACTGCTAAGCTAGTCCCAGCTCACCTCGCTCGACTGCCCTCGGCTGCCACTATCCTGCTTTACACCTCCAAAATAAAACACGTTTATAGGGTGGTCATAGAGCCACCACTCTCATCTTCCCTCCGATGCCGTACATCAACTGACCTTCTCACAGCGCTCCGCTCGCCTCCTCCATCGCCCTTTGGTGCCCAGGTCTCCCCACTGCACCTGCAGAAATGGTGTCAAACAAGTCACGTGGATGCTGAGCGATGGCTGAACAATTCCAGAGGTCTCATTTCCATGGAGGTACACCACCTAGATCCTCCCTGCAGCCTGCCACTAAACACAACCCAGCCATCCCCAGTGTCTCTGCACAGCACTACAGAAAGACTCTTGCCTGCTGCATATGAGGCTACTTGCTCTGAAACAGGCCGCACACCCTCTGCCTACAAAGTCTGGGCTTATCACCATGTCAGCCTTCGATTCTTAGACTATTCGTTTGCTGCCCATCACTGCTGTGCCCCCAGGCAGAACAGCTCCCACCCAGACACAAACAGGCACAGACCAGCGCTGCACACAGACAAGTCAAATGCTGTGACTGAGACATTAAAACAAGCTCTCCAGGAATGACCCCCTCAGGCCAGAGACGCTGCCGGATGAAAAGACCTCGGGGGCCAAAAGGAAGAATCCATGGCAGGCTGAGAAGAGCCAAACGTTGTGGCCCGAGACAAAAACAGGTGGGAGCAACCAGGATGAGGCATGTGCAAGAAGCCTCACTGCAAGAACTAAGAATGTAAGGATGCAGGGAAGAACTCCCAGAAAAGCTCTTTGCAGAAATGGACCGCCCAGGGTCAGAGAGGTTAACATAGCCTGGAACAACGCTGCCAAAGCAGACTGATCTCCTGAAACTTCCGAGACCTATCCATGCTTTAGGCTTGTAATGCAATAAAAGAAGCACCCGGCCACCATTCTGCAATGACTACGGGCACGCCTGACCCCAGGGATGGCACCCGAGGCACATGCTGTGCTACTTGAGCACAAAGAGCAACAGGGACATCGAGACCTGAGGAAGCTCTAGGACACAGAAAACAGAAGACACAAGCCACACAACACCACAGCCATAGGCTGGAACTGCCCTGCCCAGCACTGGGCAGTTTCATGCAGAAGGGTACCCTGCTCCCTTTCCCAGCCCAAAGGATGCTGCTCCTGGACAGGCCTCTGCCCTACACTGACTGGAGAACCCCTCCCTGCAATTCCCAACCTTGGGCTCGCCCCAGAGCCCTCTCCAAAACACCAGTCCCTCAACTGAGCTGGGGGCTGGGGGTCTGAAGCCATCTTCCACAAAAAACACACCAGCTAACCAGGATATTCCTGCAGACACCAGGCTCCTCGTCATCAGCTGCACAACAACTGCATGTGTCAGCCGACACAGCCCCTTCCACAACACCCTCCTCCTCAAAAGCATCTTGCTTTCCGCTCACCTGCTTCACACCGTTGCCAGTATTGGACGCTATGGCTGTCGTCGCTTGTGGCACCTATGATAGCAAAAGAAAAAACATTATGGTGGTGCTTGTGTGAAAACACCAAGCCCGTGCTCCTACTCTCTACTACCCCATCTCACCTCAGACACTCATCCTACTTCAAAGGTGCCCACCCGTACAAAACTACACGGAGCTCTGTGCACAATGGGAAAACACAATGAGCCATCCCATATCCCAAAGGACACTGCTCCTTACATTCCTGCTGCTTTTTTGAGAAACGCCCAAACTGCACCTACAGGTGCATGCAGGATGCTCACTTCAACCCATGCTCCATCTTCTCACCGTTGGGCCTACTGAGACAGAGGAGATCAACAACTGACATGGTATGCAGCAAAACTAGGGGAAAAAAACAACGGTGCATCTTCCATCGAGTCAGAAAAGCCAGGAAAATGCAACACAATGCTATTAAGCCATCTTAAACACACACACACACCCAACCACCTCTTGATACAAAATTACTCACCTGAAAATAAACCCCTACATGCCAGTGCACCTCGTATTCCATACGCTGCTGAACCTTGACGGGTCCTGACACTCTCCCCACAGGTACCTCTGTTGCTGTGAATATCCAAACACTCCTGCCCAAAGAGCTTCCACAGCTCTAAAGCTGCCACCCACTCAAGGACCTCTAGAGCACTGACCTCAGAGAAGCCCAGAAGCAGAAGGAGCTCCCTGATCAGAGCCTGGGGCTCATATACCCTGGGACCCACCCACCACCCTGACCACAATCACCTGGGGTAGGGGAGGGGCGAACCCCCAGAGGCATCCAGGCAGCCAGGGGAGCAGCAGCAAGTTTTCTCCTCTGCCTTAAGGTTACAGCACGCAAAAGGCTGAATAAAGAAAACAACCCTTCCTGGAAACAACAATGTCTGTTCTTTCACTACTTCTATTGATTCAGTGATGGACTGGGTAGGGAATTAAACTGAGCTTTTCTGGAGTATAGATAGAAAAAGACAGGTATCATACTAAGCTACGTAGGAAAGTAGTTGGCTAAATGCCATAAACCCCACATGCTGCCTAACTTCTAACAGAATGTGTTCTGGATAGGAGTGAAGACCAGAGCAGAATTAGATCCTGTAAGAATCTCTTCTCAAAAACACCACCGGTTGCAATATAAATTATTGACTGTCCATGGCCAACAACTCAGAGTGACCTTGACAGTCTCTCCAATTAATGCCCTGAAGAGTCCCAGAGGACAGAAAAGACCAAAAAACCATGGAATTGCAAGAAATGTATCAGAAGCTGTATGAAGCAGCCTAGTTAACACTTAAGTAGCCAGAACAAAAAGAAATTGCAAAACATGACAGAAAACACCACGGGAGACGCATCGATCATAGATGAAGGTGATCGTCTTCTCTGGAAAAACTCCAGAACAGATCTGAGCTGACAGTACACATCTTTGGGATACCAGACACCAAATAAAAACATGTGATAGGGTGGAAAACCAAAAGACGGTTCTGGAACACAAAGATGGCTTCAGAAAAGGTTCTGGCAAAACAAGAAGCATTATCACAGGGATTAGAGAGACCAAAGAAGTCTTGGGGATGCAACAAACTCAAAAGGGAATTGAACAAAGTCCAGACATCCTCAGGGGGGCGGGGGCTGAATGAAGGCATGCTTAACGCTTAAAAGTAAGAGAAGAGAGCTCTGGAGAGCACAAAATAATAAAATTGAAAGGGAGCCAAGGTGCTACAAGAGTGCGGTGGAGTATGTGAAAGGACATGGAAGACGTTGTTCTAGAGAGTAATCAGGAAGGGGCAGGGTAAGAAAAGAGGGCTCGGAGACACAGCGAGGACATCGAGGCAAACTACAGATGAGCGAGAGAACAAGCAAACGGAGACATGCTGGATGGTAGAGAGAGGGATAAAGGAGCGCTGAGTAGCAAAGAAAGAAGGGGGGCTCTGACAGAACGAGAGAAAAGGAGCTGGAGTGCTAAAAGCTGCAGTGGAGATCGAGGAAGAGCTGAGCCGGCATTGTGACTGCGAGGAGAGGGGTGTTGAGGGGGCCGATGGACAAAAGAAGGCTCAGAGATGACAAGGAGGAATTCGGGTGATCATCTGAGCAGAGCAGGGGTGGTCTCGGGTGGCCGGGAACTGAATGCTGGAATCCCAGATAACAGAGAGGAACAAAGGAGTGTTCTGTGGTTCAAAGATGGCCCCACCTAAAGCACTACAAGATGGAACCGGAGAACCAGGAAGGTCTCGGGAAGGCATCGTGACCAGAACTGTCCTAAGGGAGCCAGGGAGTCATCCAAAGGACTGGGGACATGACCATGAAATCCTGAGAGGATCCCAACTGGGTAAATGTGTCATCACAGGCCCAGGGCAGTAATAGAGGCACGGCTAGAGGGAAGAGAGGACAGAATGACCGGCCTGGGTCACAGACATGGACGGGGGAAACTCTCTAAGGGAACGAGAAGAGTCTGAGGCCCACGACAAAGCTAGAAGTCTGCTAAGGGCAACCTCAAAGACACCGATAGGCATCACTGTGCCACTAGAGGGGTCCTGACTGGGCCCAAGACACCACAGAAGTCTCAGGGACACAAGGAAGAAGCCTGGAGGGGATTCCAGTACAGTACAGATGTCCTCAGGAGGCCGGGGACCAAGTGGAGACACTCTAGACAGCAGAGAGGATGACGATAACAACGCTCCCTCCGAGACATAAGCCCGCAGATGGGTTTCTGAGGAAATGAGACAGGATCAACGTCCGCTGCAGAGCTAAAACGGGGCTGTGGTACACAGAGACCATCTCATGACACATGGTGACTGGGAGCAGGGGGGGGTCACAAAAGTCTCATAGCAATAAGAGAGATAAAAAGAGAGGCAACATGCTACCAAAATTCTGTGGAGCACAAGGAAGGTCTTGAGAGGCATCCTAGATAGCAGAGACAAGAAAAACAAGGTTCCTTTTTGGGAATGGAGATATTGGGAGCAGTGTGACTGCGACAAAAGGAGTCCAAAGGGGCTTACGGTGCTAAAAGCATGCGTCAGGGAATATCCAAACCCCAAAATACTCCCCCCTGAAACACTAACACCCCAACATAGTCCCCCCGAAATATTACCCCTCAAAACAGTCCCTCCCAAAATACTCTCCTCCAAATACTCCCCTCCAAAATATTCCCCCCAAAATACTCCTCCCCCAAAACACTCACCTGAAATACTCCCCCTGAAATAATGCTCCTGAACCACTGTCCCCCAAAATACTACCCTGGAATACTCCCCCAAAAACACTCTCGCTGAATTACTCCCCCCAAAACTCTCTTCCCAGAATACTCCCCCTCTGAAATTCCGCGGCCCCCAACATAATCCCCCTGAAACAGTCATTTCCCCCACCCCCCCCACCCCTCCCAAAATACTCCCCTGGAAATACTCCCCCCTGAAATACTCCCCACCCAAAATAGTCCCACCAAAATACTCTCCCCCCCAAAATAGTCCCCACCCATAACACTCCCCCCTGAAATACCACACACACACCCCCCACCTCTGAAAAACTCCCTCCTGGAATACTCCCCTCGAATTACTCCTTCTCCAAAACACTCACCTGAAATACTTCCTCCCAAAATGCTCCCCCCAAAATAATGGTCCTGTAACACTGCCCCCCGAAATACTCCCCCCAAAACACTCCCCCCAACATACTGCTCCTGGAATACTCCCCCTTAAACTGCTCCACTGTGAGACTCTCCATGAAATTCTCTCCCCGAAATAGTCTCCCCAAAATACTCCCCCTGAATTAGTCCCCCTCTGAAACAGTTTCCCCTGAAAGAGTCCACTCGAAAGACCCACCCCCAACCCCCCAAAATACTCCCACCCCGAAATACTCCCCCACAAACAGTCCCCCCTGAAAAACTCCCCCCAAAATGCTCCCACCAAAATAGTACCCCCTGAAATACTCCTGAATCAATCCCCTCCTGAAATACTTCCCTGTGGGAGCTATGCACATGATCACACAGTGATTAAGCAATGCCTACTTTATCATGGTGGACAAGCCTTTTATAATGCAGGTGAAAATCACAAGATACAATCACATGGTACAATTCTTTCTGATTGGACAGTTAGCTTCGCACATGCTCCTTAAGCTCTCTTCTGATTGGATGAGAACTTCCGCATTGACATTGTACAAACTTCTTCTCTGCCCAGACCAACACCCTGAAGTTGTTTAACTTCCTGGGTTCTTCCTCATTCTTCCAGGGTCATCTCCTCATCACATCCTTGCCGACGCTGAGGCTTTGCCAGTCTTGCTCATATGCAGGATTGCTCACATGCTGATTTCCTAGCAGGAAATCCTTTAGAATCCCCACATATCCCTCTTTTTGTTTTTCAGCAATCCAAACTCCTTGCAAGCTTTTCTGCAACGATTGTCTAATACAAGAAATTAAGCATGGCAAAATAATAGCAAGCACAATAATTACAATGATTACTCCTTTTAACAATACTTTGCTCATAATAAGTTGACCTTGCCAAAAGGTTGTGGTGTTGGTGCCGGCCTGGGTAATTTGAGCAATGTCATTGGCCTGTGAAAGTTTCATTTTTGCCCAACTATCGTCTGACACAAACCCAATGAATTCTTGTGGATTCTTGACCTGTCTCTTTAGCTATAGTTACCCATATGTTTGGTCGGGGAAACACTACTTTTGCTGGATGAGCATTAGTCACTGTCAGAACCATCACAAGGCTTAGAATCACAAACTTGATCTCCTTTCCAAGGCCGCACCCAGCGAGATGGAGCCCATCTAGTGCCGGTATCGGTAATAACGCAGGCATAGCCTCGACCCGTCATTGTTAGTTCCACAGGTCCTTTCCACTCTCCTATAGCAACATCTTTGTACTGAGCAAAAGCACTATCTCCACACTGGCTTATACCAGATTTCAGACCCATACTTATGTATTATTACTGGTGGTTCCTCCCTATCACCTGTGAGCCGTAAGTAATTTAACACATACACCGCTTTTGCAAGTGGTTCTGCAGCAGCCAAGATCTCTCCCCCTTTTTGTTTTTGCAAAAGCGCCTTTCAAGTTTTGATGCGCTCTCTCCACTATGGCTTGCCCCATGGGGGAATGTGGTATACCTGTGATGTGATGTATACCCCAGAGTTGACAAAAAAAAAAAAAATTTTGAGAGGTATAGGCTGGTCCATTATTAGTTTCACGGGTCAATTGAACTAATTTTCCATATTCTCTGGCGCATTCCGCCCTACAACGATGGTAACTTCTCACAGCTTAGTGCTTTTTCGCAGTTCAGTGTTGTAGCTGTCTGCTGGTTTTGCCCGCTACCTTGGCATAACTCAGCAGTTTCTTATCTATCTTCCAAGGCCTGTTCTTCCTAGCTATTGCTCAGAGGATGTGTAAAGCTGCACCTGCAAGACTTATTTCGAGACTTCATCAATTAAGGGTTAGGCAAGCTTCAAAACACAGCATACTTAAAATAGTTTCACAGAACGCTAGAAACAACACAGCAGTTACAGTTACTAGAGTAAGATAATTGCAGTATCCACAACTAAGGGATATGATGAAATACTACAAAAGTAAACAGTAAGGAAAAATATGAAATTAGCACACTTACTTAATGGGGTGCTAACATTCAGATCCGCAGTTGCTGGGGAACCCTGGATGCAGCGAGAATTTAGAGTGCCCTTCCTCACAAACTGGAAAGTCCTACATGATGCGTCCATCCGTAGGTGAGGCATCCAAAATCGCTGCAAGCAGGTCCAACCTCCAAATCAGCAGGCCAAAATAACTGGCAATTTCCTTTGAGCGGAAACATCTGATTTCACCCTCCTGTTGGGTTCCACCCAGAGCCTGGCCACCACTCAGGGGGGAAAACCAAGGGAGTTTCTAATAAGGTTAAACACTTGACTTCTTATTTCTTAATATTGCTAAACAAAGAAAGGTGAATACACACATTCTTATAGCATTTCATCCTTATTAATAACTACATTTTGTCTAAGCTACTTCTTTCACTAGTGACTAGTAAGCCTATCTATTTCATCATGAAGTTGCAATTACTGTCAGCATTTTCTCTTAAAAGAGTTGGCAACTGTGGTGTGATTAAAGACTGAGATAGTGTATTTTGTCCTATTGCAATAGCAAGCATTACCCATACATTCTGCTTAAATGATCAGTTGAAGAGATCGCAAACTGTTGGCACAGGGGCATCCACAGCACCCACAGCTGGCTCCTGAGTGTCTACCAAAAGCTGCCTCTCACGCCTCAGGTGTAGTTGCACACAGCTTGCTGGTAATCACCTGTGGGGACTGTGACCTGTGGAGACACAAGCATAACCTCTTCCCCCGGTTATCAAGGGATATGGTCCTTCCCAGTTAGCACTCTCCAGGTTTTTTGCTAACACTTGAGCCTTATGACACTTGAAACACTTAGTTCGAAGAAACAGGCTGCACCGATGACCCAGCAGGCACTTGGGTGCTCTGTCAGAGAGCTCCACACTCCGCAGCTGCAGCTGGGCTGCATCTCACACACAGAAAACAATCACACAAAGAGGCCTCTTACACTTATCACTCACACAACATAAAATGACAAACACTACAAACATCAAAACACCATTAAGAATATATAAAGTCATTGCTAGTTGATTATGTGGTGCGTCCAGAAAATTCCCCCTTCTTTGTTTTATACCGTTCACCTATTTCAGCCCATTTTGCTGGCTCAAAGGCGGTGAGGGTATCAGCAGGATAGCCGTGGTTTCTGCACCATTTAAATAACCTTCGTAAAGAAGTTTCATTATAAGTTATCCCTCTCATAGAGAGTATATGCAGCAGGAGTCTGACAGTGGCCGTGTCCTCTGCGGGCTTGTTCTGCCCCATGCTCTACCGACTGAGCTAGCCAGGCTCCTTATTAATAACTAGGCTCATAATAAGTTGTTAAAAAATGGTGCAACCACTTCATGCACTGCAGCGGCATAGGCTGCAACATTAGCCTGTTGCATTCCTCTGTTGGTTAATTCAATCATGTCAGCTACAGATGCTCCATGTGGGAGGGTCACTAACAACCGTTTGGTAGATGGATTAGCATTTTTGAAGGCCATTAACTTAAATATATTTTCCTTCATCTCTTGGGTCATGTCAGGTTGTTGTTCTAGAGAGTCATAAAGATGATCTACAAATTTTGAAAAAGGTTCATTAAGTCCTTGTTTTACTGTTACAAACTTGTCCTGTTTCTTTCCTTCTGTATCAGGTACAGACATTAGGGCCTGACTAGCTATTGACTGTGATAACCGTAACACTTCGTTAGAAAAATTGGCCTGTAGATCTACTGTGGCGAAAGGCCCTGTACCCAATAGCATTTGTGCTTGGACAAGATAGAGGGGATCACCCTGTGGTCGTGGACGAACCTGTTTGTTAGCTAACTTCACCCAGGTGCTTTCAAATAATTTTTTGAGATGGAGTTAAAATAACTGCCACTATTTGATCGATATCTTTTGGAATTAACAATGATGATGAGAAGATATAGTTAATTGATGGTGGAGACCATTTTGTACTACTGAGGCCCTAACCTTTTCAAGCAGCTTCCAATCTAAGGGATCCCACTCATTGGCACCAGTAACAGTATTAAAAGAAACTGGAAATGCTTGTATGCTTTCTGGGATAAAAGATCCTTCTACTATAGCATCTCTAATAATTCCTTTCCATCAGCACTCTGCACCTGTGAAGAGAAAAGATGTGAAGTTGCAGGGTGAGATGGCGGGGATGCAGTCACCGTCTCTGGTAATGACGAGAGGAAGGAATTAGTAGCAGGCACGGGAGCTGAATATTCGAGCGATGGATCAGAAGGAGCAGATGGTTGTGGTCCTGTATTTGACGAAAACGTATATGGTTTCTGCTTCATCTTCTCTCCCTGTGATACAGTCAGTTTCTGAAGGCTGTTTACAAGCTGCAGGAGTAAAGTTTCAGTGTTTGAAGAGCCAACTTGTGAAGCGGGGGTGTGTTCTTCTGTGGCGTTGACTTGTGAGGGAGGGAGAGGTGGGCACAAGTACCTGCTACCCACGCCCTCATCTGTGTCCCGCCCACTATTGGAGTCTTTAGCCTCTTTTGGTTTCTCCTCAGTCCCTTTCCGGTTCGCATCAGATACACTTCCGCTGTTTCCAGCCCCTGATTATGCAGTTTGGGATTTAGCCCCCACTGCTCGCCGCGGTCCCGGCGGCACAATTGATAAGGCAAACGGAGTTTTTGGCTGACCCAGTGTGGCGGGAGCCACAAGCAGCAGAGAGTAGCCCCCTCCCTCGTCGCCCCGGGGCGAGGAGGCCGAGGTGGGGGAAGGGGCCGGACCGTCCCTCTGGCCGTGGCCGGGGCAGTGCGGTAGCGGCAGCAGCGGCGGTGTGGCTGATATATCAAAGTTAGAAGATGCTCCGAGAGCTGCAGAGGCAGAAGCCGCAGCCGCACACTCACTACTAATCTCCTGTAGTGTCTCTCGGATTAATTTCCATAGCGTGGTGTAACCGGTCACTTCTTCTGCCAACTTTCCTCCATCACTAACTGAGTCCCATAGCTGTTTCCCTATGGCTTCCCAGGTAGCGGCTTCAAATACAAGCCCTGGACTGGGGATAAGTCCTTTCTCTCGGCTCCACTTTAATAAGCCTTCTAAGTTGGACTTGTCATATTTGATCCCTCTCATGGAGAGGATATGTTGGAGGAGTTTCACCACTGCTTGCTCATCTCTAGTAAGCGTGGACCCCATTCCTCCCTGGCCGCCGCCAGAGGCAGATCCCTGGCTACCGCCTCTCACGGAGCCTTAAAGTTACAGCGCGTTGATTCTCTCCTTCAGACACCAGGGCAGCGTCTGGAACAGTTTCGACCAGCTTTCCACCCGTGATGGCACATCACCGAGTCCTCATCAGACTTGTACGAATCTGTGGGTCCCTGCAGAGGGAGCCACATGCGAGAGAGATGGACATGCGGACAACCAGATTGATTAAGCAATGCCAATTTTATTATGGTGAAGCAAGCCTTTTATAATGCAGGTGAAAATCACATGATACAATCACGTGGTTGAATTATCTCTGATTGGACAGTTAGCTTTGCACATGCTCCTTAAGCTCTCTTCTGATTGAATGAGAACTGCCACATCGACATTGTACAAACTTCTTCCTCCGTCCAAACCCACACCCTGAAGTTGTTTAACTTCCTGGGTTCTTCCTCATTCTTCCAGGGTCATTTCATCACATCCTTGCCAACACTGAGGCTTTACCAGCCTTACTCATATGCAGGACTGCTCACATGCCCATTTCCCCGCAGGAGGTCCTTACAAATCCCCACAATGCACCATCCCACAAAACACCATCCCCCACCCAGATTCCCACCATCCACCATCAACATACACCATCCCACAATCCACTATCCACCATCCACCATCCACCTTCCACAATCCATCATCAACCATCAACCATCCACCATCCCACAATCCACCAACAACCAAACACCTTCACACCATCCAACATCCACCATCCCACAATCCAGCATCCAACATGCAACATCCACGTTCCCACAATTAAACATCAACCATCGACCATCCACCTTCCCACCAACAACCTTCACACCATCCACAATTTACTATCCCACAATCCACCATCCCACAATCCACCATCCACCATCCCACAATCAGCAATCCACTATCCACCCTCCGACTTCCTACCATCAACCATCCAACATACACCATACCACAATACAGCATACACCATCCTCCATTCAACATCCACCACCCCCATCCAACTTCCAATATCCCACAACCAACTATCCGCCATCCACCATCCCAATTTCCACAATCCACCATCCAATATGTGCCATCCATCATCAACAATCCATCATTTACCATCCAACACCTGACAATCCATGATCCACAATCCAGTTTACCAACATCCACCAATCCACATCCACCATTCAGCATCCCAGGATCCACTAACGCACCATAAAGCAGAGGACATTAATGAACATTCGGGCGGAAATAAAGCACAGAGCCCCAGATTTGCTCTTGCCCAGGAGAGCTTGCAGAGCGCTGGGGAAAGGCAGGCAGAGAATTCCCTGCTAGCAGCTTCTCTGTGCCTGGGAAGCAGAAGTGTTCACATTGCTTGGCAGAATCGCTTTTGTGCAGAAAACAGTAACACTTGTTCAGAACGAAAAAAAAGCACAGAGCCCCAGATTTGCTGTTGTCCTGGAGAGCTTGCAGAGCACTGGGGAAAGACAGGCAGAGAATTCCCTGCTAGCACGTTCTCTGTGCCTGTTCACATTGCTTCGCAGAATCGCTTTTGTGCAGAAAACAGTAACACTTGTTCAGAACGAAAGAAAGCACAGAGCCCCAGATTTGCTGTTGTCCTGGACAGCTTGCAGAGCACTGGGGAAAGGCAGGCAGAGAATTCCCTGCTAGCACCTTCTCTGTGCCTGGGAAGCAGAAGTGTTCACATTGCTTCGCAGAATCGCTTTTGTGCAGAAAACACTAACACTTGTTCAGAAGGAAAGAAAGCACAGAGCCCCAGATTCTATGTTGTCCTGGAGAGCTTGCAGAGCACTGGGGAAAGGCAGGCAGAGAATTCCCTGCTAGCACATTCTCTGTGCCTGGGAAGCAGAAGTGTTCACATTGCTTCGCAGAATCGCTTTTGTGCAGAAAACAGTAACACTTGTTCAGAAGGAAAGAAAGCACAGAGCCCCAGATTCTATGTTGTCCTGGAGAGCTTGCAGAGCACTGGGGAAAGGCAGGCAGAGAATTCCCTGCTAGCACCTTCTCTGTGCCTGTTCACATTGCTTCGCAGAATCGCTTTTGTGCAGAAAACAGTAACACTTGTTCAGAACGAAAGAAAGCACAGAGCCGCAGATTTGCTGTTGTCCTGGAGAGCTTGCAGAGCACTGGGGAAAGGCAGGCAGAGAATTCCCTGCTAGCACCTTCTCTGTGCCTGGGAAGCAGGAGTGTTCACATTGCTTCGCAGAAATGCTTTTGTGCAGAAAACAGTAACACTTGTTCAGAAGGAAAAAAAGCACAGAGCCCCAGATTTGCTGTTGTCCTGGAGAGCTTGCAGAGCACTGGGGAAAGGCAGGCATAGAATTCCCTGCTAGCACCTTCTCTGTGCCTGGGAAGCAGAAGTGTTCACATTGCTTCGCAGAATCGCTTTTGTGCAGAAAACAGTAACACTTGTTCAGAAGGAAAGAAAGCACAGAGCCCCAGATTTTATGTTGTCCTGGAGAGCTTGCAGAGCACTGGGGAAAGGCAGGCAGAGAATTCCCTGCTAGCACCTTCTCTGTGCCTGGGAAGCAGAAGTGTTCACATTGATTCGCAGAATCGCTTTTGTGCAGAAAACACTAACACTTGTTCAGAACAAAAGAAAGCACAGAGCCCCAGATTTGATGTTGTCCTGGAGAGCTTGCAGAGCACTGGGGAAAGGCAGGCAGAGAATTCCCTGCTAGCACCTTCTCTGTGCCTGTTCACATTGCTTCGCAGAATCGCTTTTGTGCAGAAAACAGTCACACTTGTTCAGAACGAAAGAAAGCACAGAGCCCCAGATTTTATGCTGTCCTGGAGAGCTTGCAGAGCACTGGGGAAAGGCAGGCAGAGAATTCCCTGCTAGCACCTTCTCTGTGCCTGTTCACATTGCTTGGCAGAATCGCTTTTGTGCAGAAAACACTAACACTTGTTCAGAACGAAAGAAAGCACAGAGCCCCAGATTTGCTGTTGTCCTGGAGAGCTTGCAGAGCACTGGGGAAAGGCAGGCAGAGAATTCCCTGCTAGCAGCTTCTCTGTGCCTGGGAAGCAGAAGTGTTCACATTGCTTGGCAGAATCGCTTTTGTGCAGAAAACACTAACACTTGTTCAGAACGAAAGAAAGCACAGAGCCCCAGATTTTATGTTGTCCTGGAGAGCTTGCAGAGCACTGGGGAAAGGCAGGCAGAGAATTCCCTGCTAGCAGCTTCTCTGTGCCTGGGAAGCAGAAGTGTTCACATTGCTTGGCAGAATCGCTTTTGTGCAGAAAACACTAACACTTGTTCAGAACGAAAGAAAGCACAGAGCCCCAGATTCTATGTTGTCCTGGAGAGCTTGCAGAGCACTGGGGAAAGGCAGGCAGAGAATTCCCTGCTAGCACCTTCTCTGTGCCTGTTCACATTGCTTCGCAGAATCGCTTTTGTGCAGAAAACAGTAACACTTGTTCAGAACGAAAGAAAGCACAGAGCCCCAGATTTGCTGTTGTCCTGGAGAGCTTGCAGAGCACTGGGGAAAGGCAGGCAGAGAATTCCCTGCTAGCACCTTCTCTGTGCCTTTTCACATTGCTTCGCAGAATCGCTTTTGTGCAGAAAACAGTCACACTTGTTCAGAACGAAAGAAAGCACAGAGCCCCAGATTCTATGTTGTCCTGGAGAGCTTGCAGAGCACTGGGGAAAGGCAGGCAGAGAATTCCCTGCTAGCACCTTCTCTGTGCGTGGGAAGCAGAAGTGTTCACATTGCTTGGCAGAATCGCTTTTGTGCAGAAAACACTAACACTTGTTCAGAACGAAAGAAAGCACAGAGCCCCAGATTTTATGTTGTCCTGGAGAGCTTGCAGAGCACTGGGGAAAGGCAGGCAGAGAATTCCCTGCTAGCAGCTTCTCTGTGCCTGGGAAGCAGAAGTGTTCACATTGCTTGGCAGAATCGCTTTTGTGCAGAAAACAGTAACACTTGTTCAGAACGAAAGAAAGCACAGAGCCCCAGATTCTATGTTGTCCTGGAGAGCTTGCAGAGCACTGGGGAAAGGCAGGCAGAGAATTCCCTGCTAGCACCTTCTCTGTGCCTGTTCACATTGCTTCGCAGAATCGCTTTTGTGCAGAAAACACTAACACTTGTTCAGAACGAAAGAAAGCACAGAGCCCCAGATTTGCTGTTGTCCTGGAGAGCTTGCAGAACACTGGGGAAAGGCAGGCAGAGAATTCCCTGCTAGCACCTTCTCTGTGCCTGGGAAGCAGAAGTGTTCACATTGCTTGGCAGAATCGCTTTTGTGCAGAAAACACTAACACTTGTTCAGAACAAAAGAAAGCACAGAGCCCCAGATTTGATGTTGTCCTGGAGAGCTTGCAGAGCACTGGGGAAAGGCAGGCAGAGAATTCCCTGCTAGCACCTTCTCTGTGCCTGATCACATTGCTTCGCAGAATCGCTTTTGTGCAGAAAACAGTAACACTTGTTCAGAACGAAAGAAAGCACAGAGCCCCAGATTTGCTGTTGTCCTGGACAGCTTGCAGAGCACTGGGGAAAGGCAGGCAGAGAATTCCCTGCTAGCACCTTCTCTGTGCCTGTTCACATTGCTTGGCAGAATCGCTTTTGTGCAGAAAACACTAACACTTGTTCAGAACGAAAGAAAGCACAGAGCCCCAGATTTGCTGTTGTCCTGGAGAGCTTGCAGAGCACTGGGGAAAGGCAGGCAGAGAATTCCCTGCTAGCACCTTCTCTGTGCCTGGGAAGCAGAAGTGTTCACATTGCTTGGCAGAATCGATTTTGTGCAGAAAACGCTAACACTTGTTCAGAACGAAAGAAAGCACAGAGCCCAGATTTTATGTTGTCCTGGAGAGCTTGCAGAGCACTGGGGAAAGGCAGGCAGAGAATTCCCTGCTAGCACCTTCTCTGTGCCTGTTCACATGGCTTCGCAGAATCGCTTTTGTGCAGAAAACAGTAACACTTGTTCAGAACGAAAGAAAGCACAGAGCCCCAGATTCTATGTTGTCCTGGAGAGCTTGCAGAGCACTGGGGAAAGGCAGGCAGAGAATTCCCTGCTAGCACCTTCTCTGTGCCTGTTCACATTGCTTCGCAGAATTGCTTTTGTGCAGAAAACAGTAACACTTGTTCAGAACGAAAGAAAGCACAGAGCCCCAGATTTTATGTTGTCCTGGAGAGCTTGCAGAGCACTGGGGAAAGGCAGGCAGAGAATTCCCTGCTAGCACCTTCTCTGTGCCTGGGAAGCAGAAGTGTTCACATTGCTTGGCAGAATCGCTTTTGTGCAGAAAACAGTAACACTTGTTCAGAACGAAAGAAAGCACAGAGCCCCAGATTTGCTGTTGTGCTGGAGAGCTTGCAGAGCACTGGGGAAAGGCAGGCAGAGAATTCCCTGCTAGCACCTTCTCTGTGCCTGGGAAGCAGAAGTGTTCACATTGCTTGGCAGAATCGCTTTTGTGCAGAAAACAGTAACACTTGTTCAGAACGAAAGAAAGCACAGAGCCCCAGATTTTATGTTGTCCTGGAGAGCTTGCAGAGCACTGGGGAAAGGCAGGCAGAGAATTCCCTGCTAGCACCTTCTCTGTGCCTGGGAAGCAGATATGTTCACATTGCTTCGCAGAATCGCTTTTCTGCAGAAAACAGTAACACTTGTTCAGAACGAAAGAAAGCACAGAGCCCCAGATTTGTTGTTGTCCTGGAGAGCTTGCAGAGCACTGGGGAAAGGCAGGCAGAGAATTCCCTGCTAGCACCTTCTCTGTGCGTGGGAAGCAGAAGTGTTCACATTGCTTGGCAGAATCGCTTTTGTGCAGAAAACAGTAACACTTGTTCAGAACGAAAGAAAGCACCGAGCCCCAGATTTGCTGTTGTGCTGGAGAGCTTGCAGAGCACTGGGGAAAGGCAGGCAGAGAATTCCCTGCTAGCACCTTCTCTGTGCCTGGGAAGCAGAAGTGTTCACATTGCTTGGCAGAATCGCTTTTGTGCAGAAAACAGTAACACTTGTTCAGAACGAAAGAAAGCACAGAGCCCCAGATTTTATGTTGTCCTGGAGAGCTTGCAGAGCACTGGGGAAAGGCAGGCAGAGAATTCCCTGCTAGCACCTTCTCTGTGCCTGGGAAGCAGATATGTTCACATTGCTTCGCAGAATCGCTTTTCTGCAGAAAACAGTAACACTTGTTCAGAACGAAAGAAAGCACAGAGCCCCAGATTTGTTGTTGTCCTGGAGAGCTTGCAGAGCACTGGGGAAAGGCAGGCAGAGAATTCCCTGCTAGCACCTTCTCTGTGCGTGGGAAGCAGAAGTGTTCACATTGCTTGGCAGAATCGCTTTTGTGCAGAAAACAGTAACACTTGTTCAGAACGAAAGAAAGCACCGAGCCCCAGATTTGCTGTTGTCCTGGAGAGCTTGCAGAGCACTGGGGAAAGGCAGGCAGAGAATTCCCTGCTAGCACCTTCTCTGTGCCTGGGAAGCAGAAGTGTTCACATTGCTTGGCAGAATCGCTTTTGTGCAGAAAACACTAACACTTGTTCAGAACGAAAGAAAGCACAGAGCCCCAGATTTGTTGTTGTCCTGGAGAGCTTGCAGAGCACTGGGGAAAGGCAGGCAGAGAATTCCCTGCTAGCACCTTCTCTGTGCCTGGGAAGCAGAAGTGTTCACATTGCTTCGCAGAATCGCTTTTGTGCAGAAAACACTAACACTTGTTCAGAACGAAAGAAAGCACAGAGCCCCAAATTCTATGTTGTCCTGGAGAGCTTGCAGAGCACTGGGGAAAGGCAGGCAGAGAATTCCCTGCTAGCACCTTCTCTGTGCCTGGGAAGCACAAGTGTTCACATTGCTTGGCAGAATCGCTTTTGTGCAGAAAACAGTAACACTTGTTCAGAACGAAAGAAAGCACAGAGCCCCAGATTTTATGTTGTCCTGGAGAGCTTGCAGAGCACTGGGGAAAGGCAGGCAGAGAATTCCCTGCTAGCACCTTCTCTGTGCCTGTTCACATTGCTTCGCAGAATCGCTTTTGTGCAGAAAACAGTAACACTTGTTCAGAACGAAAGAAAGCACAGAGCCCCAGATTTGTTGTTGTCCTGGAGAGCTTGCAGAGCACTGGGGAAAGGCAGGCAGAGAATTCCCTGCTAGCACCTTCTCTGTGCCTGGGAAGCAGAAGTGTTCACATTGCTTGGCAGAATCGCTTTTGTGCAGAAAACACTAACACTTGTTCAGAAGGAAAGAAAGCACAGAGCCCCAGATTTTATGTTGTCCTGGAGAGCTTGCAGAGCACTGGGGAAAGGCAGGCAGAGAATTCCCTGCTAGCAGCTTCTCTGTGCCTGGGAAGCAGAAGTGTTCACATTGCTTGGCAGAATCGCTTTTGTGCAGAAAACAGTAACACTTGTTCAGAACGAAAGAAAGCACAGAGCCCCAGATTTTATGTTGTCCTGGAGAGCTTGCAGAGCACTGGGGAAAGGCAGGCAGAGAATTCCCTGCTAGCAGCTTCTCTGTGCCTGGGAAGCAGAAGTGTTCACATTGCTTGGCAGAATCGCTTTTGTGCAGAAAACAGTAACACTTGTTCAGAACGAAAGAAAGCACAGAGCCCCAGATTCTATGTTGTCCTGGAGAGCTTGCAGAGCACTGGGGAAAGGCAGGCAGAGAATTCCCTGCTAGCACCTTCTCTGTGCCTTTTCACATTGCTTCGCAGAATCGCTTTTGTGCAGAAAACAGTCACACTTGTTCAGAACGAAAGAAAGCACAGAGCCCCAGATTCTATGTTGTCCTGGAGAGCTTGCAGAGCACTGGGGAAAGGCAGGCAGAGAATTCCCTGCTAGCACCTTCTCTGTGCCTGGGAAGCAGAAGTGTTCACATTGCTTGGCAGAATCGCTTTTGTGCAGAAAACACTAACACTTGTTCAGAACGAAAGAAAGCACAGAGCCCCAGATTCTATGTTGTCCTGGAGAGCTTGCAGAGCACTGGGGAAAGGCAGGCAGAGAATTCCCTGCTAGCACCTTCTCTGTGCCTGTTCACATTGCTTGGCAGAATCGCTTTTGTGCAGAAAACACTAACACTTGTTCAGAACGAAAGAAAGCACAGAGCCCCAGATTTGCTGTTGTCCTGGAGAGCTTGCAGAGCACTGGGGAAAGGCAGGCAGAGAATTCCCTGCTAGCAGCTTCTCTGTGCCTGGGAAGCAGAAGTGTTCACATTGCTTGGCAGAATCGCTTTTGTGCAGAAAACACTAACACTTGTTCAGAACGAAAGAAAGCACAGAGCCCCAGATTTTATGTTGTCCTGGAGAGCTTGCAGAGCACTGGGGAAAGGCAGGCAGAGAATTCCCTGCTAGCAGCTTCTCTGTGCCTGGGAAGCAGAAGTGTTCACATTGCTTGGCAGAATCGCTTTTGTGCAGAAAACACTAACACTTGTTCAGAACGAAAGAAAGCACAGAGCCCCAGATTCTATGTTGTCCTGGAGAGCTTGCAGAGCACTGGGGAAAGGCAGGCAGAGAATTCCCTGCTAGCACCTTCTCTGTGCCTGTTCACATTGCTTCGCAGAATCGCTTTTGTGCAGAAAACAGTAACACTTGTTCAGAACGAAAGAAAGCACAGAGCCCCAGATTTGCTGTTGTCCTGGAGAGCTTGCAGAGCACTGGGGAAAGGCAGGCAGAGAATTCCCTGCTAGCACCTTCTCTGTGCCTTTTCACATTGCTTCGCAGAATCGCTTTTGTGCAGAAAACACTAACACTTGTTCAGAACGAAAGAAAGCACAGAGCCCCAGATTTGCTGTTGTCCTGGAGAGCTTGCAGAGCACTGGGGAAAGGCAGGCAGAGAATTCCCTGCTAGCACCTTCTCTGTGCCTGGGAAGCAGAAGTGTTCACATTGCTTGGCAGAATCGATTTTGTGCAGAAAACGCTAACACTTGTTCAGAACGAAAGAAAGCACAGAGCCCAGATTTTATGTTGTCCTGGAGAGCTTGCAGAGCACTGGGGAAAGGCAGGCAGAGAATTCCCTGCTAGCACCTTCTCTGTGCCTGTTCACATGGCTTCGCAGAATCGCTTTTGTGCAGAAAACACTAACACTTGTTCAGAACGAAAGAAAGCACAGAGCCCCAGATTCTATGTTGTCCTGGAGAGCTTGCAGAGCACTGGGGAAAGGCAGGCAGAGAATTCCCTGCTAGCACCTTCTCTGTGCCTGTTCACATTGCTTCGCAGAATCGCTTTTGTGCAGAAAACAGTAACACTTGTTCAGAACGAAAGAAAGCACAGAGCCCCAGATTTGCTGTTGTCCTGGACAGCTTGCAGAGCACTGGGGAAAGGCAGGCAGAGAATTCCCTGCTAGCACCTTCTCTGTGCCTGGGAAGCAGAAGTGTTCACATTGCTTGGCAGAATCGCTTTTGTGCAGAAAACACTAACACTTGTTCAGAACGAAAGAAAGCACAGAGCCCCAGATTTGCTGTTGTGCTGGAGAGCTTGCAGAGCACTGGGGAAAGGCAGGCAGAGAATTCCCTGCTAGCACCTTCTCTGTGCCTGGGAAGCAGAAGTGTTCACATTGCTTGGCAGAATCGCTTTTGTGCAGAAAACAGTAACACTTGTTCAGAACGAAAGAAAGCACAGAGCCCCAGATTTTATGTTGTCCTGGAGAGCTTGCAGAGCACTGGGGAAAGGCAGGCAGAGAATTCCCTGCTAGCACCTTCTCTGTGCCTGGGAAGCAGATATGTTCACATTGCTTCGCAGAATCGCTTTTCTGCAGAAAACAGTAACACTTGTTCAGAACGAAAGAAAGCACAGAGCCCCAGATTTGTTGTTGTCCTGGAGAGCTTGCAGAGCACTGGGGAAAGGCAGGCAGAGAATTCCCTGCTAGCACCTTCTCTGTGCCTGGGAAGCAGAAGTGTTCACATTGCTTGGCAGAATCGCTTTTGTGCAGAAAACAGTAACACTTGTTCAGAACGAAAGAAAGCACAGAGCCCCAGATTTGCTGTTGTCCTGGAGAGCTTGCAGAGCACTGGGGAAAGGCAGGCAGAGAATTCCCTGCTAGCACCTTCTCTGTGCCTGGGAAGCAGAAGTGTTCACATTGCTTGGCAGAATCGCTTTTGTGCAGAAAACACTAACACTTGTTCAGAACGAAAGAAAGCACAGAGCCCCAGATTTGTTGTTGTCCTGGAGAGCTTGCAGAGCACTGGGGAAAGGCAGGCAGAGAATTCCCTGCTAGCACCTTCTCTGTGCCTGGGAAGCAGAAGTGTTCACATTGCTTCGCAGAATCGCTTTTGTGCAGAAAACACTAACACTTGTTCAGAACGAAAGAAAGCACAGAGCCCCAAATTCTATGTTGTCCTGGAGAGCTTGCAGAGCACTGGGGAAAGGCAGGCAGAGAATTCCCTGCTAGCACCTTCTCTGTGCCTGGGAAGCAGAAGTGTTCACATTGCTTGGCAGAATCGCTTTTGTGCAGAAAACAGTAACACTTGTTCAGAACGAAAGAAAGCACAGAGCCCCAGATTTTATGTTGTCCTGGAGAGCTTGCAGAGCACTGGGGAAAGGCAGGCAGAGAATTCCCTGCTAGCACCTTCTCTGTGCCTGTTCACATTGCTTGGCAGAATCGCTTTTGTGCAGAAAACAGTAACACTTGTTCAGAACGAAAGAAAGCACAGAGCCCCAGATTTGTTGTTGTCCTGGAGAGCTTGCAGAGCACTGGGGAAAGGCAGGCAGAGAATTCCCTGCTAGCACCTTCTCTGTGCCTGGGAAGCAGAAGTGTTCACATTGCTTGGCAGAATCGCTTTTGTGCAGAAAACACTAACACTTGTTCAGAAGGAAAGAAAGCACAGAGCCCCAGATTTTATGTTGTCCTGGAGAGCTTGCAGAGCACTGGGGAAAGGCAGGCAGAGAATTCCCTGCTAGCACCTTCTCTGTGCCTGGGAAGCAGAAGTGTTCACATTGCTTGGCAGAATCGCTTTTGTGCAGAAAACACTAACACTTGTTCAGAACAAAAGAAAGCACAGAGCCCCAGATTTGATGTTGTCCTGGAGAGCTTGCAGAGCACTGGGGAAAGGCAGGCAGAGAATTCCCTGCTAGCACCTTCTCTGTGCCTGTTCACATTGCTTCGCAGAATCGCTTTTGTGCAGAAAACAGTCACACTTGTTCAGAACGAAAGAAAGCACAGAGCCCGAGATTTTATGCTGTCCTGGAGAGCTTGCAGAGCACTGGGGAAAGGCAGGCAGAGAATTCCCTGCTAGCACCTTCTCTGTGCCTGTTCACATTGCTTGGCAGAATCGCTTTTGTGCAGAAAACAGTCACACTTGTTCAGAACGAAAGAAAGCACAGAGCCCCAGATTTTATGTTGTCCTGGAGAGCTTGCAGAGCACTGGGGAAAGACAGGCAGAGAATTCCCTGCTAGCACCTTCTCTGTGCCTGATCACATTGCTTCGCAGAATCGCTTTTGTGCAGAAAACAGTAACACTTGTTCAGAACGAAAGAAAGCACAGAGCCCCAGATTTGCTGTTGTCCTGGACAGCTTGCAGAGCACTGGGGAAAGGCAGGCAGAGAATTCCCTGCTAGCACCTTCTCTGTGCCTGTTCACATTGCTTGGCAGAATCGCTTTTGTGCAGAAAACACTAACACTTGTTCAGAACGAAAGAAAGCACAGAGCCCCAGATTTGCTGTTGTCCTGGAGAGCTTGCAGAGCACTGGGGAAAGGCAGGCAGAGAATTCCCTGCTAGCACCTTCTCTGTGCCTGGGAAGCAGAAGTGTTCACATTGCTTGGCAGAATCGATTTTGTGCAGAAAACGCTAACACTTGTTCAGAACGAAAGAAAGCACAGAGCCCAGATTTTATGTTGTCCTGGAGAGCTTGCAGAGCACTGGGGAAAGGCAGGCAGAGAATTCCCTGCTAGCACCTTCTCTGTGCCTGTTCACATGGCTTCGCAGAATCGCTTTTGTGCAGAAAACACTAACACTTGTTCAGAACGAAAGAAAGCACAGAGCCCCAGATTCTATGTTGTCCTGGAGAGCTTGCAGAGCACTGGGGAAAGGCAGGCAGAGAATTCCCTGCTAGCACCTTCTCTGTGCCTGTTCACATTGCTTCGCAGAATCGCTTTTGTGCAGAAAACAGTAACACTTGTTCAGAACGAAAGAAAGCACAGAGCCCCAGATTTGCTGTTGTCCTGGACAGCTTGCAGAGCACTGGGGAAAGGCAGGCAGAGAATTCCCTGCTAGCACCTTCTCTGTGCCTGGGAAGCAGAAGTGTTCACATTGCTTGGCAGAATCGCTTTTGTGCAGAAAACACTAACACTTGTTCAGAACGAAAGAAAGCACAGAGCCCCAGATTTGCTGTTGTGCTGGAGAGCTTGCAGAGCACTGGGGAAAGGCAGGCAGAGAATTCCCTGCTAGCACCTTCTCTGTGCCTGGGAAGCACAAGTGTTCACATTGCTTCGCAGAATCGCTTTTGTGCAGAAAACAGTAACACTTGTTCAGAACGAAAGAAAGCACAGAGCCCCAGATTTTATGTTGTCCTGGAGAGCTTGCAGAGCACTGGGGAAAGGCAGGCAGAGAATTCCCTGCTAGCACCTTCTCTGTGCCTGGGAAGCAGATATGTTCACATTGCTTCGCAGAATCGCTTTTCTGCAGAAAACAGTAACACTTGTTCAGAACGAAAGAAAGCACAGAGCCCCAGATTTGTTGTTGTCCTGGAGAGCTTGCAGAGCACTGGGGAAAGGCAGGCAGAGAATTCCCTGCTAGCACCTTCTCTGTGCCTGGGAAGCAGAAGTGTTCACATTGCTTGGCAGAATCGCTTTTGTGCAGAAAACAGTAACACTTGTTCAGAACGAAAGAAAGCACAGAGCCCCAGATTTGCTGTTGTCCTGGAGAGCTTGCAGAGCACTGGGGAAAGGCAGGCAGAGAATTCCCTGCTAGCACCTTCTCTGTGCCTGGGAAGCAGAAGTGTTCACATTGCTTGGCAGAATCGCTTTTGTGCAGAAAACACTAACACTTGTTCAGAACGAAAGAAAGCACAGAGCCCCAGATTTGTTGTTGTCCTGGAGAGCTTGCAGAGCACTGGGGAAAGGCAGGCAGAGAATTCCCTGCTAGCACCTTCTCTGTGCCTGGGAAGCAGAAGTGTTCACATTGCTTCGCAGAATCGCTTTTGTGCAGAAAACACTAACACTTGTTCAGAACGAAAGAAAGCACAGAGCCCCAAATTCTATGTTGTCCTGGAGAGCTTGCAGAGCACTGGGGAAAGGCAGGCAGAGAATTCCCTGCTAGCACCTTCTCTGTGCCTGGGAAGCAGAAGTGTTCACATTGCTTGGCAGAATCGCTTTTGTGCAGAAAACAGTAACACTTGTTCAGAACGAAAGAAAGCACAGAGCCCCAGATTTTATGTTGTCCTGGAGAGCTTGCAGAGCACTGGGGAAAGGCAGGCAGAGAATTCCCTGCTAGCACCTTCTCTGTGCCTGTTCACATTGCTTCGCAGAATCGCTTTTGTGCAGAAAACAGTAACACTTGTTCAAAATGAAAGAAAGCACAGAGCCCCAGATTTGTTGTTGTCCTGGAGAGCTTGCAGAGCACTGGGGAAAGGCAGGCAGAGAATTCCCTGCTAGCACCTTCTCTGTGCCTGGGAAGCAGAAGTGTTCACATTGCTTGGCAGAATCGCTTTTGTGCAGAAAACACTAACACTTGTTCAGAACGAAAGAAAGCACAGAGCCCCAGATTTGTTGTTGTCCTGGAGAGCTTGCAGAGCACTGGGGAAAGGCAGGCAGAGAATTCCCTGCTAGCACCTTCTCTGTGCCTGGGAAGCAGAAGTGTTCACATTGCTTCGCAGAATCGCTTTTGTGCAGAAAACAGTAACACTTGTTCAGAACGAAAGAAAGCACAGAGCCCCAGATTTTATGTTGTCCTGGAGAGCTTGCAGAGCACTGGGGAAAGGCAGGCAGAGAATTCCCTGCTAGCACCTTCTCTGTGCCTGGAAGCTGAAGTGTTCACATTGCTTGGCAGAATCGCTTTTGTGCAGAAAACACTAACACTTGTTCAGAACGAAAGAAAGCACAGAGCCCCAGATTTTATGTTGTCCTGGAGAGCTTGCAGAGCACTGGGGAAAGGCAGGCAGAGAATTCCCTGCTAGCACCTTCTCTGTGCCTGGGAAGCAGAAGTGTTCACATTGCTTGGCAGAATCGCTTTTGTGCAGAAAACAGTAACACTTGTTCAGAACGAAAGAAAGCACAGAGCCCCAGATTTTATGTTGTCCTGGAGAGCTTGCAGAGCACTGGGGAAAGGCAGGCAGAGAATTCCCTGCTAGCACCTTCTCTGTGCCTGGGAAGCAGAAGTGTTCACATTGCTTGGCAGAATCGCTTTTGTGCAGAAAACAGTAACACTTGTTCAGAACGAAAGAAAGCACAGAGCCCCAGATTTTATGTTGTCCTGGAGAGCTTGCAGAGCACTGGGGAAAGGCAGGCAGAGAATTCCCTGCTAGCACCTTCTCTGTGCCTGGGAAGCAGAAGTGTTCACATTGCTTGGCAGAATCGCTTTTGTGCAGAAAACAGTAACACTTGTTCAGAACGAAAGAAAGCACAGAGCCCCAGATTTGCTGTTGTCCTGGAGAGCTTGCAGAGCACTGGGGAAAGGCAGGCAGAGAATTCCCTGCTAGCACCTTCTCTGTGCCTGGGAAGCAGAAGTGTTCACATTGCTTGGCAGAATCGCTTTTGTGCAGAAAACAGTAACACTTGTTCAGAACGAAAGAAAGCACAGAGCCCCAAATTCTATGTTGTCCTGGAGAGCTTGCAGAGCACTGGGGAAAGGCAGGCAGAGAATTCCCTGCTAGCACCTTCTCTGTGCCTGGGAAGCACAAGTGTTCACATTGCTTCGCAGAATCGCTTTTGTGCAGAAAACACTAACACTTGTTCAGAACGAAAGAAAGCACAGAGCCCCAGATTTTATGTTGTCCTGGAGAGCTTGCAGAGCACTGGGGAAAGGCAGGCAGAGAATTCCCTGCTAGCACCTTCTCTGTGCCTGGGAAGCAGAAGTGTTCACATTGCTTGGCAGAATCGCTTTTGTGCAGAAAACAGTAACACTTGTTCAGAACGAAAGAAAGCACAGAGCCCCAGATTTTATGTTGTCCTGGAGAGCTTGCGGAGCACTGGGGAAAGGCAGGCAGAGAATTCCCTGCTAGCACCTTCTCTGTGCCTGGAAGCTGAAGTGTTCACATTGCTTGGCAGAATCGCTTTTGTGCAGGAAACAGTAACACTTGTTCAGAACGAAAGAAAGCACAGAGCCCCAGATTTTATGTTGTCCTGGAGAGCTTGCAGAGCACTGGGGAAAGGCAGGCAGAGAATTCCCTGCTAGCACCTTCTCTGTGCCTGTTCACATTGCTTGGCAGAATCGCTTTTGTGCAGAAAACAGTAACACTTGTTCAGAACGAAAGAAAGCACAGAGCCCCAGATTTGTTGTTGTCCTGGAGAGCTTGCAGAGCACTGGGGAAAAGCAGGCAGAGAATTCCCTGCTAGCACCTTCTCTGTGCCTGGGAAGCAGAAGTGTTCACATTGCTTGGCAGAATCGCTTTTGTGCAGAAAACACTAACACTTGTTCAGAACGAAAGAAAGCACAGAGCCCCAGCTTTTATGTTGTCCTGGAGAGCTTGCAGAGCACTGGGGAAAGGCAGGCAGAGAATTCCCTGCTAGCACCTTCTCTGTGCCTGTTCACATTGCTTGGCAGAATCGCTTTTGTGCAGAAAACAGTAACACTTGTTCAGAACGAAAGAAAGCACAGAGCCCCAGATTTGTTGTTGTCCTGGAGAGCTTGCAGAGCACTGGGGAAAGGCAGGCAGAGAATTCCCTGCTAGCACCTTCTCTGTGCCTGGGAAGCAGAAGTGTTCACATTGCTTGGCAGAATCGCTTTTGTGCAGAAAACAGTAACACTTGTTCAGAACGAAAGAAAGCACAGAGCCCCAGATTTTATGTTGTCTTGGAGAGCTTGCAGAGCACTGGGGAAAGGCAGGCAGAGAATTCCCTGCTAGCACCTTCTCTGTGCCTGGGAAGCAGAAGTGTTCACATTGCTTGGCAGAATCGCTTTTGTGCAGAAAACAGTAACACTTGTTCAGAACGAAAGAAAGCACAGAGCCCCAGATTTTATGTTGTCCTGGAGAGCTTGCAGAGCACTGGGGAAAGGCAGGCAGAGAATTCCCTGCTAGCACCTTCTCTGTGCCTGGGAAGCAGAAGTGTTCACATTGCTTCGCAGAATCGCTTTTGTGCAGAAAACAGTAACACTTGTTCAGAACGAAAGAAAGCACAGAGCCCCAGATTTTATGTTGTCCTGGAGAGCTTGCAGAGCACTGGGGAAAGGCAGGCAGAGAATTCCCTGCTAGCACCTTCTCTGTGCCTGGGAAGCAGAAGTGTTCACATTGCTTGGCAGAATCGCTTTTGTGCAGAAAACAGTAACACTTGTTCAGAACGAAAGAAAGCACAGAGCCCCAGATTTGCTGTTGTCCTGGAGAGCTTGCAGAGCACTGGGGAAAGGCAGGCAGAGAATTCCCTGCTAGCACCTTCTCTGTGCCTGGGAAGCAGAAGTGTTCACATTGCTTGGCAGAATCGCTTTTGTGCAGAAAACAGTAACACTTGTTCAGAACGAAAGAAAGCACAGAGCCCCAGATTTTATGTTGTCCTGGAGAGCTTGCAGAGCACTGGGGAAAAGCAGGCAGAGAATTCCCTGCTAGCACCTTCTCTGTGCCTGGGAAGCAGAAGTGTTCACATTGCTTCGCAGAATCGCTTTTGTGCAGAAAACAGTAACACTTGTTCAGAACGAAAGAAAGCACAGAGCCCCAGCTTTTATGTTGTCCTGGAGAGCTTGCAGAGCACTGGGGAAAGGCAGGCAGAGAATTCCCTGCTAGCACCTTCTCTGTGCCTGTTCACATTGCTTGGCAGAATCGCTTTTGTGCAGAAAACAGTAACACTTGTTCAGAACGAAAGAAAGCACAGAGCCCCAGATTTTATGTTGTCCTGGAGAGCTTGCAGAGCACTGGGGAAAGGCAGGCAGAGAATTCCCTGCTAGCACCTTCTCTGTGCCTGGGAAGCAGGAGTGTTCACATTGCTTGGCAGAATCGCTTTTGTGCAGAAAACAGTAACACTTGTTCAGAACGAAAGAAAGCACAGAGCCCCAGATTTTATGTTGTCTTGGAGAGCTTGCAGAGCACTGGGGAAAGGCAGGCAGAGAATTCCCTGCTAGCACCTTCTCTGTGCCTGGGAAGCAGAAGTGTTCACATTGCTTGGCAGAATCGCTTTTGTGCAGAAAACAATAACACTTGTTCAGAACGAAAGAAAGCACAGAGCCCCAAATTCTATGTTGTCCTGGAGAGCTTGCAGAGCACTGGGGAAAGGCAGGCAGAGAATTCCCTGCTAGCACCTTCTCTGTGCCTGGGAAGCAGAAGTGTTCACATTGCTTGGCAGAATCGCTTTTGTGCAGAAAACACTAACACTTGTTCAGAACGAAAGAAAGCACAGAGCCCCAGATTTTATGTTGTCCTGGAGAGCTTGCAGAGCACTGGGGAAAGGCAGGCAGAGAATTCCCTGCTAGCACCTTCTCTGTGCCTGTTCACATTGCTTCGCAGAATCGCTTTTGTGCAGAAAACAGTAACACTTGTTCAGAACGAAAGAAAGCACAGAGCCCCAGATTTGTTGTTGTCCTGGAGAGCTTGCAGAGCACTGGGGAAAGGCAGGCAGAGAATTCCCTGCTAGCACCTTCTCTGTGCCTGGGAAGCAGAAGTGTTCACATTGCTTCGCAGAATCGCTTTTGTGCAGAAAACAGTAACACTTGTTCAGAACGAAAGAAAGCATAGAGCCCCAGATTTTATGTTGTCCTGGAGAGCTTGCAGAGCACTGGGGAAAGGCAGGCAGAGAATTCCCTGCTAGCACCTTCTCTGTGCCTGTTCACATTGCTTGGCAGAATCGCTTTTGTGCAGAAAACAGTAACACTTGTTCAGAACGAAAGAAAGCACAGAGCCCCAGATTTTATGTTGTCCTGGAGAGCTTGCAGAGCACTGGGGAAAAGCAGGCAGAGAATTCCCTGCTAGCACCTTCTCTGTGCCTGGGAAGCAGAAGTGTTCACATTGCTTGGCAGAATCGCTTTTGTGCAGAAAACACTAACACTTGTTCAGAACGAAAGAAAGCACAGAGCCCCAGATTTGTTGTTGTCCTGGAGAGCTTGCAGAGCACTGGGGAAAGGCAGGCAGAGAATTCCCTGCTAGCACCTTCTCTGTGCCTGGGAAGCAGAAGTGTTCACATTGCTTCGCAGAATCGCTTTTGTGCAGAAAACACTAACACTTGTTCAGAACGAAAGAAAGCACAGAGCCCCAAATTCTATGTTGTCCTGGAGAGCTTGCAGAGCACTGGGGAAAGGCAGGCAGAGAATTCCCTGCTAGCACCTTCTCTGTGCCTGGGAAGCAGGAGTGTTCACATTGCTTGGCAGAATCGCTTTTGTGCAGAAAACAGTAACACTTGTTCAGAACGAAAGAAAGCACAGAGCCCCAGATTTTATGTTGTCTTGGAGAGCTTGCAGAGCACTGGGGAAAGGCAGGCAGAGAATTCCCTGCTAGCACCTTCTCTGTGCCTGGGAAGCAGAAGTGTTCACATTGCTTGGCAGAATCGCTTTTGTGCAGAAAACAATAACACTTGTTCAGAACGAAAGAAAGCACAGAGCCCCAAATTCTATGTTGTCCTGGAGAGCTTGCAGAGCACTGGGGAAAGGCAGGCAGAGAATTCCCTGCTAGCACCTTCTCTGTGCCTGGGAAGCAGAAGTGTTCACATTGCTTGGCAGAATCGCTTTTGTGCAGAAAACACTAACACTTGTTCAGAACGAAAGAAAGCACAGAGCCCCAGATTTTATGTTGTCCTGGAGAGCTTGCAGAGCACTGGGGAAAGGCAGGCAGAGAATTCCCTGCTAGCACCTTCTCTGTGCCTGTTCACATTGCTTCGCAGAATCGCTTTTGTGCAGAAAACAGTAACACTTGTTCAGAACGAAAGAAAGCACAGAGCCCCAGATTTGTTGTTGTCCTGGAGAGCTTGCAGAGCACTGGGGAAAGGCAGGCAGAGAATTCCCTGCTAGCACCTTCTCTGTGCCTGGGAAGCAGAAGTGTTCACATTGCTTCGCAGAATCGCTTTTGTGCAGAAAACAGTAACACTTGTTCAGAACGAAAGAAAGCATAGAGCCCCAGATTTTATGTTGTCCTGGAGAGCTTGCAGAGCACTGGGGAAAGGCAGGCAGAGAATTCCCTGCTAGCACCTTCTCTGTGCCTGTTCACATTGCTTGGCAGAATCGCTTTTGTGCAGAAAACAGTAACACTTGTTCAGAACGAAAGAAAGCACAGAGCCCCAGATTTTATGTTGTCCTGGAGAGCTTGCAGAGCACTGGGGAAAAGCAGGCAGAGAATTCCCTGCTAGCACCTTCTCTGTGCCTGGGAAGCAGAAGTGTTCACATTGCTTGGCAGAATCGCTTTTGTGCAGAAAACACTAACACTTGTTCAGAACGAAAGAAAGCACAGAGCCCCAGATTTGTTGTTGTCCTGGAGAGCTTGCAGAGCACTGGGGAAAGGCAGGCAGAGAATTCCCTGCTAGCACCTTCTCTGTGCCTGGGAAGCAGAAGTGTTCACATTGCTTCGCAGAATCGCTTTTGTGCAGAAAACACTAACACTTGTTCAGAACGAAAGAAAGCACAGAGCCCCAAATTCTATGTTGTCCTGGAGAGCTTGCAGAGCACTGGGGAAAGGCAGGCAGAGAATTCCCTGCTAGCACCTTCTCTGTGCCTGGGAAGCAGAAGTGTTCACATTGCTTGGCAGAATCGCTTTTGTGCAGAAAACAGTAACACTTGTTCAGAACGAAGGAAAGCACAGAGCCCCAGATTTTATGTTGTCCTGGAGAGCTTGCAGAGCACTGGGGAAAGGCAGGCAGAGAATTCCCTGCTAGCACCTTCTCTGTGCCTGTTCACATTGCTTCGCAGAATCGCTTTTGTGCAGAAAACAGTAACACTTGTTCAAAATGAAAGAAAGCACAGAGCCCCAGATTTGTTGTTGTCCTGGAGAGCTTGCAGAGCACTGGGGAAAGGCAGGCAGAGAATTCCCTGCTAGCACCTTCTCTGTGCCTGGGAAGCAGAAGTGTTCACATTGCTTGGCAGAATCGCTTTTGTGCAGAAAACACTAACACTTGTTCAGAACGAAAGAAAGCACAGAGCCCCAGATTTGTTGTTGTCCTGGAGAGCTTGCAGAGCACTGGGGAAAGGCAGGCAGAGAATTCCCTGCTAGCACCTTCTCTGTGCCTGGGAAGCAGAAGTGTTCACATTGCTTCGCAGAATCGCTTTTGTGCAGAAAACAGTAACACTTGTTCAGAACGAAAGAAAGCACAGAGCCCCAGATTTTATGTTGTCCTGGAGAGCTTCCAGAGCACTGGGGAAAGGCAGGCAGAGAATTCCCTGCTAGCACCTTCTCTGTGCCTGGAAGCTGAAGTGTTCACATTGCTTGGCAGAATCGCTTTTGTGCAGAAAACAGTAACACTTGTTCAGAACGAAAGAAAGCACAGAGCCCCAGATTTTATGTTGTCCTGGAGAGCTTGCAGAGCACTGGGGAAAGGCAGGCAGAGAATTCCCTGCTAGCACCTTCTCTGTGCCTGGGAAGCAGAAGTGTTCACATTGCTTGGCAGAATCGCTTTTGTGCAGAAAACAGTAACACTTGTTCAGAACGAAAGAAAGCACAGAGCCCCAGATTTTATGTTGTCCTGGAGAGCTTGCAGAGCACTGGGGAAAGGCAGGCAGAGAATTCCCTGCTAGCACCTTCTCTGTGCCTGGGAAGCAGAAGTGTTCACATTGCTTGGCAGAATCGCTTTTGTGCAGAAAACAGTAACACTTGTTCAGAACGAAAGAAAGCACAGAGCCCCAGATTTTATGTTGTCTTGGAGAGCTTGCAGAGCACTGGGGAAAGGCAGGCAGAGAATTCCCTGCTAGCACCTTCTCTGTGCCTGGGAAGCAGAAGTGTTCACATTGCTTGGCAGAATCGCTTTTGTGCAGAAAACAGTAACACTTGTTCAGAACGAAAGAAAGCACAGAGCCCCAGATTTTATGTTGTCCTGGAGAGCTTGCAGAGCACTGGGGAAAGGCAGGCAGAGAATTCCCTGCTAGCACCTTCTCTGTGCCTGGGAAGCAGAAGTGTTCACATTGCTTGGCAGAATCGCTTTTGTGCAGAAAACAGTAACACTTGTTCAGAACGAAAGAAAGCACAGAGCCCCAGATTTGCTGTTGTCCTGGAGAGCTTGCAGAGCACTGGGGAAAGGCAGGCAGAGAATTCCCTGCTAGCACCTTCTCTGTGCCTGGGAAGCAGAAGTGTTCACATTGCTTGGCAGAATCGCTTTTGTGCAGAAAACAGTAACACTTGTTCAGAACGAAAGAAAGCACAGAGCCCCAAATTCTATGTTGTCCTGGAGAGCTTGCAGAGCACTGGGGAAAGGCAGGCAGAGAATTCCCTGCTAGCACCTTCTCTGTGCCTGTTCACATTGCTTCGCAGAATCGCTTTTGTGCAGAAAACACTAACACTTGTTCAGAACGAAAGAAAGCACAGAGCCCCAGATTTTATGTTGTCCTGGAGAGCTTGCAGAGCACTGGGGAAAGGCAGGCAGAGAATTCCCTGCTAGCACCTTCTCTGTGCCTGGGAAGCAGAAGTGTTCACATTGCTTGGCAGAATCGCTTTTGTGCAGAAAACAGTAACACTTGTTCAGAACGAAAGAAAGCACAGAGCCCCAGATTTTATGTTGTCCTGGAGAGCTTGCGGAGCACTGGGGAAAGGCAGGCAGAGAATTCCCTGCTAGCACCTTCTCTGTGCCTGGAAGCTGAAGTGTTCACATTGCTTGGCAGAATCGCTTTTGTGCAGAAAACAGTAACACTTGTTCAGAACGAAAGAAAGCACAGAGCCCCAGATTTTATGTTGTCCTGGAGAGCTTGCAGAGCACTGGGGAAAGGCAGGCAGAGAATTCCCTGCTAGCACCTTCTCTGTGCCTGTTCACATTGCTTGGCAGAATCGCTTTTGTGCAGAAAACAGTAACACTTGTTCAGAACGAAAGAAAGCACAGAGCCCCAGATTTGTTGTTGTCCTGGAGAGCTTGCAGAGCACTGGGGAAAAGCAGGCAGAGAATTCCCTGCTAGCACCTTCTCTGTGCCTGGGAAGCAGAAGTGTTCACATTGCTTGGCAGAATCGCTTTTGTGCAGAAAACACTAACACTTGTTCAGAACGAAAGAAAGCACAGAGCCCCAGCTTTTATGTTGTCCTGGAGAGCTTGCAGAGCACTGGGGAAAGGCAGGCAGAGAATTCCCTGCTAGCACCTTCTCTGTGCCTGTTCACATTGCTTGGCAGAATCGCTTTTGTGCAGAAAACAGTAACACTTGTTCAGAACGAAAGAAAGCACAGAGCCCCAGATTTGTTGTTGTCCTGGAGAGCTTGCAGAGCACTGGGGAAAGGCAGGCAGAGAATTCCCTGCTAGCACCTTCTCTGTGCCTGGGAAGCAGAAGTGTTCACATTGCTTGGCAGAATCGCTTTTGTGCAGAAAACAGTAACACTTGTTCAGAACGAAAGAAAGCACAGAGCCCCAGATTTTATGTTGTCTTGGAGAGCTTGCAGAGCACTGGGGAAAGGCAGGCAGAGAATTCCCTGCTAGCACCTTCTCTGTGCCTGGGAAGCAGAAGTGTTCACATTGCTTGGCAGAATCGCTTTTGTGCAGAAAACAGTAACACTTGTTCAGAACGAAAGAAAGCACAGAGCCCCAGATTTTATGTTGTCCTGGAGAGCTTGCAGAGCACTGGGGAAAGGCAGGCAGAGAATTCCCTGCTAGCACCTTCTCTGTGCCTGGGAAGCAGAAGTGTTCACATTGCTTCGCAGAATCGCTTTTGTGCAGAAAACAGTAACACTTGTTCAGAACGAAAGAAAGCACAGAGCCCCAGATTTTATGTTGTCCTGGAGAGCTTGCAGAGCACTGGGGAAAGGCAGGCAGAGAATTCCCTGCTAGCACCTTCTCTGTGCCTGGGAAGCAGAAGTGTTCACATTGCTTGGCAGAATCGCTTTTGTGCAGAAAACAGTAACACTTGTTCAGAACGAAAGAAAGCACAGAGCCCCAGATTTGCTGTTGTCCTGGAGAGCTTGCAGAGCACTGGGGAAAGGCAGGCAGAGAATTCCCTGCTAGCACCTTCTCTGTGCCTGGGAAGCAGAAGTGTTCACATTGCTTGGCAGAATCGCTTTTGTGCAGAAAACAGTAACACTTGTTCAGAACGAAAGAAAGCACAGAGCCCCAGATTTTATGTTGTCCTGGAGAGCTTGCAGAGCACTGGGGAAAAGCAGGCAGAGAATTCCCTGCTAGCACCTTCTCTGTGCCTGGGAAGCAGAAGTGTTCACATTGCTTCGCAGAATCGCTTTTGTGCAGAAAACAGTAACACTTGTTCAGAACGAAAGAAAGCACAGAGCCCCAGCTTTTATGTTGTCCTGGAGAGCTTGCAGAGCACTGGGGAAAGGCAGGCAGAGAATTCCCTGCTAGCACCTTCTCTGTGCCTGTTCACATTGCTTGGCAGAATCGCTTTTGTGCAGAAAACAGTAACACTTGTTCAGAACGAAAGAAAGCACAGAGCCCCAGATTTTATGTTGTCCTGGAGAGCTTGCAGAGCACTGGGGAAAGGCAGGCAGAGAATTCCCTGCTAGCACCTTCTCTGTGCCTGGGAAGCAGGAGTGTTCACATTGCTTGGCAGAATCGCTTTTGTGCAGAAAACAGTAACACTTGTTCAGAACGAAAGAAAGCACAGAGCCCCAGATTTTATGTTGTCTTGGAGAGCTTGCAGAGCACTGGGGAAAGGCAGGCAGAGAATTCCCTGCTAGCACCTTCTCTGTGCCTGGGAAGCAGAAGTGTTCACATTGCTTGGCAGAATCGCTTTTGTGCAGAAAACAATAACACTTGTTCAGAACGAAAGAAAGCACAGAGCCCCAAATTCTATGTTGTCCTGGAGAGCTTGCAGAGCACTGGGGAAAGGCAGGCAGAGAATTCCCTGCTAGCACCTTCTCTGTGCCTGGGAAGCAGAAGTGTTCACATTGCTTGGCAGAATCGCTTTTGTGCAGAAAACACTAACACTTGTTCAGAACGAAAGAAAGCACAGAGCCCCAGATTTTATGTTGTCCTGGAGAGCTTGCAGAGCACTGGGGAAAGGCAGGCAGAGAATTCCCTGCTAGCACCTTCTCTGTGCCTGTTCACATTGCTTCGCAGAATCGCTTTTGTGCAGAAAACAGTAACACTTGTTCAGAACGAAAGAAAGCACAGAGCCCCAGATTTGTTGTTGTCCTGGAGAGCTTGCAGAGCACTGGGGAAAGGCAGGCAGAGAATTCCCTGCTAGCACCTTCTCTGTGCCTGGGAAGCAGAAGTGTTCACATTGCTTCGCAGAATCGCTTTTGTGCAGAAAACAGTAACACTTGTTCAGAACGAAAGAAAGCATAGAGCCCCAGATTTTATGTTGTCCTGGAGAGCTTGCAGAGCACTGGGGAAAGGCAGGCAGAGAATTCCCTGCTAGCACCTTCTCTGTGCCTGTTCACATTGCTTGGCAGAATCGCTTTTGTGCAGAAAACAGTAACACTTGTTCAGAACGAAAGAAAGCACAGAGCCCCAGATTTTATGTTGTCCTGGAGAGCTTGCAGAGCACTGGGGAAAAGCAGGCAGAGAATTCCCTGCTAGCACCTTCTCTGTGCCTGGGAAGCAGAAGTGTTCACATTGCTTCGCAGAATCGCTTTTGTGCAGAAAACACTAACACTTGTTCAGAACGAAAGAAAGCACAGAGCCCCAGATTTTATGTTGTCCTGGAGAGCTTGCAGAGCACTGGGGAAAGGCAGGCAGAGAATTCCCTGCTAGCACCTTCTCTGTGCCTGTTCACATTGCTTGGCAGAATCGCTTTTGTGCAGAAAACAGTAACACTTGTTCAGAACGAAAGAAAGCACCGAGCCCCAGATTTGCTGTTGTCCTGGAGAGCTTGCAGAGCACTGGGGAAAGGCAGGCAGAGAATTCCCTGCTAGCACCTTCTCTGTGCCTGGGAAGCAGAAGTGTTCACATTGCTTGGCAGAATCGCTTTTGTGCAGAAAACAGTAACACTTGTTCAGAACGAAAGAAAGCACAGAGCCCCAGATTTGTTGTTGTCCTGGAGAGCTTGCAGAGCACTGGGGAAAGGCAGGCAGAGAATTCCCTGCTAGCACCTTCTCTGTGCCTGGGAAGCAGAAGTGTTCACATTGCTTGGCAGAATCGCTTTTGTGCAGAAAACACTAACACTTGTTCAGAACGAAAGAAAGCACAGAGCCCCAGATTTGTTGTTGTCCTGGAGAGCTTGCAGAGCACTGGGGAAAGGCAGGCAGAGAATTCCCTGCTAGCACCTTCTCTGTGCCTGTTCACATTGCTTGGCAGAATCGCTTTTGTGCAGAAAACAGTAACACTTGTTCAGAACGAAAGAAAGCACAGAGCCCCAGATTTGTTGTTGTCCTGGAGAGCTTGCAGAGCACTGGGGAAAGGCAGGCAGAGAATTCCCTGCTAGCACCTTCTCTGTGCCTGGGAAGCAGAAGTGTTCACATTGCTTGGCAGAATCGCTTTTGTGCAGAAAACAGTAACACTTGTTCAGAACGAAAGAAAGCACAGAGCCCCAGATTTTATGTTGTCCTGGAGAGCTTGCGGAGCACTGGGAAAGGCAGGCAGAGAATTCCCTGCTAGCACCTTCTCTGTGCCTGGAAGCTGAAGTGTTCACATTGCTTGGCAGAATCGCTTTTGTGCAGAAAACAGTAACACTTGTTCAGAACGAAAGAAAGCACAGAGCCCCAGATTTGTTGTTGTCCTGGAGAGCTTGCAGAGCACTGGGGAAAGGCAGGCAGAGAATTCCCTGCTAGCACCTTCTCTGTGCCTGGGAAGCAGAAGTGTTCACATTGCTTCGCAGAATCGCTTTTGTGCAGAAAACAGTAACACTTGTTCAGAACGAAAGAAAGCACAGAGCCCCAGATTTTATGTTGTCCTGGAGAGCTTGCAGAGCACTGGGGAAAAGCAGGCAGAGAATTCCCTGCTAGCACCTTCTCTGTGCCTTGGAAGCAGAAGTGTTCACATTGCTTGGCAGAATCGCTTTTGTGCAGAAAACAGTAACACTTGTTCAGAACGAAAGAAAGCACAGAGCCCCAGCTTTTATGTTGTCCTGGAGAGCTTGCAGAGCACTGGGGAAAGGCAGGCAGAGAATTCCCTGCTAGCACCTTCTCTGTGCCTGGGAAGCACAAGTGTTCACATTGCTTGGCAGAATCGCTTTTGTGCAGAAAACAGTAACACTTGTTCAGAACGAAAGAAAGCACAGAGCCCCAAATTCTATGTTGTCCTGGAGAGCTTGCAGAGCACTGGGGAAAGGCAGGCAGAGAATTCCCTGCTAGCACCTTCTCTGTGCCTGGGAAGCAGAAGTGTTCACATTGCTTGGCAGAATCGCTTTTGTGCAGAAAACAGTAACACTTGTTCAGAACGAAAGAAAGCACAGAGCCCCAGATTTTATGTTGTCCTGGAGAGCTTGCAGAGCACTGGGGAAAGGCAGGCAGAGAATTCCCTGCTAGCACCTTCTCTGTGCCTGTTCACATTGCTTGGCAGAATCGCTTTTGTGCAGAAAACAGTAACACTTGTTCAGAACGAAAGAAAGCACAGAGCCCCAGATTTGTTGTTGTCCTGGAGAGCTTGCAGAGCACTGGGGAAAGGCAGGCAGAGAATTCCCTGCTAGCACCTTCTCTGTGCCTGGGAAGCACAAGTGTTCACATTGCTTCGCAGAATCGCTTTTGTGCAGAAAACAGTAACACTTGTTCAGAACGAAAGAAAGCACAGAGCCCCAGATTTTATGTTGTCTTGGAGAGCTTGCAGAGCACTGGGGAAAGGCAGGCAAAGAATTCCCTGCTAGCACCTTCTCTGTGCCTGGGAAGCAGAAGTGTTCACATTGCTTCGCAGAATCGCTTTTGTGCAGAAAACAGTAACACTTGTTCAGAACGAAAGAAAGCACAGAGCCCCAGATTTTATGTTGTCCTGGAGAGCTTGCAGAGCACTGGGGAAAGGCAGGCAGAGAATTCCCTGCTAGCACCTTCTCTGTGCCTGGGAAGCACAAGTGTTCACATTGCTTGGCAGAATCGCTTTTGTGCAGAAAACAGTAACACTTGTTCAGAACGAAAGAAAGCACAGAGCCCCAGATTTGTTGTTGTCCTGGAGAGCTTGCAGAGCACTGGGGAAAGGCAGGCAGAGAATTCCCTGCTAGCACCTTCTCTGTGCCTGGGAAGCAGAAGTGTTCACATTGCTTGGCAGAATCGCTTTTGTGCAGAAAACAGTAACACTTGTTCAGAACGAAAGAAAGCACAGAGCCCCAGATTTTATGTTGTCTTGGAGAGCTTGCAGAGCACTGGGGAAAGGCAGGCAGAGAATTCCCTGCTAGCACCTTCTCTGTGCCTGGGAAGCAGAAGTGTTCACATTGCTTCGCAGAATCGCTTTTGTGCAGAAAACAGTAACACTTGTTCAGAACGAAAGAAAGCACAGAGCCCCAGATTTTATGTTGTCCTGGAGAGCTTGCAGAGCACTGGGGAAAGGCAGGCAGAGAATTCCCTGCTAGCACCTTCTCTGTGCCTGGGAAGCAGAAGTGTTCACATTGCTTGGCAGAATCGCTTTTGTGCAGAAAACAGTAACACTTGTTCAGAACGAAAGAAAGCACAGACCCCCAGATTTGTTGTTGTCCTGGAGAGCTTGCAGAGCACTGGGGAAAGGCAGGCAGAGAATTCCCTGCTAGCACCTTCTCTGTGCCTGTTCACATTGCTTCGCAGAATCGCTTTTGTGCAGAAAACAGTAACACTTGTTCAGAACGAAAGAAAGCACAGAGCCCCAGATTTGTTGTTGTCCTGGAGAGCTTGCAGAGCACTGGGGAAAGGCAGGCAGAGAATTCCCTGCTAGCACCTTCTCTGTGCCTGGGAAGCAGAAGTGTTCACATTGCTTGGCAGAATCGCTTTTGTGCAGAAAACAGTAACACTTGTTCAGAACGAAAGAAAGCACAGAGCCCCAGATTTGTTGTTGTCCTGGAGAGCTTGCAGAGCACTGGGGAAAGGCAGGCAGAGAATTCCCTGCTAGCACCTTCTCTGTGCCTGGGAAGCAGAAGTGTTCACATTGCTTGGCAGAATCGCTTTTGTGCAGAAAACAGTAACACTTGTTCAGAACGAAAGAAAGCACAGAGCCCCAGATTTTATGTTGTCCTGGAGAGCTTGCAGAGCACTGGGGAAAAGCAGGCAGAGAATTCCCTGCTAGCACCTTCTCTGTGCCTGGGAAGCAGAAGTGTTCACATTGCTTCGCAGAATCGCTTTTGTGCAGAAAACAGTAACACTTGTTCAAAATGAAAGAAAGCACAGAGCCCCAGATTTGTTGTTGTCCTGGAGAGCTTGCAGAGCACTGGGGAAAGGCAGGCAGAGAATTCCCTGCTAGCACCTTCTCTGTGCCTGTTCACATTGCTTCGCAGAATCGCTTTTGTGCAGAAAACAGTAACACTTGTTCAGAACGAAAGAAAGCACAGAGCCCCAGATTTTTTGTTGTCCTGGAGAGTTTGCAGAGCACTGGGGAAAGGCAGGCAGAGAATTCCCTGCTAGCACCTTCTCTGTGCCTGGGAAGCACAAGTGTTCACATTGCTTCGCAGAATCGCTTTTGTGCAGAAAACACTAACACTTGTTCAGAACGAAAGAAAGCATAGAGCCCCAGATTTTATGTTGTCCTGGAGAGCTTGCAGAGCACTGGGGAAAGGCAGGCAGAGAATTCCCTGCTAGCACCTTCTCTGTGCCTGTTCACATTGCTTCGCAGAATCGCTTTTGTGCAGAAAACAGTAACACTTGTTCAGAACGAAAGAAAGCACAGAGCCCCAGATTTGTTGTTGTCCTGGAGAGCTTGCAGAGCACTGGGGAAAGGCAGGCAGAGAATTCCCTGCTAGCACCTTCTCTGTGCCTGGGAAGCAGAAGTGTTCACATTGCTTCGCAGAATCGCTTTTGTGCAGAAAACAGTAACACTTGTTCAGAACGAAAGAAAGCACAGAGCCCCAGATTTTATGTTGTCCTGGAGAGCTTGCGGAGCACTGGGGAAAGGCAGGCAGAGAATTCCCTGCTAGCACCTTCTCTGTGCCTGGGAAGCAGAAGTGTTCACATTGCTTGGCAGAATCGCTTTTGTGCAGAAAACAGTAACACTTGTTCAGAACGAAAGAAAGCACAGAGCCCCAGATTTTATGTTGTCCTGGAGAGCTTGCAGAGCACTGGGGAAAAGCAGGCAGAGAATTCCCTGCTAGCACCTTCTCTGTGCCTGGGAAGCAGAAGTGTTCACATTGCTTGGCAGAATCGCTTTTGTGCAGAAAACAGTAACACTTGTTCAGAACGAAAGAAAGCACAGAGCCCCAGATTTTATGTTGTCCTGGAGAGCTTGCGGAGCACTGGGGAAAGGCAGGCAGAGAATTCCCTGCTAGCACCTTCTCTGTGCCTGGGAAGCAGAAGTGTTCACATTGCTTGGCAGAATCGCTTTTGTGCAGAAAACAGTAACACTTGTTCAGAACGAAAGAAAGCACAGAGCCCCAGATTTTATGTTGTCCTGGAGAGCTTGCAGAGCACTGGGGAAAAGCAGGCAGAGAATTCCCTGCTAGCACCTTCTCTGTGCCTGGGAAGCAGAAGTGTTCACATTGCTTCGCAGAATCGCTTTTGTGCAGAAAACAGTAACACTTGTTCAAAATGAAAGAAAGCACAGAGCCCCAGATTTGTTGTTGTCCTGGAGAGCTTGCAGAGCACTGGGGAAAGGCAGGCAGAGAATTCCCTGCTAGCACCTTCTCTGTGCCTGTTCACATTGCTTCGCAGAATCGCTTTTGTGCAGAAAACAGTAACACTTGTTCAGAACGAAAGAAAGCACAGAGCCCCAGATTTTTTGTTGTCCTGGAGAGTTTGCAGAGCACTGGGGAAAGGCAGGCAGAGAATTCCCTGCTAGCACCTTCTCTGTGCCTGGGAAGCACAAGTGTTCACATTGCTTCGCAGAATCGCTTTTGTGCAGAAAACAGTAACACTTGTTCAGAACGAAAGAAAGCACAGAGCCCCAGATTTGTTGTTGTCCTGGAGAGCTTGCAGAGCACTGGGGAAAGGCAGGCAGAGAATTCCCTGCTAGCACCTTCTCTGTGCCTGGGAAGCAGAAGTGTTCACATTGCTTGGCAGAATCGCTTTTGTGCAGAAAACAGTAACACTTGTTCAGAACGAAAGAAAGCACAGAGCCCCAGATTTTATGTTGTCTTGGAGAGCTTGCAGAGCACTGGGGAAAGGCAGGCAGAGAATTCCCTGCTAGCACCTTCTCTGTGCCTGGGAAGCAGAAGTGTTCACATTGCTTCGCAGAATCGCTTTTGTGCAGAAAACAGTAACACTTGTTCAGAACGAAAGAAAGCACAGAGCCCCAGATTTTATGTTGTCCTGGAGAGCTTGCAGAGCACTGGGGAAAGGCAGGCAGAGAATTCCCTGCTAGCACCTTCTCTGTGCCTGGGAAGCAGAAGTGTTCACATTGCTTGGCAGAATCGCTTTTGTGCAGAAAACAGTAACACTTGTTCAGAACGAAAGAAAGCACAGAGCCCCAGATTTGTTGTTGTCCTGGAGAGCTTGCAGAGCACTGGGGAAAGGCAGGCAGAGAATTCCCTGCTAGCACCTTCTCTGTGCCTGGGAAGCAGAAGTGTTCACATTGCTTGGCAGAATCGCTTTTGTGCAGAAAACAGTAACACTTGTTCAGAACGAAAGAAAGCACAGAGCCCCAGATTTTATGTTGTCCTGGAGAGCTTGCGGAGCACTGGGAAAGGCAGGCAGAGAATTCCCTGCTAGCACCTTCTCTGTGCCTGGAAGCTGAAGTGTTCACATTGCTTGGCAGAATCGCTTTTGTGCAGAAAACAGTAACACTTGTTCAGAACGAAAGAAAGCACAGAGCCCCAGATTTGTTGTTGTCCTGGAGAGCTTGCAGAGCACTGGGGAAAGGCAGGCAGAGAATTCCCTGCTAGCACCTTCTCTGTGCCTGGGAAGCAGAAGTGTTCACATTGCTTCGCAGAATCGCTTTTGTGCAGAAAACAGTAACACTTGTTCAGAACGAAAGAAAGCACAGAGCCCCAGATTTTATGTTGTCCTGGAGAGCTTGCAGAGCACTGGGGAAAAGCAGGCAGAGAATTCCCTGCTAGCACCTTCTCTGTGCCTTGGAAGCAGAAGTGTTCACATTGCTTGGCAGAATCGCTTTTGTGCAGAAAACAGTAACACTTGTTCAGAACGAAAGAAAGCACAGAGCCCCAGCTTTTATGTTGTCCTGGAGAGCTTGCAGAGCACTGGGGAAAGGCAGGCAGAGAATTCCCTGCTAGCACCTTCTCTGTGCCTGGGAAGCACAAGTGTTCACATTGCTTGGCAGAATCGCTTTTGTGCAGAAAACAGTAACACTTGTTCAGAACGAAAGAAAGCACAGAGCCCCAAATTCTATGTTGTCCTGGAGAGCTTGCAGAGCACTGGGGAAAGGCAGGCAGAGAATTCCCTGCTAGCACCTTCTCTGTGCCTGGGAAGCAGAAGTGTTCACATTGCTTGGCAGAATCGCTTTTGTGCAGAAAACAGTAACACTTGTTCAGAACGAAAGAAAGCACAGAGCCCCAGATTTTATGTTGTCCTGGAGAGCTTGCAGAGCACTGGGGAAAGGCAGGCAGAGAATTCCCTGCTAGCACCTTCTCTGTGCCTGTTCACATTGCTTGGCAGAATCGCTTTTGTGCAGAAAACAGTAACACTTGTTCAGAACGAAAGAAAGCACAGAGCCCCAGATTTGTTGTTGTCCTGGAGAGCTTGCAGAGCACTGGGGAAAGGCAGGCAGAGAATTCCCTGCTAGCACCTTCTCTGTGCCTGGGAAGCAGAAGTGTTCACATTGCTTCGCAGAATCGCTTTTGTGCAGAAAACAGTAACACTTGTTCAGAACGAAAGAAAGCACAGAGCCCCAGATTTTATGTTGTCTTGGAGAGCTTGCAGAGCACTGGGGAAAGGCAGGCAAAGAATTCCCTGCTAGCACCTTCTCTGTGCCTGGGAAGCAGAAGTGTTCACATTGCTTCGCAGAATCGCTTTTGTGCAGAAAACAGTAACACTTGTTCAGAACGAAAGAAAGCACAGAGCCCCAGATTTTATGTTGTCCTGGAGAGCTTGCAGAGCACTGGGGAAAGGCAGGCAGAGAATTCCCTGCTAGCACCTTCTCTGTGCCTGGGAAGCACAAGTGTTCACATTGCTTGGCAGAATCGCTTTTGTGCAGAAAACAGTAACACTTGTTCAGAACGAAAGAAAGCACAGAGCCCCAGATTTGTTGTTGTCCTGGAGAGCTTGCAGAGCACTGGGGAAAGGCAGGCAGAGAATTCCCTGCTAGCACCTTCTCTGTGCCTGGGAAGCAGAAGTGTTCACATTGCTTGGCAGAATCGCTTTTGTGCAGAAAACAGTAACACTTGTTCAGAACGAAAGAAAGCACAGAGCCCCAGATTTTATGTTGTCTTGGAGAGCTTGCAGAGCACTGGGGAAAGGCAGGCAGAGAATTCCCTGCTAGCACCTTCTCTGTGCCTGGGAAGCAGAAGTGTTCACATTGCTTCGCAGAATCGCTTTTGTGCAGAAAACAGTAACACTTGTTCAGAACGAAAGAAAGCACAGAGCCCCAGATTTTATGTTGTCCTGGAGAGCTTGCAGAGCACTGGGGAAAGGCAGGCAGAGAATTCCCTGCTAGCACCTTCTCTGTGCCTGGGAAGCAGAAGTGTTCACATTGCTTGGCAGAATCGCTTTTGTGCAGAAAACAGTAACACTTGTTCAGAACGAAAGAAAGCACAGACCCCCAGATTTGTTGTTGTCCTGGAGAGCTTGCAGAGCACTGGGGAAAGGCAGGCAGAGAATTCCCTGCTAGCACCTTCTCTGTGCCTGTTCACATTGCTTCGCAGAATCGCTTTTGTGCAGAAAACAGTAACACTTGTTCAGAACGAAAGAAAGCACAGAGCCCCAGATTTGTTGTTGTCCTGGAGAGCTTGCAGAGCACTGGGGAAAGGCAGGCAGAGAATTCCCTGCTAGCACCTTCTCTGTGCCTGGGAAGCACAAGTGTTCACATTGCTTGGCAGAATCGCTTTTGTGCAGAAAACAGTAACACTTGTTCAGAACGAAAGAAAGCACAGAGCCCCAGATTTGTTGTTGTCCTGGAGAGCTTGCAGAGCACTGGGGAAAGGCAGGCAGAGAATTCCCTGCTAGCACCTTCTCTGTGCCTGGGAAGCAGAAGTGTTCACATTGCTTCGCAGAATCGCTTTTGTGCAGAAAACAGTAACACTTGTTCAGAACGAAAGAAAGCACAGAGCCCCAGATTTTATGTTGTCCTGGAGAGCTTGCGGAGCACTGGGGAAAGGCAGGCAGAGAATTCCCTGCTAGCACCTTCTCTGTGCCTGGGAAGCAGAAGTGTTCACATTGCTTGGCAGAATCGCTTTTGTGCAGAAAACAGTAACACTTGTTCAGAACGAAAGAAAGCACAGAGCCCCAGATTTTATGTTGTCCTGGAGAGCTTGCAGAGCACTGGGGAAAAGCAGGCAGAGAATTCCCTGCTAGCACCTTCTCTGTGCCTGGGAAGCAGAAGTGTTCACATTGCTTCGCAGAATCGCTTTTGTGCAGAAAACAGTAACACTTGTTCAAAATGAAAGAAAGCACAGAGCCCCAGATTTGTTGTTGTCCTGGAGAGCTTGCAGAGCACTGGGGAAAGGCAGGCAGAGAATTCCCTGCTAGCACCTTCTCTGTGCCTGTTCACATTGCTTCGCAGAATCGCTTTTGTGCAGAAAACAGTAACACTTGTTCAGAACGAAAGAAAGCACAGAGCCCCAGATTTTTTGTTGTCCTGGAGAGTTTGCAGAGCACTGGGGAAAGGCAGGCAGAGAATTCCCTGCTAGCACCTTCTCTGTGCCTGGGAAGCACAAGTGTTCACATTGCTTCGCAGAATCGCTTTTGTGCAGAAAACACTAACACTTGTTCAGAACGAAAGAAAGCATAGAGCCCCAGATTTTATGTTGTCCTGGAGAGCTTGCAGAGCACTGGGGAAAGGCAGGCAGAGAATTCCCTGCTAGCACCTTCTCTGTGCCTGTTCACATTGCTTCGCAGAATCGCTTTTGTGCAGAAAACAGTAACACTTGTTCAGAACGAAAGAAAGCACAGAGCCCCAGATTTGTTGTTGTCCTGGAGAGCTTGCAGAGCACTGGGGAAAGGCAGGCAGAGAATTCCCTGCTAGCACCTTCTCTGTGTCTGGGAAGCAGAAGTGTTCACATTGCTTCGCAGAATCGCTTTTGTGCAGAAAACAGTAACACTTGTTCAGAACGAAAGAAAGCACAGAGCCCCAGATTTGTTGTTGTCCTGGAGAGCTTGCAGAGCACTGGGGAAAGGCAGGCAGAGAATTCCCTGCTAGCACCTTCTCTGTGCCTGGGAAGCAGAAGTGTTCACATTGCTTCGCAGAATCGCTTTTGTGCAGAAAACAGTAACACTTGTTCAGAACGAAAGAAAGCACAGAGCCCCAGATTTTATGTTGTCCTGGAGAGCTTGCGGAGCACTGGGGAAAGGCAGGCAGAGAATTCCCTGCTAGCACCTTCTCTGTGCCTGGGAAGCAGAAGTGTTCACATTGCTTCGCAGAATCGCTTTTGTGCAGAAAACAGTAACACTTGTTCAGAACGAAAGAAAGCACAGAGCCCCAGATTTTATGTTGTCCTGGAGAGCTTGCAGAGCACTGGGGAAAAGCAGGCAGAGAATTCCCTGCTAGCACCTTCTCTGTGCCTGGGAAGCAGAAGTGTTCACATTGCTTCGCAGAATCGCTTTTGTGCAGAAAACAGTAACACTTGTTCAGAACGAAAGAAAGCACAGAGCCCCAGATTTTATGTTGTCCTGGAGAGCTTGCGGAGCACTGGGGAAAGGCAGGCAGAGAATTCCCTGCTAGCACCTTCTCTGTGCCTGGGAAGCAGAAGTGTTCACATTGCTTGGCAGAATCGCTTTTGTGCAGAAAACAGTAACACTTGTTCAGAACGAAAGAAAGCACAGAGCCCCAGATTTTATGTTGTCCTGGAGAGCTTGCAGAGCACTGGGGAAAAGCAGGCAGAGAATTCCCTGCTAGCACCTTCTCTGTGCCTGGGAAGCAGAAGTGTTCACATTGCTTCGCAGAATCGCTTTTGTGCAGAAAACAGTAACACTTGTTCAAAATGAAAGAAAGCACAGAGCCCCAGATTTGTTGTTGTCCTGGAGAGCTTGCAGAGCACTGGGGAAAGGCAGGCAGAGAATTCCCTGCTAGCACCTTCTCTGTGCCTGTTCACATTGCTTCGCAGAATCGCTTTTGTGCAGAAAACAGTAACACTTGTTCAGAACGAAAGAAAGCACAGAGCCCCAGATTTTTTGTTGTCCTGGAGAGTTTGCAGAGCACTGGGGAAAGGCAGGCAGAGAATTCCCTGCTAGCACCTTCTCTGTGCCTGGGAAGCACAAGTGTTCACATTGCTTCGCAGAATCGCTTTTGTGCAGAAAACACTAACACTTGTTCAGAACGAAAGAAAGCATAGAGCCCCAGATTTTATGTTGTCCTGGAGAGCTTGCAGAGCACTGGGGAAAGGCAGGCAGAGAATTCCCTGCTAGCACCTTCTCTGTGCCTGTTCACATTGCTTCGCAGAATCGCTTTTGTGCAGAAAACAGTAACACTTGTTCAGAACGAAAGAAAGCACAGAGCCCCAGATTTTATGTTGTCCTGGAGAGCTTGCAGAGCACTGGGGAAAGGCAGGCAGAGAATTCCCTGCTAGCACCTTCTCTGTGCCTGGGAAGCAGAAGTGTTCACATTGCTTGGCAGAATCGCTTTTGTGCAGAAAACAGTAACACTTGTTCAGAACGAAAGAAAGCACAGAGCCCCAGATTTTATGTTGTCCTGGAGAGCTTGCAGAGCACTGGGGAAAGGCAGGCAGAGAATTCCCTGCTAGCACCTTCTCTGTGCCTGGGAAGCAGAAGTGTTCACATTGCTTCGCAGAATCGCTTTTGTGCAGAAAACAGTAACACTTGTTCAGAACGAAAGAAAGCACAGAGACCCAGATTTTATGTTGTCCTGGAGAGCTTGCAGAGCACTGGGGAAAGGCAGGCAAAGAATTCCCTGCTAGCACCTTTTCTGTGCCTGGGAAGCAGAAGTGTTCACATTGCTTCGCAGAATCGCTTTTGTGCAGAAAACAGTAACACTTGTTCAGAACGAAAGAAAGCACAGAGCCCCAAATTCTATGTTGTCCTGGAGAGCTTGCAGAGCACTGGGGAAAGGCAGGCAGAGAATTCCCTGCTAGCACCTTCTCTGTGCCTGGGAAGCAGAAGTGTTCACATTGCTTGGCAGAATCGCTTTTGTGCAGAAAACACTAACACTTGTTCAGAACGAAAGAAAGCACAGAGCCCCAGATTTGTTGTTGTCCTGGAGAGCTTGCAGAGCACTGGGGAAAGGCAGGCAGAGAATTCCCTGCTAGCACCTTCTCTGTGCCTGTTCACATTGCTTCGCAGAATCGCTTTTGTGCAGAAAACAGTAACACTTGTTCAGAACGAAAGAAAGCACAGAGCCCCAGATTTGTTGTTGTCCTGGAGAGCTTGCAGAGCACTGGGGAAAGGCAGGCAGAGAATTCCCTGCTAGCACCTTCTCTGTGCCTGGGAAGCAGAAGTGTTCACATTGCTTGGCAGAATCGCTTTTGTGCAGAAAACAGTAACACTTGTTCAGAACGAAAGAAAGCACAGAGCCCCAGATTTGTTGTTGTCCTGGAGAGCTTGCAGAGCACTGGGGAAAGGCAGGCAGAGAATTCCCTGCTAGCACCTTCTCTGTGCCTGGGAAGCAGAAGTGTTCACATTGCTTCGCAGAATCGCTTTTGTGCAGAAAACAGTAACACTTGTTCAGAACGAAAGAAAGCACAGAGCCCCAGATTTTATGTTGTCCTGGAGAGCTTGCGGAGCACTGGGGAAAGGCAGGCAGAGAATTCCCTGCTAGCACCTTCTCTGTGCCTGGGAAGCAGAAGTGTTCACATTGCTTGGCAGAATCGCTTTTGTGCAGAAAACAGTAACACTTGTTCAGAACGAAAGAAAGCACAGAGCCCCAGATTTTATGTTGTCCTGGAGAGCTTGCAGAGCACTGGGGAAAAGCAGGCAGAGAATTCCCTGCTAGCACCTTCTCTGTGCCTGGGAAGCAGAAGTGTTCACATTGCTTCGCAGAATCGCTTTTGTGCAGAAAACAGTAACACTTGTTCAAAATGAAAGAAAGCACAGAGCCCCAGATTTGTTGTTGTCCTGGAGAGTTTGCAGAGCACTGGGGAAAGGCAGGCAGAGAATTCCCTGCTAGCACCTTCTCTGTGCCTGGGAAGCACAAGTGTTCACATTGCTTCGCAGAACCGCTTTTGTGCAGAAAACAGTAACACTTGTTCAGAACGAAAGAAAGCATAGAGCCCCAGATTTTATGTTGTCCTGGAGAGCTTGCAGAGCACTGGGGAAAGGCAGGCAGAGAATTCCCTGCTAGCACCTTCTCTGTGCCTGTTCACATTGCTTCGCAGAATCGCTTTTGTGCAGAAAACAGTAACACTTGTTCAGAACGAAAGAAAGCACAGAGCCCCAGATTTTATGTTGTCCTGGAGAGCTTGCAGAGCACTGGGGAAAGGCAGGCAGAGAATTCCCTGCTAGCACCTTCTCTGTGCCTGGGAAGCACAAGTGTTCATATTGCTTCGCAGAATCGCTTTTGTGCAGAAAACAGTAACACTTGTTCAGAACGAAAGAAAGCACAGAGCCCCAGATTTTATGTTGTCCTGGAGAGCTTGCAGAGCACTGGGGAAAGGCAGGCAAAGAATTCCCTGCTAGCACCTTCTCTGTGCCTGGGAAGCAGAAGTGTTCACATTGCTTCGCAGAATCGCTTTTGTGCAGAAAACAGTAACACTTGTTCAGAACGAAAGAAAGCACAGAGCCCCAGATTTTATGTTGTCCTGGAGAGCTTGCGGAGCACTGGGGAAAGGCAGGCAGAGAATTCCCTGCTAGCACCTTCTCTGTGCCTGGGAAGCAGAAGTGTTCACATTGCTTGGCAGAATCGCTTTTGTGCAGAAAACAGTAACACTTGTTCAGAACGAAAGAAAGCACAGAGCCCCAGATTTTATGTTGTCCTGGAGAGCTTGCAGAGCACTGGGGAAAAGCAGGCAGAGAATTCCCTGCTAGCACCTTCTCTGTGCCTGGGAAGCAGAAGTGTTCACATTGCTTCGCAGAATCGCTTTTGTGCAGAAAACAGTAACACTTGTTCAAAATGAAAGAAAGCACAGAGCCCCAGATTTGTTGTTGTCCTGGAGAGCTTGCAGAGCACTGGGGAAAGGCAGGCAGAGAATTCCCTGCTAGCACCTTCTCTGTGCCTGGGAAGCACAAGTGTTCACATTGCTTCGCAGAATCGCTTTTGTGCAGAAAACACTAACACTTGTTCAGAACGAAAGAAAGCACAGAGCCCCAGATTTTTTGTTGTCCTGGAGAGTTTGCAGAGCACTGGGGAAAGGCAGGCAGAGAATTCCCTGCTAGCACCTTCTCTGTGCCTGGGAAGCACAAGTGTTCACATTGCTTCGCAGAACCGCTTTTGTGCAGAAAACAGTAACACTTGTTCAGAACGAAAGAAAGCATAGAGCCCCAGATTTTATGTTGTCCTGGAGAGCTTGCAGAGCACTGGGGAAAGGCAGGCAGAGAATTCCCTGCTAGCACCTTCTCTGTGCCTGTTCACATTGCTTCGCAGAATCGCTTTTGTGCAGAAAACAGTAACACTTGTTCAGAACGAAAGAAAGCACAGAGCCCCAGATTTTATGTTGTCCTGGAGAGCTTGCAGAGCACTGGGGAAAGGCAGGCAGAGAATTCCCTGCTAGCACCTTCTCTGTGCCTGGGAAGCAGAAGTGTTCACATTGCTTGGCAGAATCGCTTTTGTGCAGAAAACAGTAACACTTGTTCAGAACGAAAGAAAGCACAGAGCCCCAGATTTTATGTTGTCCTGGAGAGCTTGCAGAGCACTGGGGAAAGGCAGGCAAAGAATTCCCTGCTAGCACCTTCTCTGTGCCTGGGAAGCAGAAGTGTTCACATTGCTTCGCAGAATCGCTTTTGTGCAGAAAACAGTAACACTTGTTCAGAACGAAAGAAAGCAAGGAGCCCCAGATTTTATGTTGTCCTGGAGATCTTGCAGAGCACTGGGGAAAGGCAGGCAGAGAATTCCCTGCTAGCACCTTCTCTGTGCCTGGGAAGCAGAAGTGTTCACATTGCTTCACAGAATCGCTTTTGTGCAGAAAACAGTAACACTTGTTCAGAACGAAAGAAAGCACAGAGCCCCAGATTTTATGTTGTCCTGGAGAGCTTGCAGAGCACTGGGGAAAAGCAGGCAGAGAATTCCCTGCTAGCACCTTCTCTGTGCCTGGGAAGCAGAAGTGTTCACATTGCTTGGCAGAATCGCTTTTGTGCAGAAAACAGTAACACTTGTTCAAAATGAAAGAAAGCACAGAGCCCCAGATTTGTTGTTGTCCTGGAGAGCTTGCAGAGCACTGGGGAAAGGCAGGCAGAGAATTCCCTGCTAGCACCTTCTCTGTGCCTGGGAAGCAGAAGTGTTCACATTGCTTCGCAGAATCGCTTTTGTGCAGAAAACAGTAACACTTGTTCAGAACGAAAGAAAGCACAGAGCCCCAGATTTTTTGTTGTCCTGGAGAGTTTGCAGAGCACTGGGGAAAGGCAGGCAGAGAATTCCCTGCTAGCACCTTCTCTGTGCCTGGGAAGCACAAGTGTTCACATTGCTTCGCAGAATCGCTTTTGTGCAGAAAACAGTAACACTTGTTCAGAACGAAAGAAAGCATAGAGCCCCAGATTTTATGTTGTCCTGGAGAGCTTGCAGAGCACTGGGGAAAGGCAGGCAGAGAATTCCCTGCTAGCACCTTCTCTGTGCCTGTTCACATTGCTTCGCAGAATCGCTTTTGTGCAGAAAACAGTAACACTTGTTCAGAACGAAAGAAAGCACAGAGCCCCAGATTTTATGTTGTCCTGGAGAGCTTGCAGAGCACTGGGGAAAGGCAGGCAGAGAATTCCCTGCTAGCACCTTCTCTGTGCCTGGGAAGCAGAAGTGTTCACATTGCTTGGCAGAATCGCTTTTGTGCAGAAAACAGTAACACTTGTTCAGAACGAAAGAAAGCACAGAGCCCCAGATTTTATGTTGTCCTGGAGAGCTTGCAGAGCACTGGGGAAAGGCAGGCAAAGAATTCCCTGCTAGCACCTTCTCTGTGCCTGGGAAGCAGAAGTGTTCACATTGCTTCGCAGAATCGCTTTTGTGCAGAAAACAGTAACACTTGTTCAGAACGAAAGAAATCAAGGAGCCCCAGATTTTATGTTGTCCTGGAGATCTTGCAGAGCACTGGGGAAAGGCAGGCAGAGAATTCCCTGCTAGCACCTTCTCTGTGCCTGGGAAGCAGAAGTGTTCACATTGCTTCACAGAATCGCTTTTGTGCAGAAAACAGTAACACTTGTTCAGAACGAAAGAAAGCACAGAGCCCCAGATTTTATGTTGTCCTGGAGAGCTTGCAGAGCACTGGGGAAAGCCAGGCAGAGAATTCCCTGCTAGCACCTTCTCTGTGCCTGTTCACATTGCTTCGCAGAATCGCTTTTGTGCAGAAAACAGTAACACTTGTTCAGAACGAAAGAAAGCACAGAGCCCCAGATTTTATGTTGTCCTGGAGAGCTTGCAGAGCACTGGGGAAAGGCAGGCAGAGAATTCCCTGCTAGCACCTTCTCTGTGCCTGGGAAGCAGAAGTGTTCACATTGCTTGGCAGAATCGCTTTTGTGCAGAAAACAGTAACACTTGTTCAGAACGAAAGAAAGCACAGAGCCCCAGATTTTATGTTGTCCTGGAGAGCTTGCAGAGCACTGGGGAAAAGCAGGCAGAGAATTCCCTGCTAGCACCTTCTCTGTGCCTGGGAAGCAGAAGTGTTCACATTGCTTGGCAGAATCGCTTTTGTGCAGAAAACAGTAACACTTGTTCAAAATGAAAGAAAGCACAGAGCCCCAGATTTGTTGTTGTCCTGGAGAGCTTGCAGAGCACTGGGGAAAGGCAGGCAGAGAATTCCCTGCTAGCACCTTCTCTGTGCCTGGGAAGCAGAAGTGTTCACATTGCTTCGCAGAATCGCTTTTGTGCAGAAAACAGTAACACTTGTTCAGAACGAAAGAAAGCACAGAGCCCCAGATTTTTTGTTGTCCTGGAGAGTTTGCAGAGCACTGGGGAAAGGCAGGCAGAGAATTCCCTGCTAGCACCTTCTCTGTGCCTGGGAAGCAGAAGTGTTCACATTGCTTCGCAGAATCGCTTTTGTGCAGAAAACACTAACACTTGTTCAGAACGAAAGAAAGCATAGAGCCCCAGATTTTATGTTGTCCTGGAGAGCTTGCAGAGCACTGGGGAAAGGCAGGCAGAGAATTCCCTGCTAGCACCTTCTCTGTGCCTGTTCACATTGCTTCGCAGAATCGCTTTTGTGCAGAAAACAGTAACACTTGTTCAGAACGAAAGAAAGCACAGAGCCCCAGATTTTATGTTGTCCTGGAGAGCTTGCAGAGCACTGGGGAAAGGCAGGCAGAGAATTCCCTGCTAGCACCTTCTCTGTGCCTGGGAAGCAGAAGTGTTCACATTGCTTCGCAGAATCGCTTTTGTGCAGAAAACAGTAACACTTGTTCAGAACGAAAGAAAGCACAGAGACCCAGATTTTATGTTGTCCTGGAGAGCTTGCAGAGCACTGGGGAAAGGCAGGCAAAGAATTCCCTGCTAGCACCTTTTCTGTGCCTGGGAAGCAGAAGTGTTCACATTGCTTCGCAGAATCGCTTTTGTGCAGAAAACAGTAACACTTGTTCAGAACGAAAGAAAGCACAGAGCCCCAAATTCTATGTTGTCCTGGAGAGCTTGCAGAGCACTGGGGAAAGGCAGGCAGAGAATTCCCTGCTAGCACCTTCTCTGTGCCTGGGAAGCAGAAGTGTTCACATTGCTTGGCAGAATCGCTTTTGTGCAGAAAACACTAACACTTGTTCAGAACGAAAGAAAGCACAGAGCCCCAGATTTGTTGTTGTCCTGGAGAGCTTGCAGAGCACTGGGGAAAGGCAGGCAGAGAATTCCCTGCTAGCACCTTCTCTGTGCCTGTTCACATTGCTTCGCAGAATCGCTTTTGTGCAGAAAACAGTAACACTTGTTCAGAACGAAAGAAAGCACAGAGCCCCAGATTTGTTGTTGTCCTGGAGAGCTTGCAGAGCACTGGGGAAAGGCAGGCAGAGAATTCCCTGCTAGCACCTTCTCTGTGCCTGGGAAGCAGAAGTGTTCACATTGCTTGGCAGAATCGCTTTTGTGCAGAAAACAGTAACACTTGTTCAGAACGAAAGAAAGCACAGAGCCCCAGATTTGTTGTTGTCCTGGAGAGCTTGCAGAGCACTGGGGAAAGGCAGGCAGAGAATTCCCTGCTAGCACCTTCTCTGTGCCTGGGAAGCAGAAGTGTTCACATTGCTTCGCAGAATCGCTTTTGTGCAGAAAACAGTAACACTTGTTCAGAACGAAAGAAAGCACAGAGCCCCAGATTTTATGTTGTCCTGGAGAGCTTGCGGAGCACTGGGGAAAGGCAGGCAGAGAATTCCCTGCTAGCACCTTCTCTGTGCCTGGGAAGCAGAAGTGTTCACATTGCTTGGCAGAATCGCTTTTGTGCAGAAAACAGTAACACTTGTTCAGAACGAAAGAAAGCACAGAGCCCCAGATTTGTTGTTGTCCTGGAGAGCTTGCAGAGCACTGGGGAAAGGCAGGCAGAGAATTCCCTGCTAGCACCTTCTCTGTGCCTGGGAAGCAGAAGTGTTCACATTGCTTGGCAGAATCGCTTTTGTGCAGAAAACAGTAACACTTGTTCAGAACGAAAGAAAGCACAGAGCCCCAGATTTTATGTTGTCTTGGAGAGCTTGCAGAGCACTGGGGAAAGGCAGGCAGAGAATTCCCTGCTAGCACCTTCTCTGTGCCTGGGAAGCAGAAGTGTTCACATTGCTTCGCAGAATCGCTTTTGTGCAGAAAACAGTAACACTTGTTCAGAACGAAAGAAAGCACAGAGCCCCAGATTTTATGTTGTCCTGGAGAGCTTGCAGAGCACTGGGGAAAGGCAGGCAGAGAATTCCCTGCTAGCACCTTCTCTGTGCCTGGGAAGCAGAAGTGTTCACATTGCTTGGCAGAATCGCTTTTGTGCAGAAAACAGTAACACTTGTTCAGAACGAAAGAAAGCACAGACCCCCAGATTTGTTGTTGTCCTGGAGAGCTTGCAGAGCACTGGGGAAAGGCAGGCAGAGAATTCCCTGCTAGCACCTTCTCTGTGCCTGTTCACATTGCTTCGCAGAATCGCTTTTGTGCAGAAAACAGTAACACTTGTTCAGAACGAAAGAAAGCACAGAGCCCCAGATTTGTTGTTGTCCTGGAGAGCTTGCAGAGCACTGGGGAAAGGCAGGCAGAGAATTCCCTGCTAGCACCTTCTCTGTGCCTGGGAAGCAGAAGTGTTCACATTGCTTGGCAGAATCGCTTTTGTGCAGAAAACAGTAACACTTGTTCAGAACGAAAGAAAGCACAGAGCCCCAGATTTGTTGTTGTCCTGGAGAGCTTGCAGAGCACTGGGGAAAGGCAGGCAGAGAATTCCCTGCTAGCACCTTCTCTGTGCCTGGGAAGCAGAAGTGTTCACATTGCTTGGCAGAATCGCTTTTGTGCAGAAAACAGTAACACTTGTTCAGAACGAAAGAAAGCACAGAGCCCCAGATTTTATGTTGTCCTGGAGAGCTTGCAGAGCACTGGGGAAAAGCAGGCAGAGAATTCCCTGCTAGCACCTTCTCTGTGCCTGGGAAGCAGAAGTGTTCACATTGCTTCGCAGAATCGCTTTTGTGCAGAAAACAGTAACACTTGTTCAAAATGAAAGAAAGCACAGAGCCCCAGATTTGTTGTTGTCCTGGAGAGCTTGCAGAGCACTGGGGAAAGGCAGGCAGAGAATTCCCTGCTAGCACCTTCTCTGTGCCTGTTCACATTGCTTCGCAGAATCGCTTTTGTGCAGAAAACAGTAACACTTGTTCAGAACGAAAGAAAGCACAGAGCCCCAGATTTTTTGTTGTCCTGGAGAGTTTGCAGAGCACTGGGGAAAGGCAGGCAGAGAATTCCCTGCTAGCACCTTCTCTGTGCCTGGGAAGCACAAGTGTTCACATTGCTTCGCAGAATCGCTTTTGTGCAGAAAACACTAACACTTGTTCAGAACGAAAGAAAGCATAGAGCCCCAGATTTTATGTTGTCCTGGAGAGCTTGCAGAGCACTGGGGAAAGGCAGGCAGAGAATTCCCTGCTAGCACCTTCTCTGTGCCTGTTCACATTGCTTCGCAGAATCGCTTTTGTGCAGAAAACAGTAACACTTGTTCAGAACGAAAGAAAGCACAGAGCCCCAGATTTGTTGTTGTCCTGGAGAGCTTGCAGAGCACTGGGGAAAGGCAGGCAGAGAATTCCCTGCTAGCACCTTCTCTGTGCCTGGGAAGCAGAAGTGTTCACATTGCTTCGCAGAATCGCTTTTGTGCAGAAAACAGTAACACTTGTTCAGAACGAAAGAAAGCACAGAGCCCCAGATTTTATGTTGTCCTGGAGAGCTTGCGGAGCACTGGGGAAAGGCAGGCAGAGAATTCCCTGCTAGCACCTTCTCTGTGCCTGGGAAGCAGAAGTGTTCACATTGCTTGGCAGAATCGCTTTTGTGCAGAAAACAGTAACACTTGTTCAGAACGAAAGAAAGCACAGAGCCCCAGATTTTATGTTGTCCTGGAGAGCTTGCAGAGCACTGGGGAAAAGCAGGCAGAGAATTCCCTGCTAGCACCTTCTCTGTGCCTGGGAAGCAGAAGTGTTCACATTGCTTGGCAGAATCGCTTTTGTGCAGAAAACACTAACACTTGTTCAGAACGAAAGAAAGCACAGAGCCCCAGATTTTTTGTTGTCCTGGAGAGTTTGCAGAGCACTGGGGAAAGGCAGGCAGAGAATTCCCTGCTAGCACCTTCTCTGTGCCTGGGAAGCACAAGTGTTCACATTGCTTCGCAGAACCGCTTTTGTGCAGAAAACAGTAACACTTGTTCAAAATGAAAGAAAGCACAGAGCCCCAGATTTGTTGTTGTCCTGGAGAGCTTGCAGAGCACTGGGGAAAGGCAGGCAGAGAATTCCCTGCTAGCACCTTCTCTGTGCCTGGGAAGCAGAAGTGTTCACATTGCTTGGCAGAATCGCTTTTGTGCAGAAAACACTAACACTTGTTCAGAACGAAAGAAAGCACAGAGCCCCAGATTTTTTGTTGTCCTGGAGAGTTTGCAGAGCACTGGGGAAAGGCAGGCAGAGAATTCCCTGCTAGCACCTTCTCTGTGCCTGGGAAGCACAAGTGTTCACATTGCTTCGCAGAACCGCTTTTGTGCAGAAAACAGTAACACTTGTTCAGAACGAAAGAAAGCATAGAGCCCCAGATTTTATGTTGTCCTGGAGAGCTTGCAGAGCACTGGGGAAAGGCAGGCAGAGAATTCCCTGCTAGCACCTTCTCTGTGCCTGTTCACATTGCTTCGCAGAATCGCTTTTGTGCAGAAAACAGTAACACTTGTTCAGAACGAAAGAAAGCACAGAGCCCCAGATTTTATGTTGTCCTGGAGAGCTTGCAGAGCACTGGGGAAAGGCAGGCAGAGAATTCCCTGCTAGCACCTTCTCTGTGCCTGGGAAGCAGAAGTGTTCACATTGCTTGGCAGAATCGCTTTTGTGCAGAAAACAGTAACACTTGTTCAGAACGAAAGAAAGTACAGAGACCCAGATTTTATGTTGTCCTGGAGAGCTTGCAGAGCACTGGGGAAAGGCAGGCAAAGAATTCCCTGCTAGCACCTTCTCTGTGCCTGGGAAGCAGAAGTGTTCACATTGCTTCGCAGAATCGCTTTTGTGCAGAAAACAGTAACACTTGTTCAGAACGAAAGAAAGCAAGGAGCCCCAGATTTTATGTTGACCTGGAGAGCTTGCAGAGCACTGGGGAAAGGCAGGCAGAGAATTCCCTGCTAGCACCTTCTCTGTGCCTGGGAAGCAGAAGTGTTCACATTGCTTCACAGAATCGCTTTTGTGCAGAAAACAGTAACACTTGTTCAGAACGAAAGAAAGCACAGAGCCCCAGATTTTATGTTGTCCTGGAGAGCTTGCAGAGCACTGGGGAAAGGCAGGCAGAGAATTCCCTGCTAGCACCTTCTCTGTGCCTGTTCACATTGCTTCGCAGAATCGCTTTTGTGCAGAAAACAGTAACACTTGTTCAGAACGAAAGAAAGCACAGAGCCCCAGATTTTATGTTGTCCTGGAGAGCTTGCAGAGCACTGGGGAAAGGCAGGCAGAGAATTCCCTGCTAGCACCTTCTCTGTGCCTGGGAAGCAGAAGTGTTCACATTGCTTGGCAGAATCGCTTTTGTGCAGAAAACAGTAACACTTGTTCAGAACGAAAGAAAGCACAGAGCCCCAGATTTTATGTTGTCCTGGAGAGCTTGCAGAGCACTGGGGAAAAGCAGGCAGAGAATTCCCTGCTAGCACCTTCTCTGTGCCTGGGAAGCAGAAGTGTTCACATTGCTTCGCAGAATCGCTTTTGTGCAGAAAACAGTAACACTTGTTCAAAATGAAAGAAAGCACAGAGCCCCAGATTTGTTGTTGTCCTGGAGAGCTTGCAGAGCACTGGGGAAAGGCAGGCAGAGAATTCCCTGCTAGCACCTTCTCTGTGCCTGGGAAGCAGAAGTGTTCACATTGCTTCACAGAATCGCTTTTGTGCAGAAAACAGTAACACTTGTTCAGAACGAAAGAAAGCACAGAGCCCCAGATTTTATGTTGTCCTGGAGAGCTTGCAGAGCACTGGGGAAAGGCAGGCAGAGAATTCCCTGCTAGCACCTTCTCTGTGCCTGTTCACATTGCTTCGCAGAATCGCTTTTGTGCAGAAAACAGTAACACTTGTTCAGAACGAAAGAAAGCACAGAGCCCCAGATTTTATGTTGTCCTGGAGAGCTTGCAGAGCACTGGGGAAAGGCAGGCAGAGAATTCCCTGCTAGCACCTTCTCTGTGCCTGGGAAGCAGAAGTGTTCACATTGCTTGGCAGAATCGCTTTTGTGCAGAAAACAGTAACACTTGTTCAGAACGAAAGAAAGCACAGAGCCCCAGATTTTATGTTGTCCTGGAGAGCTTGCAGAGCACTGGGGAAAAGCAGGCAGAGAATTCCCTGCTAGCACCTTCTCTGTGCCTGGGAAGCAGAAGTGTTCACATTGCTTCGCAGAATCGCTTTTGTGCAGAAAACAGTAACACTTGTTCAAAATGAAAGAAAGCACAGAGCCCCAGATTTGTTGTTGTCCTGGAGAGCTTGCAGAGCACTGGGGAAAGGCAGGCAGAGAATTCCCTGCTAGCACCTTCTCTGTGCCTGGGAAGCAGAAGTGTTCACATTGCTTCGCAGAATCGCTTTTGTGCAGAAAACAGTAACACTTGTTCAGAACGAAAGAAAGCACAGAGACCCAGATTTTATGTTGTCCTGGAGAGCTTGCAGAGCACTGGGGAAAGGCAGGCAAAGAATTCCCTGCTAGCACCTTTTCTGTGCCTGGGAAGCAGAAGTGTTCACATTGCTTCGCAGAATCGCTTTTGTGCAGAAAACAGTAACACTTGTTCAGAACGAAAGAAAGCACAGAGCCCCAAATTCTTTGTTGTCCTGGAGAGCTTGCAGAGCACTGGGGAAAGGCAGGCAGAGAATTCCCTGCTAGCACCTTCTCTGTGCCTGGGAAGCAGAAGTGTTCACATTGCTTGGCAGAATCGCTTTTGTGCAGAAAACACTAACACTTGTTCAGAACGAAAGAAAGCACAGAGCCCCAGATTTTATGTTGTCCTGGAGAGCTTGCAGAGCACTGGGGAAAGGCAGGCAGAGAATTCCCTGCTAGCACCTTCTCTGTGCCTGTTCACATTGCTTGGCAGAATCGCTTTTGTGCAGAAAACAGTAACACTTGTTCAGAACGAAAGAAAGCACAGAGCCCCAGATTTTATGTTGTCCTGGAGAGCTTGCAGAGCACTGGGGAAAGGCAGGCAGAGAATTCCCTGCTAGCACCTTCTCTGTGCCTGTTCACATTGCTTCGCAGAATCGCTTTTGTGCAGAAAACAGTAACACTTGTTCAGAACGAAAGAAAGCACAGAGCCCCAGATTTGTTGTTGTCCTGGAGAGCTTGCAGAGCACTGGGGAAAGGCAGGCAGAGAATTCCCTGCTAGCACCTTCTCTGTGCCTGGGAAGCAGACGTGTTCACATTGCTTCGCAGAATCGCTTTTGTGCAGAAAACAGTAACACTTGTTCAGAACGAAAGAAAGCACAGAGCCCCAGATTTTATGTTGTCCTGGAGAGCTTGCGGAGCACTGGGGAAAGGCAGGCAGAGAATTCCCTGCTAGCACCTTCTCTGTGCCTGGAAGCTGAAGTGTTCACATTGCTTGGCAGAATCGCTTTTGTGCAGAAAACAGTAACACTTGTTCAGAACGAAAGAAAGCATAGAGCCCCAGATTTTATGTTGTCCTGGAGAGCTTGCAGAGCACTGGGGAAAGGCAGGCAGAGAATTCCCTGCTAGCACCTTCTCTGTGCCTGTTCACATTGCTTGGCAGAATCGCTTTTGTGCAGAAAACAGTAACACTTGTTCAGAACGAAAGAAAGCACAGAGCCCCAGATTTTATGTTGTCCTGGAGAGCTTGCAGAGCACTGGGGAAAGGCAGGCAGAGAATTCCCTGCTAGCACCTTCTCTGTGCCTGGGAAGCAGAAGTGTTCACATTGCTTGGCAGAATCGCTTTTGTGCAGAAAACACTAACACTTGTTCAGAACGAAAGAAAGCACAGAGCCCCAGATTTTATGTTGTCCTGGAGAGCTTGCAGAGCACTGGGGAAAGGCAGGCAGAGAATTCCCTGCTAGCACCTTCTCTGTGCCTGTTCACATTGCTTGGCAGAATCGCTTTTGTGCAGAAAACAGTAACACTTGTTCAGAACGAAAGAAAGCACAGAGCCCCAGATTTGTTGTTGTCCTGGAGAGCTTGCAGAGCACTGGGGAAAGGCAGGCAGAGAATTCCCTGCTAGCACCTTCTCTGTGCCTGGGAAGCAGAAGTGTTCACATTGCTTGGCAGAATCGCTTTTGTGCAGAAAACAGTAACACTTGTTCAGAACGAAAGAAAGCACAGAGCCCCAGATTTTATGTTGTCCTGGAGAGCTTGCAGAGCACTGGGGAAAGGCAGGCAGAGAATTCCCTGCTAGCACCTTCTCTGTGCCTGGGAAGCAGAAGTGTTCACATTGCTTCGCAGAATCGCTTTTGTGCAGAAAACAGTAACACTTGTTCAGAACGAAAGAAAGCACAGAGCCCCAGATTTTATGTTGTCCTGGAGAGCTTGCAGAGCACTGGGGAAAGGCAGGCAGAGAATTCCCTGCTAGCACCTTCTCTGTGCCTGTTCACATTGCTTCGCAGAATCGCTTTTGTGCAGAAAACAGTAACACTTGTTCAGAACGAAAGAAAGCACAGAGCCCCAGATTTTATGTTGTCCTGGAGAGCTTGCAGAGCACTGGGGAAAGGCAGGCAGAGAATTCCCTGCTAGCACCTTCTCTGTGCCTGGTAAGCAGAAGTGTTCACATTGCTTGGCAGAATCGCTTTTGTGCAGAAAACAGTAACACTTGTTCAGAACGAAAGAAAGCACAGAGCCCCAGATTTTATGTTGTCCTGGAGAGCTTGCAGAGCACTGGGGAAAGGCAGGCAGAGAATTCCCTGCTAGCACCTTCTCTGTGCCTGGGAAGCAGAAGTGTTCACATTGCTTCGCAGAATCGCTTTTGTGCAGAAAACACTAACACTTGTTCAGAACGAAAGAAAGCACAGAGCCCCAGATTTTATGTTGTCCTGGAGAGCTTGCAGAGCACTGGGGAAAGGCAGGCAGAGAATTCCCTGCTAGCACCTTCTCTGTGCCTGTTCACATTGCTTGGCAGAATCGCTTTTGTGCAGAAAACAGTAACACTTGTTCAGAACGAAAGAAAGCACAGAGCCCCAGATTTGCTGTTGTCCTGGAGAGCTTGCAGAGCACTGGGGAAAGGCAGGCAGAGAATTCCCTGCTAGCACCTTCTCTGTGCCTGGGAAGCAGAAGTGTTCACATTGCTTGGCAGAATCGCTTTTGTGCAGAAAACAGTAACACTTGTTCAGAACGAAAGAAAGCACAGAGCCCCAGATTTTATGTTGTCCTGGAGAGCTTGCAGAGCACTGGGGAAAAGCAGGCAGAGAATTCCCTGCTAGCACCTTCTCTGTGCCTGGGAAGCAGAAGTGTTCACATTGCTTGGCAGAATCGCTTTTGTGCAGAAAACAGTAACACTTGTTCAGAACGAAAGAAAGCACAGAGCCCCAGCTTTTATGTTGTCCTGGAGAGCTTGCAGAGCACTGGGGAAAGGCAGGCAGAGAATTCCCTGCTAGCACCTTCTCTGTGCCTGTTCACATTGCTTCGCAGAATCGCTTTTGTGCAGAAAACAGTAACACTTGTTCAGAACAAAAGAAAGCACAGAGCCCCAGATTTTATGTTGTCCTGGAGAGCTTGCAGAGCACTGGGGAAAGGCAGGCAGAGAATTCCCTGCTAGCACCTTCTCTGTGCCTGTTCACATTGCTTCGCAGAATCGCTTTTGTGCAGAAAACAGTAACACTTGTTCAGAACGAAAGAAAGCACAGAGCCCCAGATTTGTTGTTGTCCTGGAGAGCTTGCAGAGCACTGGGGAAAGGCAGGCAGAGAATTCCCTGCTAGCACCTTCTCTGTGCCTGGGAAGCAGAAGTGTTCACATTGCTTGGCAGAATCGCTTTTGTGCAGAAAACACTAACACTTGTTCAGAACGAAAGAAAGCACAGAGCCCCAGATTTGTTGTTGTCCTGGAGAGCTTGCAGAGCACTGGGGAAAGGCAGGCAGAGAATTCCCTGCTAGCACCTTCTCTGTGCCTGTTCACATTGCTTCGCAGAATCGCTTTTGTGCAGAAAACAGTAACACTTGTTCAGAACGAAAGAAAGCACAGAGCCCCAGATTTTATGTTGTCCTGGAGAGCTTGCAGAGCACTGGGGAAAGGCAGGCAGAGAATTCCCTGCTAGCACCTTCTCTGTGCCTGTTCACATTGCTTGGCAGAATCGCTTTTGTGCAGAAAACAGTAACACTTGTTCAGAACGAAAGAAAGCACAGAGCCCCAGATTTGTTGTTGTCCTGGAGAGCTTGCAGAGCACTGGGGAAAGGCAGGCAGAGAATTCCCTGCTAGCACCTTCTCTGTGCCTGGGAAGCAGAAGTGTTCACATTGCTTGGCAGAATCGCTTTTGTGCAGAAAACACTAACACTTGTTCAGAACGAAAGAAAGCACAGAGCCCCAGATTTTATGTTGTCCTGGAGAGCTTGCAGAGCACTGGGGAAAGGCAGGCAGAGAATTCCCTGCTAGCACCTTCTCTGTGCCTGTTCACATTGCTTCGCAGAATCGCTTTTGTGCAGAAAACAGTAACACTTGTTCAGAACGAAAGAAAGCACAGAGCCCCAGATTTTATGTTGTCCTGGAGAGCTTGCAGAGCACTGGGGAAAGGCAGGCAGAGAATTCCCTGCTAGCACCTTCTCTGTGCCTGTTCACATTGCTTGGCAGAATCGCTTTTGTGCAGAAAACAGTAACACTTGTTCAGAACGAAAGAAAGCACAGAGCCCCAGATTTGCTGTTGTCCTGGAGAGCTTGCAGAGCACTGGGGAAAGGCAGGCAGAGAATTCCCTGCTAGCACCTTCTCTGTGCCTGGGAAGCAGAAGTGTTCATATTGCTTCGCAGAATCGCTTTTGTGCAGAAAACAGTAACACTTGTTCAGAACGAAAGAAAGCACAGAGCCCCAGATTTTATGTTGTCCTGGAGAGCTTGCAGAGCACTGGGGAAAGGCAGGCAGAGAATTCCCTGCTAGCACCTTCTCTGTGCCTGGGAAGCACAAGTGTTCACATTGCTTCGCAGAATCGCTTTTGTGCAGAAAACAGTAACACTTGTTCAGAACGAAAGAAAGCACAGAGCCCCAGATTTTATGTTGTCCTGGAGAGCTTGCAGAGCACTGGGGAAAGGCAGGCAGAGAATTCCCTGCTAGCACCTTCTCTGTGCCTGGGAAGCAGAAGTGTTCACATTGCTTGGCAGAATCGCTTTTGTGCAGAAAACAGTAACACTTGTTCAGAACGAAAGAAAGCACAGAGCCCCAGATTTTATGTTGTCCTGGAGAGCTTGCAGAGCACTGGGGAAAGGCAGGCAGAGAATTCCCTGCTAGCACCTTCTCTGTGCCTGGGAAGCACAAGTGTTCACATTGCTTCGCAGAATCGCTTTTGTGCAGAAAACAGTAACACTTGTTCAGAACGAAAGAAAGCACAGAGCCCCAGATTTTATGTTGTCCTGGAGAGCTTGCAGAGCACTGGGGAAAGGCAGGCAGAGAATTCCCTGCTAGCACCTTCTCTGTGCCTGGGAAGCAGAAGTGTTCACATTGCTTGGCAGAATCGCTTTTGTGCAGAAAACACTAACACTTGTTCAGAACGAAAGAAAGCACAGAGCCCCAGATTTTATGTTGTCCTGGAGAGCTTGCAGAGCACTGGGGAAAGGCAGGCAGAGAATTCCCTGCTAGCACCTTCTCTGTGCCTGGGAAGCACAAGTGTTCACATTGCTTCGCAGAATCGCTTTTGTGCAGAAAACAGTAACACTTGTTCAGAACGAAAGAAAGCACAGAGCCCCAGATTTTATGTTGTCCTGGAGAGCTTGCAGAGCACTGGGGAAAGGCAGGCAGAGAATTCCCTGCTAGCACCTTCTCTGTGCCTGGGAAGCAGAAGTGTTCACATTGCTTCGCAGAATCGCTTTTGTGCAGAAAACAGTAACACTTGTTCAGAATGAAAGAAAGCACAGAACCCCAGATTTTATGTTGTCCTGGAGAGCTTGCAGAGCACTGGGGAAAGGCAGGCAGAGAATTCCCTGCTAGCACCTTCTCTGTGCCTGTTCACATTGCTTCGCAGAATCGCTTTTGTGCAGAAAACAGTAACACTTGTTCAGAACGAAAGAAAGCACAGAGCCCCAGATTTTATGTTGTCCTGGCGAGTTTGCAGAGCACTGGGGAAAGGCAGGCAGAGAATTCCCTGCTAGCACCTTCTCTGTGCCTGGGAAGCACAAGTGTTCACATTGCTTCGCAGAATCGCTTTTGTGCAGAAAACAGTAACACTTGTTCAGAACGAAAGAAAGCACAGAGCCCCAGATTTTATGTTGTCCTGGAGAGCTTGCAGAGCACTGGGGAAAGGCAGGCAGAGAATTCCCTGCTAGCACCTTCTCTGTGCCTGGGAAGCAGAAGTGTTCACATTGCTTGGCAGAATCGCTTTTGTGCAGAAAACAGTAACACTTGTTCAGAACGAAAGAAAGCACAGAGCCCCAGATTTTATGTTGTCCTTGAGAGCTTGCAGAGCACTGGGGAAAGGCAGGCAGAGAATTCCCTGCTAGCACCTTCTCTGTGCCTGGGAAGCACAAGTGTTCACATTGCTTCGCAGAATCGCTTTTGTGCAGAAAACAGTAACACTTGTTCAGAATGAAAGAAAGCACAGAGCCCCAGATTTTATGTTGTCCTGGAGAGCTTGCAGAGCACTGGGGAAAGGCAGGCAGAGAATTCCCTGCTAGCACCTTCTCTGTGCCTGGGAAGCACAAGTGTTCATATTGCTTCGCAGAATCGCTTTTGTGCAGAAAACAGTAACACTTGTTCAGAACGAAAGAAAGCACAGAGCCCCAGATTTTATGTTGTCCTGGAGAGCTTGCAGAGCACTGGGGAAAGGCAGGCAGAGAATTCCCTGCTAGCACCTTCTCTGTGCCTGGGAAGCAGAAGTGTTCACATTGCTTCGCAGAATCGCTTTTGTGCAGAAAACAGTAACACTTGTTCAGAATGAAAGAAAGCACAGAACCCCAGATTTTATGTTGTCCTGGAGAGCTTGCAGAGCACTGGGGAAAGGCAGGCAGAGAATTCCCTGCTAGCACCTTCTCTGTGCCTGTTCACATTGCTTGGCAGAATCGCTTTTGTGCAGAAAACAGTAACACTTGTTCAGAACGAAAGAAAGCACAGAGCCCCAGATTTTATGTTGTTCTGGGGAGCTTGCAGAGCACTGGGGAAAGGCAGGCAGAGAATTCCCTGCTAGCACCTTCTCTGTGCCTGGGAAGCAGAAGTGTTCACATTGCTTCGCAGAATCGCTTTTGTGCAGAAAACAGTAACACTTGTTCAGAACGAAAGAAAGCACAGAGCCCCAGATTTTATGTTGTCCTGGAGAGCTTGCAGAGCACTGGGGAAAGGCAGGCAGAGAATTCCCTGCTAGCACCTTCTCTGTGCCTGGGAAGCACAAGTGTTCACATTGCTTCGCAGAATCGCTTTTGTGCAGAAAACAGTAACACTTGTTCAGAATGAAAGAAAGCACAGAGCACCAGATTTTATGTTGTCCTGGAGAGCTTGCAGAGCACTGGGGAAAGGCAGGCAGAGAATTCCCTGCTAGCACCTTCTCTGTGCCTGGGAAGCACAAGTGTTCACATTGCTTCGCAGAATCGCTTTTGTGCAGAAAACAGTAACACTTGTTCAGAACGAAAGAAAGCACAGAGCCCCAGATTTTATGTTGTCCTGGAGAGCTTGCAGAGCACTGGGGAAAGGCAGGCAGAGAATTCCCTGCTAGCACCTTCTCTGTGCCTGGAAAGCAGAAGTGTTCACATTGCTTCGCAGAATCGCTTTTGTGCAGAAAACAGTAACACTTGTTCAGAACGAAAGAAAGCACAGAGCCCCAGATTTTATGTTGTCCTGGAGAGCTTGCAGAGCACTGGGGAAAGGCAGGCAGAGAATTCCCTGCTAGCACCTTCTCTGTGCCTGGGAAGCAGAAGTGTTCACATTGCTTCGCAGAATCGCTTTTGTGCAGAAAACAGTAACACTTGTTCAGAACGAAAGAAAGCACAGAGCCCCAGATTTGCTGTTGTCCTGGAGAGCTTGCAGAGCACTGGGGAAAGGCAGGCAGAGAATTCCCTGCTAGCACCTTCTCTGTGCCTGGGAAGCACAAGTGTTCACATTGCTTCGCAGAATCGCTTTTGTGCAGAAAACAGTAACACTTGTTCAGAACGAAAGAAAGCACAGAGCCCCAGATTTTATGTTGTCCTGGAGAGCTTGCAGAGCACTGGGGAAAGGCAGGCAGAGAATTCCCTGCTAGCACCTTCTCTGTGCCTGGGAAGCACAAGTGTTCACATTGCTTCGCAGAATCGCTTTTGTGCAGAAAACAGTAACACTTGTTCAGAATGAAAGAAAGCACAGAGCCCCAGATTTTATGTTGTCCTGGAGAGCTTGCAGAGCACTGGGGAAAGGCAGGCAGAGAATTCCCTGCTAGCACCTTCTCTGTGCCTGGGAAGCACAAGTGTTCACATTGCTTCGCAGAATCGCTTTTGTGCAGAAAACAGTAACACTTGTTCAGAACGAAAGAAAGCACAGAGCCCCAGATTTTATGTTGTCCTGGAGAGCTTGCAGAGCACTGGGGAAAGGCAGGCAGAGAATTCCCTGCTAGCACCTTCTCTGTGCCTGGGAAGCAGAAGTGTTCACATTGCTTCGCAGAATCGCTTTTGTGCAGAAAACAGTAACATTTGTTCAGAACGAAAGAAAGCACAGAGCCCCAGATTTTATGTTGTCCTGGAGAGCTTGCAGAGCACTGGGGAAAGGCAGGCAGAGAATTCCCTGCTAGCACCTTCTCTGTGCCTGGGAAGCAGAAGTGTTCACATTGCTTCGCAGAATCGCTTTTGTGCAGAAAACAGTAACACTTGTTCAGAACGAAAGAAAGCACAGAGCCCCAGATTTTATGTTGTCCTGGAGAGCTTGCAGAGCACTGGGGAAAGGCAGGCAGAGAATTCCCTGCTAGCACCTTCTCTGTGCCTGGGAAGCAGAAGTGTTCACATTGCTTCGCAGAATCGCTTTTGTGCAGAAAACAGTAACACTTGTTCAGAACGAAAGAAAGCACAGAGCCCCAGATTTGCTGTTGTCCTGGAGAGCTTGCAGAGCACTGGGGAAAGGCAGGCAGAGAATTCCCTGCTAGCACCTTCTCTGTGCCTGGGAAGCACAAGTGTTCACATTGCTTCGCAGAATCGCTTTTGTGCAGAAAACAGTAACACTTGTTCAGAATGAAAGAAAGCACAGAACCCCAGATTTTATGTTGTCCTGGAGAGCTTGCAGAGCACTGGGGAAAGGCAGGCAGAGAATTCCCTGCTAGCACCTTCTCTGTGCCTGTTCACATTGCTTCGCAGAATCGCTTTTGTGCAGAAAACAGTAACACTTGTTCAGAACGAAAGAAAGCACAGAGCCCCAGATTTTATGTTGTCCTGGAGAGTTTGCAGAGCACTGGGGAAAGGCAGGCAGAGAATTCCCTGCTAGCACCTTCTCTGTGCCTGGGAAGCACAAGTGTTCACATTGCTTCGCAGAATCGCTTTTGTGCAGAAAACAGTAACACTTGTTCAGAACGAAAGAAAGCACAGAGCCCCAGATTTTATGTTGTCCTGGAGAGCTTGCAGAGCACTGGGGAAAGGCAGGCAGAGAATTCCCTGCTAGCACCTTCTCTGTGCCTGGGAAGCACAAGTGTTCACATTGCTTCGCAGAATCGCTTTTGTGCAGAAAACAGTAACACTTGTTCAGAATGAAAGAAAGCACAGAGCCCCAGATTTTATGTTGTCCTGGAGAGCTTGCAGAGCACTGGGGAAAGGCAGGCAGAGAATTCCCTGCTAGCACCTTCTCTGTGCCTGGGAAGCACAAGTGTTCACATTGCTTCGCAGAATCGCTTTTGTGCAGAAAACAGTAACACTTGTTCAGAACGAAAGAAAGCACAGAGCCCCAGATTTTATGTTGTCCTGGAGAGCTTGCAGAGCACTGGGGAAAGGCAGGCAGAGAATTCCCTGCTAGCACCTTCTCTGTGCCTGGGAAGCACAAGTGTTCATATTGCTTCGCAGAATCGCTTTTGTGCAGAAAACAGTAACACTTGTTCAGAACGAAAGAAAGCACAGAGCCCCAGATTTTATGTTGTCCTGGAGAGCTTGCAGAGCACTGGGGAAAGGCAGGCAGAGAATTCCCTGCTAGCACCTTCTCTGTGCCTGGGAAGCAGAAGTGTTCACATTGCTTCGCAGAATCGCTTTTGTGCAGAAAACAGTAACACTTGTTCAGAATGAAAGAAAGCACAGAACCCCAGATTTTATGTTGTCCTGGAGAGCTTGCAGAGCACTGGGGAAAGGCAGGCAGAGAATTCCCTGCTAGCACCTTCTCTGTGCCTGTTCACATTGCTTCGCAGAACCGCTTTTGTGCAGAAAACAGTAACAGTTGTTCAGAACGAAAGAAAGCACAGAGCCCCAGATTTTATGTTGTCCTGGCGAGTTTGCAGAGCACTGGGGAAAGGCAGGCAGAGAATTCCCTGCTAGCACCTTCTCTGTGCCTGGGAAGCACAAGTGTTCACATTGCTTCGCAGAATCGCTTTTGTGCAGAAAACAGTAACACTTGTTCAGAACGAAAGAAAGCACAGAGCCCCAGATTTTATGTTGTCCTGGAGAGCTTGCAGAGCACTGGGGAAAGGCAGGCAGAGAATTCCCTGCTAGCACCTTCTCTGTGCCTGGGAAGCAGAAGTGTTCACATTGCTTCGCAGAATCGCTTTTGTGCAGAAAACAGTAACACTTGTTCAGAACGAAAGAAAGCACAGAGCCCCAGATTTTATGTTGTCCTGGAGAGCTTGCAGAGCACTGGGGAAAGGCAGGCAGAGAATTCCCTGCTAGCACCTTCTCTGTGCCTGGGAAGCAGAAGTGTTCACATTGCTTCGCAGAATCGCTTTTGTGCAGAAAACAGTAACACTTGTTCAGAATGAAAGAAAGCACAGAGCCCCAGATTTTATGTTGTCCTGGAGAGCTTGCAGAGCACTGGGGAAAGGCAGGCAGAGAATTCCCTGCTAGCACCTTCTCTGTGCCTGGGAAGCAGAAGTGTTCATATTGCTTCGCAGAATCGCTTTTGTGCAGAAAACAGTAACACTTGTTCAGAACGAAAGAAAGCACAGAGCCCCAGATTTTATGTTGTCCTGGAGAGCTTGCAGAGCACTGGGGAAAGGCAGGCAGAGAATTCCCTGCTAGCACCTTCTCTGTGCCTGGGAAGCAGAAGTGTTCACATTGCTTCGCAGAATCGCTTTTGTGCAGAAAACAGTAACACTTGTTCAGAATGAAAGAAAGCACAGAACCCCAGATTTTATGTTGTCCTGGAGAGCTTGCAGAGCACTGGGGAAAGGCAGGCAGAGAATTCCCTGCTAGCACCTTCTCTGTGCCTGTTCACATTGCTTCGCAGAATCGCTTTTGTGCAGAAAACAGTAACACTTGTTCAGAACGAAAGAAAGCACAGAGCCCCAGATTTTATGTTGTTCTGGGGAGCTTGCAGAGCACTGGGGAAAGGCAGGCAGAGAATTCCCTGCTAGCACCTTCTCTGTGCCTGGGAAGCAGAAGTGTTCACATTGCTTCGCAGAATCGCTTTTGTGCAGAAAACAGTAACACTTGTTCAGAACGAAAGAAAGCACAGAGCCCCAGATTTTATGTTGTCCTGGAGAGCTTGCAGAGCACTGGGGAAAGGCAGGCAGAGAATTCCCTGCTAGCACCTTCTCTGTGCCTGGGAAGCACAAGTGTTCACATTGCTTCGCAGAATCGCTTTTGTGCAGAAAACAGTAACACTTGTTCAGAATGAAAGAAAGCACAGAGCCCCAGATTTTATGTTGTCCTGGAGAGCTTGCAGAGCACTGGGGAAAGGCAGGCAGAGAATTCCCTGCTAGCACCTTCTCTGTGCCTGGGAAGCACAAGTGTTCACATTGCTTCGCAGAATCGCTTTTGTGCAGAAAACAGTAACACTTGTTCAGAACGAAAGAAAGCACAGAGCCCCAGATTTTATGTTGTCCTGGAGAGCTTGCAGAGCACTGGGGAAAGGCAGGCAGAGAATTCCCTGCTAGCACCTTCTCTGTGCCTGGGAAGCACAAGTGTTCACATTGCTTCGCAGAATCGCTTTTGTGCAGAAAACAGTAACATTTGTTCAGAACGAAAGAAAGCACAGACCCCCAGATTTTATGTTGTCCTGGAGAGCTTGCAGAGCACTGGGGAAAGGCAGGCAGAGAATTCCCTGCTAGCACCTTCTCTGTGCCTGGAAAGCAGAAGTGTTCACATTGCTTCGCAGAATCGCTTTTGTGCAGAAAACAGTAACACTTGTTCAGAACGAAAGAAAGCACAGAGCCCCAGATTTTATGTTGTCCTGGAGAGCTTGCAGAGCACTGGGGAAAGGCAGGCAGAGAATTCCCTGCTAGCACCTTCTCTGTGCCTGGGAAGCAGAAGTGTTCACATTGCTTCGCAGAATCGCTTTTGTGCAGAAAACAGTAACACTTGTTCAGAACAAAAGAAAGCACAGAGCCCCAGATTTTATGTTGTCCTGGAGAGCTTGCAGAGCACTGGGGAAAGGCAGGCAGAGAATTCCCTGCTAGCACCTTCTCTGTGCCTGGGAAGCAGAAGTGTTCACATTGCTTCGCAGAATCGCTTTTGTGCAGAAAACAGTAACACTTGTTCAGAACGAAAGAAAGCACAGAGCCCCAGATTTGCTGTTGTCCTGGAGAGCTTGCAGAGCACTGGGGAAAGGCAGGCAGAGAATTCCCTGCTAGCACCTTCTCTGTGCCTGGGAAGCACAAGTGTTCATATTGCTTCGCAGAATCGCTTTTGTGCAGAAAACAGTAACACTTGTTCAGAACGAAAGAAAGCACAGAGCCACAGATTTTATGTTGTCCTGGAGAGCTTGCAGAGCACTGGGGAAAGGCAGGCAGAGAATTCCCTGCTAGCACCTTCTCTGTGCCTGGGAAGCAGAAGTGTTCACATTGCTTCGCAGAATCGCTTTTGTGCAGAAAACAGTAACACTTGTTCAGAATGAAAGAAAGCACAGAACCCCAGATTTTATGTTGTCCTGGAGAGCTTGCAGAGCACTGGGGAAAGGCAGGCAGAGAATTCCCTGCTAGCACCTTCTCTGTGCCTGTTCACATTGCTTCGCAGAACCGCTTTTGTGCAGAAAACAGTAACAGTTGTTCAGAACGAAAGAAAGCACAGAGCCCCAGATTTTATGTTGTCCTGGCGAGTTTGCAGAGCACTGGGGAAAGGCAGGCAGAGAATTCCCTGCTAGCACCTTCTCTGTGCCTGGGAAGCACAAGTGTTCACATTGCTTCGCAGAATCGCTTTTGTGCAGAAAACAGTAACACTTGTTCAGAACGAAAGAAAGCACAGAGCCCCAGATTTTATGTTGTCCTGGAGAGCTTGCAGAGCACTGGGGAAAGGCAGGCAGAGAATTCCCTGCTAGCACCTTCTCTGTGCCTGGGAAGCAGAAGTGTTCACATTGCTTCGCAGAATCGCTTTTGTGCAGAAAACAGTAACACTTGTTCAGAACGAAAGAAAGCACAGAGCCCCAGATTTTATGTTGTCCTGGAGAGCTTGCAGAGCACTGGGGAAAGGCAGGCAGAGAATTCCCTGCTAGCACCTTCTCTGTGCCTGGGAAGCACAAGTGTTCACATTGCTTCGCAGAATCGCTTTTGTGCAGAAAACAGTAACACTTGTTCAGAATGAAAGAAAGCACAGAGCCCCAGATTTGTTGTTGTCCTGGAGAGCTTGCAGAGCACTGGGGAAAGGCAGGCAGAGAATTCCCTGCTAGCACCTTCTCTGTGCCTGGGAAGCAGAAGTGTTCATATTGCTTCGCAGAATCGCTTTTGTGCAGAAAACAGTAACACTTGTTCAGAACGAAAGAAAGCACAGAGCCCCAGATTTTATGTTGTTCTGGGGAGCTTGCAGAGCACTGGGGAAAGGCAGGCAGAGAATTCCCTGCTAGCACCTTCTCTGTGCCTGGGAAGCAGAAGTGTTCACATTGCTTCGCAGAATCGCTTTTGTGCAGAAAACAGTAACACTTGTTCAGAACGAAAGAAAGCACAGAGCCCCAGATTTTATGTTGTCCTGGAGAGCTTGCAGAGCACTGGGGAAAGGCAGGCAGAGAATTCCCTGCTAGCACCTTCTCTGTGCCTGGGAAGCACAAGTGTTCACATTGCTTCGCAGAATCGCTTTTGTGCAGAAAACAGTAACACTTGTTCAGAATGAAAGAAAGCACAGAGCCCCAGATTTTATGTTGTCCTGGAGAGCTTGCAGAGCACTGGGGAAAGGCAGGCAGAGAATTCCCTGCTAGCACCTTCTCTGTGCCTGGGAAGCACAAGTGTTCACATTGCTTCGCAGAATCGCTTTTGTGCAGAAAACAGTAACACTTGTTCAGAACGAAAGAAAGCACAGAGCCCCAGATTTTATGTTGTCCTGGAGAGCTTGCAGAGCACTGGGGAAAGGCAGGCAGAGAATTCCCTGCTAGCACCTTCTCTGTGCCTGGGAAGCACAAGTGTTCACATTGCTTCGCAGAATCGCTTTTGTGCAGAAAACAGTAACATTTGTTCAGAACGAAAGAAAGCACAGAGCCCCAGATTTTATGTTGTCCTGGAGAGCTTGCAGAGCACTGGGGAAAGGCAGGCAGAGAATTCCCTGCTAGCACCTTCTCTGTGCCTGGAAAGCAGAAGTGTTCACATTGCTTCGCAGAATCGCTTTTGTGCAGAAAACAGTAACACTTGTTCAGAACGAAAGAAAGCACAGAGCCCCAGATTTTATGTTGTCCTGGAGAGCTTGCAGAGCACTGGGGAAAGGCAGGCAGAGAATTCCCTGCTAGCACCTTCTCTGTGCCTGGGAAGCAGAAGTGTTCACATTGCTTCGCAGAATCGCTTTTGTGCAGAAAACAGTAACACTTGTTCAGAACGAAAGAAAGCACAGAGCCCCAGATTTGCTGTTGTCCTGGAGAGCTTGCAGAGCACTGGGGAAAGGCAGGCAGAGAATTCCCTGCTAGCACCTTCTCTGTGCCTGGGAAGCACAAGTGTTCACATTGCTTCGCAGAATCGCTTTTGTGCAGAAAACAGTAACACTTGTTCAGAATGAAAGAAAGCACAGAACCCCAGATTTTATGTTGTCCTGGAGAGCTTGCAGAGCACTGGGGAAAGGCAGGCAGAGAATTCCCTGCTAGCACCTTCTCTGTGCCTGTTCACATTGCTTCGCAGAATCGCTTTTGTGCAGAAAACAGTAACACTTGTTCAGAACGAAAGAAAGCACAGAGCCCCAGATTTTATGTTGTCCTGGAGAGTTTGCAGAGCACTGGGGAAAGGCAGGCAGAGAATTCCCTGCTAGCACCTTCTCTGTGCCTGGGAAGCACAAGTGTTCACATTGCTTCGCAGAATCGCTTTTGTGCAGAAAACAGTAACACTTGTTCAGAACGAAAGAAAGCACAGAGCCCCAGATTTTATGTTGTCCTGGAGAGCTTGCAGAGCACTGGGGAAAGGCAGGCAGAGAATTCCCTGCTAGCACCTTCTCTGTGCCTGGGAAGCACAAGTGTTCACATTGCTTCGCAGAATCGCTTTTGTGCAGAAAACAGTAACACTTGTTCAGAACGAAAGAAAGCACAGAGCCCCAGATTTTATGTTGTCCTGGAGAGCTTGCAGAGCACTGGGGAAAGGCAGGCAGAGAATTCCCTGCTAGCACCTTCTCTGTGCCTGGGAAGCAAAAGTGTTCATATTGCTTCGCAGAATCGCTTTTGTGCAGAAAACAGTAACACTTGTTCAGAACGAAAGAAAGCACAGAGCCCCAGATTTTATGTTGTCCTGGAGAGCTTGCAGAGCACTGGGGAAAGGCAGGCAGAGAATTCCCTGCTAGCACCTTCTCTGTGCCTGGGAAGCAGAAGTGTTCACATTGCTTCGCAGAATCGCTTTTGTGCAGAAAACAGTAACACTTGTTCAGAATGAAAGAAAGCACAGAACCCCAGATTTTATGTTGTCCTGGAGAGCTTGCAGAGCACTGGGGAAAGGCAGGCAGAGAATTCCCTGCTAGCACCTTCTCTGTGCCTGTTCACATTGCTTCGCAGAATCGCTTTTGTGCAGAAAACAGTAACACTTGTTCAGAACGAAAGAAAGCACAGAGCCCCAGATTTTATGTTGTTCTGGGGAGCTTGCAGAGCACTGGGGAAAGGCAGGCAGAGAATTCCCTGCTAGCACCTTCTCTGTGCCTGGGAAGCACAAGTGTTCACATTGCTTCGCAGAATCGCTTTTGTGCAGAAAACAGTAACACTTGTTCAGAACGAAAGAAAGCACAGAGCCCCAGATTTTATGTTGTCCTGGAGAGCTTGCAGAGCACTGGGGAAAGGCAGGCAGAGAATTCCCTGCTAGCACCTTCTCTGTGCCTGGAAAGCAGAAGTGTTCACATTGCTTCGCAGAATCGCTTTTGTGCAGAAAACAGTAACACTTGTTCAGAACGAAAGAAATCACAGAGCCCCAGATTTGCTGTTGTCCTGGAGAGCTTGCAGAGCACTGGGGAAAGGCAGGCAGAGAATTCCCTGCTAGCACCTTCTCTGTGCCTGGGAAGCACAAGTGTTCACATTGCTTCGCAGAATCGCTTTTGTGCAGAAAACAGTAACACTTGTTCAGAACGAAAGAAAGCACAGAACCCCAGATTTTATGTTGTCCTGGAGAGCTTGCAGAGCACTGGGGAAAGGCAGGCAGAGAATTCCCTGCTAGCACCTTCTCTGTGCCTGTTCACATTGCTTCGCAGAATCGCTTTTGTGCAGAAAACAGTAACACTTGTTCAGAACGAAAGAAAGCACAGAGCCCCAGATTTTATGTTGTCCTGGAGAGCTTGCAGAGCACTGGGGAAAGGCAGGCAGAGAATTCCCTGCTAGCACCTTCTCTGTGCCTGGGAAGCACAAGTGTTCACATTGCTTCGCAGAATCGCTTTTGTGCAGAAAACAGTAACACTTGTTCAGAACGAAAGAAAGCACAGAGCCCCAGATTTTATGTTGTCCTGGAGAGCTTGCAGAGCACTGGGGAAAGGCAGGCAGAGAATTCCCTGCTAGCACCTTCTCTGTGCCTGGGAAGCACAAGTGTTCACATTGCTTCGCAGAATCGCTTTTGTGCAGAAAACAGTAACACTTGTTCAGAATGAAAGAAAGCACAGAGCACCAGATTTTATGTTGTCCTGGAGAGCTTGCAGAGCACTGGGGAAAGGCAGGCAGAGAATTCCCTGCTAGCACCTTCTCTGTGCCTGGGAAGCAGAAGTGTTCACATTGCTTCGCAGAATCGCTTTTGTGCAGAAAACAGTAACACTTGTTCAGAACGAAAGAAAGCACAGAGCCCCAGATTTTATGTTGTCCTGGAGAGCTTGCAGAGCACTGGGGAAAGGCAGGCAGAGAATTCCCTGCTAGCACCTTCTCTGTGCCTGGGAAGCAGAAGTGTTCACATTGCTTCGCAGAATCGCTTTTGTGCAGAAAACAGTAACACTTGTTCAGAACGAAAGAAAGCACAGAGCCCCAGATTTTATGTTGTCCTGGAGAGCTTGCAGAGCACTGGGGAAAGGCAGGCAGAGAATTCCCTGCTAGCACCTTCTCTGTGCCTGGGAAGCACAAGTGTTCACATTGCTTCGCAGAATCGCTTTTGTGCAGAAAACAGTAACACTTGTTCAGAACGAAAGAAAGCACAGAGCCCCAGATTTTATGTTGTCCTGGAGAGCTTGCAGAGCACTGGGGAAAGGCAGGCAGAGAATTCCCTGCTAGCACCTTCTCTGTGCCTGGGAAGCACAAGTGTTCACATTGCTTCGCAGAATCGCTTTTGTGCAGAAAACAGTAACACTTGTTCAGAATGAAAGAAAGCACAGAACCCCAGATTTTATGTTGTCCTGGAGAGCTTGCAGAGCACTGGGGAAAGGCAGGCAGAGAATTCCCTGCTAGCACCTTCTCTGTGCCTGTTCACATTGCTTGGCAGAATCGCTTTTGTGCAGAAAACAGTAACACTTGTTCAGAACGAAAGAAAGCACAGAGCCCCAGATTTTATGTTGTCCTGGAGAGCTTGCAGAGCACTGGGGAAAGGCAGGCAGAGAATTCCCTGCTAGCACCTTCTCTGTGCCTGGGAAGCACAAGTGTTCACATTGCTTCGCAGAATCGCTTTTGTGCAGAAAACAGTAACACTTGTTCAGAACGAAAGAAAGCACAGAGCCCCAGATTTTATGTTGTCCTGGAGAGCTTGCAGAGCACTGGGGAAAGGCAGGCAGAGAATTCCCTGCTAGCACCTTCTCTGTGCCTGGGAAGCACAAGTGTTCACATTGCTTGGCAGAATCGCTTTTGTGCAGAAAACAGTAACACTTGTTCAGAATGAAAGAAAGCACAGAGCACCAGATTTTATGTTGTCCTGGAGAGCTTGCAGAGCACTGGGGAAAGGCAGGCAGAGAATTCCCTGCTAGCACCTTCTCTGTGCCTGGGAAGCACAAGTGTTCACATTGCTTCGCAGAATCGCTTTTGTGCAGAAAACAGTAACACTTGTTCAGAACGAAAGAAAGCACAGAGCCCCAGATTTTATGTTGTCCTGGAGAGCTTGCAGAGCACTGGGGAAAGGCAGGCAGAGAATTCCCTGCTAGCACCTTCTCTGTGCCTGGGAAGCACAAGTGTTCACATTGCTTCGCAGAATCGCTTTTGTGCAGAAAACAGTAACACTTGTTCAGAATGAAAGAAAGCACAGAGCACCAGATTTTATGTTGTCCTGGAGAGCTTGCAGAGCACTGGGGAAAGGCAGGCAGAGAATTCCCTGCTAGCACCTTCTCTGTGCCTGGGAAGCACAAGTGTTCACATTGCTTCGCAGAATCGCTTTTGTGCAGAAAACAGTAACACTTGTTCAGAACGAAAGAAAGCACAGAGCCCCAGATTTTATGTTGTCCTGGAGAGCTTGCAGAGCACTGGGGAAAGGCAGGCAGAGAATTCCCTGCTAGCACCTTCTCTGTGCCTGGGAAGCAGAAGTGTTCACATTGCTTCACAGAATCGCTTTTGTGCAGAAAACAGTAACACTTGTTCAGAACGAAAGAAAGCACAGAGCCCCAGATTTTATGTTGTCCTGGAGAGCTTGCAGAGCACTGGGGAAAGGCAGGCAGAGAATTCCCTGCTAGCACCTTCTCTGTGCCTGGGAAGCACAAGTGTTCACATTGCTTCGCAGAATCGCTTTTGTGCAGAAAACAGTAACACTTGTTCAGAACGAAAGAAAGCACAGAGCCCCAGATTTTATGTTGTCCTGGAGAGCTTGCAGAGCACTGGGGAAAGGCAGGCAGAGAATTCCCTGCTAGCACCTTCTCTGTGCCTGGGAAGCACAAGTGTTCACATTGCTTCGCAGAATCGCTTTTGTGCAGAAAACAGTAACACTTGTTCAGAATGAAAGAAAGCACAGAACCCCAGATTTTATGTTGTCCTGGAGAGCTTGCAGAGCACTGGGGAAAGGCAGGCAGAGAATTCCCTGCTAGCACCTTCTCTGTGCCTGTTCACATTGCTTGGCAGAATCGCTTTTGTGCAGAAAACAGTAACACTTGTTCAGAACGAAAGAAAGCACAGAGCCCCAGATTTTATGTTGTCCTGGAGAGCTTGCAGAGCACTGGGGAAAGGCAGGCAGAGAATTCCCTGCTAGCACCTTCTCTGTGCCTGGGAAGCACAAGTGTTCACATTGCTTCGCAGAATCGCTTTTGTGCAGAAAACAGTAACACTTGTTCAGAACGAAAGAAAGCACAGAGCCCCAGATTTTATGTTGTCCTGGAGAGCTTGCAGAGCACTGGGGAAAGGCAGGCAGAGAATTCCCTGCTAGCACCTTCTCTGTGCCTGGGAAGCACAAGTGTTCACATTGCTTCGCAGAATCGCTTTTGTGCAGAAAACAGTAACACTTGTTCAGAATGAAAGAAAGCACAGAGCACCAGATTTTATGTTGTCCTGGAGAGCTTGCAGAGCACTGGGGAAAGGCAGGCAGAGAATTCCCTGCTAGCACCTTCTCTGTGCCTGGGAAGCACAAGTGTTCACATTGCTTGGCAGAATCGCTTTTGTGCAGAAAACAGTAACACTTGTTCAGAACGAAAGAAAGCACAGAGCCCCAGATTTTATGTTGTCCTGGAGAGCTTGCAGAGCACTGGGGAAAGGCAGGCAGAGAATTCCCTGCTAGCACCTTCTCTGTGCCTGGGAAGCAGAAGTGTTCACATTGCTTCGCAGAATCGCTTTTGTGCAGAAAACAGTAACACTTGTTCAGAACGAAAGAAAGCACAGAGCCCCAGATTTTATGTTGTCCTGGAGAGCTTGCAGAGCACTGGGGAAAGGCAGGCAGAGAATTCCCTGCTAGCACCTTCTCTGTGCCTGTTCACATTGCTTCGCAGAATCGCTTTTGTGCAGAAATCAGTAACAGTTGTTCAGAACGAAAGAAAGCACAGAGCCCCAGATTTTATGTTGTCCTGGAGAGCTTGCAGAGCACTGGGGAAAGGCAGGCAGAGAATTCCCTGCTAGCACCTTCTCTGTGCCTGGGAAGCAGAAGTGTTCACATTACTTCGCAGAATCGCTTTTGTGCAGAAAACAGTAACACTTGTTCAGAATGAAAGAAAGCACAGAGCACCAGAGTTGCTGTTGTCCTGGAGAGCTTGCAGAGCACTGGGGAAAGGCAGGCAGAGAATTCCCTGCTAGCACCTTCTCTGTGCCTGGGAAGCACAAGTGTTCACATTGCTTCGCAGAATCGCTTTTGTGCAGAAAACAGTAACACTTGTTCAGAACGAAAGAAAGCACAGAGCCCCAGATTTTATGTTGTCCTGGAGAGCTTGCAGAGCACTGGGGAAAGGCAGGCAGAGAATTCCCTGCTAGCACCTTCTCTGTGCCTGGGAAGCAGAAGTGTTCACATTGCTTCACAGAATCGCTTTTGTGCAGAAAACAGTAACACTTGTTCAGAACGAAAGAAAGCACAGAGCCCCAGATTTTATGTTGTCCTGGAGAGCTTGCAGAGCACTGGGGAAAGGCAGGCAGAGAATTCCCTGCTAGCACCTTCTCTGTGCCTGGGAAGCACAAGTGTTCACATTGCTTCGCAGAATCGCTTTTGTGCAGAAAACAGTAACACTTGTTCAGAACGAAAGAAAGCACAGAGCCCCAGATTTTATGTTGTCCTGGAGAGCTTGCAGAGCACTGGGGAAAGGCAGGCAGAGAATTCCCTGCTAGCACCTTCTCTGTGCCTGGGAAGCACAAGTGTTCACATTGCTTCGCAGAATCGCTTTTGTGCAGAAAACAGTAACACTTGTTCAGAATGAAAGAAAGCACAGAACCCCAGATTTTATGTTGTCCTGGAGAGCTTGCAGAGCACTGGGGAAAGGCAGGCAGAGAATTCCCTGCTAGCACCTTCTCTGTGCCTGTTCACATTGCTTGGCAGAATCGCTTTTGTGCAGAAAACAGTAACACTTGTTCAGAACGAAAGAAAGCACAGAGCCCCAGATTTTATGTTGTCCTGGAGAGCTTGCAGAGCACTGGGGAAAGGCAGGCAGAGAATTCCCTGCTAGCACCTTCTCTGTGCCTGGGAAGCACAAGTGTTCACATTGCTTCGCAGAATCGCTTTTGTGCAGAAAACAGTAACACTTGTTCAGAACGAAAGAAAGCACAGAGCCCCAGATTTTATGTTGTCCTGGAGAGCTTGCAGAGCACTGGGGAAAGGCAGGCAGAGAATTCCCTGCTAGCACCTTCTCTGTGCCTGGGAAGCACAAGTGTTCACATTGCTTCGCAGAATCGCTTTTGTGCAGAAAACAGTAACACTTGTTCAGAATGAAAGAAAGCACAGAGCACCAGATTTTATGTTGTCCTGGAGAGCTTGCAGAGCACTGGGGAAAGGCAGGCAGAGAATTCCCTGCTAGCACCTTCTCTGTGCCTGGGAAGCACAAGTGTTCACATTGCTTGGCAGAATCGCTTTTGTGCAGAAAACAGTAACACTTGTTCAGAACGAAAGAAAGCACAGAGCCCCAGATTTTATGTTGTCCTGGAGAGCTTGCAGAGCACTGGGGAAAGGCAGGCAGAGAATTCCCTGCTAGCACCTTCTCTGTGCCTGGGAAGCAGAAGTGTTCACATTGCTTCGCAGAATCGCTTTTGTGCAGAAAACAGTAACACTTGTTCAGAACGAAAGAAAGCACAGAGCCCCAGATTTTATGTTGTCCTGGAGAGCTTGCAGAGCACTGGGGAAAGGCAGGCAGAGAATTCCCTGCTAGCACCTTCTCTGTGCCTGTTCACATTGCTTCGCAGAATCGCTTTTGTGCAGAAATCAGTAACAGTTGTTCAGAACGAAAGAAAGCACAGAGCCCCAGATTTTATGTTGTCCTGGAGAGCTTGCAGAGCACTGGGGAAAGGCAGGCAGAGAATTCCCTGCTAGCACCTTCTCTGTGCCTGGGAAGCAGAAGTGTTCACATTACTTCGCAGAATCGCTTTTGTGCAGAAAACAGTAACACTTGTTCAGAATGAAAGAAAGCACAGAGCACCAGAGTTGCTGTTGTCCTGGAGAGCTTGCAGAGCACTGGGGAAAGGCAGGCAGAGAATTCCCTGCTAGCACCTTCTCTCTGCCTGGGAAGCAGAAGTGTTCACATTGCTTGGCAGAATCGCTTTTGTGCAGAAAACAGTAACACTTGTTCAGAACGAAAGAAAGCACAGAGCCCCAGATTTTATGTTGTCCTGGAGAGCTTGCAGAGCACTGGGGAAAGGCAGGCAGAGAATTCCCTGCTAGCACCTTCTCTGTGCCTGGGAAGCAGAAGTGTTCACATTGCTTCGCAGAATCGCTTTTGTGCAGAAAACAGTAACACTTGTTCAGAATGAAAGAAAGCACAGAGCCCCAGATTTTATGTTGTCCTGGAGAGCTTGCAGAGCACTGGGGAAAGGCAGGCAGAGAATTCCCTGCTAGCACCTTCTCTGTGCCTGGGAAGCACAAGTGTTCACATTGCTTCGCAGAATCGCTTTTGTGCAGAAAACAGTAACACTTGTTCAGAATGAAAGAAAGCACAGAACCCCAGATTTTATGTTGTCCTGGAGAGCTTGCAGAGCACTGGGGAAAGGCAGGCAGAGAATTCCCTGCTAGCACCTTCTCTGTGCCTGTTCACATTGCTTCGCAGAATCGCTTTTGTGCAGAAAACAGTAACACTTGTTCAGAACGAAAGAAAGCACAGAGCACCAGATTTTATGTTGTCCTGGAGAGTTTGCAGAGCACTGGGGAAAGGCAGGCAGAGAATTCCCTGCTAGCACCTTCTCTGTGCCTGGGAAGCAGAAGTGTTCACATTGCTTGGCAGAATCGCTTTTGTGCAGAAAACAGTAACACTTGTTCAGAACGAAAGAAAGCACAGAGCCCCAGATTTTATGTTGTCCTGGAGAGCTTGCAGAGCACTGGGGAAAGGCAGGCAGAGAATTCCCTGCTAGCACCTTCTCTGTGCCTGGGAAGCAGAAGTGTTCACATTGCTTCGCAGAATCGCTTTTGTGCAGAAAACAGTAACACTTGTTCAGAACGAAAGAAAGCACAGAGCCCCAGATTTTATGTTGTCCTGGAGAGCTTGCAGAGCACTGGGGAAAGGCAGGCAGAGAATTCCCTGCTAGCACCTTCTCTGTGCCTGGGAAGCACAAGTGTTCACATTGCTTCGCAGAATCGCTTTTGTGCAGAAAACAGTAACACTTGTTCAGAACGAAAGAAAGCACAGAGCCCCAGATTTGCTGTTGTCCTGGAGAGCTTGCAGAGCACTGGGGAAAGGCAGGCAGAGAATTCCCTGCTAGCACCTTCTCTGTGCCTGGGAAGCACAAGTGTTCACATTGCTTCGCAGAATCGCTTTTGTGCAGAAAACAGTAACACTTGTTCAGAACGAAAGAAAGCACAGAACCCCAGATTTTATGTTGTCCTGGAGAGCTTGCAGAGCACTGGGGAAAGGCAGGCAGAGAATTCCCTGCTAGCACCTTCTCTGTGCCTGTTCACATTGCTTCGCAGAATCGCTTTTGTGCAGAAAACAGTAACACTTGTTCAGAACGAAAGAAAGCACAGAGCACCAGATTTTATGTTGTCCTGGAGAGTTTGCAGAGCACTGGGGAAAGGCAGGCAGAGAATTCCCTGCTAGCACCTTCTCTGTGCCTGGGAAGCAGAAGTGTTCACATTGCTTGGCAGAATCGCTTTTGTGCAGAAAACAGTAACACTTGTTCAGAACGAAAGAAAGCACAGAGCCCCAGATTTTATGTTGTCCTGGAGAGCTTGCAGAGCACTGGGGAAAGGCAGGCAGAGAATTCCCTGCTAGCACCTTCTCTGTGCCTGGGAAGCAGAAGTGTTCACATTGCTTCGCAGAATCGCTTTTGTGCAGAAAACAGTAACACTTGTTCAGAACGAAAGAAAGCACAGAGCCCCAGATTTTATGTTGTCCTGGAGAGCTTGCAGAGCACTGGGGAAAGGCAGGCAGAGAATTCCCTGCTAGCACCTTCTCTGTGCCTGGGAAGCAGAAGTGTTCACATTGCTTCGCAGAATCGCTTTTGTGCAGAAAACAGTAACACTTGTTCAGAACGAAAGAAAGCACAGAGCCCCAGATTTTATGTTGTCCTGGAGAGCTTGCAGAGCACTGGGGAAAGGCAGGCAGAGAATTCCCTGCTAGCACCTTCTCTGTGCCTGGGAAGCAGAAGTGTTCACATTGCTTCGCAGAATCGCTTTTGTGCAGAAAACAGTAACACTTGTTCAGAACGAAAGAAAGCACAGAGCCCCAGATTTTATGTTGTCCTGGAGAGCTTGCAGAGCACTGGGGAAAGGCAGGCAGAGAATTCCCTGCTAGCACCTTCTCTGTGCCTGGGAAGCAGAAGTGTTCACATTGCTTCGCAGAATCGCTTTTGTGCAGAAAACAGTAACACTTGTTCAGAACGAAAGAAAGCACAGAGCCCCAGATTTTATGTTGTCCTGGAGAGCTTGCAGAGCACTGGGGAAAGGCAGGCAGAGAATTCCCTGCTAGCACCTTCTCTGTGCCTGGGAAGCACAAGTGTTCACATTGCTTCGCAGAATCGCTTTTGTGCAGAAAACAGTAACACTTGTTCAGAACGAAAGAAAGCACAGAGCCCCAGATTTGCTGTTGTCCTGGAGAGCTTGCAGAGCACTGGGGAAAGGCAGGCAGAGAATTCCCTGCTAGCACCTTCTCTGTGCCTGGGAAGCACAAGTGTTCACATTGCTTCGCAGAATCGCTTTTGTGCAGAAAACAGTAACACTTGTTCAGAACGAAAGAAAGCACAGAGCCCCAGATTTGCTGTTGTCCTGGAGAGCTTGCAGAGCACTGGGGAAAGGCAGGCAGAGAATTCCCTGCTAGCACCTTCTCTGTGCCTGGGAAGCACAAGTGTTCACATTGCTTCGCAGAATCGCTTTTGTGCAGAAAACAGTAACACTTGTTCAGAATGAAAGAAAGCACAGAACCCCAGATTTTATGTTGTCCTGGAGAGCTTGCAGAGCACTGGGGAAAGGCAGGCAGAGAATTCCCTGCTAGCACCTTCTCTGTGCCTGTTCACATTGCTTGGCAGAATCGCTTTTGTGCAGAAAACAGTAACACTTGTTCAGAACGAAAGAAAGCACAGAGCCCCAGATTTTATGTTGTCCTGGAGAGCTTGCAGAGCACTGGGGAAAGGCAGGCAGAGAATTCCCTGCTAGCACCTTCTCTGTGCCTGGGAAGCACAAGTGTTCACATTGCTTCGCAGAATCGCTTTTGTGCAGAAAACAGTAACACTTGTTCAGAACGAAAGAAAGCACAGAGCCCCAGATTTTATGTTGTCCTGGAGAGCTTGCAGAGCACTGGGGAAAGGCAGGCAGAGAATTCCCTGCTAGCACCTTCTCTGTGCCTGGGAAGCACAAGTGTTCACATTGCTTCGCAGAATCGCTTTTGTGCAGAAAACAGTAACACTTGTTCAGAACGAAAGAAAGCACAGAGCACCAGATTTTATGTTGTCCTGGAGAGCTTGCAGAGCACTGGGGAAAGGCAGGCAGAGAATTCCCTGCTAGCACCTTCTCTGTGCCTGGGAAGCAGAAGTGTTCACATTGCTTCGCAGAATCGCTTTTGTGCAGAAAACAGTAACACTTGTTCAGAACGAAAGAAAGCACAGAGCCCCAGATTTTATGTTGTCCTGGAGAGCTTGCAGAGCACTGGGGAAAGGCAGGCAGAGAATTCCCTGCTAGCACCTTCTCTGTGCCTGGGAAGCACAAGTGTTCACATTGCTTCGCAGAATCGCTTTTGTGCAGAAAACAGTAACACTTGTTCAGAACGAAAGAAAGCACAGAACCCCAGATTTTATGTTGTCCTGGAGAGCTTGCAGAGCACTGAGGAAGGCAGGCAGAGAATTCCCTGCTAGCACCTTCTCTGTGCCTGTTCACTTTTCTTCGCAGAATCGCTTTTGTGCAGAAAACAGTAACACTTGTTCAGAACGAAAGAAAGCACAGAGCCCCAGATTTTATGTTGTCCTGGAGAGCTTGCAGAGCACTGGGGAAAGGCAGGCAGAGAATTCCCTGCTAGCACCTTCTCTGTGCCTGGGAAGCAGAAGTGTTCACATTGCTTCGCAGAATCGCTTTTGTGCAGAAAACAGTAACACTTGTTCAGAACGAAAGAAAGCACAGAGCCCCAGATTTTATGTTGTCCTGGAGAGCTTGCAGAGCACTGGGAAAAGGCAGGCAGAGAATTCCCTGCTAGCACCTTCTCTGTGCCTGTTCACATTGCTTCGCAGAATCGCTTTTGTGCAGAAAACAGTAACAGTTGTTCAGAACGAAAGAAAGCACAGAGCCCCAGATTTTATGTTGTCCTGGAGAGCTTGCAGAGCACTGGGGAAAGGCAGGCAGAGAATTCCCTGCTAGCACCTTCTCTGTGCCTGGGAAGCAGAAGTGTTCACATTACTTCGCAGAATCGCTTTTGTGCAGAAAACAGTAACACTTGTTCAGAATGAAAGAAAGCACAGAGCCCCAGAGTTGCTGTTGTCCTGGAGAGCTTGCAGAGCACTGGGGAAAGGCAGGCAGAGAATTCCCTGCTAGCACCTTCTCTGTGCCTGGGAAGCACAAGTGTTCACATTGCTTCGCAGAATCGCTTTTGTGCAGAAAACAGTAACACTTGTTCAGAACGAAAGAAAGCACAGAGCCCCAGATTTGCTGTTGTCCTGGAGAGCTTGCAGAGCACTGGGGAAAGGCAGGCAGAGAATTCCCTGCTAGCACCTTCTCTGTGCCTGGGAAGCAGAAGTGTTCACATTGCTTGGCAGAATCGCTTTTGTGCAGAAAACAGTAACACTTGTTCAGAACGAAAGAAAGCACAGAGCCCCAGATTTTATGTTGTCCTGGAGAGCTTGCAGAGCACTGGGGAAAGGCAGGCAGAGAATTCCCTGCTAGCACCTTCTCTGTGCCTGGGAAGCAGAAGTGTTCACATTGCTTCGCAGAATCGCTTTTGTGCAGAAAACAGTAACACTTGTTCAGAACGAAAGAAAGCACAGAGCCCCAGATTTTATGTTGTCCTGGAGAGCTTGCAGAGCACTGGGGAAAGGCAGGCAGAGAATTCCCTGCTAGCACCTTCTCTGTGCCTGGGAAGCACAAGTGTTCACATTGCTTGGCAGAATCGCTTTTGTGCAGAAAACAGTAACACTTGTTCAGAACGAAAGAAAGCACAGAGCCCCAGATTTTATGTTGTCCTGGAGAGCTTGCAGAGCACTGGGGAAAGGCAGGCAGAGAATTCCCTGCTAGCACCTTCTCTGTGCCTGGGAAGCAGAAGTGTTCACATTGCTTCGCAGAATCGCTTTTGTGCAGAAAACAGTAACACTTGTTCAGAACGAAAGAAAGCACAGAGCCCCAGATTTTATGTTGTCCTGGAGAGCTTGCAGAGCACTGGGGAAAGGCAGGCAGAGAATTCCCTGCTAGCACCTTCTCTGTGCCTGGGAAGCAGAAGTGTTCACATTGCTTCGCAGAATCGCTTTTGTGCAGAAAACAGTAACACTTGTTCAGAACGAAAGAAAGCACAGAGCCCCAGATTTTATGTTGTCCTGGAGAGCTTGCAGAGCACTGGGGAAAGGCAGGCAGAGAATTCCCTGCTAGCACCTTCTCTGTGCCTGGGAAGCAGAAGTGTTCACATTGCTTCGCAGAATCGCTTTTGTGCAGAAAACAGTAACACTTGTTCAGAACGAAAGAAAGCACAGAGCCCCAGATTTTATGTTGTCCTGGAGAGCTTGCAGAGCACTGGGGAAAGGCAGGCAGAGAATTCCCTGCTAGCACCTTCTCTGTGCCTGGGAAGCACAAGTGTTCACATTGCTTCGCAGAATCGCTTTTGTGCAGAAAACAGTAACACTTGTTCAGAACGAAAGAAAGCACAGAACCCCAGATTTTATGTTGTCCTGGAGAGCTTGCAGAGCACTGAGGAAGGCAGGCAGAGAATTCCCTGCTAGCACCTTCTCTGTGCCTGTTCACTTTTCTTCGCAGAATCGCTTTTGTGCAGAAAACAGTAACACTTGTTCAGAACGAAAGAAAGCACAGAGCCCCAGATTTTATGTTGTCCTGGAGAGCTTGCAGAGCACTGGGGAAAGGCAGGCAGAGAATTCCCTGCTAGCACCTTCTCTGTGCCTGGGAAGCACAAGTGTTCACATTGCTTCGCAGAATCGCTTTTGTGCAGAAAACAGTAACACTTGTTCAGAACGAAAGAAAGCACAGAGCCCCAGATTTTATGTTGTCCTGGAGAGCTTGCAGAGCACTGGGGAAAGGCAGGCAGAGAATTCCCTGCTAGCACCTTCTCTGTGCCTGGGAAGCACAAGTGTTCACATTGCTTCGCAGAATCGCTTTTGTGCAGAAAACAGTAACACTTGTTCAGAACGAAAGAAAGCACAGAGCCCCAGATTTTATGTTGTCCTGGAGAGCTTGCAGAGCACTGGGGAAAGGCAGGCAGAGAATTCCCTGCTAGCACCTTCTCTGTGCCTGGGAAGCACAAGTGTTCACATTGCTTCGCAGAATCGCTTTTGTGCAGAAAACAGTAACACTTGTTCAGAACGAAAGAAAGCACAGAGCCCCAGATTTTATGTTGTCCTGGAGAGCTTGCAGAGCACTGGGGAAAAGCAGGCAGAGAATTCCCTGCTAGCACCTTCTCTGTGCCTGGGAAGCACAAGTGTTCACATTGCTTGGCAGAATCGCTTTTGTGCAGAAAACAGTAACACTTGTTCAGAACGAAAGAAAGCACAGAGCCCCAGATTTTATGTTGTCCTGGAGAGCTTGCAGAGCACTGGGGAAAGGCAGGCAGAGAATTCCCTGCTAGCACCTTCTCTGTGCCTGGGAAGCAGAAGTGTTCACATTGCTTCGCAGAATCGCTTTTGTGCAGAAAACAGTAACACTTGTTCAGAACGAAAGAAAGCACAGAGCCCCAGATTTTATGTTGTCCTGGAGAGCTTGCAGAGCACTGGGGAAAGGCAGGCAGAGAATTCCCTGCTAGCACCTTCTCTGTGCCTGGGAAGCACAAGTGTTCACATTGCTTCGCAGAATCGCTTTTGTGCAGAAAACAGTAACACTTGTTCAGAACGAAAGAAAGCACAGAGCCCCAGATTTTATGTTGTCCTGGAGAGCTTGCAGAGCACTGGGGAAAGGCAGGCAGAGAATTCCCTGCTAGCACCTTCTCTGTGCCTGGGAAGCAGAAGTGTTCACATTGCTTCGCAGAATCGCTTTTGTGCAGAAAACAGTAACACTTGTTCAGAACGAAAGAAAGCACAGAGCCCCAGATTTTATGTTGTCCTGGAGAGCTTGCAGAGCACTGGGGAAAGGCAGGCAGAGAATTCCCTGCTAGCACCTTCTCTGTGCCTGGGAAGCACAAGTGTTCACATTGCTTCGCAGAATCGCTTTTGTGCAGAAAACAGTAACACTTGTTCAGAACGAAAGAAAGCACAGAGCCCCAGATTTTATGTTGTCCTGGAGAGCTTGCAGAGCACTGGGGAAAGGCAGGCAGAGAATTCCCTGCTAGCACCTTCTCTGTGCCTGGGAAGCAGAAGTGTTCACATTGCTTCGCAGAATCGCTTTTGTGCAGAAAACAGTAACACTTGTTCAGAACGAAAGAAAGCACAGAGCCCCAGATTTTATGTTGTCCTGGAGAGCTTGCAGAGCACTGGGGAAAGGCAGGCAGAGAATTCCCTGCTAGCACCTTCTCTGTGCCTGGGAAGCAGAAGTGTTCACATTGCTTCGCAGAATCGCTTTTGTGCAGAAAACAGTAACACTTGTTCAGAACGAAAGAAAGCACAGAGCCCCAGATTTTATGTTGTCCTGGAGAGCTTGCAGAGCACTGGGGAAAGGCAGGCAGAGAATTCCCTGCTAGCACCTTCTCTGTGCCTGGGAAGCACAAGTGTTCACATTGCTTGGCAGAATCGCTTTTGTGCAGAAAACAGTAACACTTGTTCAGAACGAAAGAAAGCACAGAGCCCCAGATTTTATGTTGTCCTGGAGAGCTTGCAGAGCACTGGGGAAAGGCAGGCAGAGAATTCCCTGCTAGCACCTTCTCTGTGCCTGGGAAGCACAAGTGTTCACATTGCTTCGCAGAATCGCTTTTGTGCAGAAAACAGTAACACTTGTTCAGAACGAAAGAAAGCACAGAGCCCCAGATTTTATGTTGTCCTGGAGAGCTTGCAGAGCACTGGGGAAAGGCAGGCAGAGAATTCCCTGCTAGCACCTTCTCTGTGCCTGGGAAGCACAAGTGTTCACATTGCTTCGCAGAATCGCTTTTGTGCAGAAAACAGTAACACTTGTTCAGAACGAAAGAAAGCACAGAGCCCCAGATTTTATGTTGTCCTGGAGAGCTTGCAGAGCACTGGGGAAAGGCAGGCAGAGAATTCCCTGCTAGCACCTTCTCTGTGCCTGGGAAGCAGAAGTGTTCACATTGCTTCGCAGAATCGCTTTTGTGCAGAAAACAGTAACACTTGTTCAGAACGAAAGAAAGCACAGAGCCCCAGATTTTATGTTGTCCTGGAGAGCTTGCAGAGCACTGGGGAAAGGCAGGCAGAGAATTCCCTGCTAGCACCTTCTCTGTGCCTGGGAAGCACAAGTGTTCACATTGCTTCGCAGAATCGCTTTTGTGCAGAAAACAGTAACACTTGTTCAGAACGAAAGAAAGCACAGAACCCCAGATTTTATGTTGTCCTGGAGAGCTTGCAGAGCTCTGAGGAAAGGCAGGCAGAGAATTCCCTGCTAGCACCTTCTCTGTGCCTGTTCACTTTGCTTCGCAGAATTGCTTTTGTGCAGAAAACAGTAACACTTGTTCAGAACGAAAGAAAGCACAGAGCCCCAGATTTTATGTTGTCCTGGAGAGCTTGCAGAGCACTGGGGAAAGGCAGGCAGAGAATTCCCTGCTAGCACCTTCTCTGTGCCTGGGAAGCACAAGTGTTCACATTGCTTCGCAGAATCGCTTTTGTGCAGAAAACAGTAACACTTGTTCAGAACGAAAGAAAGCACAGAGCCCCAGATTTTATGTTGTCCTGGAGAGCTTGCAGAGCACTGGGGAAAGGCAGGCAGAGAATTCCCTGCTAGCACCTTCTCTGTGCCTGGGAAGCACAAGTGTTCACATTGCTTCGCAGAATCGCTTTTGTGCAGAAAACAGTAACACTTGTTCAGAACGAAAGAAAGCACAGAGCCCCAGATTTTATGTTGTCCTGGAGAGCTTGCAGAGCACTGGGGAAAGGCAGGCAGAGAATTCCCTGCTAGCACCTTCTCTGTGCCTGGGAAGCAGAAGTGTTCACATTGCTTCGCAGAATCGCTTTTGTGCAGAAAACAGTAACACTTGTTCAGAACGAAAGAAAGCACAGAGCCCCAGATTTTATGTTGTCCTGGAGAGCTTGCAGAGCACTGGGGAAAGGCAGGCAGAGAATTCCCTGCTAGCACCTTCTCTGTGCCTGGGAAGCACAAGTGTTCACATTGCTTCGCAGAATCGCTTTTGTGCAGAAAACAGTAACACTTGTTCAGAACGAAAGAAAGCACAGAGCCCCAGATTTGCTGTTGTCCTGGAGAGCTTGCAGAGCACTGGGGAAAGGCAGGCAGAGAATTCCCTGCTAGCACCTTCTCTGTGCCTGTTCACATTGCTTGGCAGAATCGCTTTTGTGCAGAAAACAGTAACACTTGTTCAGAACGAAAGAAAGCACAGAGCCCCAGATTTTATGTTGTCCTGGAGAGCTTGCAGAGCACTGGGGAAAGGCAGGCAGAGAATTCCCTGCTAGCACCTTCTCTGTGCCTGGGAAGCACAAGTGTTCACATTGCTTCGCAGAATCGCTTTTGTGCAGAAAACAGTAACACTTGTTCAGAACGAAAGAAAGCACAGAGCCCCAGATTTTATGTTGTCCTGGAGAGCTTGCAGAGCACTGGGGAAAGGCAGGCAGAGAATTCCCTGCTAGCACCTTCTCTGTGCCTGGGAAGCACAAGTGTTCACATTGCTTCGCAGAATCGCTTTTGTGCAGAAAACAGTAACACTTGTTCAGAACGAAAGAAAGCACAGAGCCCCAGATTTGCTGTTGTCCTGGAGAGCTTGCAGAGCACTGGGGAAAGGCAGGCAGAGAATTCCCTGCTAGCACCTTCTCTGTGCCTGTTCACATTGCTTGGCAGAATCGCTTTTGTGCAGAAAACAGTAACACTTGTTCAGAACGAAAGAAAGCACAGAGCCCCAGATTTTATGTTGTCCTGGAGAGCTTGCAGAGCACTGGGGAAAGGCAGGCAGAGAATTCCCTGCTAGCACCTTCTCTGTGCCTGGGAAGCACAAGTGTTCACATTGCTTCGCAGAATCGCTTTTGTGCAGAAAACAGTAACACTTGTTCAGAACGAAAGAAAGCACAGAACCCCAGATTTTATGTTGTCCTGGAGAGCTTGCAGAGCTCTGAGGAAAGGCAGGCAGAGAATTCCCTGCTAGCACCTTCTCTGTGCCTGGGAAGCACAAGTTTTCACATTGCTTGGCAGAATCGCTTTTGTGCAGAAAACAGTAACACTTGTTCAGAACGAAAGAAAGCACAGAGCCCCAGATTTTATGTTGTCCTGGAGAGCTTGCAGAGCACTGGGGAAAGGCAGGCAGAGAATTCCCTGCTAGCACCTTCTCTGTGCCTGGGAAGCAGAAGTGTTCACATTGCTTCGCAGAATCGCTTTTGTGCAGAAAACAGTAACACTTGTTCAGAACGAAAGAAAGCACAGAGCCCCAGATTTTATGTTGTCCTGGAGAGCTTGCAGAGCACTGGGGAAAGGCAGGCAGAGAATTCCCTGCTAGCACCTTCTCTGTGCCTGGGAAGCACAAGTGTTCACATTGCTTGGCAGAATCGCTTTTGTGCAGAAAACAGTAACACTTGTTCAGAACGAAAGAAAGCACAGAGCCCCAGATTTTATGTTGTCCTGGAGAGCTTGCAGAGCACTGGGGAAAGGCAGGCAGAGAATTCCCTGCTAGCACCTTCTCTGTGCCTGGGAAGCAGAAGTGTTCACATTGCTTCGCAGAATCGCTTTTGTGCAGAAAACAGTAACACTTGTTCAGAACGAAAGAAAGCACAGAGCCCCAGATTTGCTGTTGTCCTGGAGAGCTTGCAGAGCACTGGGGAAAGGCAGGCAGAGAATTCCCTGCTAGCACCTTCTCTGTGCCTGGGAAGCACAAGTGTTCACATTTCTTCGCAGAATTGCTTTTGTGCAGAAAACAGTAACACTTGTTCAGAACGAAAGAAAGCACAGAGCCCCAGATTTTATGTTGTCCTGGAGAGCTTGCAGAGCACTAAGGAAAGGCAGGCAGAGAATTCCCTGCTAGCACCTTCTCTGTGCCTGTTCACATTGCTTCGCAGAATCGCTTTTGTGCAGAAAACAGTAACACTTGTTCAGAACGAAAGAAAGCACAGAGCCCCAGATTTTATGTTGTTCTGGGGAGCTTGCAGAGCACTGGGGAAAGGCAGGCAGAGAATTCCCTGCTAGCACCTTCTCTGTGCCTGGGAAGCAGAAGTTTTCACATTGCTTGGCAGAATCGCTTTTGTGCAGAAAACAGTAACACTTGTTCAGAACGAAAGAAAGCACAGAGCCCCAGATTTTATGTTGTCCTGGAGAGCTTGCAGAGCACTGGGGAAAGGCAGGCAGAGAATTCCCTGCTAGCACCTTCTCTGTGCCTGGGAAGCAGAAGTGTTCACATTGCTTCGCAGAATCGCTTTTGTGCAGAAAACAGTAACACTTGTTCAGAACGAAAGAAAGCACAGAGCCCCAGATTTTATGTTGTCCTGGAGAGCTTGCAGAGCACTGGGGAAAGGCAGGCAGAGAATTCCCTGCTAGCACCTTCTCTGTGCCTGGGAAGCAGAAGTGTTCACATTGCTTCGCAGAATCGCTTTTGTGCAGAAAACAGTAACACTTGTTCAGAACGAAAGAAAGCACAGAGCCCCAGATTTTATGTTGTCCTGGAGAGCTTGCAGAGCACTGGGGAAAAGCAGGCAGAGAATTCCCTGCTAGCACCTTCTCTGTGCCTGGGAAGCACAAGTGTTCACATTGCTTGGCAGAATCGCTTTTGTGCAGAAAACAGTAACACTTGTTCAGAACGAAAGAAAGCACAGAGCCCCAGATTTTATGTTGTCCTGGAGAGCTTGCAGAGCACTGGGGAAAGGCAGGCAGAGAATTCCCTGCTAGCACCTTCTCTGTGCCTGGGAAGCAGAAGTGTTCACATTGCTTCGCAGAATCGCTTTTGTGCAGAAAACAGTAACACTTGTTCAGAACGAAAGAAAGCACAGAGCCCCAGATTTTATGTTGTCCTGGAGAGCTTGCAGAGCACTGGGGAAAGGCAGGCAGAGAATTCCCTGCTAGCACCTTCTCTGTGCCTGGGAAGCAGAAGTGTTCACATTGCTTCGCAGAATCGCTTTTGTGCAGAAAACAGTAACACTTGTTCAGAACGAAAGAAAGCACAGAGCCCCAGATTTTATGTTGTCCTGGAGAGCTTGCAGAGCACTGGGGAAAGGCAGGCAGAGAATTCCCTGCTAGCACCTTCTCTGTGCCTGGGAAGCAGAAGTGTTCACATTGCTTCGCAGAATCGCTTTTGTGCAGAAAACAGTAACACTTGTTCAGAACGAAAGAAAGCACAGAGCCCCAGATTTTATGTTGTCCTGGAGAGCTTGCAGAGCACTGGGGAAAGGCAGGCAGAGAATTCCCTGCTAGCACCTTCTCTGTGCCTGGGAAGCACAAGTGTTCACATTGCTTCGCAGAATCGCTTTTGTGCAGAAAACAGTAACACTTGTTCAGAACGAAAGAAAGCACAGAGCCCCAGATTTTATGTTGTCCTGGAGAGCTTGCAGAGCACTGGGGAAAGGCAGGCAGAGAATTCCCTGCTAGCACCTTCTCTGTGCCTGGGAAGCAGAAGTGTTCACATTGCTTCGCAGAATCGCTTTTGTGCAGAAAACAGTAACACTTGTTCAGAACGAAAGAAAGCACAGAGCCCCAGATTTTATGTTGTCCTGGAGAGCTTGCAGAGCACTGGGGAAAGGCAGGCAGAGAATTCCCTGCTAGCACCTTCTCTGTGCCTGGGAAGCAGAAGTGTTCACATTGCTTCGCAGAATCGCTTTTGTGCAGAAAACAGTAACACTTGTTCAGAACGAAAGAAAGCACAGAGCCCCAGATTTTATGTTGTCCTGGAGAGCTTGCAGAGCACTGGGGAAAGGCAGGCAGAGAATTCCCTGCTAGCACCTTCTCTGTGCCTGGGAAGCACAAGTGTTCACATTGCTTGGCAGAATCGCTTTTGTGCAGAAAACAGTAACACTTGTTCAGAACGAAAGAAAGCACAGAGCCCCAGATTTTATGTTGTCCTGGAGAGCTTGCAGAGCACTGGGGAAAGGCAGGCAGAGAATTCCCTGCTAGCACCTTCTCTGTGCCTGGGAAGCACAAGTGTTCACATTGCTTCGCAGAATCGCTTTTGTGCAGAAAACAGTAACACTTGTTCAGAACGAAAGAAAGCACAGAGCCCCAGATTTTATGTTGTCCTGGAGAGCTTGCAGAGCACTGGGGAAAGGCAGGCAGAGAATTCCCTGCTAGCACCTTCTCTGTGCCTGGGAAGCACAAGTGTTCACATTGCTTCGCAGAATCGCTTTTGTGCAGAAAACAGTAACACTTGTTCAGAACGAAAGAAAGCACAGAGCCCCAGATTTTATGTTGTCCTGGAGAGCTTGCAGAGCACTGGGGAAAGGCAGGCAGAGAATTCCCTGCTAGCACCTTCTCTGTGCCTGGGAAGCACAAGTGTTCACATTGCTTCGCAGAATCGCTTTTGTGCAGAAAACAGTAACACTTGTTCAGAACGAAAGAAAGCACAGAGCCCCAGATTTGCTGTTGTCCTGGAGAGCTTGCAGAGCACTGGGGAAAGGCAGGCAGAGAATTCCCTGCTAGCACCTTCTCTGTGCCTGTTCACATTGCTTGGCAGAATCGCTTTTGTGCAGAAAACAGTAACACTTGTTCAGAACGAAAGAAAGCACAGAGCCCCAGATTTTATGTTGTCCTGGAGAGCTTGCAGAGCACTGGGGAAAGGCAGGCAGAGAATTCCCTGCTAGCACCTTCTCTGTGCCTGGGAAGCACAAGTGTTCACATTGCTTCGCAGAATCGCTTTTGTGCAGAAAACAGTAACACTTGTTCAGAACGAAAGAAAGCACAGAACCCCAGATTTTATGTTGTCCTGGAGAGCTTGCAGAGCTCTGAGGAAAGGCAGGCAGAGAATTCCCTGCTAGCACCTTCTCTGTGCCTGTTCACTTTGCTTCGCAGAATTGCTTTTGTGCAGAAAACAGTAACACTTGTTCAGAACGAAAGAAAGCACAGAGCCCCAGATTTTATGTTGTCCTGGAGAGCTTGCAGAGCACTGGGGAAAGGCAGGCAGAGAATTCCCTGCTAGCACCTTCTCTGTGCCTGGGAAGCACAAGTGTTCACATTGCTTCGCAGAATCGCTTTTGTGCAGAAAACAGTAACACTTGTTCAGAACGAAAGAAAGCACAGAGCCCCAGATTTTATGTTGTCCTGGAGAGCTTGCAGAGCACTGGGGAAAGGCAGGCAGAGAATTCCCTGCTAGCACCTTCTCTGTGCCTGGGAAGCACAAGTGTTCACATTGCTTCGCAGAATCGCTTTTGTGCAGAAAACAGTAACACTTGTTCAGAACGAAAGAAAGCACAGAGCCCCAGATTTTATGTTGTCCTGGAGAGCTTGCAGAGCACTGGGGAAAGGCAGGCAGAGAATTCCCTGCTAGCACCTTCTCTGTGCCTGGGAAGCAGAAGTGTTCACATTGCTTCGCAGAATCGCTTTTGTGCAGAAAACAGTAACACTTGTTCAGAACGAAAGAAAGCACAGAGCCCCAGATTTTATGTTGTCCTGGAGAGCTTGCAGAGCACTGGGGAAAGGCAGGCAGAGAATTCCCTGCTAGCACCTTCTCTGTGCCTGGGAAGCACAAGTGTTCACATTGCTTCGCAGAATCGCTTTTGTGCAGAAAACAGTAACACTTGTTCAGAACGAAAGAAAGCACAGAGCCCCAGATTTGCTGTTGTCCTGGAGAGCTTGCAGAGCACTGGGGAAAGGCAGGCAGAGAATTCCCTGCTAGCACCTTCTCTGTGCCTGTTCACATTGCTTGGCAGAATCGCTTTTGTGCAGAAAACAGTAACACTTGTTCAGAACGAAAGAAAGCACAGAGCCCCAGATTTTATGTTGTCCTGGAGAGCTTGCAGAGCACTGGGGAAAGGCAGGCAGAGAATTCCCTGCTAGCACCTTCTCTGTGCCTGGGAAGCACAAGTGTTCACATTGCTTCGCAGAATCGCTTTTGTGCAGAAAACAGTAACACTTGTTCAGAACGAAAGAAAGCACAGAGCCCCAGATTTTATGTTGTCCTGGAGAGCTTGCAGAGCACTGGGGAAAGGCAGGCAGAGAATTCCCTGCTAGCACCTTCTCTGTGCCTGGGAAGCACAAGTGTTCACATTGCTTCGCAGAATCGCTTTTGTGCAGAAAACAGTAACACTTGTTCAGAACGAAAGAAAGCACAGAGCCCCAGATTTTATGTTGTCCTGGAGAGCTTGCAGAGCACTGGGGAAAGGCAGGCAGAGAATTCCCTGCTAGCACCTTCTCTGTGCCTGGGAAGCAGAAGTGTTCACATTGCTTCGCAGAATCGCTTTTGTGCAGAAAACAGTAACACTTGTTCAGAACGAAAGAAAGCACAGAGCCCCAGATTTTATGTTGTCCTGGAGAGCTTGCAGAGCACTGGGGAAAGGCAGGCAGAGAATTCCCTGCTAGCACCTTCTCTGTGCCTGGGAAGCACAAGTGTTCACATTGCTTCGCAGAATCGCTTTTGTGCAGAAAACAGTAACACTTGTTCAGAACGAAAGAAAGCACAGAGCCCCAGATTTGCTGTTGTCCTGGAGAGCTTGCAGAGCACTGGGGAAAGGCAGGCAGAGAATTCCCTGCTAGCACCTTCTCTGTGCCTGTTCACATTGCTTGGCAGAATCGCTTTTGTGCAGAAAACAGTAACACTTGTTCAGAACGAAAGAAAGCACAGAGCCCCAGATTTTATGTTGTCCTGGAGAGCTTGCAGAGCACTGGGGAAAGGCAGGCAGAGAATTCCCTGCTAGCACCTTCTCTGTGCCTGGGAAGCACAAGTGTTCACATTGCTTCGCAGAATCGCTTTTGTGCAGAAAACAGTAACACTTGTTCAGAACGAAAGAAAGCACAGAGCCCCAGATTTTATGTTGTCCTGGAGAGCTTGCAGAGCTCTGAGGAAAGGCAGGCAGAGAATTCCCTGCTAGCACCTTCTCTGTGCCTGTTCACTTTGCTTCGCAGAATTGCTTTTGTGCAGAAAACAGTAACACTTGTTCAGAACGAAAGAAAGCACAGAGCCCCAGATTTTATGTTGTCCTGGAGAGCTTGCAGAGCACTGGGGAAAGGCAGGCAGAGAATTCCCTGCTAGCACCTTCTCTGTGCCTGGGAAGCACAAGTGTTCACATTGCTTCGCAGAATCGCTTTTGTGCAGAAAACAGTAACACTTGTTCAGAACGAAAGAAAGCACAGAGCCCCAGATTTTATGTTGTCCTGGAGAGCTTGCAGAGCACTGGGGAAAGGCAGGCAGAGAATTCCCTGCTAGCACCTTCTCTGTGCCTGGGAAGCACAAGTGTTCACATTGCTTCGCAGAATCGCTTTTGTGCAGAAAACAGTAACACTTGTTCAGAACGAAAGAAAGCACAGAGCCCCAGATTTTATGTTGTCCTGGAGAGCTTGCAGAGCACTGGGGAAAGGCAGGCAGAGAATTCCCTGCTAGCACCTTCTCTGTGCCTGGGAAGCAGAAGTGTTCACATTGCTTCGCAGAATCGCTTTTGTGCAGAAAACAGTAACACTTGTTCAGAACGAAAGAAAGCACAGAGCCCCAGATTTTATGTTGTCCTGGAGAGCTTGCAGAGCACTGGGGAAAGGCAGGCAGAGAATTCCCTGCTAGCACCTTCTCTGTGCCTGGGAAGCACAAGTGTTCACATTGCTTCGCAGAATCGCTTTTGTGCAGAAAACAGTAACACTTGTTCAGAACGAAAGAAAGCACAGAGCCCCAGATTTGCTGTTGTCCTGGAGAGCTTGCAGAGCACTGGGGAAAGGCAGGCAGAGAATTCCCTGCTAGCACCTTCTCTGTGCCTGTTCACATTGCTTGGCAGAATCGCTTTTGTGCAGAAAACAGTAACACTTGTTCAGAACGAAAGAAAGCACAGAGCCCCAGATTTTATGTTGTCCTGGAGAGCTTGCAGAGCACTGGGGAAAGGCAGGCAGAGAATTCCCTGCTAGCACCTTCTCTGTGCCTGGGAAGCACAAGTGTTCACATTGCTTCGCAGAATCGCTTTTGTGCAGAAAACAGTAACACTTGTTCAGAACGAAAGAAAGCACAGAACCCCAGATTTTATGTTGTCCTGGAGAGCTTGCAGAGCTCTGAGGAAAGGCAGGCAGAGAATTCCCTGCTAGCACCTTCTCTGTGCCTGTTCACTTTGCTTCGCAGAATTGCTTTTGTGCAGAAAACAGTAACACTTGTTCAGAACGAAAGAAAGCACAGAGCCCCAGATTTTATGTTGTCCTGGAGAGCTTGCAGAGCACTGGGGAAAGGCAGGCAGAGAATTCCCTGCTAGCACCTTCTCTGTGCCTGGGAAGCACAAGTGTTCACATTGCTTCGCAGAATCGCTTTTGTGCAGAAAACAGTAACACTTGTTCAGAACGAAAGAAAGCACAGAGCCCCAGATTTTATGTTGTCCTGGAGAGCTTGCAGAGCACTGGGGAAAGGCAGGCAGAGAATTCCCTGCTAGCACCTTCTCTGTGCCTGGGAAGCAGAAGTGTTCACATTGCTTCGCAGAATCGCTTTTGTGCAGAAAACAGTAACACTTGTTCAGAACGAAAGAAAGCACAGAGCCCCAGATTTTATGTTGTCCTGGAGAGCTTGCAGAGCACTGGGGAAAGGCAGGCAGAGAATTCCCTGCTAGCACCTTCTCTGTGCCTGGGAAGCACAAGTGTTCACATTGCTTCGCAGAATCGCTTTTGTGCAGAAAACAGTAACACTTGTTCAGAACGAAAGAAAGCACAGAGCCCCAGATTTGCTGTTGTCCTGGAGAGCTTGCAGAGCACTGGGGAAAGGCAGGCAGAGAATTCCCTGCTAGCACCTTCTCTGTGCCTGTTCACATTGCTTGGCAGAATCGCTTTTGTGCAGAAAACAGTAACACTTGTTCAGAACGAAAGAAAGCACAGAGCCCCAGATTTTATGTTGTCCTGGAGAGCTTGCAGAGCACTGGGGAAAGGCAGGCAGAGAATTCCCTGCTAGCACCTTCTCTGTGCCTGGGAAGCACAAGTGTTCACATTGCTTCGCAGAATCGCTTTTGTGCAGAAAACAGTAACACTTGTTCAGAACGAAAGAAAGCACAGAGCCCCAGATTTTATGTTGTCCTGGAGAGCTTGCAGAGCACTGGGGAAAGGCAGGCAGAGAATTCCCTGCTAGCACCTTCTCTGTGCCTGGGAAGCACAAGTGTTCACATTGCTTCGCAGAATCGCTTTTGTGCAGAAAACAGTAACACTTGTTCAGAACGAAAGAAAGCACAGAGCCCCAGATTTGCTGTTGTCCTGGAGAGCTTGCAGAGCACTGGGGAAAGGCAGGCAGAGAATTCCCTGCTAGCACCTTCTCTGTGCCTGTTCACATTGCTTGGCAGAATCGCTTTTGTGCAGAAAACAGTAACACTTGTTCAGAACGAAAGAAAGCACAGAGCCCCAGATTTTATGTTGTCCTGGAGAGCTTGCAGAGCACTGGGGAAAGGCAGGCAGAGAATTCCCTGCTAGCACCTTCTCTGTGCCTGGGAAGCACAAGTGTTCACATTGCTTCGCAGAATCGCTTTTGTGCAGAAAACAGTAACACTTGTTCAGAACGAAAGAAAGCACAGAACCCCAGATTTTATGTTGTCCTGGAGAGCTTGCAGAGCTCTGAGGAAAGGCAGGCAGAGAATTCCCTGCTAGCACCTTCTCTGTGCCTGGGAAGCACAAGTGTTCACATTGCTTCGCAGAATCGCTTTTGTGCAGAAAACAGTAACACTTGTTCAGAACGAAAGAAAGCACAGAACCCCAGATTTTATGTTGTCCTGGAGAGCTTGCAGAGCTCTGAGGAAAGGCAGGCAGAGAATTCCCTGCTAGCACCTTCTCTGTGCCTGTTCACTTTGCTTCGCAGAATTGCTTTTGTGCAGAAAACAGTAACACTTGTTCAGAACGAAAGAAAGCACAGAGCCCCAGATTTTATGTTGTCCTGGAGAGCTTGCAGAGCACTGGGGAAAGGCAGGCAGAGAATTCCCTGCTAGCACCTTCTCTGTGCCTGGGAAGCACAAGTGTTCACATTGCTTCGCAGAATCGCTTTTGTGCAGAAAACAGTAACACTTGTTCAGAACGAAAGAAAGCACAGAGCCCCAGATTTTATGTTGTCCTGGAGAGCTTGCAGAGCACTGGGGAAAGGCAGGCAGAGAATTCCCTGCTAGCACCTTCTCTGTGCCTGGGAAGCAGAAGTGTTCACATTGCTTCGCAGAATCGCTTTTGTGCAGAAAACAGTAACACTTGTTCAGAACGAAAGAAAGCACAGAGCCCCAGATTTTATGTTGTCCTGGAGAGCTTGCAGAGCACTGGGGAAAGGCAGGCAGAGAATTCCCTGCTAGCACCTTCTCTGTGCCTGGGAAGCACAAGTGTTCACATTGCTTCGCAGAATCGCTTTTGTGCAGAAAACAGTAACACTTGTTCAGAACGAAAGAAAGCACAGAGCCCCAGATTTGCTGTTGTCCTGGAGAGCTTGCAGAGCACTGGGGAAAGGCAGGCAGAGAATTCCCTGCTAGCACCTTCTCTGTGCCTGTTCACATTGCTTGGCAGAATCGCTTTTGTGCAGAAAACAGTAACACTTGTTCAGAACGAAAGAAAGCACAGAGCCCCAGATTTTATGTTGTCCTGGAGAGCTTGCAGAGCACTGGGGAAAGGCAGGCAGAGAATTCCCTGCTAGCACCTTCTCTGTGCCTGGGAAGCAGAAGTGTTCACATTGCTTCGCAGAATCGCTTTTGTGCAGAAAACAGTAACACTTGTTCAGAACGAAAGAAAGCACAGAGCCCCAGATTTTATGTTGTCCTGGAGAGCTTGCAGAGCACTGGGGAAAGGCAGGCAGAGAATTCCCTGCTAGCACCTTCTCTGTGCCTGGGAAGCACAAGTGTTCACATTGCTTCGCAGAATCGCTTTTGTGCAGAAAACAGTAACACTTGTTCAGAACGAAAGAAAGCACAGAGCCCCAGATTTGCTGTTGTCCTGGAGAGCTTGCAGAGCACTGGGGAAAGGCAGGCAGAGAATTCCCTGCTAGCACCTTCTCTGTGCCTGTTCACATTGCTTGGCAGAATCGCTTTTGTGCAGAAAACAGTAACACTTGTTCAGAACGAAAGAAAGCACAGAGCCCCAGATTTTATGTTGTCCTGGAGAGCTTGCAGAGCACTGGGGAAAGGCAGGCAGAGAATTCCCTGCTAGCACCTTCTCTGTGCCTGGGAAGCACAAGTGTTCACATTGCTTCGCAGAATCGCTTTTGTGCAGAAAACAGTAACACTTGTTCAGAACGAAAGAAAGCACAGAGCCCCAGATTTTATGTTGTCCTGGAGAGCTTGCAGAGCACTGGGGAAAGGCAGGCAGAGAATTCCCTGCTAGCACCTTCTCTGTGCCTGGGAAGCACAAGTGTTCACATTGCTTGGCAGAATCGCTTTTGTGCAGAAAACAGTAACACTTGTTCAGAATGAAAGAAAGCACAGAGCACCAGATTTTATGTTGTCCTGGAGAGCTTGCAGAGCACTGGGGAAAGGCAGGCAGAGAATTCCCTGCTAGCACCTTCTCTGTGCCTGGGAAGCACAAGTGTTCACATTGCTTCGCAGAATCGCTTTTGTGCAGAAAACAGTAACACTTGTTCAGAACGAAAGAAAGCACAGAGCCCCAGATTTTATGTTGTCCTGGAGAGCTTGCAGAGCACTGGGGAAAGGCAGGCAGAGAATTCCCTGCTAGCACCTTCTCTGTGCCTGGGAAGCACAAGTGTTCACATTGCTTCGCAGAATCGCTTTTGTGCAGAAAACAGTAACACTTGTTCAGAATGAAAGAAAGCACAGAGCACCAGATTTTATGTTGTCCTGGAGAGCTTGCAGAGCACTGGGGAAAGGCAGGCAGAGAATTCCCTGCTAGCACCTTCTCTGTGCCTGGGAAGCACAAGTGTTCACATTGCTTCGCAGAATCGCTTTTGTGCAGAAAACAGTAACACTTGTTCAGAACGAAAGAAAGCACAGAGCCCCAGATTTTATGTTGTCCTGGAGAGCTTGCAGAGCACTGGGGAAAGGCAGGCAGAGAATTCCCTGCTAGCACCTTCTCTGTGCCTGGGAAGCAGAAGTGTTCACATTGCTTCACAGAATCGCTTTTGTGCAGAAAACAGTAACACTTGTTCAGAACGAAAGAAAGCACAGAGCCCCAGATTTTATGTTGTCCTGGAGAGCTTGCAGAGCACTGGGGAAAGGCAGGCAGAGAATTCCCTGCTAGCACCTTCTCTGTGCCTGGGAAGCACAAGTGTTCACATTGCTTCGCAGAATCGCTTTTGTGCAGAAAACAGTAACACTTGTTCAGAACGAAAGAAAGCACAGAGCCCCAGATTTTATGTTGTCCTGGAGAGCTTGCAGAGCACTGGGGAAAGGCAGGCAGAGAATTCCCTGCTAGCACCTTCTCTGTGCCTGGGAAGCACAAGTGTTCACATTGCTTCGCAGAATCGCTTTTGTGCAGAAAACAGTAACACTTGTTCAGAATGAAAGAAAGCACAGAACCCCAGATTTTATGTTGTCCTGGAGAGCTTGCAGAGCACTGGGGAAAGGCAGGCAGAGAATTCCCTGCTAGCACCTTCTCTGTGCCTGTTCACATTGCTTGGCAGAATCGCTTTTGTGCAGAAAACAGTAACACTTGTTCAGAACGAAAGAAAGCACAGAGCCCCAGATTTTATGTTGTCCTGGAGAGCTTGCAGAGCACTGGGGAAAGGCAGGCAGAGAATTCCCTGCTAGCACCTTCTCTGTGCCTGGGAAGCACAAGTGTTCACATTGCTTCGCAGAATCGCTTTTGTGCAGAAAACAGTAACACTTGTTCAGAACGAAAGAAAGCACAGAGCCCCAGATTTTATGTTGTCCTGGAGAGCTTGCAGAGCACTGGGGAAAGGCAGGCAGAGAATTCCCTGCTAGCACCTTCTCTGTGCCTGGGAAGCACAAGTGTTCACATTGCTTCGCAGAATCGCTTTTGTGCAGAAAACAGTAACACTTGTTCAGAATGAAAGAAAGCACAGAGCACCAGATTTTATGTTGTCCTGGAGAGCTTGCAGAGCACTGGGGAAAGGCAGGCAGAGAATTCCCTGCTAGCACCTTCTCTGTGCCTGGGAAGCACAAGTGTTCACATTGCTTGGCAGAATCGCTTTTGTGCAGAAAACAGTAACACTTGTTCAGAACGAAAGAAAGCACAGAGCCCCAGATTTTATGTTGTCCTGGAGAGCTTGCAGAGCACTGGGGAAAGGCAGGCAGAGAATTCCCTGCTAGCACCTTCTCTGTGCCTGGGAAGCAGAAGTGTTCACATTGCTTCGCAGAATCGCTTTTGTGCAGAAAACAGTAACACTTGTTCAGAACGAAAGAAAGCACAGAGCCCCAGATTTTATGTTGTCCTGGAGAGCTTGCAGAGCACTGGGGAAAGGCAGGCAGAGAATTCCCTGCTAGCACCTTCTCTGTGCCTGTTCACATTGCTTCGCAGAATCGCTTTTGTGCAGAAATCAGTAACAGTTGTTCAGAACGAAAGAAAGCACAGAGCCCCAGATTTTATGTTGTCCTGGAGAGCTTGCAGAGCACTGGGGAAAGGCAGGCAGAGAATTCCCTGCTAGCACCTTCTCTGTGCCTGGGAAGCAGAAGTGTTCACATTACTTCGCAGAATCGCTTTTGTGCAGAAAACAGTAACACTTGTTCAGAATGAAAGAAAGCACAGAGCACCAGAGTTGCTGTTGTCCTGGAGAGCTTGCAGAGCACTGGGGAAAGGCAGGCAGAGAATTCCCTGCTAGCACCTTCTCTGTGCCTGGGAAGCACAAGTGTTCACATTGCTTCGCAGAATCGCTTTTGTGCAGAAAACAGTAACACTTGTTCAGAACGAAAGAAAGCACAGAGCCCCAGATTTTATGTTGTCCTGGAGAGCTTGCAGAGCACTGGGGAAAGGCAGGCAGAGAATTCCCTGCTAGCACCTTCTCTGTGCCTGGGAAGCAGAAGTGTTCACATTGCTTCACAGAATCGCTTTTGTGCAGAAAACAGTAACACTTGTTCAGAACGAAAGAAAGCACAGAGCCCCAGATTTTATGTTGTCCTGGAGAGCTTGCAGAGCACTGGGGAAAGGCAGGCAGAGAATTCCCTGCTAGCACCTTCTCTGTGCCTGGGAAGCACAAGTGTTCACATTGCTTCGCAGAATCGCTTTTGTGCAGAAAACAGTAACACTTGTTCAGAACGAAAGAAAGCACAGAGCCCCAGATTTTATGTTGTCCTGGAGAGCTTGCAGAGCACTGGGGAAAGGCAGGCAGAGAATTCCCTGCTAGCACCTTCTCTGTGCCTGGGAAGCACAAGTGTTCACATTGCTTCGCAGAATCGCTTTTGTGCAGAAAACAGTAACACTTGTTCAGAATGAAAGAAAGCACAGAACCCCAGATTTTATGTTGTCCTGGAGAGCTTGCAGAGCACTGGGGAAAGGCAGGCAGAGAATTCCCTGCTAGCACCTTCTCTGTGCCTGTTCACATTGCTTGGCAGAATCGCTTTTGTGCAGAAAACAGTAACACTTGTTCAGAACGAAAGAAAGCACAGAGCCCCAGATTTTATGTTGTCCTGGAGAGCTTGCAGAGCACTGGGGAAAGGCAGGCAGAGAATTCCCTGCTAGCACCTTCTCTGTGCCTGGGAAGCACAAGTGTTCACATTGCTTCGCAGAATCGCTTTTGTGCAGAAAACAGTAACACTTGTTCAGAACGAAAGAAAGCACAGAGCCCCAGATTTTATGTTGTCCTGGAGAGCTTGCAGAGCACTGGGGAAAGGCAGGCAGAGAATTCCCTGCTAGCACCTTCTCTGTGCCTGGGAAGCACAAGTGTTCACATTGCTTCGCAGAATCGCTTTTGTGCAGAAAACAGTAACACTTGTTCAGAATGAAAGAAAGCACAGAGCACCAGATTTTATGTTGTCCTGGAGAGCTTGCAGAGCACTGGGGAAAGGCAGGCAGAGAATTCCCTGCTAGCACCTTCTCTGTGCCTGGGAAGCACAAGTGTTCACATTGCTTGGCAGAATCGCTTTTGTGCAGAAAACAGTAACACTTGTTCAGAACGAAAGAAAGCACAGAGCCCCAGATTTTATGTTGTCCTGGAGAGCTTGCAGAGCACTGGGGAAAGGCAGGCAGAGAATTCCCTGCTAGCACCTTCTCTGTGCCTGGGAAGCAGAAGTGTTCACATTGCTTCGCAGAATCGCTTTTGTGCAGAAAACAGTAACACTTGTTCAGAACGAAAGAAAGCACAGAGCCCCAGATTTTATGTTGTCCTGGAGAGCTTGCAGAGCACTGGGGAAAGGCAGGCAGAGAATTCCCTGCTAGCACCTTCTCTGTGCCTGTTCACATTGCTTCGCAGAATCGCTTTTGTGCAGAAATCAGTAACAGTTGTTCAGAACGAAAGAAAGCACAGAGCCCCAGATTTTATGTTGTCCTGGAGAGCTTGCAGAGCACTGGGGAAAGGCAGGCAGAGAATTCCCTGCTAGCACCTTCTCTGTGCCTGGGAAGCAGAAGTGTTCACATTACTTCGCAGAATCGCTTTTGTGCAGAAAACAGTAACACTTGTTCAGAATGAAAGAAAGCACAGAGCACCAGAGTTGCTGTTGTCCTGGAGAGCTTGCAGAGCACTGGGGAAAGGCAGGCAGAGAATTCCCTGCTAGCACCTTCTCTCTGCCTGGGAAGCAGAAGTGTTCACATTGCTTGGCAGAATCGCTTTTGTGCAGAAAACAGTAACACTTGTTCAGAACGAAAGAAAGCACAGAGCCCCAGATTTTATGTTGTCCTGGAGAGCTTGCAGAGCACTGGGGAAAGGCAGGCAGAGAATTCCCTGCTAGCACCTTCTCTGTGCCTGGGAAGCAGAAGTGTTCACATTGCTTCGCAGAATCGCTTTTGTGCAGAAAACAGTAACACTTGTTCAGAATGAAAGAAAGCACAGAGCCCCAGATTTTATGTTGTCCTGGAGAGCTTGCAGAGCACTGGGGAAAGGCAGGCAGAGAATTCCCTGCTAGCACCTTCTCTGTGCCTGGGAAGCACAAGTGTTCACATTGCTTCGCAGAATCGCTTTTGTGCAGAAAACAGTAACACTTGTTCAGAATGAAAGAAAGCACAGAACCCCAGATTTTATGTTGTCCTGGAGAGCTTGCAGAGCACTGGGGAAAGGCAGGCAGAGAATTCCCTGCTAGCACCTTCTCTGTGCCTGTTCACATTGCTTCGCAGAATCGCTTTTGTGCAGAAAACAGTAACACTTGTTCAGAACGAAAGAAAGCACAGAGCACCAGATTTTATGTTGTCCTGGAGAGTTTGCAGAGCACTGGGGAAAGGCAGGCAGAGAATTCCCTGCTAGCACCTTCTCTGTGCCTGGGAAGCAGAAGTGTTCACATTGCTTGGCAGAATCGCTTTTGTGCAGAAAACAGTAACACTTGTTCAGAACGAAAGAAAGCACAGAGCCCCAGATTTTATGTTGTCCTGGAGAGCTTGCAGAGCACTGGGGAAAGGCAGGCAGAGAATTCCCTGCTAGCACCTTCTCTGTGCCTGGGAAGCAGAAGTGTTCACATTGCTTCGCAGAATCGCTTTTGTGCAGAAAACAGTAACACTTGTTCAGAACGAAAGAAAGCACAGAGCCCCAGATTTTATGTTGTCCTGGAGAGCTTGCAGAGCACTGGGGAAAGGCAGGCAGAGAATTCCCTGCTAGCACCTTCTCTGTGCCTGGGAAGCACAAGTGTTCACATTGCTTCGCAGAATCGCTTTTGTGCAGAAAACAGTAACACTTGTTCAGAACGAAAGAAAGCACAGAGCCCCAGATTTGCTGTTGTCCTGGAGAGCTTGCAGAGCACTGGGGAAAGGCAGGCAGAGAATTCCCTGCTAGCACCTTCTCTGTGCCTGGGAAGCACAAGTGTTCACATTGCTTCGCAGAATCGCTTTTGTGCAGAAAACAGTAACACTTGTTCAGAACGAAAGAAAGCACAGAACCCCAGATTTTATGTTGTCCTGGAGAGCTTGCAGAGCACTGGGGAAAGGCAGGCAGAGAATTCCCTGCTAGCACCTTCTCTGTGCCTGTTCACATTGCTTCGCAGAATCGCTTTTGTGCAGAAAACAGTAACACTTGTTCAGAACGAAAGAAAGCACAGAGCACCAGATTTTATGTTGTCCTGGAGAGTTTGCAGAGCACTGGGGAAAGGCAGGCAGAGAATTCCCTGCTAGCACCTTCTCTGTGCCTGGGAAGCAGAAGTGTTCACATTGCTTGGCAGAATCGCTTTTGTGCAGAAAACAGTAACACTTGTTCAGAACGAAAGAAAGCACAGAGCCCCAGATTTTATGTTGTCCTGGAGAGCTTGCAGAGCACTGGGGAAAGGCAGGCAGAGAATTCCCTGCTAGCACCTTCTCTGTGCCTGGGAAGCAGAAGTGTTCACATTGCTTCGCAGAATCGCTTTTGTGCAGAAAACAGTAACACTTGTTCAGAACGAAAGAAAGCACAGAGCCCCAGATTTTATGTTGTCCTGGAGAGCTTGCAGAGCACTGGGGAAAGGCAGGCAGAGAATTCCCTGCTAGCACCTTCTCTGTGCCTGGGAAGCAGAAGTGTTCACATTGCTTCGCAGAATCGCTTTTGTGCAGAAAACAGTAACACTTGTTCAGAACGAAAGAAAGCACAGAGCCCCAGATTTTATGTTGTCCTGGAGAGCTTGCAGAGCACTGGGGAAAGGCAGGCAGAGAATTCCCTGCTAGCACCTTCTCTGTGCCTGGGAAGCAGAAGTGTTCACATTGCTTCGCAGAATCGCTTTTGTGCAGAAAACAGTAACACTTGTTCAGAACGAAAGAAAGCACAGAGCCCCAGATTTTATGTTGTCCTGGAGAGCTTGCAGAGCACTGGGGAAAGGCAGGCAGAGAATTCCCTGCTAGCACCTTCTCTGTGCCTGGGAAGCAGAAGTGTTCACATTGCTTCGCAGAATCGCTTTTGTGCAGAAAACAGTAACACTTGTTCAGAACGAAAGAAAGCACAGAGCCCCAGATTTTATGTTGTCCTGGAGAGCTTGCAGAGCACTGGGGAAAGGCAGGCAGAGAATTCCCTGCTAGCACCTTCTCTGTGCCTGGGAAGCACAAGTGTTCACATTGCTTCGCAGAATCGCTTTTGTGCAGAAAACAGTAACACTTGTTCAGAACGAAAGAAAGCACAGAGCCCCAGATTTGCTGTTGTCCTGGAGAGCTTGCAGAGCACTGGGGAAAGGCAGGCAGAGAATTCCCTGCTAGCACCTTCTCTGTGCCTGGGAAGCACAAGTGTTCACATTGCTTCGCAGAATCGCTTTTGTGCAGAAAACAGTAACACTTGTTCAGAACGAAAGAAAGCACAGAGCCCCAGATTTGCTGTTGTCCTGGAGAGCTTGCAGAGCACTGGGGAAAGGCAGGCAGAGAATTCCCTGCTAGCACCTTCTCTGTGCCTGGGAAGCACAAGTGTTCACATTGCTTCGCAGAATCGCTTTTGTGCAGAAAACAGTAACACTTGTTCAGAATGAAAGAAAGCACAGAACCCCAGATTTTATGTTGTCCTGGAGAGCTTGCAGAGCACTGGGGAAAGGCAGGCAGAGAATTCCCTGCTAGCACCTTCTCTGTGCCTGTTCACATTGCTTGGCAGAATCGCTTTTGTGCAGAAAACAGTAACACTTGTTCAGAACGAAAGAAAGCACAGAGCCCCAGATTTTATGTTGTCCTGGAGAGCTTGCAGAGCACTGGGGAAAGGCAGGCAGAGAATTCCCTGCTAGCACCTTCTCTGTGCCTGGGAAGCACAAGTGTTCACATTGCTTCGCAGAATCGCTTTTGTGCAGAAAACAGTAACACTTGTTCAGAACGAAAGAAAGCACAGAGCCCCAGATTTTATGTTGTCCTGGAGAGCTTGCAGAGCACTGGGGAAAGGCAGGCAGAGAATTCCCTGCTAGCACCTTCTCTGTGCCTGGGAAGCACAAGTGTTCACATTGCTTCGCAGAATCGCTTTTGTGCAGAAAACAGTAACACTTGTTCAGAACGAAAGAAAGCACAGAGCACCAGATTTTATGTTGTCCTGGAGAGCTTGCAGAGCACTGGGGAAAGGCAGGCAGAGAATTCCCTGCTAGCACCTTCTCTGTGCCTGGGAAGCAGAAGTGTTCACATTGCTTCGCAGAATCGCTTTTGTGCAGAAAACAGTAACACTTGTTCAGAACGAAAGAAAGCACAGAGCCCCAGATTTTATGTTGTCCTGGAGAGCTTGCAGAGCACTGGGGAAAGGCAGGCAGAGAATTCCCTGCTAGCACCTTCTCTGTGCCTGGGAAGCACAAGTGTTCACATTGCTTCGCAGAATCGCTTTTGTGCAGAAAACAGTAACACTTGTTCAGAACGAAAGAAAGCACAGAACCCCAGATTTTATGTTGTCCTGGAGAGCTTGCAGAGCACTGAGGAAGGCAGGCAGAGAATTCCCTGCTAGCACCTTCTCTGTGCCTGTTCACTTTTCTTCGCAGAATCGCTTTTGTGCAGAAAACAGTAACACTTGTTCAGAACGAAAGAAAGCACAGAGCCCCAGATTTTATGTTGTCCTGGAGAGCTTGCAGAGCACTGGGGAAAGGCAGGCAGAGAATTCCCTGCTAGCACCTTCTCTGTGCCTGGGAAGCAGAAGTGTTCACATTGCTTCGCAGAATCGCTTTTGTGCAGAAAACAGTAACACTTGTTCAGAACGAAAGAAAGCACAGAGCCCCAGATTTTATGTTGTCCTGGAGAGCTTGCAGAGCACTGGGAAAAGGCAGGCAGAGAATTCCCTGCTAGCACCTTCTCTGTGCCTGTTCACATTGCTTCGCAGAATCGCTTTTGTGCAGAAAACAGTAACAGTTGTTCAGAACGAAAGAAAGCACAGAGCCCCAGATTTTATGTTGTCCTGGAGAGCTTGCAGAGCACTGGGGAAAGGCAGGCAGAGAATTCCCTGCTAGCACCTTCTCTGTGCCTGGGAAGCAGAAGTGTTCACATTACTTCGCAGAATCGCTTTTGTGCAGAAAACAGTAACACTTGTTCAGAATGAAAGAAAGCACAGAGCCCCAGAGTTGCTGTTGTCCTGGAGAGCTTGCAGAGCACTGGGGAAAGGCAGGCAGAGAATTCCCTGCTAGCACCTTCTCTGTGCCTGGGAAGCACAAGTGTTCACATTGCTTCGCAGAATCGCTTTTGTGCAGAAAACAGTAACACTTGTTCAGAACGAAAGAAAGCACAGAGCCCCAGATTTGCTGTTGTCCTGGAGAGCTTGCAGAGCACTGGGGAAAGGCAGGCAGAGAATTCCCTGCTAGCACCTTCTCTGTGCCTGGGAAGCAGAAGTGTTCACATTGCTTGGCAGAATCGCTTTTGTGCAGAAAACAGTAACACTTGTTCAGAACGAAAGAAAGCACAGAGCCCCAGATTTTATGTTGTCCTGGAGAGCTTGCAGAGCACTGGGGAAAGGCAGGCAGAGAATTCCCTGCTAGCACCTTCTCTGTGCCTGGGAAGCAGAAGTGTTCACATTGCTTCGCAGAATCGCTTTTGTGCAGAAAACAGTAACACTTGTTCAGAACGAAAGAAAGCACAGAGCCCCAGATTTTATGTTGTCCTGGAGAGCTTGCAGAGCACTGGGGAAAGGCAGGCAGAGAATTCCCTGCTAGCACCTTCTCTGTGCCTGGGAAGCACAAGTGTTCACATTGCTTGGCAGAATCGCTTTTGTGCAGAAAACAGTAACACTTGTTCAGAACGAAAGAAAGCACAGAGCCCCAGATTTTATGTTGTCCTGGAGAGCTTGCAGAGCACTGGGGAAAGGCAGGCAGAGAATTCCCTGCTAGCACCTTCTCTGTGCCTGGGAAGCAGAAGTGTTCACATTGCTTCGCAGAATCGCTTTTGTGCAGAAAACAGTAACACTTGTTCAGAACGAAAGAAAGCACAGAGCCCCAGATTTTATGTTGTCCTGGAGAGCTTGCAGAGCACTGGGGAAAGGCAGGCAGAGAATTCCCTGCTAGCACCTTCTCTGTGCCTGGGAAGCAGAAGTGTTCACATTGCTTCGCAGAATCGCTTTTGTGCAGAAAACAGTAACACTTGTTCAGAACGAAAGAAAGCACAGAGCCCCAGATTTTATGTTGTCCTGGAGAGCTTGCAGAGCACTGGGGAAAGGCAGGCAGAGAATTCCCTGCTAGCACCTTCTCTGTGCCTGGGAAGCAGAAGTGTTCACATTGCTTCGCAGAATCGCTTTTGTGCAGAAAACAGTAACACTTGTTCAGAACGAAAGAAAGCACAGAGCCCCAGATTTTATGTTGTCCTGGAGAGCTTGCAGAGCACTGGGGAAAGGCAGGCAGAGAATTCCCTGCTAGCACCTTCTCTGTGCCTGGGAAGCACAAGTGTTCACATTGCTTCGCAGAATCGCTTTTGTGCAGAAAACAGTAACACTTGTTCAGAACGAAAGAAAGCACAGAACCCCAGATTTTATGTTGTCCTGGAGAGCTTGCAGAGCACTGAGGAAGGCAGGCAGAGAATTCCCTGCTAGCACCTTCTCTGTGCCTGTTCACTTTTCTTCGCAGAATCGCTTTTGTGCAGAAAACAGTAACACTTGTTCAGAACGAAAGAAAGCACAGAGCCCCAGATTTTATGTTGTCCTGGAGAGCTTGCAGAGCACTGGGGAAAGGCAGGCAGAGAATTCCCTGCTAGCACCTTCTCTGTGCCTGGGAAGCACAAGTGTTCACATTGCTTCGCAGAATCGCTTTTGTGCAGAAAACAGTAACACTTGTTCAGAACGAAAGAAAGCACAGAGCCCCAGATTTTATGTTGTCCTGGAGAGCTTGCAGAGCACTGGGGAAAGGCAGGCAGAGAATTCCCTGCTAGCACCTTCTCTGTGCCTGGGAAGCACAAGTGTTCACATTGCTTCGCAGAATCGCTTTTGTGCAGAAAACAGTAACACTTGTTCAGAACGAAAGAAAGCACAGAGCCCCAGATTTTATGTTGTCCTGGAGAGCTTGCAGAGCACTGGGGAAAGGCAGGCAGAGAATTCCCTGCTAGCACCTTCTCTGTGCCTGGGAAGCACAAGTGTTCACATTGCTTCGCAGAATCGCTTTTGTGCAGAAAACAGTAACACTTGTTCAGAACGAAAGAAAGCACAGAGCCCCAGATTTTATGTTGTCCTGGAGAGCTTGCAGAGCACTGGGGAAAGGCAGGCAGAGAATTCCCTGCTAGCACCTTCTCTGTGCCTGGGAAGCACAAGTGTTCACATTGCTTCGGCAGAATCGCTTTTGTGCAGAAAACAGTAACACTTGTTCAGAACGAAAGAAAGCACAGAGCCCCAGATTTTATGTTGTCCTGGAGAGCTTGCAGAGCACTGGGGAAAGGCAGGCAGAGAATTCCCTGCTAGCACCTTCTCTGTGCCTGGGAAGCAGAAGTGTTCACATTGCTTCGCAGAATCGCTTTTGTGCAGAAAACAGTAACACTTGTTCAGAACGAAAGAAAGCACAGAGCCCCAGATTTTATGTTGTCCTGGAGAGCTTGCAGAGCACTGGGGAAAGGCAGGCAGAGAATTCCCTGCTAGCACCTTCTCTGTGCCTGGGAAGCACAAGTGTTCACATTGCTTCGCAGAATCGCTTTTGTGCAGAAAACAGTAACACTTGTTCAGAACGAAAGAAAGCACAGAGCCCCAGATTTTATGTTGTCCTGGAGAGCTTGCAGAGCACTGGGGAAAGGCAGGCAGAGAATTCCCTGCTAGCACCTTCTCTGTGCCTGGGAAGCAGAAGTGTTCACATTGCTTCGCAGAATCGCTTTTGTGCAGAAAACAGTAACACTTGTTCAGAACGAAAGAAAGCACAGAGCCCCAGATTTTATGTTGTCCTGGAGAGCTTGCAGAGCACTGGGGAAAGGCAGGCAGAGAATTCCCTGCTAGCACCTTCTCTGTGCCTGGGAAGCACAAGTGTTCACATTGCTTCGCAGAATCGCTTTTGTGCAGAAAACAGTAACACTTGTTCAGAACGAAAGAAAGCACAGAGCCCCAGATTTTATGTTGTCCTGGAGAGCTTGCAGAGCACTGGGGAAAGGCAGGCAGAGAATTCCCTGCTAGCACCTTCTCTGTGCCTGGGAAGCAGAAGTGTTCACATTGCTTCGCAGAATCGCTTTTGTGCAGAAAACAGTAACACTTGTTCAGAACGAAAGAAAGCACAGAGCCCCAGATTTTATGTTGTCCTGGAGAGCTTGCAGAGCACTGGGGAAAGGCAGGCAGAGAATTCCCTGCTAGCACCTTCTCTGTGCCTGGAAGCAGAAGTGTTCACATTGCTTCGCAGAATCGCTTTTGTGCAGAAAACAGTAACACTTGTTCAGAACGAAAGAAAGCACAGAGCCCCAGATTTTATGTTGTCCTGGAGAGCTTGCAGAGCACTGGGGAAAGGCAGGCAGAGAATTCCCTGCTAGCACCTTCTCTGTGCCTGGGAAGCACAAGTGTTCACATTGCTTGGCAGAATCGCTTTTGTGCAGAAAACAGTAACACTTGTTCAGAACGAAAGAAAGCACAGAGCCCCAGATTTTATGTTGTCCTGGAGAGCTTGCAGAGCACTGGGGAAAGGCAGGCAGAGAATTCCCTGCTAGCACCTTCTCTGTGCCTGGGAAGCACAAGTGTTCACATTGCTTCGCAGAATCGCTTTTGTGCAGAAAACAGTAACACTTGTTCAGAACGAAAGAAAGCACAGAGCCCCAGATTTTATGTTGTCCTGGAGAGCTTGCAGAGCACTGGGGAAAGGCAGGCAGAGAATTCCCTGCTAGCACCTTCTCTGTGCCTGGGAAGCACAAGTGTTCACATTGCTTCGCAGAATCGCTTTTGTGCAGAAAACAGTAACACTTGTTCAGAACGAAAGAAAGCACAGAGCCCCAGATTTTATGTTGTCCTGGAGAGCTTGCAGAGCACTGGGGAAAGGCAGGCAGAGAATTCCCTGCTAGCACCTTCTCTGTGCCTGGGAAGCAGAAGTGTTCACATTGCTTCGCAGAATCGCTTTTGTGCAGAAAACAGTAACACTTGTTCAGAACGAAAGAAAGCACAGAGCCCCAGATTTTATGTTGTCCTGGAGAGCTTGCAGAGCACTGGGGAAAGGCAGGCAGAGAATTCCCTGCTAGCACCTTCTCTGTGCCTGGGAAGCACAAGTGTTCACATTGCTTCGCAGAATCGCTTTTGTGCAGAAAACAGTAACACTTGTTCAGAACGAAAGAAAGCACAGAACCCCAGATTTTATGTTGTCCTGGAGAGCTTGCAGAGCTCTGAGGAAAGGCAGGCAGAGAATTCCCTGCTAGCACCTTCTCTGTGCCTGTTCACTTTGCTTCGCAGAATTGCTTTTGTGCAGAAAACAGTAACACTTGTTCAGAACGAAAGAAAGCACAGAGCCCCAGATTTTATGTTGTCCTGGAGAGCTTGCAGAGCACTGGGGAAAGGCAGGCAGAGAATTCCCTGCTAGCACCTTCTCTGTGCCTGGGAAGCACAAGTGTTCACATTGCTTCGCAGAATCGCTTTTGTGCAGAAAACAGTAACACTTGTTCAGAACGAAAGAAAGCACAGAGCCCCAGATTTTATGTTGTCCTGGAGAGCTTGCAGAGCACTGGGGAAAGGCAGGCAGAGAATTCCCTGCTAGCACCTTCTCTGTGCCTGGGAAGCACAAGTGTTCACATTGCTTCGCAGAATCGCTTTTGTGCAGAAAACAGTAACACTTGTTCAGAACGAAAGAAAGCACAGAGCCCCAGATTTTATGTTGTCCTGGAGAGCTTGCAGAGCACTGGGGAAAGGCAGGCAGAGAATTCCCTGCTAGCACCTTCTCTGTGCCTGGGAAGCAGAAGTGTTCACATTGCTTCGCAGAATCGCTTTTGTGCAGAAAACAGTAACACTTGTTCAGAACGAAAGAAAGCACAGAGCCCCAGATTTTATGTTGTCCTGGAGAGCTTGCAGAGCACTGGGGAAAGGCAGGCAGAGAATTCCCTGCTAGCACCTTCTCTGTGCCTGGGAAGCACAAGTGTTCACATTGCTTCGCAGAATCGCTTTTGTGCAGAAAACAGTAACACTTGTTCAGAACGAAAGAAAGCACAGAGCCCCAGATTTGCTGTTGTCCTGGAGAGCTTGCAGAGCACTGGGGAAAGGCAGGCAGAGAATTCCCTGCTAGCACCTTCTCTGTGCCTGTTCACATTGCTTGGCAGAATCGCTTTTGTGCAGAAAACAGTAACACTTGTTCAGAACGAAAGAAAGCACAGAGCCCCAGATTTTATGTTGTCCTGGAGAGCTTGCAGAGCACTGGGGAAAGGCAGGCAGAGAATTCCCTGCTAGCACCTTCTCTGTGCCTGGGAAGCACAAGTGTTCACATTGCTTCGCAGAATCGCTTTTGTGCAGAAAACAGTAACACTTGTTCAGAACGAAAGAAAGCACAGAGCCCCAGATTTTATGTTGTCCTGGAGAGCTTGCAGAGCACTGGGGAAAGGCAGGCAGAGAATTCCCTGCTAGCACCTTCTCTGTGCCTGGGAAGCACAAGTGTTCACATTGCTTCGCAGAATCGCTTTTGTGCAGAAAACAGTAACACTTGTTCAGAACGAAAGAAAGCACAGAGCCCCAGATTTGCTGTTGTCCTGGAGAGCTTGCAGAGCACTGGGGAAAGGCAGGCAGAGAATTCCCTGCTAGCACCTTCTCTGTGCCTGTTCACATTGCTTGGCAGAATCGCTTTTGTGCAGAAAACAGTAACACTTGTTCAGAACGAAAGAAAGCACAGAGCCCCAGATTTTATGTTGTCCTGGAGAGCTTGCAGAGCACTGGGGAAAGGCAGGCAGAGAATTCCCTGCTAGCACCTTCTCTGTGCCTGGGAAGCACAAGTGTTCACATTGCTTCGCAGAATCGCTTTTGTGCAGAAAACAGTAACACTTGTTCAGAACGAAAGAAAGCACAGAGCCCCAGATTTTATGTTGTCCTGGAGAGCTTGCAGAGCACTGGGGAAAGGCAGGCAGAGAATTCCCTGCTAGCACCTTCTCTGTGCCTGGGAAGCAGAAGTGTTCACATTGCTTCGCAGAATCGCTTTTGTGCAGAAAACAGTAACACTTGTTCAGAACGAAAGAAAGCACAGAGCCCCAGATTTTATGTTGTCCTGGAGAGCTTGCAGAGCACTGGGGAAAGGCAGGCAGAGAATTCCCTGCTAGCACCTTCTCTGTGCCTGGGAAGCACAAGTGTTCACATTGCTTGGCAGAATCGCTTTTGTGCAGAAAACAGTAACACTTGTTCAGAACGAAAGAAAGCACAGAGCCCCAGATTTTATGTTGTCCTGGAGAGCTTGCAGAGCACTGGGGAAAGGCAGGCAGAGAATTCCCTGCTAGCACCTTCTCTGTGCCTGGGAAGCAGAAGTGTTCACATTGCTTCGCAGAATCGCTTTTGTGCAGAAAACAGTAACACTTGTTCAGAACGAAAGAAAGCACAGAGCCCCAGATTTGCTGTTGTCCTGGAGAGCTTGCAGAGCACTGGGGAAAGGCAGGCAGAGAATTCCCTGCTAGCACCTTCTCTGTGCCTGGGAAGCACAAGTGTTCACATTTCTTCGCAGAATTGCTTTTGTGCAGAAAACAGTAACACTTGTTCAGAACGAAAGAAAGCACAGAGCCCCAGATTTTATGTTGTCCTGGAGAGCTTGCAGAGCACTAAGGAAAGGCAGGCAGAGAATTCCCTGCTAGCACCTTCTCTGTGCCTGTTCACATTGCTTCGCAGAATCGCTTTTGTGCAGAAAACAGTAACACTTGTTCAGAACGAAAGAAAGCACAGAGCCCCAGATTTTATGTTGTTCTGGGGAGCTTGCAGAGCACTGGGGAAAGGCAGGCAGAGAATTCCCTGCTAGCACCTTCTCTGTGCCTGGGAAGCAGAAGTTTTCACATTGCTTGGCAGAATCGCTTTTGTGCAGAAAACAGTAACACTTGTTCAGAACGAAAGAAAGCACAGAGCCCCAGATTTTATGTTGTCCTGGAGAGCTTGCAGAGCACTGGGGAAAGGCAGGCAGAGAATTCCCTGCTAGCACCTTCTCTGTGCCTGGGAAGCAGAAGTGTTCACATTGCTTCGCAGAATCGCTTTTGTGCAGAAAACAGTAACACTTGTTCAGAACGAAAGAAAGCACAGAGCCCCAGATTTTATGTTGTCCTGGAGAGCTTGCAGAGCACTGGGGAAAGGCAGGCAGAGAATTCCCTGCTAGCACCTTCTCTGTGCCTGGGAAGCAGAAGTGTTCACATTGCTTCGCAGAATCGCTTTTGTGCAGAAAACAGTAACACTTGTTCAGAACGAAAGAAAGCACAGAGCCCCAGATTTTATGTTGTCCTGGAGAGCTTGCAGAGCACTGGGGAAAAGCAGGCAGAGAATTCCCTGCTAGCACCTTCTCTGTGCCTGGGAAGCACAAGTGTTCACATTGCTTGGCAGAATCGCTTTTGTGCAGAAAACAGTAACACTTGTTCAGAACGAAAGAAAGCACAGAGCCCCAGATTTTATGTTGTCCTGGAGAGCTTGCAGAGCACTGGGGAAAGGCAGGCAGAGAATTCCCTGCTAGCACCTTCTCTGTGCCTGGGAAGCAGAAGTGTTCACATTGCTTCGCAGAATCGCTTTTGTGCAGAAAACAGTAACACTTGTTCAGAACGAAAGAAAGCACAGAGCCCCAGATTTTATGTTGTCCTGGAGAGCTTGCAGAGCACTGGGGAAAGGCAGGCAGAGAATTCCCTGCTAGCACCTTCTCTGTGCCTGGGAAGCAGAAGTGTTCACATTGCTTCGCAGAATCGCTTTTGTGCAGAAAACAGTAACACTTGTTCAGAACGAAAGAAAGCACAGAGCCCCAGATTTTATGTTGTCCTGGAGAGCTTGCAGAGCACTGGGGAAAGGCAGGCAGAGAATTCCCTGCTAGCACCTTCTCTGTGCCTGGGAAGCAGAAGTGTTCACATTGCTTCGCAGAATCGCTTTTGTGCAGAAAACAGTAACACTTGTTCAGAACGAAAGAAAGCACAGAGCCCCAGATTTTATGTTGTCCTGGAGAGCTTGCAGAGCACTGGGGAAAGGCAGGCAGAGAATTCCCTGCTAGCACCTTCTCTGTGCCTGGGAAGCACAAGTGTTCACATTGCTTCGCAGAATCGCTTTTGTGCAGAAAACAGTAACACTTGTTCAGAACGAAAGAAAGCACAGAGCCCCAGATTTTATGTTGTCCTGGAGAGCTTGCAGAGCACTGGGGAAAGGCAGGCAGAGAATTCCCTGCTAGCACCTTCTCTGTGCCTGGGAAGCAGAAGTGTTCACATTGCTTCGCAGAATCGCTTTTGTGCAGAAAACAGTAACACTTGTTCAGAACGAAAGAAAGCACAGAGCCCCAGATTTTATGTTGTCCTGGAGAGCTTGCAGAGCACTGGGGAAAGGCAGGCAGAGAATTCCCTGCTAGCACCTTCTCTGTGCCTGGGAAGCAGAAGTGTTCACATTGCTTCGCAGAATCGCTTTTGTGCAGAAAACAGTAACACTTGTTCAGAACGAAAGAAAGCACAGAGCCCCAGATTTTATGTTGTCCTGGAGAGCTTGCAGAGCACTGGGGAAAGGCAGGCAGAGAATTCCCTGCTAGCACCTTCTCTGTGCCTGGGAAGCACAAGTGTTCACATTGCTTGGCAGAATCGCTTTTGTGCAGAAAACAGTAACACTTGTTCAGAACGAAAGAAAGCACAGAGCCCCAGATTTTATGTTGTCCTGGAGAGCTTGCAGAGCACTGGGGAAAGGCAGGCAGAGAATTCCCTGCTAGCACCTTCTCTGTGCCTGGGAAGCACAAGTGTTCACATTGCTTCGCAGAATCGCTTTTGTGCAGAAAACAGTAACACTTGTTCAGAACGAAAGAAAGCACAGAGCCCCAGATTTTATGTTGTCCTGGAGAGCTTGCAGAGCACTGGGGAAAGGCAGGCAGAGAATTCCCTGCTAGCACCTTCTCTGTGCCTGGGAAGCACAAGTGTTCACATTGCTTCGCAGAATCGCTTTTGTGCAGAAAACAGTAACACTTGTTCAGAACGAAAGAAAGCACAGAGCCCCAGATTTTATGTTGTCCTGGAGAGCTTGCAGAGCACTGGGGAAAGGCAGGCAGAGAATTCCCTGCTAGCACCTTCTCTGTGCCTGGGAAGCACAAGTGTTCACATTGCTTCGCAGAATCGCTTTTGTGCAGAAAACAGTAACACTTGTTCAGAACGAAAGAAAGCACAGAGCCCCAGATTTGCTGTTGTCCTGGAGAGCTTGCAGAGCACTGGGGAAAGGCAGGCAGAGAATTCCCTGCTAGCACCTTCTCTGTGCCTGTTCACATTGCTTGGCAGAATCGCTTTTGTGCAGAAAACAGTAACACTTGTTCAGAACGAAAGAAAGCACAGAGCCCCAGATTTTATGTTGTCCTGGAGAGCTTGCAGAGCACTGGGGAAAGGCAGGCAGAGAATTCCCTGCTAGCACCTTCTCTGTGCCTGGGAAGCACAAGTGTTCACATTGCTTCGCAGAATCGCTTTTGTGCAGAAAACAGTAACACTTGTTCAGAACGAAAGAAAGCACAGAACCCCAGATTTTATGTTGTCCTGGAGAGCTTGCAGAGCTCTGAGGAAAGGCAGGCAGAGAATTCCCTGCTAGCACCTTCTCTGTGCCTGTTCACTTTGCTTCGCAGAATTGCTTTTGTGCAGAAAACAGTAACACTTGTTCAGAACGAAAGAAAGCACAGAGCCCCAGATTTTATGTTGTCCTGGAGAGCTTGCAGAGCACTGGGGAAAGGCAGGCAGAGAATTCCCTGCTAGCACCTTCTCTGTGCCTGGGAAGCACAAGTGTTCACATTGCTTCGCAGAATCGCTTTTGTGCAGAAAACAGTAACACTTGTTCAGAACGAAAGAAAGCACAGAGCCCCAGATTTTATGTTGTCCTGGAGAGCTTGCAGAGCACTGGGGAAAGGCAGGCAGAGAATTCCCTGCTAGCACCTTCTCTGTGCCTGGGAAGCACAAGTGTTCACATTGCTTCGCAGAATCGCTTTTGTGCAGAAAACAGTAACACTTGTTCAGAACGAAAGAAAGCACAGAGCCCCAGATTTTATGTTGTCCTGGAGAGCTTGCAGAGCACTGGGGAAAGGCAGGCAGAGAATTCCCTGCTAGCACCTTCTCTGTGCCTGGGAAGCAGAAGTGTTCACATTGCTTCGCAGAATCGCTTTTGTGCAGAAAACAGTAACACTTGTTCAGAACGAAAGAAAGCACAGAGCCCCAGATTTTATGTTGTCCTGGAGAGCTTGCAGAGCACTGGGGAAAGGCAGGCAGAGAATTCCCTGCTAGCACCTTCTCTGTGCCTGGGAAGCACAAGTGTTCACATTGCTTCGCAGAATCGCTTTTGTGCAGAAAACAGTAACACTTGTTCAGAACGAAAGAAAGCACAGAGCCCCAGATTTGCTGTTGTCCTGGAGAGCTTGCAGAGCACTGGGGAAAGGCAGGCAGAGAATTCCCTGCTAGCACCTTCTCTGTGCCTGTTCACATTGCTTGGCAGAATCGCTTTTGTGCAGAAAACAGTAACACTTGTTCAGAACGAAAGAAAGCACAGAGCCCCAGATTTTATGTTGTCCTGGAGAGCTTGCAGAGCACTGGGGAAAGGCAGGCAGAGAATTCCCTGCTAGCACCTTCTCTGTGCCTGGGAAGCACAAGTGTTCACATTGCTTCGCAGAATCGCTTTTGTGCAGAAAACAGTAACACTTGTTCAGAACGAAAGAAAGCACAGAGCCCCAGATTTTATGTTGTCCTGGAGAGCTTGCAGAGCACTGGGGAAAGGCAGGCAGAGAATTCCCTGCTAGCACCTTCTCTGTGCCTGGGAAGCACAAGTGTTCACATTGCTTCGCAGAATCGCTTTTGTGCAGAAAACAGTAACACTTGTTCAGAACGAAAGAAAGCACAGAGCCCCAGATTTTATGTTGTCCTGGAGAGCTTGCAGAGCACTGGGGAAAGGCAGGCAGAGAATTCCCTGCTAGCACCTTCTCTGTGCCTGGGAAGCAGAAGTGTTCACATTGCTTCGCAGAATCGCTTTTGTGCAGAAAACAGTAACACTTGTTCAGAACGAAAGAAAGCACAGAGCCCCAGATTTTATGTTGTCCTGGAGAGCTTGCAGAGCACTGGGGAAAGGCAGGCAGAGAATTCCCTGCTAGCACCTTCTCTGTGCCTGGGAAGCACAAGTGTTCACATTGCTTCGCAGAATCGCTTTTGTGCAGAAAACAGTAACACTTGTTCAGAACGAAAGAAAGCACAGAGCCCCAGATTTGCTGTTGTCCTGGAGAGCTTGCAGAGCACTGGGGAAAGGCAGGCAGAGAATTCCCTGCTAGCACCTTCTCTGTGCCTGTTCACATTGCTTGGCAGAATCGCTTTTGTGCAGAAAACAGTAACACTTGTTCAGAACGAAAGAAAGCACAGAGCCCCAGATTTTATGTTGTCCTGGAGAGCTTGCAGAGCACTGGGGAAAGGCAGGCAGAGAATTCCCTGCTAGCACCTTCTCTGTGCCTGGGAAGCACAAGTGTTCACATTGCTTCGCAGAATCGCTTTTGTGCAGAAAACAGTAACACTTGTTCAGAACGAAAGAAAGCACAGAACCCCAGATTTTATGTTGTCCTGGAGAGCTTGCAGAGCTCTGAGGAAAGGCAGGCAGAGAATTCCCTGCTAGCACCTTCTCTGTGCCTGTTCACTTTGCTTCGCAGAATTGCTTTTGTGCAGAAAACAGTAACACTTGTTCAGAACGAAAGAAAGCACAGAGCCCCAGATTTTATGTTGTCCTGGAGAGCTTGCAGAGCACTGGGGAAAGGCAGGCAGAGAATTCCCTGCTAGCACCTTCTCTGTGCCTGGGAAGCACAAGTGTTCACATTGCTTCGCAGAATCGCTTTTGTGCAGAAAACAGTAACACTTGTTCAGAACGAAAGAAAGCACAGAGCCCCAGATTTTATGTTGTCCTGGAGAGCTTGCAGAGCACTGGGGAAAGGCAGGCAGAGAATTCCCTGCTAGCACCTTCTCTGTGCCTGGGAAGCACAAGTGTTCACATTGCTTCGCAGAATCGCTTTTGTGCAGAAAACAGTAACACTTGTTCAGAACGAAAGAAAGCACAGAGCCCCAGATTTTATGTTGTCCTGGAGAGCTTGCAGAGCACTGGGGAAAGGCAGGCAGAGAATTCCCTGCTAGCACCTTCTCTGTGCCTGGGAAGCAGAAGTGTTCACATTGCTTCGCAGAATCGCTTTTGTGCAGAAAACAGTAACACTTGTTCAGAACGAAAGAAAGCACAGAGCCCCAGATTTTATGTTGTCCTGGAGAGCTTGCAGAGCACTGGGGAAAGGCAGGCAGAGAATTCCCTGCTAGCACCTTCTCTGTGCCTGGGAAGCACAAGTGTTCACATTGCTTCGCAGAATCGCTTTTGTGCAGAAAACAGTAACACTTGTTCAGAACGAAAGAAAGCACAGAGCCCCAGATTTGCTGTTGTCCTGGAGAGCTTGCAGAGCACTGGGGAAAGGCAGGCAGAGAATTCCCTGCTAGCACCTTCTCTGTGCCTGTTCACATTGCTTGGCAGAATCGCTTTTGTGCAGAAAACAGTAACACTTGTTCAGAACGAAAGAAAGCACAGAGCCCCAGATTTTATGTTGTCCTGGAGAGCTTGCAGAGCACTGGGGAAAGGCAGGCAGAGAATTCCCTGCTAGCACCTTCTCTGTGCCTGGGAAGCACAAGTGTTCACATTGCTTCGCAGAATCGCTTTTGTGCAGAAAACAGTAACACTTGTTCAGAACGAAAGAAAGCACAGAACCCCAGATTTTATGTTGTCCTGGAGAGCTTGCAGAGCTCTGAGGAAAGGCAGGCAGAGAATTCCCTGCTAGCACCTTCTCTGTGCCTGTTCACTTTGCTTCGCAGAATTGCTTTTGTGCAGAAAACAGTAACACTTGTTCAGAACGAAAGAAAGCACAGAGCCCCAGATTTTATGTTGTCCTGGAGAGCTTGCAGAGCACTGGGGAAAGGCAGGCAGAGAATTCCCTGCTAGCACCTTCTCTGTGCCTGGGAAGCACAAGTGTTCACATTGCTTCGCAGAATCGCTTTTGTGCAGAAAACAGTAACACTTGTTCAGAACGAAAGAAAGCACAGAGCCCCAGATTTTATGTTGTCCTGGAGAGCTTGCAGAGCACTGGGGAAAGGCAGGCAGAGAATTCCCTGCTAGCACCTTCTCTGTGCCTGGGAAGCAGAAGTGTTCACATTGCTTCGCAGAATCGCTTTTGTGCAGAAAACAGTAACACTTGTTCAGAACGAAAGAAAGCACAGAGCCCCAGATTTTATGTTGTCCTGGAGAGCTTGCAGAGCACTGGGGAAAGGCAGGCAGAGAATTCCCTGCTAGCACCTTCTCTGTGCCTGGGAAGCACAAGTGTTCACATTGCTTCGCAGAATCGCTTTTGTGCAGAAAACAGTAACACTTGTTCAGAACGAAAGAAAGCACAGAGCCCCAGATTTGCTGTTGTCCTGGAGAGCTTGCAGAGCACTGGGGAAAGGCAGGCAGAGAATTCCCTGCTAGCACCTTCTCTGTGCCTGTTCACATTGCTTGGCAGAATCGCTTTTGTGCAGAAAACAGTAACACTTGTTCAGAACGAAAGAAAGCACAGAGCCCCAGATTTTATGTTGTCCTGGAGAGCTTGCAGAGCACTGGGGAAAGGCAGGCAGAGAATTCCCTGCTAGCACCTTCTCTGTGCCTGGGAAGCACAAGTGTTCACATTGCTTCGCAGAATCGCTTTTGTGCAGAAAACAGTAACACTTGTTCAGAACGAAAGAAAGCACAGAGCCCCAGATTTTATGTTGTCCTGGAGAGCTTGCAGAGCACTGGGGAAAGGCAGGCAGAGAATTCCCTGCTAGCACCTTCTCTGTGCCTGGGAAGCACAAGTGTTCACATTGCTTCGCAGAATCGCTTTTGTGCAGAAAACAGTAACACTTGTTCAGAACGAAAGAAAGCACAGAGCCCCAGATTTGCTGTTGTCCTGGAGAGCTTGCAGAGCACTGGGGAAAGGCAGGCAGAGAATTCCCTGCTAGCACCTTCTCTGTGCCTGTTCACATTGCTTGGCAGAATCGCTTTTGTGCAGAAAACAGTAACACTTGTTCAGAACGAAAGAAAGCACAGAGCCCCAGATTTTATGTTGTCCTGGAGAGCTTGCAGAGCACTGGGGAAAGGCAGGCAGAGAATTCCCTGCTAGCACCTTCTCTGTGCCTGGGAAGCACAAGTGTTCACATTGCTTCGCAGAATCGCTTTTGTGCAGAAAACAGTAACACTTGTTCAGAACGAAAGAAAGCACAGAACCCCAGATTTTATGTTGTCCTGGAGAGCTTGCAGAGCTCTGAGGAAAGGCAGGCAGAGAATTCCCTGCTAGCACCTTCTCTGTGCCTGGGAAGCACAAGTGTTCACATTGCTTCGCAGAATCGCTTTTGTGCAGAAAACAGTAACACTTGTTCAGAACGAAAGAAAGCACAGAACCCCAGATTTTATGTTGTCCTGGAGAGCTTGCAGAGCTCTGAGGAAAGGCAGGCAGAGAATTCCCTGCTAGCACCTTCTCTGTGCCTGTTCACTTTGCTTCGCAGAATTGCTTTTGTGCAGAAAACAGTAACACTTGTTCAGAACGAAAGAAAGCACAGAGCCCCAGATTTTATGTTGTCCTGGAGAGCTTGCAGAGCACTGGGGAAAGGCAGGCAGAGAATTCCCTGCTAGCACCTTCTCTGTGCCTGGGAAGCACAAGTGTTCACATTGCTTCGCAGAATCGCTTTTGTGCAGAAAACAGTAACACTTGTTCAGAACGAAAGAAAGCACAGAGCCCCAGATTTTATGTTGTCCTGGAGAGCTTGCAGAGCACTGGGGAAAGGCAGGCAGAGAATTCCCTGCTAGCACCTTCTCTGTGCCTGGGAAGCAGAAGTGTTCACATTGCTTCGCAGAATCGCTTTTGTGCAGAAAACAGTAACACTTGTTCAGAACGAAAGAAAGCACAGAGCCCCAGATTTTATGTTGTCCTGGAGAGCTTGCAGAGCACTGGGGAAAGGCAGGCAGAGAATTCCCTGCTAGCACCTTCTCTGTGCCTGGGAAGCACAAGTGTTCACATTGCTTCGCAGAATCGCTTTTGTGCAGAAAACAGTAACACTTGTTCAGAACGAAAGAAAGCACAGAGCCCCAGATTTGCTGTTGTCCTGGAGAGCTTGCAGAGCACTGGGGAAAGGCAGGCAGAGAATTCCCTGCTAGCACCTTCTCTGTGCCTGTTCACATTGCTTGGCAGAATCGCTTTTGTGCAGAAAACAGTAACACTTGTTCAGAACGAAAGAAAGCACAGAGCCCCAGATTTTATGTTGTCCTGGAGAGCTTGCAGAGCACTGGGGAAAGGCAGGCAGAGAATTCCCTGCTAGCACCTTCTCTGTGCCTGGGAAGCAGAAGTGTTCACATTGCTTCGCAGAATCGCTTTTGTGCAGAAAACAGTAACACTTGTTCAGAACGAAAGAAAGCACAGAGCCCCAGATTTTATGTTGTCCTGGAGAGCTTGCAGAGCACTGGGGAAAGGCAGGCAGAGAATTCCCTGCTAGCACCTTCTCTGTGCCTGGGAAGCACAAGTGTTCACATTGCTTCGCAGAATCGCTTTTGTGCAGAAAACAGTAACACTTGTTCAGAACGAAAGAAAGCACAGAGCCCCAGATTTGCTGTTGTCCTGGAGAGCTTGCAGAGCACTGGGGAAAGGCAGGCAGAGAATTCCCTGCTAGCACCTTCTCTGTGCCTGTTCACATTGCTTGGCAGAATCGCTTTTGTGCAGAAAACAGTAACACTTGTTCAGAACGAAAGAAAGCACAGAGCCCCAGATTTTATGTTGTCCTGGAGAGCTTGCAGAGCACTGGGGAAAGGCAGGCAGAGAATTCCCTGCTAGCACCTTCTCTGTGCCTGGGAAGCACAAGTGTTCACATTGCTTCGCAGAATCGCTTTTGTGCAGAAAACAGTAACACTTGTTCAGAACGAAAGAAAGCACAGAGCCCCAGATTTTATGTTGTCCTGGAGAGCTTGCAGAGCACTGGGGAAAGGCAGGCAGAGAATTCCCTGCTAGCACCTTCTCTGTGCCTGGGAAGCACAAGTGTTCACATTGCTTCGCAGAATCGCTTTTGTGCAGAAAACAGTAACACTTGTTCAGAACGAAAGAAAGCACAGAGCCCCAGATTTGCTGTTGTCCTGGAGAGCTTGCAGAGCACTGGGGAAAGGCAGGCAGAGAATTCCCTGCTAGCACCTTCTCTGTGCCTGTTCACATTGCTTGGCAGAATCGCTTTTGTGCAGAAAACAGTAACACTTGTTCAGAACGAAAGAAAGCACAGAGCCCCAGATTTTATGTTGTCCTGGAGAGCTTGCAGAGCACTGGGGAAAGGCAGGCAGAGAATTCCCTGCTAGCACCTTCTCTGTGCCTGGGAAGCACAAGTGTTCACATTGCTTCGCAGAATCGCTTTTGTGCAGAAAACAGTAACACTTGTTCAGAACGAAAGAAAGCACAGAACCCCAGATTTTATGTTGTCCTGGAGAGCTTGCAGAGCTCTGAGGAAAGGCAGGCAGAGAATTCCCTGCTAGCACCTTCTCTGTGCCTGGGAAGCACAAGTGTTCACATTGCTTCGCAGAATCGCTTTTGTGCAGAAAACAGTAACACTTGTTCAGAACGAAAGAAAGCACAGAACCCCAGATTTTATGTTGTCCTGGAGAGCTTGCAGAGCTCTGAGGAAAGGCAGGCAGAGAATTCCCTGCTAGCACCTTCTCTGTGCCTGTTCACTTTGCTTCGCAGAATTGCTTTTGTGCAGAAAACAGTAACACTTGTTCAGAACGAAAGAAAGCACAGAGCCCCAGATTTTATGTTGTCCTGGAGAGCTTGCAGAGCACTGGGGAAAGGCAGGCAGAGAATTCCCTGCTAGCACCTTCTCTGTGCCTGGGAAGCACAAGTGTTCACATTGCTTCGCAGAATCGCTTTTGTGCAGAAAACAGTAACACTTGTTCAGAACGAAAGAAAGCACAGAGCCCCAGATTTTATGTTGTCCTGGAGAGCTTGCAGAGCACTGGGGAAAGGCAGGCAGAGAATTCCCTGCTAGCACCTTCTCTGTGCCTGGGAAGCAGAAGTGTTCACATTGCTTCGCAGAATCGCTTTTGTGCAGAAAACAGTAACACTTGTTCAGAACGAAAGAAAGCACAGAGCCCCAGATTTTATGTTGTCCTGGAGAGCTTGCAGAGCACTGGGGAAAGGCAGGCAGAGAATTCCCTGCTAGCACCTTCTCTGTGCCTGGGAAGCACAAGTGTTCACATTGCTTCGCAGAATCGCTTTTGTGCAGAAAACAGTAACACTTGTTCAGAACGAAAGAAAGCACAGAGCCCCAGATTTGCTGTTGTCCTGGAGAGCTTGCAGAGCACTGGGGAAAGGCAGGCAGAGAATTCCCTGCTAGCACCTTCTCTGTGCCTGTTCACATTGCTTGGCAGAATCGCTTTTGTGCAGAAAACAGTAACACTTGTTCAGAACGAAAGAAAGCACAGAGCCCCAGATTTTATGTTGTCCTGGAGAGCTTGCAGAGCACTGGGGAAAGGCAGGCAGAGAATTCCCTGCTAGCACCTTCTCTGTGCCTGGGAAGCAGAAGTGTTCACATTGCTTCGCAGAATCGCTTTTGTGCAGAAAACAGTAACACTTGTTCAGAACGAAAGAAAGCACAGAGCCCCAGATTTTATGTTGTCCTGGAGAGCTTGCAGAGCACTGGGGAAAGGCAGGCAGAGAATTCCCTGCTAGCACCTTCTCTGTGCCTGGGAAGCACAAGTGTTCACATTGCTTGGCAGAATCGCTTTTGTGCAGAAAACAGTAACACTTGTTCAGAACGAAAGAAAGCACAGAGCCCCAGATTTTATGTTGTCCTGGAGAGCTTGCAGAGCACTGGGGAAAGGCAGGCAGAGAATTCCCTGCTAGCACCTTCTCTGTGCCTGGGAAGCACAAGTGTTCACATTGCTTCGCAGAATCGCTTTTGTGCAGAAAACAGTAACACTTGTTCAGAACGAAAGAAAGCACAGAGCCCCAGATTTTATGTTGTCCTGGAGAGCTTGCAGAGCACTGGGGAAAGGCAGGCAGAGAATTCCCTGCTAGCACCTTCTCTGTGCCTGGGAAGCACAAGTGTTCACATTGCTTCGCAGAATCGCTTTTGTGCAGAAAACAGTAACACTTGTTCAGAACGAAAGAAAGCACAGAGCCCCAGATTTTATGTTGTCCTGGAGAGCTTGCAGAGCACTGGGGAAAGGCAGGCAGAGAATTCCCTGCTAGCACCTTCTCTGTGCCTGGGAAGCAGAAGTGTTCACATTGCTTCGCAGAATCGCTTTTGTGCAGAAAACAGTAACACTTGTTCAGAACGAAAGAAAGCATAGAGCCCCAGATTTTATGTTGTCCTGGAGAGCTTGCAGAGCACTGGGGAAAGGCAGGCAGAGAATTCCCTGCTAGCACCTTCTCTGTGCCTGGGAAGCACAAGTGTTCACATTGCTTCGCAGAATCGCTTTTGTGCAGAAAACAGTAACACTTGTTCAGAACGAAAGAAAGCACAGAGCCCCAGATTTTATGTTGTCCTGGAGAGCTTGCAGAGCACTGGGGAAAGGCAGGCAGAGAATTCCCTGCTAGCACCTTCTCTGTGCCTGGGAAGCAGAAGTGTTCACATTGCTTCGCAGAATCGCTTTTGTGCAGAAAACAGTAACACTTGTTCAGAACGAAAGAAAGCACAGAGCCCCAGATTTTATGTTGTCCTGGAGAGCTTGCAGAGCTCTGAGGAAAGGCAGGCAGAGAATTCCCTCCTAGCACCTTCTCTGTGCCTGTTCACTTTGCTTCGCAGAATTGCTTTTGTGCAGAAAACAGTAACACTTGTTCAGAACGAAAGAAAGCACAGAGCCCCAGATTTTATGTTGTCCTGGAGAGCTTGCAGAGCACTGGGGAAAGGCAGGCAGAGAATTCCCTGCTAGCACCTTCTCTGTGCCTGGGAAGCACAAGTGTTCACATTGCTTGGCAGAATCGCTTTTGTGCAGAAAACAGTAACACTTGTTCAGAACGAAAGAAAGCACAGAGCCCCAGATTTGCTGTTGTCCTGGAGAGCTTGCAGAGCACTGGGGAAAGGCAGGCAGAGAATTCCCTGCTAGCACCTTCTCTGTGCCTGGGAAGCAGAAGTGTTCACATTGCTTGGCAGAATCGCTTTTGTGCAGAAAACAGTAACACTTGTTCAGAACGAAAGAAAGCACAGAGCCCCAGATTTTATGTTGTCCTGGAGAGCTTGCAGAGCACTGGGGAAAGGCAGGCAGAGAATTCCCTGCTAGCACCTTCTCTGTGCCTGGGAAGCAGAAGTGTTCACATTGCTTCGCAGAATCGCTTTTGTGCAGAAAACAGTAACACTTGTTCAGAACGAAAGAAAGCACAGAGCCCCAGATTTTATGTTGTCCTGGAGAGCTTGCAGAGCACTGGGGAAAGGCAGGCAGAGAATTCCCTGCTAGCACCTTCTCTGTGCCTGGGAAGCAGAAGTGTTCACATTGCTTCGCAGAATCGCTTTTGTGCAGAAAACAGTAACACTTGTTCAGAACGAAAGAAAGCACAGAGCCCCAGATTTTATGTTGTCCTGGAGAGCTTGCAGAGCACTGGGGAAAGGCAGGCAGAGAATTCCCTGCTAGCACCTTCTCTGTGCCTGGGAAGCAGAAGTGTTCACATTGCTTTGCAGAATCGCTTTTGTGCAGAAAACAGTAACACTTGTTCAGAACGAAAGAAAGCACAGAGCCCCAGATTTTATGTTGTCCTGGAGAGCTTGCAGAGCACTGGGGAAAGGCAGGCAGAGAATTCCCTGCTAGCACCTTCTCTGTGCCTGGGAAGCACAAGTGTTCACTTTGCTTCGCAGAATCGCTTTTGTGCAGAAAACAGTAACACTTGTTCAGAACGAAAGAAAGCACAGAGCCCCAGATTTTATGTTGTCCTGGAGAGCTTGCAGAGCACTGAGGAAAGGCAGGCAGAGAATTCCCTGCTAGCACCTTCTCTGTGCCTGTTCACATTGCTTCGCAGAATCGCTTTTGTGCAGAAAACAGTAACACTTGTTCAGAACGAAAGAAAGCACAGAGCCCCAGATTTTATGTTGTCCTGGAGAGCTTGCAGAGCACTGGGGAAAGGCAGGCAGAGAATTCCCTGCTAGCACCTTCTCTGTGCCTGGGAAGCACAAGTGTTCACATTTCTTCGCAGAATCGCTTTTGTGCAGAAAACAGTAACACTTGTTCAGAATGAAAGAAAGCACAGAGCCCCAGATTTTATGTTGTCCTGGAGAGCTTGCAGAGCACTGGGGAAAGGCAGGCAGAGAATTCCCTGCTAGCACCTTCTCTGTGCCTGGGAAGCAGAAGTGTTCACATTGCTTCGCAGAATCGCTTTTGTGCAGAAAACAGTAACACTTGTTCAGAACGAAAGAAAGCACAGAGCCCCAGATTTTATGTTGTCCTGGAGAGCTTGCAGAGCACTGGGGAAAGGCAGGCAGAGAATTCCCTGCTAGCACCTTCTCTGTGCCTGGGAAGCAGAAGTGTTCACATTACTTCGCAGAATCGCTTTTGTGCAGAAAACAGTAACACTTGTTCAGAACGAAAGAAAGCACAGAGCCCCAGATTTTATGTTGTCCTGGAGAGCTTGCAGAGCACTGGGGAAAGGCAGGCAGAGAATTCCCTGCTAGCACCTTCTCTGTGCCTGGGAAGCAGAAGTGTTCACATTGCTTTGCAGAATCGCTTTTGTGCAGAAAACAGTAACACTTGTTCAGAACGAAAGAAAGCACAGAGCCCCAGATTTTATGTTGTCCTGGAGAGCTTGCAGAGCACTGGGGAAAGGCAGGCAGAGAATTCCCTGCTAGCACCTTCTCTGTGCCTGGGAAGCACAAGTGTTCACTTTGCTTCGCAGAATCGCTTTTGTGCAGAAAACAGTAACACTTGTTCAGAATGAAAGAAAGCACAGAGCCCCAGATTTTATGTTGTCCTGGAGAGCTTGCAGAGCACTGAGGAAAGGCAGGCAGAGAATTCCCTGCTAGCACCTTCTCTGTGCCTGTTCACATTGCTTCGCAGAATCGCTTTTGTGCAGAAAACAGTAACACTTGTTCAGAACGAAAGAAAGCACAGAGCCCCAGATTTTATGTTGTCCTGGAGAGCTTGCAGAGCACTGGGGAAAGGCAGGCAGAGAATTCCCTGCTAGCACCTTCTCTGTGCCTGGGAAGCACAAGTGTTCACATTGCTTCGCAGAATCGCTTTTGTGCAGAAAACAGTAACACTTGTTCAGAACGAAAGAAAGCACAGAACCCCAGATTTTATGTTGTCCTGGAGAGCTTGCAGAGCTCTGAGGAAAGGCAGGCAGAGAATTCCCTGCTAGCACCTTCTCTGTGCCTGTTCACTTTGCTTCGCAGAATTGCTTTTGTGCAGAAAACAGTAACACTTGTTCAGAACGAAAGAAAGCACAGAGCCCCAGATTTTATGTTGTCCTGGAGAGCTTGCAGAGCACTGGGGAAAGGCAGGCAGAGAATTCCCTGCTAGCACCTTCTCTGTGCCTGGGAAGCACAAGTGTTCACATTGCTTCGCAGAATCGCTTTTGTGCAGAAAACAGTAACACTTGTTCAGAACGAAAGAAAGCACAGAGCCCCAGATTTTATGTTGTCCTGGAGAGCTTGCAGAGCACTGGGAAAAGGCAGGCAGAGAATTCCCTGCTAGCACCTTCTCTGTGCCTGGGAAGCACAAGTGTTCACATTGCTTCGCAGAATCGCTTTTGTGCAGAAAACAGTAACACTTGTTCAGAACGAAAGAAAGCACAGAGCCCCAGATTTTATGTTGTCCTGGAGAGCTTGCAGAGCACTGGGGAAAGGCAGGCAGAGAATTCCCTGCTAGCACCTTCTCTGTGCCTGGGAAGCAGAAGTGTTCACATTGCTTTGCAGAATCGCTTTTGTGCAGAAAACAGTAACACTTGTTCAGAACGAAAGAAAGCACAGAGCCCCAGATTTTATGTTGTCCTGGAGAGCTTGCAGAGCACTGGGGAAAGGCAGGCAGAGAATTCCCTGCTAGCACCTTCTCTGTGCCTGGGAAGCACAAGTGTTCACATTGCTTCGCAGAATCGCTTTTGTGCAGAAAACAGTAACACTTGTTCAGAACGAAAGAAAGCACAGAGCCCCAGATTTTATGTTGTCCTGGAGAGCTTGCAGAGCACTGGGAAAAGGCAGGCAGAGAATTCCCTGCTAGCACCTTCTCTGTGCCTGGGAAGCACAAGTGTTCACATTGCTTTGCAGAATCGCTTTTGTGCAGAAAACAGTAACACTTGTTCAGAACGAAAGAAAGCACAGAGCCCCAGATTTTATGTTGTCCTGGAGAGCTTGCAGAGCACTGGGGAAAGGCAGGCAGAGAATTCCCTGCTAGCACCTTCTCTGTGCCTGGGAAGCAGAAGTGTTCACATTGCTTTGCAGAATCGCTTTTGTGCAGAAAACAGTAACACTTGTTCAGAACGAAAGAAAGCACAGAGCCCCAGATTTTATGTTGTCCTGGAGAGCTTGCAGAGCACTGGGGAAAGGCAGGCAGAGAATTCCCTGCTAGCACCTTCTCTGTGCCTGGGAAGCACAAGTGTTCACATTGCTTCGCAGAATCGCTTTTGTGCAGAAAACAGTAACACTTGTTCAGAACGAAAGAAAGCACAGAGCCCCAGATTTTATGTTGTCCTGGAGAGCTTGCAGAGCACTGGGGAAAGGCAGGCAGAGAATTCCCTGCTAGCACCTTCTCTGTGCCTGGGAAGCAGAAGTGTTCACATTGCTTCGCAGAATCGCTTTTGTGCAGAAAACAGTAACACTTGTTCAGAACGAAAGAAAGCACAGAGCCCCAGATTTTATGTTGTCCTGGAGAGCTTGCAGAGCACTGGGGAAAGGCAGGCAGAGAATTCCCTGCTAGCACCTTCTCTGTGCCTGGGAAGCAGAAGTGTTCACATTGCTTTGCAGAATCGCTTTTGTGCAGAAAACAGTAACACTTGTTCAGAACGAAAGAAAGCACAGAGCCCCAGATTTTATGTTGTCCTGGAGAGCTTGCAGAGCACTGGGGAAAGGCAGGCAGAGAATTCCCTGCTAGCACCTTCTCTGTGCCTGGGAAGCACAAGTGTTCACATTGCTTCGCAGAATCGCTTTTGTGCAGAAAACAGTAACACTTGTTCAGAACGAAAGAAAGCACAGAGCCCCAGATTTTATGTTGTCCTGGAGAGCTTGCAGAGCACTGGGGAAAGGCAGGCAGAGAATTCCCTGCTAGCACCTTCTCTGTGCCTGGGAAGCACAAGTGTTCACATTGCTTCGCAGAATCGCTTTTGTGCAGAAAACAGTAACACTTGTTCAGAACGAAAGAAAGCACAGAGCCCCAGATTTTATGTTGTCCTGGAGAGCTTGCAGAGCTCTGAGGAAAGGCAGGCAGAGAATTCCCTCCTAGCACCTTCTCTGTGCCTGTTCACTTTGCTTCGCAGAATTGCTTTTGTGCAGAAAACAGTAACACTTGTTCAGAACGAAAGAAAGCACAGAGCCCCAGATTTTATGTTGTCCTGGAGAGCTTGCAGAGCACTGGGGAAAGGCAGGCAGAGAATTCCCTGCTAGCACCTTCTCTGTGCCTGGGAAGCACAAGTGTTCACATTGCTTGGCAGAATCGCTTTTGTGCAGAAAACAGTAACACTTGTTCAGAACGAAAGAAAGCACAGAGCCCCAGATTTGCTGTTGTCCTGGAGAGCTTGCAGAGCACTGGGGAAAGGCAGGCAGAGAATTCCCTGCTAGCACCTTCTCTGTGCCTGGGAAGCAGAAGTGTTCACATTGCTTGGCAGAATCGCTTTTGTGCAGAAAACAGTAACACTTGTTCAGAACGAAAGAAAGCACAGAGCCCCAGATTTTATGTTGTCCTGGAGAGCTTGCAGAGCACTGGGGAAAGGCAGGCAGAGAATTCCCTGCTAGCACCTTCTCTGTGCCTGGGAAGCAGAAGTGTTCACATTGCTTCGCAGAATCGCTTTTGTGCAGAAAACAGTAACACTTGTTCAGAACGAAAGAAAGCACAGAGCCCCAGATTTTATGTTGTCCTGGAGAGCTTGCAGAGCACTGGGGAAAGGCAGGCAGAGAATTCCCTGCTAGCACCTTCTCTGTGCCTGGGAAGCAGAAGTGTTCACATTGCTTCGCAGAATCGCTTTTGTGCAGAAAACAGTAACACTTGTTCAGAACGAAAGAAAGCACAGAGCCCCAGATTTTATGTTGTCCTGGAGAGCTTGCAGAGCACTGGGGAAAGGCAGGCAGAGAATTCCCTGCTAGCACCTTCTCTGTGCCTGGGAAGCAGAAGTGTTCACATTGCTTTGCAGAATCGCTTTTGTGCAGAAAACAGTAACACTTGTTCAGAACGAAAGAAAGCACAGAGCCCCAGATTTTATGTTGTCCTGGAGAGCTTGCAGAGCACTGGGGAAAGGCAGGCAGAGAATTCCCTGCTAGCACCTTCTCTGTGCCTGGGAAGCACAAGTGTTCACTTTGCTTCGCAGAATCGCTTTTGTGCAGAAAACAGTAACACTTGTTCAGAACGAAAGAAAGCACAGAGCCCCAGATTTTATGTTGTCCTGGAGAGCTTGCAGAGCACTGAGGAAAGGCAGGCAGAGAATTCCCTGCTAGCACCTTCTCTGTGCCTGTTCACATTGCTTCGCAGAATCGCTTTTGTGCAGAAAACAGTAACACTTGTTCAGAACGAAAGAAAGCACAGAGCCCCAGATTTTATGTTGTCCTGGAGAGCTTGCAGAGCACTGGGGAAAGGCAGGCAGAGAATTCCCTCCTAGCACCTTCTCTGTGCCTGGGAAGCACAAGTGTTCACATTTCTTCGCAGAATCGCTTTTGTGCAGAAAACAGTAACACTTGTTCAGAATGAAAGAAAGCACAGAGCCCCAGATTTTATGTTGTCCTGGAGAGCTTGCAGAGCACTGGGGAAAGGCAGGCAGAGAATTCCCTGCTAGCACCTTCTCTGTGCCTGGGAAGCAGAAGTGTTCACATTGCTTCGCAGAATCGCTTTTGTGCAGAAAACAGTAACACTTGTTCAGAACGAAAGAAAGCACAGAGCCCCAGATTTTATGTTGTCCTGGAGAGCTTGCAGAGCACTGGGGAAAGGCAGGCAGAGAATTCCCTGCTAGCACCTTCTCTGTGCCTGGGAAGCAGAAGTGTTCACATTACTTCGCAGAATCGCTTTTGTGCAGAAAACAGTAACACTTGTTCAGAACGAAAGAAAGCACAGAGCCCCAGATTTTATGTTGTCCTGGAGAGCTTGCAGAGCACTGGGGAAAGGCAGGCAGAGAATTCCCTGCTAGCACCTTCTCTGTGCCTGGGAAGCAGAAGTGTTCACATTGCTTTGCAGAATCGCTTTTGTGCAGAAAACAGTAACACTTGTTCAGAACGAAAGAAAGCACAGAGCCCCAGATTTTATGTTGTCCTGGAGAGCTTGCAGAGCACTGGGGAAAGGCAGGCAGAGAATTCCCTGCTAGCACCTTCTCTGTGCCTGGGAAGCACAAGTGTTCACTTTGCTTCGCAGAATCGCTTTTGTGCAGAAAACAGTAACACTTGTTCAGAATGAAAGAAAGCACAGAGCCCCAGATTTTATGTTGTCCTGGAGAGCTTGCAGAGCACTGAGGAAAGGCAGGCAGAGAATTCCCTGCTAGCACCTTCTCTGTGCCTGTTCACATTGCTTCGCAGAATCGCTTTTGTGCAGAAAACAGTAACACTTGTTCAGAACGAAAGAAAGCACAGAGCCCCAGATTTTATGTTGTCCTGGAGAGCTTGCAGAGCACTGGGGAAAGGCAGGCAGAGAATTCCCTGCTAGCACCTTCTCTGTGCCTGGGAAGCACAAGTGTTCACATTGCTTCGCAGAATCGCTTTTGTGCAGAAAACAGTAACACTTGTTCAGAACGAAAGAAAGCACAGAACCCCAGATTTTATGTTGTCCTGGAGAGCTTGCAGAGCTCTGAGGAAAGGCAGGCAGAGAATTCCCTGCTAGCACCTTCTCTGTGCCTGTTCACTTTGCTTCGCAGAATTGCTTTTGTGCAGAAAACAGTAACACTTGTTCAGAACGAAAGAAAGCACAGAGCCCCAGATTTTATGTTGTCCTGGAGAGCTTGCAGAGCACTGGGGAAAGGCAGGCAGAGAATTCCCTGCTAGCACCTTCTCTGTGCCTGGGAAGCACAAGTGTTCACATTGCTTCGCAGAATCGCTTTTGTGCAGAAAACAGTAACACTTGTTCAGAACGAAAGAAAGCACAGAGCCCCAGATTTTATGTTGTCCTGGAGAGCTTGCAGAGCACTGGGAAAAGGCAGGCAGAGAATTCCCTGCTAGCACCTTCTCTGTGCCTGGGAAGCACAAGTGTTCACATTGCTTCGCAGAATCGCTTTTGTGCAGAAAACAGTAACACTTGTTCAGAACGAAAGAAAGCACAGAGCCCCAGATTTTATGTTGTCCTGGAGAGCTTGCAGAGCACTGGGGAAAGGCAGGCAGAGAATTCCCTGCTAGCACCTTCTCTGTGCCTGGGAAGCAGAAGTGTTCACATTGCTTTGCAGAATCGCTTTTGTGCAGAAAACAGTAACACTTGTTCAGAACGAAAGAAAGCACAGAGCCCCAGATTTTATGTTGTCCTGGAGAGCTTGCAGAGCACTGGGGAAAGGCAGGCAGAGAATTCCCTGCTAGCACCTTCTCTGTGCCTGGGAAGCACAAGTGTTCACATTGCTTCGCAGAATCGCTTTTGTGCAGAAAACAGTAACACTTGTTCAGAACGAAAGAAAGCACAGAGCCCCAGATTTTATGTTGTCCTGGAGAGCTTGCAGAGCACTGGGGAAAGGCAGGCAGAGAATTCCCTGCTAGCACCTTCTCTGTGCCTGGGAAGCACAAGTGTTCACATTGCTTCGCAGAATCGCTTTTGTGCAGAAAACAGTAACACTTGTTCAGAACGAAAGAAAGCACAGAGCCCCAGATTTTATGTTGTCCTGGAGAGCTTGCAGAGCTCTGAGGAAAGGCAGGCAGAGAATTCCCTCCTAGCACCTTCTCTGTGCCTGTTCACTTTGCTTCGCAGAATTGCTTTTGTGCAGAAAACAGTAACACTTGTTCAGAACGAAAGAAAGCACAGAGCCCCAGATTTTATGTTGTCCTGGAGAGCTTGCAGAGCACTGGGGAAAGGCAGGCAGAGAATTCCCTGCTAGCACCTTCTCTGTGCCTGGGAAGCACAAGTGTTCACATTGCTTCGCAGAATCGCTTTTGTGCAGAAAACAGTAACACTTGTTCAGAACGAAAGAAAGCACAGAGCCCCAGATTTGCTGTTGTCCTGGAGAGCTTGCAGAGCACTGGGGAAAGGCAGGCAGAGAATTCCCTGCTAGCACCTTCTCTGTGCCTGGGAAGCAGAAGTGTTCACATTGCTTGGCAGAATCGCTTTTGTGCAGAAAACAGTAACACTTGTTCAGAACGAAAGAAAGCACAGAGCCCCAGATTTTATGTTGTCCTGGAGAGCTTGCAGAGCACTGGGGAAAGGCAGGCAGAGAATTCCCTGCTAGCACCTTCTCTGTGCCTGGGAAGCAGAAGTGTTCACATTGCTTCGCAGAATCGCTTTTGTGCAGAAAACAGTAACACTTGTTCAGAACGAAAGAAAGCACAGAGCCCCAGATTTTATGTTGTCCTGGAGAGCTTGCAGAGCACTGGGGAAAGGCAGGCAGAGAATTCCCTGCTAGCACCTTCTCTGTGCCTGGGAAGCAGAAGTGTTCACATTGCTTCGCAGAATCGCTTTTGTGCAGAAAACAGTAACACTTGTTCAGAACGAAAGAAAGCACAGAGCCCCAGATTTTATGTTGTCCTGGAGAGCTTGCAGAGCACTGGGGAAAGGCAGGCAGAGAATTCCCTGCTAGCACCTTCTCTGTGCCTGGGAAGCACAAGTGTTCACATTGCTTTGCAGAATCGCTTTTGTGCAGAAAACAGTAACACTTGTTCAGAACGAAAGAAAGCACAGAGCCCCAGATTTTATGTTGTCCTGGAGAGCTTGCAGAGCACTGGGGAAAGGCAGGCAGAGAATTCCCTGCTAGCACCTTCTCTGTGCCTGGGAAGCACAAGTGTTCACTTTGCTTCGCAGAATCGCTTTTGTGCAGAAAACAGTAACACTTGTTCAGAACGAAAGAAAGCACAGAGCCCCAGATTTTATGTTGTCCTGGAGAGCTTGCAGAGCACTGAGGAAAGGCAGGCAGAGAATTCCCTGCTAGCACCTTCTCTGTGCCTGTTCACATTGCTTCGCAGAATTGCTTTTGTGCAGAAAACAGTAACACTTGTTCAGAACGAAAGAAAGCACAGAGCCCCAGATTTTATGTTGTCCTGGAGAGCTTGCAGAGCACTGGGGAAAGGCAGGCAGAGAATTCCCTGCTAGCACCTTCTCTGTGCCTGGGAAGCACAAGTGTTCACATTTCTTCGCAGAATCGCTTTTGTGCAGAAAACAGTAACACTTGTTCAGAATGAAAGAAAGCACAGAGCCCCAGATTTTATGTTGTCCTGGAGAGCTTGCAGAGCACTGGGGAAAGGCAGGCAGAGAATTCCCTGCTAGCACCTTCTCTGTGCCTGGGAAGCAGAAGTGTTCACATTGCTTCGCAGAATCGCTTTTGTGCAGAAAACAGTAACACTTGTTCAGAACGAAAGAAAGCACAGAGCCCCAGATTTTATGTTGTCCTGGAGAGCTTGCAGAGCACTGGGGAAAGGCAGGCAGAGAATTCCCTGCTAGCACCTTCTCTGTGCCTGGGAAGCAGAAGTGTTCACATTACTTCGCAGAATCGCTTTTGTGCAGAAAACAGTAACACTTGTTCAGAACGAAAGAAAGCACAGAGCCCCAGATTTTATGTTGTCCTGGAGAGCTTGCAGAGCACTGGGGAAAGGCAGGCAGAGAATTCCCTGCTAGCACCTTCTCTGTGCCTGGGAAGCAGAAGTGTTCACATTGCTTTGCAGAATCGCTTTTGTGCAGAAAACAGTAACACTTGTTCAGAACGAAAGAAAGCACAGAGCCCCAGATTTTATGTTGTCCTGGAGAGCTTGCAGAGCACTGGGGAAAGGCAGGCAGAGAATTCCCTGCTAGCACCTTCTCTGTGCCTGGGAAGCACAAGTGTTCACTTTGCTTCGCAGAATCGCTTTTGTGCAGAAAACAGTAACACTTGTTCAGAATGAAAGAAAGCACAGAGCCCCAGATTTTATGTTGTCCTGGAGAGCTTGCAGAGCACTGAGGAAAGGCAGGCAGAGAATTCCCTGCTAGCACCTTCTCTGTGCCTGTTCACATTGCTTCGCAGAATCGCTTTTGTGCAGAAAACAGTAACACTTGTTCAGAACGAAAGAAAGCACAGAGCCCCAGATTTTATGTTGTCCTGGAGAGCTTGCAGAGCACTGGGGAAAGGCAGGCAGAGAATTCCCTGCTAGCACCTTCTCTGTGCCTGGGAAGCACAAGTGTTCACATTACTTCGCAGAATCGCTTTTGTGCAGAAAACAGTAACACTTGTTCAGAATGAAAGAAAGCACAGAGCCCCAGATTTTATGTTGTCCTGGAGAGCTTGCAGAGCACTGGGGAAAGGCAGGCAGAGAATTCCCTGCTAGCACCTTCTCTGTGCCTGGGAAGCACAAGTGTTCACATTGCTTCGCAGAATCGCTTTTGTGCAGAAAACAGTAACACTTGTTCAGAACGAAAGAAAGCACAGAGCCCCAGATTTTATGTTGTCCTGGAGAGCTTGCAGAGCACTGGGGAAAGGCAGGCAGAGAATTCCCTGCTAGCACCTTCTCTGTGCCTGGGAAGCAAAAGTGTTCATATTGCTTCGCAGAATCGCTTTTGTGCAGAAAACAGTAACACTTGTTCAGAACGAAAGAAAGCACAGAGCCCCAGATTTTATGTTGTCCTGGAGAGCTTGCAGAGCACTGGGGAAAGGCAGGCAGAGAATTCCCTGCTAGCACCTTCTCTGTGCCTGGGAAGCACAAGTGTTCACATTGCTTCGCAGAATCGCTTTTGTGCAGAAAACAGTAACACTTGTTCAGAACGAAAGAAAGCACAGAACCCCAGATTTTATGTTGTCCTGGAGAGCTTGCAGAGCACTGAGGAAACGCAGGCAGAGAATTCCCTGCTAGCACCTTCTCTGTGCCTGTTCACATTGCTTCGCAGAATCGCTTTTGTGCAGAAAACAGTAACACTTGTTCAGAACGAAAGAAAGCACAGAGCCCCAGATTTTATGTTGTCCTGGAGAGCTTGCAGAGCACTGGGGAAAGGCAGGCAGAGAATTCCCTGCTAGCACCTTCTCTGTGCCTGGGAAGCAGAAGTGTTCACATTGCTTCGCAGAATCGCTTTTGTGCAGAAAACAGTAACACTTGTTCAGAACGAAAGAAAGCACAGAGCCCCAGATTTTATGTTGTCCTGGAGAGCTTGCAGAGCACTGGGGAAAGGCAGGCAGAGAATTCCCTGCTAGCACCTTCTCTGTGCCTGGGAAGCAGAAGTGTTCACATTGCTTCGCAGAATCGCTTTTGTGCAGAAAACAGTAACACTTGTTCAGAACGAAAGAAAGCACAGAGCCCCAGATTTTATGTTGTCCTGGAGAGCTTGCAGAGCACTGGGGAAAGGCAGGCAGAGAATTCCCTGCTAGCACCTTCTCTGTGCCTGGGAAGCACAAGTGTTCACATTGCTTCGCAGAATCGCTTTTGTGCAGAAAACAGTAACACTTGTTCAGAATGAAAGAAAGCACAGAACCCCAGATTTTATGTTGTCCTGGAGAGATTGCAGAGCACTGAGGAAACGCAGGCAGAGAATTCCCTGCTAGCACCTTCTCTGTGCCTGGGAAGCAGAAGTGTTCACATTGCTTGGCAGAATCGCTTTTGTGCAGAAAACAGTAACACTTGTTCAGAACGAAAGAAAGCACAGAGCCCCAGATTTTATGTTGTCCTGGAGAGCTTGCAGAGCACTGGGGAAAGGCAGGCAGAGAATTCCCTGCTAGCACCTTCTCTGTGCCTGGGAAGCACAAGTGTTCACATTGCTTCGCAGAATCGCTTTTGTGCAGAAAACAGTAACACTTGTTCAGAACGAAAGAAAGCACAGAGCCCCAGATTTTATGTTGTCCTGGAGAGCTTGCAGAGCACTGGGGAAAGGCAGGCAGAGAATTCCCTGCTAGCACCTTCTCTGTGCCTGGGAAGCACAAGTGTTCACATTGCTTCGCAGAATCGCTTTTGTGCAGAAAACAGTAACACTTGTTCAGAACGAAAGAAAGCACAGAGCCCCAGATTTTATGTTGTCCTGGAGAGCTTGCAGAGCACTGGGGAAAGGCAGGCAGAGAATTCCCTGCTAGCACCTTCTCTGTGCCTGGGAAGCAGAAGTGTTCACATTGCTTCGCAGAATCGCTTTTGTGCAGAAAACAGTAACACTTGTTCAGAACGAAAGAAAGCACAGAGCCCCAGATTTTATGTTGTCCTGGAGAGCTTGCAGAGCACTGGGGAAAGGCAGGCAGAGAATTCCCTGCTAGCACCTTCTCTGTGCCTGGGAAGCAGAAGTGTTCACATTGCTTCGCAGAATCGCTTTTGTGCAGAAAACAGTAACACTTGTTCAGAACGAAAGAAAGCACAGAGCCCCAGATTTTATGTTGTCCTGGAGAGCTTGCAGAGCACTGGGGAAAGGCAGGCAGAGAATTCCCTGCTAGCACCTTCTCTGTGCCTGGGAAGCACAAGTGTTCACATTGCTTCGCAGAATCGCTTTTGTGCAGAAAACAGTAACACTTGTTCAGAACGAAAGAAAGCACAGAGCCCCAGATTTTATGTTGTCCTGGAGAGCTTGCAGAGCACTGGGGAAAGGCAGGCAGAGAATTCCCTGCTAGCACCTTCTCTGTGCCTGGGAAGCACAAGTGTTCACATTGCTTGGCAGAATCGCTTTTGTGCAGAAAACAGTAACACTTGTTCAGAACGAAAGAAAGCACAGAGCCCCAGATTTGCTGTTGTCCTGGAGAGCTTGCAGAGCACTGGGGAAAGGCAGGCAGAGAATTCCCTGCTAGCACCTTCTCTGTGCCTGGGAAGCAGAAGTGTTCACATTGCTTCGCAGAATCGCTTTTGTGCAGAAAACAGTAACACTTGTTCAGAACGAAAGAAAGCACAGAGCCCCAGATTTGCTGTTGTCCTGGAGAGCTTGCAGAGCACTGGGGAAAGGCAGGCAGAGAATTCCCTGCTAGCACCTTCTCTGTGCCTGGGAAGCACAAGTGTTCACATTGCTTCGCAGAATCGCTTTTGTGCAGAAAACAGTAACACTTGTTCAGAACGAAAGAAAGCACAGAGCCCCAGATTTTATGTTGTCCTGGAGAGCTTGCAGAGCACTGGGGAAAGGCAGGCAGAGAATTCCCTGCTAGCACCTTCTCTGTGCCTGTTCACATTGCTTCGCAGAATCGCTTTTGTGCAGAAAACAGTAACACTTGTTCAGAACGAAAGAAAGCACAGAGCCCCAGATTTTATGTTGTCCTGGAGAGCTTGCAGAGCACTGAGGAAAGGCAGGCAGAGAATTCCCTGCTAGCACCTTCTCTGTGCCTGGGAAGCACAAGTGTTCACATTTCTTCGCAGAATCGCTTTTGTGCAGAAAACAGTAACACTTGTTCAGAATGAAAGAAAGCACAGAGCCCCAGATTTTATGTTGTCCTGGAGAGCTTGCAGAGCACTGGGGAAAGGCAGGCAGAGAATTCCCTGCTAGCACCTTCTCTGTGCCTGGGAAGCAGAAGTGTTCACATTGCTTCGCAGAATCGCTTTTGTGCAGAAAACAGTAACACTTGTTCAGAACGAAAGAAAGCACAGAGCCCCAGATTTTATGTTGTCCTGGAGAGCTTGCAGAGCACTGGGGAAAGGCAGGCAGAGAATTCCCTGCTAGCACCTTCTCTGTGCCTGGGAAGCACAAGTGTTCACATTGCTTCGCAGAATCGCTTTTGTGCAGAAAACAGTAACACTTGTTCAGAATGAAAGAAAGCACAGAGCACCAGATTTTATGTTGTCCTGGAGAGCTTGCAGAGCACTGGGGAAAGGCAGGCAGAGAATTCCCTGCTAGCACCTTCTCTGTGCCTGGGAAGCAGAAGTGTTCACATTGCTTTGCAGAATCGCTTTTGTGCAGAAAACAGTAACACTTGTTCAGAACGAAAGAAAGCACAGAGCCCCAGATTTTATGTTGTCCTGGAGAGCTTGCAGAGCACTGGGGAAAGGCAGGCAGAGAATTCCCTGCTAGCACCTTCTCTGTGCCTGGGAAGCACAAGTGTTCACTTTGCTTCGCAGAATCGCTTTTGTGCAGAAAACAGTAACACTTGTTCAGAATGAAAGAAAGCACAGAGCCCCAGATTTTATGTTGTCCTGGAGAGCTTGCAGAGCACTGAGGAAAGGCAGGCAGAGAATTCCCTGCTAGCACCTTCTCTGTGCCTGTTCACATTGCTTCGCAGAATCGCTTTTGTGCAGAAAACAGTAACACTTGTTCAGAACGAAAGAAAGCACAGAGCCCCAGATTTTATGTTGTCCTGGAGAGCTTGCAGAGCACTGGGGAAAGGCAGGCAGAGAATTCCCTGCTAGCACCTTCTCTGTGCCTGGGAAGCACAAGTGTTCACATTACTTCGCAGAATCGCTTTTGTGCAGAAAACAGTAACACTTGTTCAGAATGAAAGAAAGCACAGAGCCCCAGATTTTATGTTGTCCTGGAGAGCTTGCAGAGCACTGGGGAAAGGCAGGCAGAGAATTCCCTGCTAGCACCTTCTCTGTGCCTGGGAAGCAGAAGTGTTCACATTGCTTCGCAGAATCGCTTTTGTGCAGAAAACAGTAACACTTGTTCAGAATGAAAGAAAGCACAGAGCCCCAGATTTTATGTTGTCCTGGAGAGCTTGCAGAGCACTGGGGAAAGGCAGGCAGAGAATTCCCTGCTAGCACCTTCTCTGTGCCTGGGAAGCAGAAGTGTTCACATTGCTTCGCAGAATCGCTTTTGTGCAGAAAACAGTAACACTTGTTCAGAACGAAAGAAAGCACAGAGCCCCAGATTTTATGTTGTCCTGGAGAGCTTGCAGAGCACTGGGGAAAGGCAGGCAGAGAATTCCCTGCTAGCACCTTCTCTGTGCCTGGGAAGCACAAGTGTTCACATTGCTTCGCAGAATCGCTTTTGTGCAGAAAACAGTAACACTTGTACAGAACGAAAGAAAGCACAGAACCCCAGATTTTATGTTGTCCTGGAGAGCTTGCAGAGCACTGAGGAAAGGCAGGCAGAGAATTCCCTGCTAGCACCTTCTCTGTGCCTGTTCACATTGCTTTGCAGAATCGCTTTTGTGCAGAAAACAGTAACACTTGTTCAGAACGAAAGAAAGCACAGAGCCCCAGATTTGCTGTTGTCCTGGAGAGCTTGCAGAGCACTGGGGAAAGGCAGGCAGAGAATTCCCTGCTAGCACCTTCTCTGTGCCTGGGAAGCACAAGTGTTCACATTGCTTCGCAGAATCGCTTTTGTGCAGAAAACAGTAACACTTGTTCAGAACGAAAGAAAGCACAGAGCCCCAGATTTGCTGTTGTCCTGGAGAGCTTGCAGAGCACTGAGGAAAGGCAGGCAGAGAATTCCCTGCTAGCACCTTCTCTGTGCCTGTTCACTTTGCTTCGCAGAATCGCTTTTGTGCAGAAAACAGTAACACTTGTTCAGAACGAAAGAAAGCACAGAGCCCCAGATTTTATGTTGTCCTGGAGAGCTTGCAGAGCACTGAGGAAAGGCAGGCAGAGAATTCCCTGCTAGCACCTTCTCTGTGCCTGTTCACATTGCTTCGCAGAATTGCTTTTGTGCAGAAAACAGTAACACTTGTTCAGAACGAAAGAAAGCACAGAGCCCCAGATTTTATGTTGTCCTGGAGAGCTTGCAGAGCACTGGGGAAAGGCAGGCAGAGAATTCCCTGCTAGCACCTTCTCTGTGCCTGGGAAGCACAAGTGTTCACATTTCTTCGCAGAATCGCTTTTGTGCAGAAAACAGTAACACTTGTTCAGAATGAAAGAAAGCACAGAGCCCCAGATTTTATGTTGTCCTGGAGAGCTTGCAGAGCACTGGGGAAAGGCAGGCAGAGAATTCCCTGCTAGCACCTTCTCTGTGCCTGGGAAGCAGAAGTGTTCACATTGCTTCGCAGAATCGCTTTTGTGCAGAAAACAGTAACACTTGTTCAGAACGAAAGAAAGCACAGAGCCCCAGATTTTATGTTGTCCTGGAGAGCTTGCAGAGCACTGGGGAAAGGCAGGCAGAGAATTCCCTGCTAGCACCTTCTCTGTGCCTGGGAAGCAGAAGTGTTCACATTACTTCGCAGAATCGCTTTTGTGCAGAAAACAGTAACACTTGTTCAGAACGAAAGAAAGCACAGAGCCCCAGATTTTATGTTGTCCTGGAGAGCTTGCAGAGCACTGGGGAAAGGCAGGCAGAGAATTCCCTGCTAGCACCTTCTCTGTGCCTGGGAAGCAGAAGTGTTCACATTGCTTTGCAGAATCGCTTTTGTGCAGAAAACAGTAACACTTGTTCAGAACGAAAGAAAGCACAGAGCCCCAGATTTTATGTTGTCCTGGAGAGCTTGCAGAGCACTGGGGAAAGGCAGGCAGAGAATTCCCTGCTAGCACCTTCTCTGTGCCTGGGAAGCACAAGTGTTCACTTTGCTTCGCAGAATCGCTTTTGTGCAGAAAACAGTAACACTTGTTCAGAATGAAAGAAAGCACAGAGCCCCAGATTTTATGTTGTCCTGGAGAGCTTGCAGAGCACTGAGGAAAGGCAGGCAGAGAATTCCCTGCTAGCACCTTCTCTGTGCCTGTTCACATTGCTTCGCAGAATCGCTTTTGTGCAGAAAACAGTAACACTTGTTCAGAACGAAAGAAAGCACAGAGCCCCAGATTTTATGTTGTCCTGGAGAGCTTGCAGAGCACTGGGGAAAGGCAGGCAGAGAATTCCCTGCTAGCACCTTCTCTGTGCCTGGGAAGCACAAGTGTTCACATTACTTCGCAGAATCGCTTTTGTGCAGAAAACAGTAACACTTGTTCAGAATGAAAGAAAGCACAGAGCCCCAGATTTTATGTTGTCCTGGAGAGCTTGCAGAGCACTGGGGAAAGGCAGGCAGAGAATTCCCTGCTAGCACCTTCTCTGTGCCTGGGAAGCACAAGTGTTCACATTGCTTCGCAGAATCGCTTTTGTGCAGAAAACAGTAACACTTGTTCAGAACGAAAGAAAGCACAGAGCCCCAGATTTTATGTTGTCCTGGAGAGCTTGCAGAGCACTGGGGAAAGGCAGGCAGAGAATTCCCTGCTAGCACCTTCTCTGTGCCTGGGAAGCAAAAGTGTTCATATTGCTTCGCAGAATCGCTTTTGTGCAGAAAACAGTAACACTTGTTCAGAACGAAAGAAAGCACAGAGCCCCAGATTTTATGTTGTCCTGGAGAGCTTGCAGAGCACTGGGGAAAGGCAGGCAGAGAATTCCCTGCTAGCACCTTCTCTGTGCCTGGGAAGCACAAGTGTTCACATTGCTTCGCAGAATCGCTTTTGTGCAGAAAACAGTAACACTTGTTCAGAACGAAAGAAAGCACAGAACCCCAGATTTTATGTTGTCCTGGAGAGCTTGCAGAGCACTGAGGAAACGCAGGCAGAGAATTCCCTGCTAGCACCTTCTCTGTGCCTGTTCACATTGCTTCGCAGAATCGCTTTTGTGCAGAAAACAGTAACACTTGTTCAGAACGAAAGAAAGCACAGAGCCCCAGATTTTATGTTGTCCTGGAGAGCTTGCAGAGCACTGGGGAAAGGCAGGCAGAGAATTCCCTGCTAGCACCTTCTCTGTGCCTGGGAAGCAGAAGTGTTCACATTGCTTCGCAGAATCGCTTTTGTGCAGAAAACAGTAACACTTGTTCAGAACGAAAGAAAGCACAGAGCCCCAGATTTTATGTTGTCCTGGAGAGCTTGCAGAGCACTGGGGAAAGGCAGGCAGAGAATTCCCTGCTAGCACCTTCTCTGTGCCTGGGAAGCAGAAGTGTTCACATTGCTTCGCAGAATCGCTTTTGTGCAGAAAACAGTAACACTTGTTCAGAACGAAAGAAAGCACAGAGCCCCAGATTTTATGTTGTCCTGGAGAGCTTGCAGAGCACTGGGGAAAGGCAGGCAGAGAATTCCCTGCTAGCACCTTCTCTGTGCCTGGGAAGCACAAGTGTTCACATTGCTTCGCAGAATCGCTTTTGTGCAGAAAACAGTAACACTTGTTCAGAATGAAAGAAAGCACAGAACCCCAGATTTTATGTTGTCCTGGAGAGATTGCAGAGCACTGAGGAAACGCAGGCAGAGAATTCCCTGCTAGCACCTTCTCTGTGCCTGGGAAGCAGAAGTGTTCACATTGCTTGGCAGAATCGCTTTTGTGCAGAAAACAGTAACACTTGTTCAGAACGAAAGAAAGCACAGAGCCCCAGATTTTATGTTGTCCTGGAGAGCTTGCAGAGCACTGGGGAAAGGCAGGCAGAGAATTCCCTGCTAGCACCTTCTCTGTGCCTGGGAAGCACAAGTGTTCACATTGCTTCGCAGAATCGCTTTTGTGCAGAAAACAGTAACACTTGTTCAGAACGAAAGAAAGCACAGAGCCCCAGATTTTATGTTGTCCTGGAGAGCTTGCAGAGCACTGGGGAAAGGCAGGCAGAGAATTCCCTGCTAGCACCTTCTCTGTGCCTGGGAAGCACAAGTGTTCACATTGCTTCGCAGAATCGCTTTTGTGCAGAAAACAGTAACACTTGTTCAGAACGAAAGAAAGCACAGAGCCCCAGATTTTATGTTGTCCTGGAGAGCTTGCAGAGCACTGGGGAAAGGCAGGCAGAGAATTCCCTGCTAGCACCTTCTCTGTGCCTGGGAAGCAGAAGTGTTCACATTGCTTCGCAGAATCGCTTTTGTGCAGAAAACAGTAACACTTGTTCAGAACGAAAGAAAGCACAGAGCCCCAGATTTTATGTTGTCCTGGAGAGCTTGCAGAGCACTGGGGAAAGGCAGGCAGAGAATTCCCTGCTAGCACCTTCTCTGTGCCTGGGAAGCAGAAGTGTTCACATTGCTTCGCAGAATCGCTTTTGTGCAGAAAACAGTAACACTTGTTCAGAACGAAAGAAAGCACAGAGCCCCAGATTTTATGTTGTCCTGGAGAGCTTGCAGAGCACTGGGGAAAGGCAGGCAGAGAATTCCCTGCTAGCACCTTCTCTGTGCCTGGGAAGCACAAGTGTTCACATTGCTTCGCAGAATCGCTTTTGTGCAGAAAACAGTAACACTTGTTCAGAACGAAAGAAAGCACAGAGCCCCAGATTTTATGTTGTCCTGGAGAGCTTGCAGAGCACTGGGGAAAGGCAGGCAGAGAATTCCCTGCTAGCACCTTCTCTGTGCCTGGGAAGCACAAGTGTTCACATTGCTTGGCAGAATCGCTTTTGTGCAGAAAACAGTAACACTTGTTCAGAACGAAAGAAAGCACAGAGCCCCAGATTTGCTGTTGTCCTGGAGAGCTTGCAGAGCACTGGGGAAAGGCAGGCAGAGAATTCCCTGCTAGCACCTTCTCTGTGCCTGGGAAGCAGAAGTGTTCACATTGCTTCGCAGAATCGCTTTTGTGCAGAAAACAGTAACACTTGTTCAGAACGAAAGAAAGCACAGAGCCCCAGATTTGCTGTTGTCCTGGAGAGCTTGCAGAGCACTGGGGAAAGGCAGGCAGAGAATTCCCTGCTAGCACCTTCTCTGTGCCTGGGAAGCACAAGTGTTCACATTGCTTCGCAGAATCGCTTTTGTGCAGAAAACAGTAACACTTGTTCAGAACGAAAGAAAGCACAGAGCCCCAGATTTTATGTTGTCCTGGAGAGCTTGCAGAGCACTGGGGAAAGGCAGGCAGAGAATTCCCTGCTAGCACCTTCTCTGTGCCTGTTCACATTGCTTCGCAGAATCGCTTTTGTGCAGAAAACAGTAACACTTGTTCAGAACGAAAGAAAGCACAGAGCCCCAGATTTTATGTTGTCCTGGAGAGCTTGCAGAGCACTGAGGAAAGGCAGGCAGAGAATTCCCTGCTAGCACCTTCTCTGTGCCTGGGAAGCACAAGTGTTCACATTTCTTCGCAGAATCGCTTTTGTGCAGAAAACAGTAACACTTGTTCAGAATGAAAGAAAGCACAGAGCCCCAGATTTTATGTTGTCCTGGAGAGCTTGCAGAGCACTGGGGAAAGGCAGGCAGAGAATTCCCTGCTAGCACCTTCTCTGTGCCTGGGAAGCAGAAGTGTTCACATTGCTTCGCAGAATCGCTTTTGTGCAGAAAACAGTAACACTTGTTCAGAACGAAAGAAAGCACAGAGCCCCAGATTTTATGTTGTCCTGGAGAGCTTGCAGAGCACTGGGGAAAGGCAGGCAGAGAATTCCCTGCTAGCACCTTCTCTGTGCCTGGGAAGCACAAGTGTTCACATTGCTTCGCAGAATCGCTTTTGTGCAGAAAACAGTAACACTTGTTCAGAATGAAAGAAAGCACAGAGCACCAGATTTTATGTTGTCCTGGAGAGCTTGCAGAGCACTGGGGAAAGGCAGGCAGAGAATTCCCTGCTAGCACCTTCTCTGTGCCTGGGAAGCAGAAGTGTTCACATTGCTTTGCAGAATCGCTTTTGTGCAGAAAACAGTAACACTTGTTCAGAACGAAAGAAAGCACAGAGCCCCAGATTTTATGTTGTCCTGGAGAGCTTGCAGAGCACTGGGGAAAGGCAGGCAGAGAATTCCCTGCTAGCACCTTCTCTGTGCCTGGGAAGCACAAGTGTTCACTTTGCTTCGCAGAATCGCTTTTGTGCAGAAAACAGTAACACTTGTTCAGAATGAAAGAAAGCACAGAGCCCCAGATTTTATGTTGTCCTGGAGAGCTTGCAGAGCACTGAGGAAAGGCAGGCAGAGAATTCCCTGCTAGCACCTTCTCTGTGCCTGTTCACATTGCTTCGCAGAATCGCTTTTGTGCAGAAAACAGTAACACTTGTTCAGAACGAAAGAAAGCACAGAGCCCCAGATTTTATGTTGTCCTGGAGAGCTTGCAGAGCACTGGGGAAAGGCAGGCAGAGAATTCCCTGCTAGCACCTTCTCTGTGCCTGGGAAGCACAAGTGTTCACATTACTTCGCAGAATCGCTTTTGTGCAGAAAACAGTAACACTTGTTCAGAATGAAAGAAAGCACAGAGCCCCAGATTTTATGTTGTCCTGGAGAGCTTGCAGAGCACTGGGGAAAGGCAGGCAGAGAATTCCCTGCTAGCACCTTCTCTGTGCCTGGGAAGCAGAAGTGTTCACATTGCTTCGCAGAATCGCTTTTGTGCAGAAAACAGTAACACTTGTTCAGAATGAAAGAAAGCACAGAGCCCCAGATTTTATGTTGTCCTGGAGAGCTTGCAGAGCACTGGGGAAAGGCAGGCAGAGAATTCCCTGCTAGCACCTTCTCTGTGCCTGGGAAGCAGAAGTGTTCACATTGCTTCGCAGAATCGCTTTTGTGCAGAAAACAGTAACACTTGTTCAGAACGAAAGAAAGCACAGAGCCCCAGATTTTATGTTGTCCTGGAGAGCTTGCAGAGCACTGGGGAAAGGCAGGCAGAGAATTCCCTGCTAGCACCTTCTCTGTGCCTGGGAAGCACAAGTGTTCACATTGCTTCGCAGAATCGCTTTTGTGCAGAAAACAGTAACACTTGTACAGAACGAAAGAAAGCACAGAACCCCAGATTTTATGTTGTCCTGGAGAGCTTGCAGAGCACTGAGGAAAGGCAGGCAGAGAATTCCCTGCTAGCACCTTCTCTGTGCCTGTTCACATTGCTTTGCAGAATCGCTTTTGTGCAGAAAACAGTAACACTTGTTCAGAACGAAAGAAAGCACAGAGCCCCAGATTTGCTGTTGTCCTGGAGAGCTTGCAGAGCACTGGGGAAAGGCAGGCAGAGAATTCCCTGCTAGCACCTTCTCTGTGCCTGGGAAGCACAAGTGTTCACATTGCTTCGCAGAATCGCTTTTGTGCAGAAAACAGTAACACTTGTTCAGAACGAAAGAAAGCACAGAGCCCCAGATTTGCTGTTGTCCTGGAGAGCTTGCAGAGCACTGAGGAAAGGCAGGCAGAGAATTCCCTGCTAGCACCTTCTCTGTGCCTGTTCACTTTGCTTCGCAGAATCGCTTTTGTGCAGAAAACAGTAACACTTGTTCAGAACGAAAGAAAGCACAGAGCCCCAGATTTTATGTTGTCCTGGAGAGCTTGCAGAGCACTGGGGAAAGGCAGGCAGAGAATTCCCTGCTAGCACCTTCTCTGTGCCTGGGAAGCACAAGTGTTCACATTGCTTCGCAGAATCGCTTTTGTGCAGAAAACAGTAACACTTGTTCAGAACGAAAGAAAGCACAGAGCCCCAGATTTGCTGTTGTCCTGGAGAGCTTGCAGAGCACTGGGGAAAGGCAGGCAGAGAATTCCCTGCTAGCACCTTCTCTGTGCCTGTTCACATTGCTTGGCAGAATCGCTTTTGTGCAGAAAACAGTAACACTTGTTCAGAACGAAAGAAAGCACAGAGCCCCAGATTTTATGTTGTCCTGGAGAGCTTGCAGAGCACTGGGGAAAGGCAGGCAGAGAATTCCCTGCTAGCACCTTCTCTGTGCCTGGGAAGCAGAAGTGTTCACATTGCTTCGCAGAATCGCTTTTGTGCAGAAAACAGTAACACTTGTTCAGAACGAAAGAAAGCGCAGAACCCCAGATTTTATGTTGTCCTGGAGAGCTTGCAGAGCTCTGAGGAAAGGCAGGCAGAGAATTCCCTGCTAGCACCTTCTCTGTGCCTGGGAAGCAGAAGTGTTCACATTGCTTTGCAGAATCGCTTTTGTGCAGAAAACAGTAACACTTGTTCAGAACGAAAGAAAGCACAGAGCCCCAGATTTTATGTTGTCCTGGAGAGCTTGCAGAGCACTGGGGAAAGGCAGGCAGAGAATTCCCTGCTAGCACCTTCTCTGTGCCTGGGAAGCACAAGTGTTCACATTGCTTCGCAGAATCGCTTTTGTGCAGAAAACAGTAACACTTGTTCAGAACGAAAGAAAGCACAGAGCCCCAGATTTTATGTTGTCCTGGAGAGCTTGCAGAGCACTGGGGAAAGGCAGGCAGAGAATTCCCTGCTAGCACCTTCTCTGTGCCTGGGAAGCACAAGTGTTCACATTGCTTTGCAGAATCGCTTTTGTGCAGAAAACAGTAACACTTGTTCAGAACGAAAGAAAGCACAGAACCCCAGATTTTATGTTGTCCTGGAGAGCTTGCAGAGCTCTGAGGAAAGGCAGGCAGAGAATTCCCTGCTAGCACCTTCTCTGTGCCTGTTCACTTTGCTTCGCAGAATTGCTTTTGTGCAGAAAACAGTAACACTTGTTCAGAACGAAAGAAAGCACAGAGCCCCAGATTTTATGTTGTCCTGGAGAGCTTGCAGAGCACTGGGGAAAGGCAGGCAGAGAATTCCCTGCTAGCACCTTCTCTGTGCCTGGGAAGCACAAGTGTTCACATTGCTTCGCAGAATCGCTTTTGTGCAGAAAACAGTAACACTTGTTCAGAACGAAAGAAAGCACAGAGCCCCAGATTTTATGTTGTCCTGGAGAGCTTGCAGAGCACTGGGAAAAGGCAGGCAGAGAATTCCCTGCTAGCACCTTCTCTGTGCCTGGGAAGCAGAAGTGTTCACATTGCTTCGCAGAATCGCTTTTGTGCAGAAAACAGTAACACTTGTTCAGAACGAAAGAAAGCACAGAGCCCCAGATTTTATGTTGTCCTGGAGAGCTTGCAGAGCACTGGGGAAAGGCAGGCAGAGAATTCCCTGCTAGCACCTTCTCTGTGCCTGGGAAGCACAAGTGTTCACATTGCTTCGCAGAATCGCTTTTGTGCAGAAAACAGTAACACTTGTACAGAACGAAAGAAAGCACAGAACCCCAGATTTTATGTTGTCCTGGAGAGCTTGCAGAGCACTGAGGAAAGGCAGGCAGAGAATTCCCTGCTAGCACCTTCTCTGTGCCTGTTCACATTGCTTTGCAGAATCGCTTTTGTGCAGAAAACAGTAACACTTGTTCAGAACGAAAGAAAGCACAGAGCCCCAGATTTTATGTTGTCCTGGAGAGCTTGCAGAGCACTGGGGAAAGGCAGGCAGAGAATTCCCTGCTAGCACCTTCTCTGTGCCTGGGAAGCACAAGTGTTCACATTGCTTCGCAGAATTGCTTTTGTGCAGAAAACAGTAACACTTGTTCAGAACGAAAGAAAGCACAGAACCCCAGATTTTATGTTGTCCTGGAGAGCTTGCAGAGCACTGAGGAAAGGCAGGCAGAGAATTCCCTGCTAGCACCTTCTCTGTGCCTGTTCACATTGCTTTGCAGAATCGCTTTTGTGCAGAAAACAGTAACACTTGTTCAGAACGAAAGAAAGCACAGAGCCCCAGATTTGCTGTTGTCCTGGAGAGCTTGCAGAGCACTGGGGAAAGGCAGGCAGAGAATTCCCTGCTAGCACCTTCTCTGTGCCTGGGAAGCACAAGTGTTCACATTGCTTCGCAGAATCGCTTTTGTGCAGAAAACAGTAACACTTGTTCAGAACGAAAGAAAGCACAGAGCCCCAGATTTTATGTTGTCCTGGAGAGCTTGCAGAGCACTGGGGAAAGGCAGGCAGAGAATTCCCTGCTAGCACCTTCTCTGTGCCTGGGAAGCACAAGTGTTCACATTGCTTCGCAGAATCGCTTTTGTGCAGAAAACAGTAACACTTGTTCAGAACGAAAGAAAGCACAGAGCCCCAGATTTTATGTTGTCCTGGAGAGCTTGCAGAGCACTGGGGAAAGGCAGGCAGAGAATTCCCTGCTAGCACCTTCTCTGTGCCTGGGAAGCAGAAGTGTTCACATTGCTTTGCAGAATCGCTTTTGTGCAGAAAACAGTAACACTTGTTCAGAACGAAAGAAAGCACAGAGCCCCAGATTTTATGTTGTCCTGGAGAGCTTGCAGAGCACTGGGGAAAGGCAGGCAGAGAATTCCCTGCTAGCACCTTCTCTGTGCCTGGGAAGCACAAGTGTTCACTTTGCTTCGCAGAATCGCTTTTGTGCAGAAAACAGTAACACTTGTTCAGAATGAAAGAAAGCACAGAGCCCCAGATTTTATGTTGTCCTGGAGAGCTTGCAGAGCACTGAGGAAAGGCAGGCAGAGAATTCCCTGCTAGCACCTTCTCTGTGCCTGTTCACATTGCTTCGCAGAATCGCTTTTGTGCAGAAAACAGTAACACTTGTTCAGAACGAAAGAAAGCACAGAGCCCCAGATTTTATGTTGTCCTGGAGAGCTTGCAGAGCACTGGGGAAAGGCAGGCAGAGAATTCCCTGCTAGCACCTTCTCTGTGCCTGGGAAGCACAAGTGTTCACATTACTTCGCAGAATCGCTTTTGTGCAGAAAACAGTAACACTTGTTCAGAATGAAAGAAAGCACAGAGCCCCAGATTTTATGTTGTCCTGGAGAGCTTGCAGAGCACTGGGGAAAGGCAGGCAGAGAATTCCCTGCTAGCACCTTCTCTGTGCCTGGGAAGCAGAAGTGTTCACATTGCTTCGCAGAATCGCTTTTGTGCAGAAAACAGTAACACTTGTTCAGAATGAAAGAAAGCACAGAGCCCCAGATTTTATGTTGTCCTGGAGAGCTTGCAGAGCACTGGGGAAAGGCAGGCAGAGAATTCCCTGCTAGCACCTTCTCTGTGCCTGGGAAGCAGAAGTGTTCACATTGCTTCGCAGAATCGCTTTTGTGCAGAAAACAGTAACACTTGTTCAGAACGAAAGAAAGCACAGAGCCCCAGATTTTATGTTGTCCTGGAGAGCTTGCAGAGCACTGGGGAAAGGCAGGCAGAGAATTCCCTGCTAGCACCTTCTCTGTGCCTGGGAAGCACAAGTGTTCACATTGCTTCGCAGAATCGCTTTTGTGCAGAAAACAGTAACACTTGTACAGAACGAAAGAAAGCACAGAACCCCAGATTTTATGTTGTCCTGGAGAGCTTGCAGAGCACTGAGGAAAGGCAGGCAGAGAATTCCCTGCTAGCACCTTCTCTGTGCCTGTTCACATTGCTTTGCAGAATCGCTTTTGTGCAGAAAACAGTAACACTTGTTCAGAACGAAAGAAAGCACAGAGCCCCAGATTTGCTGTTGTCCTGGAGAGCTTGCAGAGCACTGGGGAAAGGCAGGCAGAGAATTCCCTGCTAGCACCTTCTCTGTGCCTGGGAAGCACAAGTGTTCACATTGCTTCGCAGAATCGCTTTTGTGCAGAAAACAGTAACACTTGTTCAGAACGAAAGAAAGCACAGAGCCCCAGATTTGCTGTTGTCCTGGAGAGCTTGCAGAGCACTGAGGAAAGGCAGGCAGAGAATTCCCTGCTAGCACCTTCTCTGTGCCTGTTCACTTTGCTTCGCAGAATCGCTTTTGTGCAGAAAACAGTAACACTTGTTCAGAACGAAAGAAAGCACAGAGCCCCAGATTTTATGTTGTCCTGGAGAGCTTGCAGAGCACTGGGGAAAGGCAGGCAGAGAATTCCCTGCTAGCACCTTCTCTGTGCCTGGGAAGCACAAGTGTTCACATTGCTTCGCAGAATCGCTTTTGTGCAGAAAACAGTAACACTTGTTCAGAACGAAAGAAAGCACAGAGCCCCAGATTTGCTGTTGTCCTGGAGAGCTTGCAGAGCACTGGGGAAAGGCAGGCAGAGAATTCCCTGCTAGCACCTTCTCTGTGCCTGTTCACATTGCTTGGCAGAATCGCTTTTGTGCAGAAAACAGTAACACTTGTTCAGAACGAAAGAAAGCACAGAGCCCCAGATTTTATGTTGTCCTGGAGAGCTTGCAGAGCACTGGGGAAAGGCAGGCAGAGAATTCCCTGCTAGCACCTTCTCTGTGCCTGGGAAGCAGAAGTGTTCACATTGCTTCGCAGAATCGCTTTTGTGCAGAAAACAGTAACACTTGTTCAGAACGAAAGAAAGCGCAGAACCCCAGATTTTATGTTGTCCTGGAGAGCTTGCAGAGCTCTGAGGAAAGGCAGGCAGAGAATTCCCTGCTAGCACCTTCTCTGTGCCTGGGAAGCAGAAGTGTTCACATTGCTTTGCAGAATCGCTTTTGTGCAGAAAACAGTAACACTTGTTCAGAACGAAAGAAAGCACAGAGCCCCAGATTTTATGTTGTCCTGGAGAGCTTGCAGAGCACTGGGGAAAGGCAGGCAGAGAATTCCCTGCTAGCACCTTCTCTGTGCCTGGGAAGCACAAGTGTTCACATTGCTTCGCAGAATCGCTTTTGTGCAGAAAACAGTAACACTTGTTCAGAACGAAAGAAAGCACAGAGCCCCAGATTTTATGTTGTCCTGGAGAGCTTGCAGAGCACTGGGGAAAGGCAGGCAGAGAATTCCCTGCTAGCACCTTCTCTGTGCCTGGGAAGCACAAGTGTTCACATTGCTTTGCAGAATCGCTTTTGTGCAGAAAACAGTAACACTTGTTCAGAACGAAAGAAAGCACAGAACCCCAGATTTTATGTTGTCCTGGAGAGCTTGCAGAGCTCTGAGGAAAGGCAGGCAGAGAATTCCCTGCTAGCACCTTCTCTGTGCCTGTTCACTTTGCTTCGCAGAATTGCTTTTGTGCAGAAAACAGTAACACTTGTTCAGAACGAAAGAAAGCACAGAGCCCCAGATTTTATGTTGTCCTGGAGAGCTTGCAGAGCACTGGGGAAAGGCAGGCAGAGAATTCCCTGCTAGCACCTTCTCTGTGCCTGGGAAGCACAAGTGTTCACATTGCTTCGCAGAATCGCTTTTGTGCAGAAAACAGTAACACTTGTTCAGAACGAAAGAAAGCACAGAGCCCCAGATTTTATGTTGTCCTGGAGAGCTTGCAGAGCACTGGGAAAAGGCAGGCAGAGAATTCCCTGCTAGCACCTTCTCTGTGCCTGGGAAGCAGAAGTGTTCACATTGCTTCGCAGAATCGCTTTTGTGCAGAAAACAGTAACACTTGTTCAGAACGAAAGAAAGCACAGAGCCCCAGATTTTATGTTGTCCTGGAGAGCTTGCAGAGCACTGGGGAAAGGCAGGCAGAGAATTCCCTGCTAGCACCTTCTCTGTGCCTGGGAAGCACAAGTGTTCACATTGCTTCGCAGAATCGCTTTTGTGCAGAAAACAGTAACACTTGTACAGAACGAAAGAAAGCACAGAACCCCAGATTTTATGTTGTCCTGGAGAGCTTGCAGAGCACTGAGGAAAGGCAGGCAGAGAATTCCCTGCTAGCACCTTCTCTGTGCCTGTTCACATTGCTTTGCAGAATCGCTTTTGTGCAGAAAACAGTAACACTTGTTCAGAACGAAAGAAAGCACAGAGCCCCAGATTTTATGTTGTCCTGGAGAGCTTGCAGAGCACTGGGGAAAGGCAGGCAGAGAATTCCCTGCTAGCACCTTCTCTGTGCCTGGGAAGCACAAGTGTTCACATTGCTTCGCAGAATTGCTTTTGTGCAGAAAACAGTAACACTTGTTCAGAACGAAAGAAAGCACAGAACCCCAGATTTTATGTTGTCCTGGAGAGCTTGCAGAGCACTGAGGAAAGGCAGGCAGAGAATTCCCTGCTAGCACCTTCTCTGTGCCTGTTCACATTGCTTCGCAGAATCGCTTTTGTGCAGAAAACAGTAACACTTGTTCAGAACGAAAGAAAGCACAGAGCCCCAGATTTTATGTTGTCCTGGAGAGCTTGCAGAGCACTGAGGAAAGGCAGGCAGAGAATTCCCTGCTAGCACCTTCTCTGTGCCTGTTCACATTGCTTCGCAGAATCGCTTTTGTGCAGAAAACAGTAACACTTGTTCAGAACGAAAGAAAGCACAGAGCCCCAGATTTTATGTTGTCCTGGAGAGCTTGCAGAGCACTGGGGAAAGGCAGGCAGAGAATTCCCTGCTAGCACCTTCTCTGTGCCTGGGAAGCACAAGTGTTCACATTTCTTCGCAGAATCGCTTTTGTGCAGAAAACAGTAACACTTGTTCAGAATGAAAGAAAGCACAGAGCCCCAGATTTTATGTTGTCCTGGAGAGCTTGCAGAGCACTGGGGAAAGGCAGGCAGAGAATTCCCTGCTAGCACCTTCTCTGTGCCTGGGAAGCAGAAGTGTTCACATTGCTTCGCAGAATCGCTTTTGTGCAGAAAACAGTAACACTTGTTCAGAACGAAAGAAAGCACAGAGCCCCAGATTTTATGTTGTCCTGGAGAGCTTGCAGAGCACTGGGGAAAGGCAGGCAGAGAATTCCCTGCTAGCACCTTCTCTGTGCCTGGGAAGCACAAGTGTTCACATTGCTTCGCAGAATCGCTTTTGTGCAGAAAACAGTAACACTTGTTCAGAACGAAAGAAAGCACAGAGCCCCAGATTTTATGTTGTCCTGGAGAGCTTGCAGAGCACTGGGGAAAGGCAGGCAGAGAATTCCCTGCTAGCACCTTCTCTGTGCCTGGGAAGCACAAGTGTTCACATTGCTTCGCAGAATCGCTTTTGTGCAGAAAACAGTAACACTTGTTCAGAACGAAAGAAAGCACAGAGCCCCAGATTTTATGTTGTCCTGGAGAGCTTGCAGAGCACTGGGGAAAGGCAGGCAGAGAATTCCCTGCTAGCACCTTCTCTGTGCCTGGGAAGCAGAAGTGTTCACATTGCTTTGCAGAATCGCTTTTGTGCAGAAAACAGTAACACTTGTTCAGAACGAAAGAAAGCACAGAGCCCCAGATTTTATGTTGTCCTGGAGAGCTTGCAGAGCACTGGGGAAAGGCAGGCAGAGAATTCCCTGCTAGCACCTTCTCTGTGCCTGGGAAGCACAAGTGTTCACATTGCTTCGCAGAATCGCTTTTGTGCAGAAAACAGTAACACTTGTTCAGAATGAAAGAAAGCACAGAGCCCCAGATTTGCTGTTGTCCTGGAGAGCTTGCAGAGCACTGAGGAAAGGCAGGCAGAGAATTCCCTGCTAGCACCTTCTCTGTGCCTGTTCACTTTGCTTCGCAGAATCGCTTTTGTGCAGAAAACAGTAACACTTGTTCAGAACGAAAGAAAGCACAGAGCCCCAGATTTTATGTTGTCCTGGAGAGCTTGCAGAGCACTGGGGAAAGGCAGGCAGAGAATTCCCTGCTAGCACCTTCTCTGTGCCTGGGAAGCACAAGTGTTCACATTGCTTCGCAGAATCGCTTTTGTGCAGAAAACAGTAACACTTGTTCAGAACGAAAGAAAGCACAGAGCCCCAGATTTGCTGTTGTCCTGGAGAGCTTGCAGAGCACTGGGGAAAGGCAGGCAGAGAATTCCCTGCTAGCACCTTCTCTGTGCCTGTTCACATTGCTTCGCAGAATCGCTTTTGTGCAGAAAACAGTAACACTTGTTCAGAACGAAAGAAAGCGCAGAACCCCAGATTTTATGTTGTCCTGGAGAGCTTGCAGAGCTCTGAGGAAAGGCAGGCAGAGAATTCCCTGCTAGCACCTTCTCTGTGCCTGGGAAGCAGAAGTGTTCACATTGCTTCGCAGAATCGCTTTTGTGCAGAAAACAGTAACACTTGTTCAGAACGAAAGAAAGCACAGAGCCCCAGATTTTATGTTGTCCTGGAGAGCTTGCAGAGCACTGGGGAAAGGCAGGCAGAGAATTCCCTGCTAGCACCTTCTCTGTGCCTGGGAAGCACAAGTGTTCACATTGCTTTGCAGAATCGCTTTTGTGCAGAAAACAGTAACACTTGTTCAGAACGAAAGAAAGCACAGAACCCCAGATTTTATGTTGTCCTGGAGAGCTTGCAGAGCTCTGAGGAAAGGCAGGCAGAGAATTCCCTGCTAGCACCTTCTCTGTGCCTGTTCACTTTGCTTCGCAGAATCGCTTTTGTGCAGAAAACAGTAACACTTGTTCAGAACGAAAGAAAGCACAGAGCCCCAGATTTTATGTTGTCCTGGAGAGCTTGCAGAGCACTGGGGAAAGGCAGGCAGAGAATTCCCTGCTAGCACCTTCTCTGTGCCTGGGAAGCACAAGTGTTCACATTGCTTCGCAGAATCGCTTTTGTGCAGAAAACAGTAACACTTGTTCAGAACGAAAGAAAGCACAGAGCCCCAGATTTTATGTTGTCCTGGAGAGCTTGCAGAGCACTGGGGAAAGGCAGGCAGAGAATTCCCTGCTAGCACCTTCTCTGTGCCTGGGAAGCACAAGTGTTCACATTGCTTCGCAGAATCGCTTTTGTGCAGAAAACAGTAACACTTGTTCAGAACGAAAGAAAGCACAGAGCCCCAGATTTTATGTTGTCCTGGAGAGCTTGCAGAGCACTGGGGAAAGGCAGGCAGAGAATTCCCTGCTAGCACCTTCTCTGTGCCTGGGAAGCAGAAGTGTTCACATTGCTTTGCAGAATCGCTTTTGTGCAGAAAACAGTAACACTTGTTCAGAACGAAAGAAAGCACAGAGCCCCAGATTTTATGTTGTCCTGGAGAGCTTGCAGAGCACTGGGGAAAGGCAGGCAGAGAATTCCCTGCTAGCACCTTCTCTGTGCCTGGGAAGCACAAGTGTTCACATTGCTTCGCAGAATCGCTTTTGTGCAGAAAACAGTAACACTTGTTCAGAATGAAAGAAAGCACAGAGCCCCAGATTTGCTGTTGTCCTGGAGAGCTTGCAGAGCACTGAGGAAAGGCAGGCAGAGAATTCCCTGCTAGCACCTTCTCTGTGCCTGTTCACTTTGCTTCGCAGAATCGCTTTTGTGCAGAAAACAGTAACACTTGTTCAGAACGAAAGAAAGCACAGAGCCCCAGATTTTATGTTGTCCTGGAGAGCTTGCAGAGCACTGGGGAAAGGCAGGCAGAGAATTCCCTGCTAGCACCTTCTCTGTGCCTGGGAAGCACAAGTGTTCACATTGCTTCGCAGAATCGCTTTTGTGCAGAAAACAGTAACACTTGTTCAGAACGAAAGAAAGCACAGAGCCCCAGATTTGCTGTTGTCCTGGAGAGCTTGCAGAGCACTGGGGAAAGGCAGGCAGAGAATTCCCTGCTAGCACCTTCTCTGTGCCTGTTCACATTGCTTCGCAGAATCGCTTTTGTGCAGAAAACAGTAACACTTGTTCAGAACGAAAGAAAGCGCAGAACCCCAGATTTTATGTTGTCCTGGAGAGCTTGCAGAGCTCTGAGGAAAGGCAGGCAGAGAATTCCCTGCTAGCACCTTCTCTGTGCCTGGGAAGCAGAAGTGTTCACATTGCTTCGCAGAATCGCTTTTGTGCAGAAAACAGTAACACTTGTTCAGAACGAAAGAAAGCACAGAGCCCCAGATTTTATGTTGTCCTGGAGAGCTTGCAGAGCACTGGGGAAAGGCAGGCAGAGAATTCCCTGCTAGCACCTTCTCTGTGCCTGGGAAGCACAAGTGTTCACATTGCTTTGCAGAATCGCTTTTGTGCAGAAAACAGTAACACTTGTTCAGAACGAAAGAAAGCACAGAACCCCAGATTTTATGTTGTCCTGGAGAGCTTGCAGAGCTCTGAGGAAAGGCAGGCAGAGAATTCCCTGCTAGCACCTTCTCTGTGCCTGTTCACTTTGCTTCGCAGAATCGCTTTTGTGCAGAAAACAGTAACACTTGTTCAGAACGAAAGAAAGCACAGAGCCCCAGATTTTATGTTGTCCTGGAGAGCTTGCAGAGCACTGGGGAAAGGCAGGCAGAGAATTCCCTGCTAGCACCTTCTCTGTGCCTGGGAAGCACAAGTGTTCACATTGCTTCGCAGAATCGCTTTTGTGCAGAAAACAGTAACACTTGTTCAGAACGAAAGAAAGCACAGAGCCCCAGATTTTATGTTGTCCTGGAGAGCTTGCAGAGCACTGGGAAAAGGCAGGCAGAGAATTCCCTGCTAGCACCTTCTCTGTGCCTGGGAAGCAGAAGTGTTCACATTGCTTCGCAGAATCGCTTTTGTGCAGAAAACAGTAACACTTGTTCAGAACGAAAGAAAGCACAGAGCCCCAGATTTTATGTTGTCCTGGAGAGCTTGCAGAGCACTGGGGAAAGGCAGGCAGAGAATTCCCTGCTAGCACCTTCTCTGTGCCTGGGAAGCACAAGTGTTCACATTGCTTCGCAGAATCGCTTTTGTGCAGAAAACAGTAACACTTGTACAGAACGAAAGAAAGCACAGAACCCCAGATTTTATGTTGTCCTGGAGAGCTTGCAGAGCACTGAGGAAAGGCAGGCAGAGAATTCCCTGCTAGCACCTTCTCTGTGCCTGTTCACATTGCTTTGCAGAATCGCTTTTGTGCAGAAAACAGTAACACTTGTTCAGAACGAAAGAAAGCACAGAGCCCCAGATTTTATGTTGTCCTGGAGAGCTTGCAGAGCACTGGGGAAAGGCAGGCAGAGAATTCCCTGCTAGCACCTTCTCTGTGCCTGGGAAGCACAAGTGTTCACATTGCTTCGCAGAATTGCTTTTGTGCAGAAAACAGTAACACTTGTTCAGAACGAAAGAAAGCACAGAACCCCAGATTTTATGTTGTCCTGGAGAGCTTGCAGAGCACTGAGGAAAGGCAGGCAGAGAATTCCCTGCTAGCACCTTCTCTGTGCCTGTTCACATTGCTTTGCAGAATCGCTTTTGTGCAGAAAACAGTAACACTTGTTCAGAACGAAAGAAAGCACAGAGCCCCAGATTTGCTGTTGTCCTGGAGAGCTTGCAGAGCACTGGGGAAAGGCAGGCAGAGAATTCCCTGCTAGCACCTTCTCTGTGCCTGGGAAGCACAAGTGTTCACATTGCTTCGCAGAATCGCTTTTGTGCAGAAAACAGTAACACTTGTTCAGAACGAAAGAAAGCACAGAGCCCCAGATTTGCTGTTGTCCTGGAGAGCTTGCAGAGCACTGAGGAAAGGCAGGCAGAGAATTCCCTGCTAGCACCTTCTCTGTGCCTGTTCACTTTGCTTCGCAGAATCGCTTTTGTGCAGAAAACAGTAACACTTGTTCAGAACGAAAGAAAGCACAGAGCCCCAGATTTTATGTTGTCCTGGAGAGCTTGCAGAGCACTGGGGAAAGGCAGGCAGAGAATTCCCTGCTAGCACCTTCTCTGTGCCTGGGAAGCACAAGTGTTCACATTGCTTCGCAGAATCGCTTTTGTGCAGAAAACAGTAACACTTGTTCAGAACGAAAGAAAGCACAGAGCCCCAGATTTGCTGTTGTCCTGGAGAGCTTGCAGAGCACTGGGGAAAGGCAGGCAGAGAATTCCCTGCTAGCACCTTCTCTGTGCCTGTTCACATTGCTTGGCAGAATCGCTTTTGTGCAGAAAACAGTAACACTTGTTCAGAACGAAAGAAAGCACAGAGCCCCAGATTTTATGTTGTCCTGGAGAGCTTGCAGAGCACTGGGGAAAGGCAGGCAGAGAATTCCCTGCTAGCACCTTCTCTGTGCCTGGGAAGCACAAGTGTTCACATTGCTTCGCAGAATCGCTTTTGTGCAGAAAACAGTAACACTTGTACAGAACGAAAGAAAGCACAGAACCCCAGATTTTATGTTGTCCTGGAGAGCTTGCAGAGCACTGAGGAAAGGCAGGCAGAGAATTCCCTGCTAGCACCTTCTCTGTGCCTGTTCACATTGCTTTGCAGAATCGCTTTTGTGCAGAAAACAGTAACACTTGTTCAGAATGAAAGAAAGCACAGAGCCCCAGATTTTATGTTGTCCTGGAGAGCTTGCAGAGCACTGAGGAAAGGCAGGCAGAGAATTCCCTGCTAGCACCTTCTCTGTGCCTGTTCACATTGCTTCGCAGAATCGCTTTTGTGCAGAAAACAGTAACACTTGTTCAGAACGAAAGAAAGCACAGAGCCCCAGATTTTATGTTGTCCTGGAGAGCTTGCAGAGCACTGGGGAAAGGCAGGCAGAGAATTCCCTGCTAGCACCTTCTCTGTGCCTGGGAAGCACAAGTGTTCACATTACTTCGCAGAATCGCTTTTGTGCAGAAAACAGTAACACTTGTTCAGAATGAAAGAAAGCACAGAGCCCCAGATTTTATGTTGTCCTGGAGAGCTTGCAGAGCACTGGGGAAAGGCAGGCAGAGAATTCCCTGCTAGCACCTTCTCTGTGCCTGGGAAGCACAAGTGTTCACATTGCTTCGCAGAATCGCTTTTGTGCAGAAAACAGTAACACTTGTTCAGAACGAAAGAAAGCACAGAGCCCCAGATTTTATGTTGTCCTGGAGAGCTTGCAGAGCACTGGGGAAAGGCAGGCAGAGAATTCCCTGCTAGCACCTTCTCTGTGCCTGGGAAGCACAAGTGTTCATATTGCTTCGCAGAATCGCTTTTGTGCAGAAAACAGTAACACTTGTTCAGAACGAAAGAAAGCACAGAGCCCCAGATTTTATGTTGTCCTGGAGAGCTTGCAGAGCACTGGGGAAAGGCAGGCAGAGAATTCCCTGCTAGCACCTTCTCTGTGCCTGGGAAGCACAAGTGTTCACATTGCTTCGCAGAATCGCTTTTGTGCAGAAAACAGTAACACTTGTTCAGAACGAAAGAAAGCACAGAGCCCCAGATTTGCTGTTGTCCTGGAGAGCTTGCAGAGCACTGGGGAAAGGCAGGCAGAGAATTCCCTGCTAGCACCTTCTCTGTGCCTGGGAAGCACAAGTGTTCACATTGCTTCGCAGAATCGCTTTTGTGCAGAAAACAGTAACACTTGTTCAGAACGAAAGAAAGCACAGAGCCCCAGATTTGCTGTTGTCCTGGAGAGCTTGCAGAGCACTGAGGAAAGGCAGGCAGAGAATTCCCTGCTAGCACCTTCTCTGTGCCTGTTCACTTTGCTTCGCAGAATCGCTTTTGTGCAGAAAACAGTAACACTTGTTCAGAACGAAAGAAAGCACAGAGCCCCAGATTTTATGTTGTCCTGGAGAGCTTGCAGAGCACTGGGGAAAGGCAGGCAGAGAATTCCCTGCTAGCACCTTCTCTGTGCCTGGGAAGCACAAGTGTTCACATTGCTTCGCAGAATCGCTTTTGTGCAGAAAACAGTAACACTTGTTCAGAACGAAAGAAAGCACAGAGCCCCAGATTTGCTGTTGTCCTGGAGAGCTTGCAGAGCACTGGGGAAAGGCAGGCAGAGAATTCCCTGCTAGCACCTTCTCTGTGCCTGTTCACATTGCTTGGCAGAATCGCTTTTGTGCAGAAAACAGTAACACTTGTTCAGAACGAAAGAAAGCACAGAGCCCCAGATTTTATGTTGTCCTGGAGAGCTTGCAGAGCACTGGGGAAAGGCAGGCAGAGAATTCCCTGCTAGCACCTTCTCTGTGCCTGGGAAGCACAAGTGTTCACATTGCTTCGCAGAATCGCTTTTGTGCAGAAAACAGTAACACTTGTACAGAACGAAAGAAAGCACAGAACCCCAGATTTTATGTTGTCCTGGAGAGCTTGCAGAGCACTGAGGAAAGGCAGGCAGAGAATTCCCTGCTAGCACCTTCTCTGTGCCTGTTCACATTGCTTTGCAGAATCGCTTTTGTGCAGAAAACAGTAACACTTGTTCAGAATGAAAGAAAGCACAGAGCCCCAGATTTTATGTTGTCCTGGAGAGCTTGCAGAGCACTGAGGAAAGGCAGGCAGAGAATTCCCTGCTAGCACCTTCTCTGTGCCTGTTCACATTGCTTCGCAGAATCGCTTTTGTGCAGAAAACAGTAACACTTGTTCAGAACGAAAGAAAGCACAGAGCCCCAGATTTTATGTTGTCCTGGAGAGCTTGCAGAGCACTGGGGAAAGGCAGGCAGAGAATTCCCTGCTAGCACCTTCTCTGTGCCTGGGAAGCACAAGTGTTCACATTACTTCGCAGAATCGCTTTTGTGCAGAAAACAGTAACACTTGTTCAGAATGAAAGAAAGCACAGAGCCCCAGATTTTATGTTGTCCTGGAGAGCTTGCAGAGCACTGGGGAAAGGCAGGCAGAGAATTCCCTGCTAGCACCTTCTCTGTGCCTGGGAAGCACAAGTGTTCACATTGCTTCGCAGAATCGCTTTTGTGCAGAAAACAGTAACACTTGTTCAGAACGAAAGAAAGCACAGAGCCCCAGATTTTATGTTGTCCTGGAGAGCTTGCAGAGCACTGGGGAAAGGCAGGCAGAGAATTCCCTGCTAGCACCTTCTCTGTGCCTGGGAAGCACAAGTGTTCATATTGCTTCGCAGAATCGCTTTTGTGCAGAAAACAGTAACACTTGTTCAGAACGAAAGAAAGCACAGAGCCCCAGATTTTATGTTGTCCTGGAGAGCTTGCAGAGCACTGGGGAAAGGCAGGCAGAGAATTCCCTGCTAGCACCTTCTCTGTGCCTGGGAAGCACAAGTGTTCACATTGCTTCGCAGAATCGCTTTTGTGCAGAAAACAGTAACACTTGTTCAGAACGAAAGAAAGCACAGAACCCCAGATTTTATGTTGTCCTGGAGAGCTTGCAGAGCACTGAGGAAAGGCAGGCAGAGAATTCCCTGCTAGCACCTTCTCTGTGCCTGTTCACATTGCTTCGCAGAATCGCTTTTGTGCAGAAAACAGTAACACTTGTTCAGAACGAAAGAAAGCACAGAGCCCCAGATTTGCTGTTGTCCTGGAGAGCTTGCAGAGCACTGGGGAAAGGCAGGCAGAGAATTCCCTGCTAGCACCTTCTCTGTGCCTGGGAAGCAGAAGTGTTCACATTGCTTCGCAGAATCGCTTTTGTGCAGAAAACAGTAACACTTGTTCAGAACGAAAGAAAGCACAGAGCCCCAGATTTGCTGTTGTCCTGGAGAGCTTGCAGAGCACTGAGGAAAGGCAGGCAGAGAATTCCCTGCTAGCACCTTCTCTGTGCCTGTTCACTTTGCTTCGCAGAATCGCTTTTGTGCAGAAAACAGTAACACTTGTTCAGAACGAAAGAAAGCACAGAGCCCCAGATTTTATGTTGTCCTGGAGAGCTTGCAGAGCACTGGGGAAAGGCAGGCAGAGAATTCCCTGCTAGCACCTTCTCTGTGCCTGGGAAGCACAAGTGTTCACATTGCTTCGCAGAATCGCTTTTGTGCAGAAAACAGTAACACTTGTTCAGAACGAAAGAAAGCACAGAGCCCCAGATTTGCTGTTGTCCTGGAGAGCTTGCAGAGCACTGGGGAAAGGCAGGCAGAGAATTCCCTGCTAGCACCTTCTCTGTGCCTGTTCACATTGCTTGGCAGAATCGCTTTTGTGCAGAAAACAGTAACACTTGTTCAGAACGAAAGAAAGCACAGAGCCCCAGATTTTATGTTGTCCTGGAGAGCTTGCAGAGCACTGGGGAAAGGCAGGCAGAGAATTCCCTGCTAGCACCTTCTCTGTGCCTGGGAAGCACAAGTGTTCACATTGCTTCGCAGAATCGCTTTTGTGCAGAAAACAGTAACACTTGTACAGAACGAAAGAAAGCACAGAACCCCAGATTTTATGTTGTCCTGGAGAGCTTGCAGAGCACTGAGGAAAGGCAGGCAGAGAATTCCCTGCTAGCACCTTCTCTGTGCCTGTTCACATTGCTTTGCAGAATCGCTTTTGTGCAGAAAACAGTAACACTTGTTCAGAATGAAAGAAAGCACAGAGCCCCAGATTTTATGTTGTCCTGGAGAGCTTGCAGAGCACTGAGGAAAGGCAGGCAGAGAATTCCCTGCTAGCACCTTCTCTGTGCCTGTTCACATTGCTTCGCAGAATCGCTTTTGTGCAGAAAACAGTAACACTTGTTCAGAACGAAAGAAAGCACAGAGCCCCAGATTTTATGTTGTCCTGGAGAGCTTGCAGAGCACTGGGGAAAGGCAGGCAGAGAATTCCCTGCTAGCACCTTCTCTGTGCCTGGGAAGCACAAGTGTTCACATTACTTCGCAGAATCGCTTTTGTGCAGAAAACAGTAACACTTGTTCAGAATGAAAGAAAGCACAGAGCCCCAGATTTTATGTTGTCCTGGAGAGCTTGCAGAGCACTGGGGAAAGGCAGGCAGAGAATTCCCTGCTAGCACCTTCTCTGTGCCTGGGAAGCACAAGTGTTCACATTGCTTCGCAGAATCGCTTTTGTGCAGAAAACAGTAACACTTGTTCAGAACGAAAGAAAGCACAGAGCCCCAGATTTTATGTTGTCCTGGAGAGCTTGCAGAGCACTGGGGAAAGGCAGGCAGAGAATTCCCTGCTAGCACCTTCTCTGTGCCTGGGAAGCACAAGTGTTCATATTGCTTCGCAGAATCGCTTTTGTGCAGAAAACAGTAACACTTGTTCAGAACGAAAGAAAGCACAGAGCCCCAGATTTTATGTTGTCCTGGAGAGCTTGCAGAGCACTGGGGAAAGGCAGGCAGAGAATTCCCTGCTAGCACCTTCTCTGTGCCTGGGAAGCACAAGTGTTCACATTGCTTCGCAGAATCGCTTTTGTGCAGAAAACAGTAACACTTGTTCAGAACGAAAGAAAGCACAGAGCCCCAGATTTGCTGTTGTCCTGGAGAGCTTGCAGAGCACTGGGGAAAGGCAGGCAGAGAATTCCCTGCTAGCACCTTCTCTGTGCCTGGGAAGCACAAGTGTTCACATTGCTTCGCAGAATCGCTTTTGTGCAGAAAACAGTAACACTTGTTCAGAACGAAAGAAAGCACAGAGCCCCAGATTTGCTGTTGTCCTGGAGAGCTTGCAGAGCACTGAGGAAAGGCAGGCAGAGAATTCCCTGCTAGCACCTTCTCTGTGCCTGTTCACTTTGCTTCGCAGAATCGCTTTTGTGCAGAAAACAGTAACACTTGTTCAGAACGAAAGAAAGCACAGAGCCCCAGATTTTATGTTGTCCTGGAGAGCTTGCAGAGCACTGGGGAAAGGCAGGCAGAGAATTCCCTGCTAGCACCTTCTCTGTGCCTGGGAAGCACAAGTGTTCACATTGCTTCGCAGAATCGCTTTTGTGCAGAAAACAGTAACACTTGTTCAGAACGAAAGAAAGCACAGAGCCCCAGATTTGCTGTTGTCCTGGAGAGCTTGCAGAGCACTGGGGAAAGGCAGGCAGAGAATTCCCTGCTAGCACCTTCTCTGTGCCTGTTCACATTGCTTGGCAGAATCGCTTTTGTGCAGAAAACAGTAACACTTGTTCAGAACGAAAGAAAGCACAGAGCCCCAGATTTTATGTTGTCCTGGAGAGCTTGCAGAGCACTGGGGAAAGGCAGGCAGAGAATTCCCTGCTAGCACCTTCTCTGTGCCTGGGAAGCACAAGTGTTCACATTGCTTCGCAGAATCGCTTTTGTGCAGAAAACAGTAACACTTGTACAGAACGAAAGAAAGCACAGAACCCCAGATTTTATGTTGTCCTGGAGAGCTTGCAGAGCACTGAGGAAAGGCAGGCAGAGAATTCCCTGCTAGCACCTTCTCTGTGCCTGTTCACATTGCTTTGCAGAATCGCTTTTGTGCAGAAAACAGTAACACTTGTTCAGAATGAAAGAAAGCACAGAGCCCCAGATTTTATGTTGTCCTGGAGAGCTTGCAGAGCACTGAGGAAAGGCAGGCAGAGAATTCCCTGCTAGCACCTTCTCTGTGCCTGTTCACATTGCTTCGCAGAATCGCTTTTGTGCAGAAAACAGTAACACTTGTTCAGAACGAAAGAAAGCACAGAGCCCCAGATTTGCTGTTGTCCTGGAGAGCTTGCAGAGCACTGGGGAAAGGCAGGCAGAGAATTCCCTGCTAGCACCTTCTCTGTGCCTGGGAAGCACAAGTGTTCACATTACTTCGCAGAATCGCTTTTGTGCAGAAAACAGTAACACTTGTTCAGAATGAAAGAAAGCACAGAGCCCCAGATTTTATGTTGTCCTGGAGAGCTTGCAGAGCACTGGGGAAAGGCAGGCAGAGAATTCCCTGCTAGCACCTTCTCTGTGCCTGGGAAGCAGAAGTGTTCACATTGCTTCGCAGAATCGCTTTTGTGCAGAAAACAGTAACACTTGTTCAGAACGAAAGAAAGCACAGAGCCCCAGATTTTATGTTGTCCTGGAGAGCTTGCAGAGCACTGGGGAAAGGCAGGCAGAGAATTCCCTGCTAGCACCTTCTCTGTGCCTGGGAAGCACAAGTGTTCATATTGCTTCGCAGAATCGCTTTTGTGCAGAAAACAGTAACACTTGTTCAGAACGAAAGAAAGCACAGAGCCCCAGATTTTATGTTGTCCTGGAGAGCTTGCAGAGCACTGGGGAAAGGCAGGCAGAGAATTCCCTGCTAGCACCTTCTCTGTGCCTGGGAAGCACAAGTGTTCACATTGCTTCGCAGAATCGCTTTTGTGCAGAAAACAGTAACACTTGTTCAGAACGAAAGAAAGCACAGAACCCCAGATTTTATGTTGTCCTGGAGAGCTTGCAGAGCACTGAGGAAAGGCAGGCAGAGAATTCCCTGCTAGCACCTTCTCTGTGCCTGTTCACATTGCTTTGCAGAATCGCTTTTGTGCAGAAAACAGTAACACTTGTTCAGAACGAAAGAAAGCACAGAGCCCCAGATTTTATGTTGTCCTGGAGAGCTTGCAGAGCACTGGGGAAAGGCAGGCAGAGAATTCCCTGCTAGCACCTTCTCTGTGCCTGGGAAGCAGAAGTGTTCACATTGCTTCGCAGAATCGCTTTTGTGCAGAAAACAGTAACACTTGTTCAGAACGAAAGAAAGCACAGAACCCCAGATTTTATGTTGTCCTGGAGAGCTTGCAGAGCACTGAGGAAAGGCAGGCAGAGAATTCCCTGCTAGCACCTTCTCTGTGCCTGTTCACATTGCTTCGCAGAATCGCTTTTGTGCAGAAAACAGTAACACTTGTTCAGAACGAAAGAAAGCACAGAGCCCCAGATTTTATGTTGTCCTGGAGAGCTTGCAGAGCACTGGGGAAAGGCAGGCAGAGAATTCCCTGCTAGCACCTTCTCTGTGCCTGGGAAGCAGAAGTGTTCACATTGCTTCGCAGAATCGCTTTTGTGCAGAAAACAGTAACACTTGTTCAGAACGAAAGAAAGCACAGAGCCCCAGATTTTATGTTGTCCTGGAGAGCTTGCAGAGCACTGGGGAAAGGCAGGCAGAGAATTCCCTGCTAGCACCTTCTCTGTGCCTGGGAAGCAGAAGTGTTCACATTGCTTCGCAGAATCGCTTTTGTGCAGAAAACAGTAACACTTGTTCAGAACGAAAGAAAGCACAGAGCCCCAGATTTTATGTTGTCCTGGAGAGCTTGCAGAGCACTGGGGAAAGGCAGGCAGAGAATTCCCTGCTAGCACCTTCTCTGTGCCTGGGAAGCACAAGTGTTCACATTGCTTCGCAGAATCACTTTTGTGCAGAAAACAGTAACACTTGTTCAGAATGAAAGAAAGCACAGAACCCCAGATTTTATGTTGTCCTGGAGAGATTGCAGAGCACTGAGGAAACGCAGGCAGAGAATTCCCTGCTAGCACCTTCTCTGTGCCTGGGAAGCAGAAGTGTTCACATTGCTTCGCAGAATCGCTTTTGTGCAGAAAACAGTAACACTTGTTCAGAACGAAAGAAAGCACAGAGCCCCAGATTTTATGTTGTCCTGGAGAGCTTGCAGAGCACTGGGGAAAGGCAGGCAGAGAATTCCCTGCTAGCACCTTCTCTGTGCCTGGGAAGCACAAGTGTTCACATTGCTTCGCAGAATCGCTTTTGTGCAGAAAACAGTAACACTTGTTCAGAACGAAAGAAAGCACAGAGCCCCAGATTTTATGTTGTCCTGGAGAGCTTGCAGAGCACTGGGGAAAGGCAGGCAGAGAATTCCCTGCTAGCACCTTCTCTGTGCCTGGGAAGCACAAGTGTTCACATTGCTTCGCAGAATCGCTTTTGTGCAGAAAACAGTAACACTTGTTCAGAACGAAAGAAAGCACAGAGCACCAGATTTTATGTTGTCCTGGAGAGCTTGCAGAGCACTGGGGAAAGGCAGGCAGAGAATTCCCTGCTAGCACCTTCTCTGTGCCTGGGAAGCAGAAGTGTTCACATTGCTTCGCAGAATCGCTTTTGTGCAGAAAACAGTAACACTTGTTCAGAACGAAAGAAAGCACAGAGCCCCAGATTTTATGTTGTCCTGGAGAGCTTGCAGAGCACTGGGGAAAGGCAGGCAGAGAATTCCCTGCTAGCACCTTCTCTGTGCCTGGGAAGCAGAAGTGTTCACATTGCTTCGCAGAATCGCTTTTGTGCAGAAAACAGTAACACTTGTTCAGAACGAAAGAAAGCACAGAGCCCCAGATTTTATGTTGTCCTGGAGAGCTTGCAGAGCACTGGGGAAAGGCAGGCAGAGAATTCCCTGCTAGCACCTTCTCTGTGCCTGGGAAGCACAAGTGTTCACATTGCTTCGCAGAATCGCTTTTGTGCAGAAAACAGTAACACTTGTTCAGAACGAAAGAAAGCACAGAGCCCCAGATTTGCTGTTGTCCTGGAGAGCTTGCAGAGCACTGGGGAAAGGCAGGCAGAGAATTCCCTGCTAGCACCTTCTCTGTGCCTGGGAAGCACAAGTGTTCACATTGCTTCGCAGAATCGCTTTTGTGCAGAAAACAGTAACACTTGTTCAGAATGAAAGAAAGCACAGAACCCCAGATTTTATGTTGTCCTGGAGAGCTTGCAGAGCACTAAGGAAAGGCAGGCAGAGAATTCCCTGCTAGCACCTTCTCTGTGCCTGTTCACATTGCTTGGCAGAATCGCTTTTGTGCAGAAAACAGTAACACTTGTTCAGAACGAAAGAAAGCACAGAGCCCCAGATTTTATGTTGTTCTGGGGAGCTTGCAGAGCACTGGGGAAAGGCAGGCAGAGAATTCCCTGCTAGCACCTTCTCTGTGCCTGGGAAGCACAAGTGTTCACATTGCTTCGCAGAATCGCTTTTGTGCAGAAAACAGTAACACTTGTTCAGAACGAAAGAAAGCACAGAGCCCCAGATTTTATGTTGTCCTGGAGAGCTTGCAGAGCACTGGGGAAAGGCAGGCAGAGAATTCCCTGCTAGCACCTTCTCTGTGCCTGGGAAGCACAAGTGTTCACATTGCTTCGCAGAATCGCTTTTGTGCAGAAAACAGTAACACTTGTACAGAACGAAAGAAAGCACAGAACCCCAGATTTTATGTTGTCCTGGAGAGCTTGCAGAGCACTGAGGAAAGGCAGGCAGAGAATTCCCTGCTAGCACCTTCTCTGTGCCTGTTCACATTGCTTTGCAGAATCGTTTTTGTGCAGAAAACAGTAACACTTGTTCAGAACGAAAGAAAGCACAGAGCCCCAGATTTTATGTTGTCCTGGAGAGCTTGCAGAGCACTGGGGAAAGGCAGGCAGAGAATTCCCTGCTAGCACCTTCTCTGTGCCTGGGAAGCACAAGTGTTCACATTGCTTCGCAGAATTGCTTTTGTGCAGAAAACAGTAACACTTGTTCAGAACGAAAGAAAGCACAGAACCCCAGATTTTATGTTGTCCTGGAGAGCTTGCAGAGCACTGAGGAAAGGCAGGCAGAGAATTCCCTGCTAGCACCTTCTCTGTGCCTGTTCACATTGCTTTGCAGAATCGCTTTTGTGCAGAAAACAGTAACACTTGTTCAGAACGAAAGAAAGCACAGAGCCCCAGATTTGCTGTTGTCCTGGAGAGCTTGCAGAGCACTGGGGAAAGGCAGGCAGAGAATTCCCTGCTAGCACCTTCTCTGTGCCTGGGAAGCACAAGTGTTCACATTGCTTCGCAGAATCGCTTTTGTGCAGAAAACAGTAACACTTGTTCAGAACGAAAGAAAGCACAGAGCCCCAGATTTTATGTTGTCCTGGAGAGCTTGCAGAGCACTGGGGAAAGGCAGGCAGAGAATTCCCTGCTAGCACCTTCTCTGTGCCTGGGAAGCACAAGTGTTCACATTGCTTCGCAGAATCGCTTTTGTGCAGAAAACAGTAACACTTGTTCAGAACGAAAGAAAGCACAGAGCCCCAGATTTTATGTTGTCCTGGAGAGCTTGCAGAGCACTGGGGAAAGGCAGGCAGAGAATTCCCTGCTAGCACCTTCTCTGTGCCTGGGAAGCAGAAGTGTTCACATTGCTTTGCAGAATCGCTTTTGTGCAGAAAACAGTAACACTTGTTCAGAACGAAAGAAAGCACAGAGCCCCAGATTTTATGTTGTCCTGGAGAGCTTGCAGAGCACTGGGGAAAGGCAGGCAGAGAATTCCCTGCTAGCACCTTCTCTGTGCCTGGGAAGCACAAGTGTTCACTTTGCTTCGCAGAATCGCTTTTGTGCAGAAAACAGTAACACTTGTTCAGAATGAAAGAAAGCACAGAGCCCCAGATTTTATGTTGTCCTGGAGAGCTTGCAGAGCACTGAGGAAAGGCAGGCAGAGAATTCCCTGCTAGCACCTTCTCTGTGCCTGTTCACATTGCTTCGCAGAATCGCTTTTGTGCAGAAAACAGTAACACTTGTTCAGAACGAAAGAAAGCACAGAGCCCCAGATTTTATGTTGTCCTGGAGAGCTTGCAGAGCACTGGGGAAAGGCAGGCAGAGAATTCCCTGCTAGCACCTTCTCTGTGCCTGGGAAGCACAAGTGTTCACATTACTTCGCAGAATCGCTTTTGTGCAGAAAACAGTAACACTTGTTCAGAATGAAAGAAAGCACAGAGCCCCAGATTTTATGTTGTCCTGGAGAGCTTGCAGAGCACTGGGGAAAGGCAGGCAGAGAATTCCCTGCTAGCACCTTCTCTGTGCCTGGGAAGCACAAGTGTTCACATTGCTTCGCAGAATCGCTTTTGTGCAGAAAACAGTAACACTTGTTCAGAATGAAAGAAAGCACAGAGCCCCAGATTTTATGTTGTCCTGGAGAGCTTGCAGAGCACTGGGGAAAGGCAGGCAGAGAATTCCCTGCTAGCACCTTCTCTGTGCCTGGGAAGCAGAAGTGTTCACATTGCTTCGCAGAATCGCTTTTGTGCAGAAAACAGTAACACTTGTTCAGAACGAAAGAAAGCACAGAGCCCCAGATTTTATGTTGTCCTGGAGAGCTTGCAGAGCACTGGGGAAAGGCAGGCAGAGAATTCCCTGCTAGCACCTTCTCTGTGCCTGGGAAGCACAAGTGTTCACATTGCTTCGCAGAATCGCTTTTGTGCAGAAAACAGTAACACTTGTACAGAACGAAAGAAAGCACAGAACCCCAGATTTTATGTTGTCCTGGAGAGCTTGCAGAGCACTGAGGAAAGGCAGGCAGAGAATTCCCTGCTAGCACCTTCTCTGTGCCTGTTCACATTGCTTTGCAGAATCGCTTTTGTGCAGAAAACAGTAACACTTGTTCAGAACGAAAGAAAGCACAGAGCCCCAGATTTTATGTTGTCCTGGAGAGCTTGCAGAGCACTGGGGAAAGGCAGGCAGAGAATTCCCTGCTAGCACCTTCTCTGTGCCTGGGAAGCACAAGTGTTCACATTGCTTCGCAGAATTGCTTTTGTGCAGAAAACAGTAACACTTGTTCAGAACGAAAGAAAGCACAGAACCCCAGATTTTATGTTGTCCTGGAGAGCTTGCAGAGCACTGAGGAAAGGCAGGCAGAGAATTCCCTGCTAGCACCTTCTCTGTGCCTGTTCACATTGCTTTGCAGAATCGCTTTTGTGCAGAAAACAGTAACACTTGTTCAGAACGAAAGAAAGCACAGAGCCCCAGATTTGCTGTTGTCCTGGAGAGCTTGCAGAGCACTGGGGAAAGGCAGGCAGAGAATTCCCTGCTAGCACCTTCTCTGTGCCTGGGAAGCACAAGTGTTCACATTGCTTCGCAGAATCGCTTTTGTGCAGAAAACAGTAACACTTGTTCAGAACGAAAGAAAGCACAGAGCCCCAGATTTGCTGTTGTCCTGGAGAGCTTGCAGAGCACTGAGGAAAGGCAGGCAGAGAATTCCCTGCTAGCACCTTCTCTGTGCCTGTTCACTTTGCTTCGCAGAATCGCTTTTGTGCAGAAAACAGTAACACTTGTTCAGAACGAAAGAAAGCACAGAGCCCCAGATTTTATGTTGTCCTGGAGAGCTTGCAGAGCACTGGGGAAAGGCAGGCAGAGAATTCCCTGCTAGCACCTTCTCTGTGCCTGGGAAGCACAAGTGTTCACATTGCTTCGCAGAATCGCTTTTGTGCAGAAAACAGTAACACTTGTTCAGAACGAAAGAAAGCACAGAGCCCCAGATTTGCTGTTGTCCTGGAGAGCTTGCAGAGCACTGGGGAAAGGCAGGCAGAGAATTCCCTGCTAGCACCTTCTCTGTGCCTGTTCACATTGCTTGGCAGAATCGCTTTTGTGCAGAAAACAGTAACACTTGTTCAGAACGAAAGAAAGCACAGAGCCCCAGATTTTATGTTGTCCTGGAGAGCTTGCAGAGCACTGGGGAAAGGCAGGCAGAGAATTCCCTGCTAGCACCTTCTCTGTGCCTGGGAAGCAGAAGTGTTCACATTGCTTCGCAGAATCGCTTTTGTGCAGAAAACAGTAACACTTGTTCAGAACGAAAGAAAGCGCAGAACCCCAGATTTTATGTTGTCCTGGAGAGCTTGCAGAGCTCTGAGGAAAGGCAGGCAGAGAATTCCCTGCTAGCACCTTCTCTGTGCCTGGGAAGCAGAAGTGTTCACATTGCTTCGCAGAATCGCTTTTGTGCAGAAAACAGTAACACTTGTTCAGAACGAAAGAAAGCACAGAGCCCCAGATTTTATGTTGTCCTGGAGAGCTTGCAGAGCACTGGGGAAAGGCAGGCAGAGAATTCCCTGCTAGCACCTTCTCTGTGCCTGGGAAGCACAAGTGTTCACATTGCTTCGCAGAATCGCTTTTGTGCAGAAAACAGTAACACTTGTTCAGAACGAAAGAAAGCACAGAGCCCCAGATTTTATGTTGTCCTGGAGAGCTTGCAGAGCACTGGGGAAAGGCAGGCAGAGAATTCCCTGCTAGCACCTTCTCTGTGCCTGGGAAGCACAAGTGTTCACATTGCTTTGCAGAATCGCTTTTGTGCAGAAAACAGTAACACTTGTTCAGAACGAAAGAAAGCACAGAACCCCAGATTTTATGTTGTCCTGGAGAGCTTGCAGAGCTCTGAGGAAAGGCAGGCAGAGAATTCCCTGCTAGCACCTTCTCTGTGCCTGTTCACTTTGCTTCGCAGAATTGCTTTTGTGCAGAAAACAGTAACACTTGTTCAGAACGAAAGAAAGCACAGAGCCCCAGATTTTATGTTGTCCTGGAGAGCTTGCAGAGCACTGGGGAAAGGCAGGCAGAGAATTCCCTGCTAGCACCTTCTCTGTGCCTGGGAAGCACAAGTGTTCACATTGCTTCGCAGAATCGCTTTTGTGCAGAAAACAGTAACACTTGTTCAGAACGAAAGAAAGCACAGAGCCCCAGATTTTATGTTGTCCTGGAGAGCTTGCAGAGCACTGGGAAAAGGCAGGCAGAGAATTCCCTGCTAGCACCTTCTCTGTGCCTGGGAAGCAGAAGTGTTCACATTGCTTCGCAGAATCGCTTTTGTGCAGAAAACAGTAACACTTGTTCAGAACGAAAGAAAGCACAGAGCCCCAGATTTTATGTTGTCCTGGAGAGCTTGCAGAGCACTGGGGAAAGGCAGGCAGAGAATTCCCTGCTAGCACCTTCTCTGTGCCTGGGAAGCACAAGTGTTCACATTGCTTCGCAGAATCGCTTTTGTGCAGAAAACAGTAACACTTGTACAGAACGAAAGAAAGCACAGAACCCCAGATTTTATGTTGTCCTGGAGAGCTTGCAGAGCACTGAGGAAAGGCAGGCAGAGAATTCCCTGCTAGCACCTTCTCTGTGCCTGTTCACATTGCTTTGCAGAATCGCTTTTGTGCAGAAAACAGTAACACTTGTTCAGAACGAAAGAAAGCACAGAGCCCCAGATTTTATGTTGTCCTGGAGAGCTTGCAGAGCACTGGGGAAAGGCAGGCAGAGAATTCCCTGCTAGCACCTTCTCTGTGCCTGGGAAGCACAAGTGTTCACATTGCTTCGCAGAATTGCTTTTGTGCAGAAAACAGTAACACTTGTTCAGAACGAAAGAAAGCACAGAACCCCAGATTTTATGTTGTCCTGGAGAGCTTGCAGAGCACTGAGGAAAGGCAGGCAGAGAATTCCCTGCTAGCACCTTCTCTGTGCCTGTTCACATTGCTTTGCAGAATCGCTTTTGTGCAGAAAACAGTAACACTTGTTCAGAACGAAAGAAAGCACAGAGCCCCAGATTTGCTGTTGTCCTGGAGAGCTTGCAGAGCACTGGGGAAAGGCAGGCAGAGAATTCCCTGCTAGCACCTTCTCTGTGCCTGGGAAGCACAAGTGTTCACATTGCTTCGCAGAATCGCTTTTGTGCAGAAAACAGTAACACTTGTTCAGAACGAAAGAAAGCACAGAGCCCCAGATTTGCTGTTGTCCTGGAGAGCTTGCAGAGCACTGAGGAAAGGCAGGCAGAGAATTCCCTGCTAGCACCTTCTCTGTGCCTGTTCACTTTGCTTCGCAGAATCGCTTTTGTGCAGAAAACAGTAACACTTGTTCAGAACGAAAGAAAGCACAGAGCCCCAGATTTTATGTTGTCCTGGAGAGCTTGCAGAGCACTGGGGAAAGGCAGGCAGAGAATTCCCTGCTAGCACCTTCTCTGTGCCTGGGAAGCACAAGTGTTCACATTGCTTCGCAGAATCGCTTTTGTGCAGAAAACAGTAACACTTGTTCAGAACGAAAGAAAGCACAGAGCCCCAGATTTGCTGTTGTCCTGGAGAGCTTGCAGAGCACTGGGGAAAGGCAGGCAGAGAATTCCCTGCTAGCACCTTCTCTGTGCCTGTTCACATTGCTTGGCAGAATCGCTTTTGTGCAGAAAACAGTAACACTTGTTCAGAACGAAAGAAAGCACAGAGCCCCAGATTTTATGTTGTCCTGGAGAGCTTGCAGAGCACTGGGGAAAGGCAGGCAGAGAATTCCCTGCTAGCACCTTCTCTGTGCCTGGGAAGCACAAGTGTTCACATTGCTTCGCAGAATCGCTTTTGTGCAGAAAACAGTAACACTTGTACAGAACGAAAGAAAGCACAGAACCCCAGATTTTATGTTGTCCTGGAGAGCTTGCAGAGCACTGAGGAAAGGCAGGCAGAGAATTCCCTGCTAGCACCTTCTCTGTGCCTGTTCACATTGCTTTGCAGAATCGCTTTTGTGCAGAAAACAGTAACACTTGTTCAGAATGAAAGAAAGCACAGAGCCCCAGATTTTATGTTGTCCTGGAGAGCTTGCAGAGCACTGAGGAAAGGCAGGCAGAGAATTCCCTGCTAGCACCTTCTCTGTGCCTGTTCACATTGCTTCGCAGAATCGCTTTTGTGCAGAAAACAGTAACACTTGTTCAGAACGAAAGAAAGCACAGAGCCCCAGATTTTATGTTGTCCTGGAGAGCTTGCAGAGCACTGGGGAAAGGCAGGCAGAGAATTCCCTGCTAGCACCTTCTCTGTGCCTGGGAAGCACAAGTGTTCACATTACTTCGCAGAATCGCTTTTGTGCAGAAAACAGTAACACTTGTTCAGAATGAAAGAAAGCACAGAGCCCCAGATTTTATGTTGTCCTGGAGAGCTTGCAGAGCACTGGGGAAAGGCAGGCAGAGAATTCCCTGCTAGCACCTTCTCTGTGCCTGGGAAGCACAAGTGTTCACATTGCTTCGCAGAATCGCTTTTGTGCAGAAAACAGTAACACTTGTTCAGAACGAAAGAAAGCACAGAGCCCCAGATTTTATGTTGTCCTGGAGAGCTTGCAGAGCACTGGGGAAAGGCAGGCAGAGAATTCCCTGCTAGCACCTTCTCTGTGCCTGGGAAGCACAAGTGTTCATATTGCTTCGCAGAATCGCTTTTGTGCAGAAAACAGTAACACTTGTTCAGAACGAAAGAAAGCACAGAGCCCCAGATTTTATGTTGTCCTGGAGAGCTTGCAGAGCACTGGGGAAAGGCAGGCAGAGAATTCCCTGCTAGCACCTTCTCTGTGCCTGGGAAGCACAAGTGTTCACATTGCTTCGCAGAATCGCTTTTGTGCAGAAAACAGTAACACTTGTTCAGAACGAAAGAAAGCACAGAACCCCAGATTTTATGTTGTCCTGGAGAGCTTGCAGAGCACTGAGGAAAGGCAGGCAGAGAATTCCCTGCTAGCACCTTCTCTGTGCCTGTTCACATTGCTTTGCAGAATCGCTTTTGTGCAGAAAACAGTAACACTTGTTCAGAACGAAAGAAAGCACAGAGCCCCAGATTTTATGTTGTCCTGGAGAGCTTGCAGAGCACTGGGGAAAGGCAGGCAGAGAATTCCCTGCTAGCACCTTCTCTGTGCCTGGGAAGCAGAAGTGTTCACATTGCTTCGCAGAATCGCTTTTGTGCAGAAAACAGTAACACTTGTTCAGAACGAAAGAAAGCACAGAACCCCAGATTTTATGTTGTCCTGGAGAGCTTGCAGAGCACTGAGGAAAGGCAGGCAGAGAATTCCCTGCTAGCACCTTCTCTGTGCCTGTTCACATTGCTTCGCAGAATCGCTTTTGTGCAGAAAACAGTAACACTTGTTCAGAACGAAAGAAAGCACAGAGCCCCAGATTTTATGTTGTCCTGGAGAGCTTGCAGAGCACTGGGGAAAGGCAGGCAGAGAATTCCCTGCTAGCACCTTCTCTGTGCCTGGGAAGCAGAAGTGTTCACATTGCTTCGCAGAATCGCTTTTGTGCAGAAAACAGTAACACTTGTTCAGAACGAAAGAAAGCACAGAGCCCCAGATTTTATGTTGTCCTGGAGAGCTTGCAGAGCACTGGGGAAAGGCAGGCAGAGAATTCCCTGCTAGCACCTTCTCTGTGCCTGGGAAGCAGAAGTGTTCACATTGCTTCGCAGAATCGCTTTTGTGCAGAAAACAGTAACACTTGTTCAGAACGAAAGAAAGCACAGAGCCCCAGATTTTATGTTGTCCTGGAGAGCTTGCAGAGCACTGGGGAAAGGCAGGCAGAGAATTCCCTGCTAGCACCTTCTCTGTGCCTGGGAAGCACAAGTGTTCACATTGCTTCGCAGAATCGCTTTTGTGCAGAAAACAGTAACACTTGTTCAGAATGAAAGAAAGCACAGAACCCCAGATTTTATGTTGTCCTGGAGAGATTGCAGAGCACTGAGGAAACGCAGGCAGAGAATTCCCTGCTAGCACCTTCTCTGTGCCTGGGAAGCAGAAGTGTTCACATTGCTTCGCAGAATCGCTTTTGTGCAGAAAACAGTAACACTTGTTCAGAACGAAAGAAAGCACAGAGCCCCAGATTTTATGTTGTCCTGGAGAGCTTGCAGAGCACTGGGGAAAGGCAGGCAGAGAATTCCCTGCTAGCACCTTCTCTGTGCCTGGGAAGCACAAGTGTTCACATTGCTTCGCAGAATCGCTTTTGTGCAGAAAACAGTAACACTTGTTCAGAACGAAAGAAAGCACAGAGCCCCAGATTTTATGTTGTCCTGGAGAGCTTGCAGAGCACTGGGGAAAGGCAGGCAGAGAATTCCCTGCTAGCACCTTCTCTGTGCCTGGGAAGCACAAGTGTTCACATTGCTTCGCAGAATCGCTTTTGTGCAGAAAACAGTAACACTTGTTCAGAACGAAAGAAAGCACAGAGCACCAGATTTTATGTTGTCCTGGAGAGCTTGCAGAGCACTGGGGAAAGGCAGGCAGAGAATTCCCTGCTAGCACCTTCTCTGTGCCTGGGAAGCAGAAGTGTTCACATTGCTTCGCAGAATCGCTTTTGTGCAGAAAACAGTAACACTTGTTCAGAACGAAAGAAAGCACAGAGCCCCAGATTTTATGTTGTCCTGGAGAGCTTGCAGAGCACTGGGGAAAGGCAGGCAGAGAATTCCCTGCTAGCACCTTCTCTGTGCCTGGGAAGCACAAGTGTTCACATTGCTTCGCAGAATCGCTTTTGTGCAGAAAACAGTAACACTTGTTCAGAACGAAAGAAAGCACAGAGCCCCAGATTTTATGTTGTCCTGGAGAGCTTGCAGAGCACTGGGGAAAGGCAGGCAGAGAATTCCCTGCTAGCACCTTCTCTGTGCCTGGGAAGCACAAGTGTTCACATTGCTTCGCAGAATCGCTTTTGTGCAGAAAACAGTAACACTTGTTCAGAACGAAAGAAAGCACAGAGCCCCAGATTTGCTGTTGTCCTGGAGAGCTTGCAGAGCACTGGGGAAAGGCAGGCAGAGAATTCCCTGCTAGCACCTTCTCTGTGCCTGGGAAGCACAAGTGTTCACATTGCTTCGCAGAATCGCTTTTGTGCAGAAAACAGTAACACTTGTTCAGAATGAAAGAAAGCACAGAACCCCAGATTTTATGTTGTCCTGGAGAGCTTGCAGAGCACTAAGGAAAGGCAGGCAGAGAATTCCCTGCTAGCACCTTCTCTGTGCCTGTTCACATTGCTTGGCAGAATCGCTTTTGTGCAGAAAACAGTAACACTTGTTCAGAACGAAAGAAAGCACAGAGCCCCAGATTTTATGTTGTTCTGGGGAGCTTGCAGAGCACTGGGGAAAGGCAGGCAGAGAATTCCCTGCTAGCACCTTCTCTGTGCCTGGGAAGCACAAGTGTTCACATTGCTTCGCAGAATCGCTTTTGTGCAGAAAACAGTAACACTTGTTCAGAACGAAAGAAAGCACAGAGCCCCAGATTTTATGTTGTCCTGGAGAGCTTGCAGAGCACTGGGGAAAGGCAGGCAGAGAATTCCCTGCTAGCACCTTCTCTGTGCCTGGGAAGCACAAGTGTTCACATTGCTTCGCAGAATCGCTTTTGTGCAGAAAACAGTAACACTTGTTCAGAACGAAAGAAAGCACAGAGCCCCAGATTTGCTGTTGTCCTGGAGAGCTTGCAGAGCACTGGGGAAAGGCAGGCAGAGAATTCCCTGCTAGCACCTTCTCTGTGCCTGGGAAGCAGAAGTGTTCACATTGCTTCGCAGAATCGCTTTTGTGCAGAAAACAGTAACACTTGTTCAGAACGAAAGAAAGCACAGAGCCCCAGATTTTATGTTGTCCTGGAGAGCTTGCAGAGCACTGGGGAAAGGCAGGCAGAGAATTCCCTGCTAGCACCTTCTCTGTGCCTGGGAAGCACAAGTGTTCACATTGCTTCGCAGAATCGCTTTTGTGCAGAAAACAGTAACACTTGTTCAGAACGAAAGAAAGCACAGAGCCCCAGATTTTATGTTGTCCTGGAGAGCTTGCAGAGCACTGGGGAAAGGCAGGCAGAGAATTCCCTGCTAGCACCTTCTCTGTGCCTGGGAAGCACAAGTGTTCACATTGCTTTGCAGAATCGCTTTTGTGCAGAAAACAGTAACACTTGTTCAGAACGAAAGAAAGCACAGAACCCCAGATTTTATGTTGTCCTGGAGAGCTTGCAGAGCTCTGAGGAAAGGCAGGCAGAGAATTCCCTGCTAGCACCTTCTCTGTGCCTGTTCACTTTGCTTCGCAGAATTGCTTTTGTGCAGAAAACAGTAACACTTGTTCAGAACGAAAGAAAGCACAGAGCCCCAGATTTTATGTTGTCCTGGAGAGCTTGCAGAGCACTGGGAAAAGGCAGGCAGAGAATTCCCTGCTAGCACCTTCTCTGTGCCTGGGAAGCAGAAGTGTTCACATTGCTTGGCAGAATCGCTTTTGTGCAGAAAACAGTAACACTTGTTCAGAACGAAAGAAAGCACAGAGCCCCAGATTTTATGTTGTCCTGGAGAGCTTGCAGAGCACTGGGAAAAGGCAGGCAGAGAATTCCCTGCTAGCACCTTCTCTGTGCCTGGGAAGCAGAAGTGTTCACATTGCTTCGCAGAATCGCTTTTGTGCAGAAAACAGTAACACTTGTTCAGAACGAAAGAAAGCACAGAGCCCCAGATTTTATGTTGTCCTGGAGAGCTTGCAGAGCACTGGGGAAAGGCAGGCAGAGAATTCCCTGCTAGCACCTTCTCTGTGCCTGGGAAGCACAAGTGTTCACATTGCTTCGCAGAATCGCTTTTGTGCAGAAAACAGTAACACTTGTACAGAACGAAAGAAAGCACAGAACCCCAGATTTTATGTTGTCCTGGAGAGCTTGCAGAGCACTGAGGAAAGGCAGGCAGAGAATTCCCTGCTAGCACCTTCTCTGTGCCTGTTCACATTGCTTTGCAGAATCGCTTTTGTGCAGAAAACAGTAACACTTGTTCAGAACGAAAGAAAGCACAGAGCACCAGATTTTATGTTGTCCTGGAGAGCTTGCAGAGCACTGGGGAAAGGCAGGCAGAGAATTCCCTGCTAGCACCTTCTCTGTGCCTGGGAAGCACAAGTGTTCACATTGCTTCGCAGAATTGCTTTTGTGCAGAAAACAGTAACACTTGTTCAGAACGAAAGAAAGCACAGAACCCCAGATTTTATGTTGTCCTGGAGAGCTTGCAGAGCACTGAGGAAAGGCAGGCAGAGAATTCCCTGCTAGCACCTTCTCTGTGCCTGTTCACATTGCTTTGCAGAATCGCTTTTGTGCAGAAAACAGTAACACTTGTTCAGAACGAAAGAAAGCACAGAGCCCCAGATTTGCTGTTGTCCTGGAGAGCTTGCAGAGCACTGGGGAAAGGCAGGCAGAGAATTCCCTGCTAGCACCTTCTCTGTGCCTGGGAAGCACAACTGTTCACATTGCTTCGCAGAATCGCTTTTGTGCAGAAAACAGTAACACTTGTTCAGAACGAAAGAAAGCACAGAGCCCCAGATTTGCTGTTGTCCTGGAGAGCTTGCAGAGCACTGAGGAAAGGCAGGCAGAGAATTCCCTGCTAGCACCTTCTCTGTGCCTGTTCACTTTGCTTCGCAGAATCGCTTTTGTGCAGAAAACAGTAACACTTGTTCAGAACGAAAGAAAGCACAGAGCCCCAGATTTTATGTTGTCCTGGAGAGCTTGCAGAGCACTGGGGAAAGGCAGGCAGAGAATTCCCTGCTAGCACCTTCTCTGTGCCTGGGAAGCACAAGTGTTCACATTGCTTCGCAGAATCGCTTTTGTGCAGAAAACAGTAACACTTGTTCAGAACGAAAGAAAGCACAGAGCCCCAGATTTGCTGTTGTCCTGGAGAGCTTGCAGAGCACTGGGGAAAGGCAGGCAGAGAATTCCCTGCTAGCACCTTCTCTGTGCCTGTTCACATTGCTTGGCAGAATCGCTTTTGTGCAGAAAACAGTAACACTTGTTCAGAACGAAAGAAAGCACAGAGCCCCAGATTTTATGTTGTCCTGGAGAGCTTGCAGAGCACTGGGGAAAGGCAGGCAGAGAATTCCCTGCTAGCACCTTCTCTGTGCCTGGGAAGCACAAGTGTTCACATTGCTTCGCAGAATCGCTTTTGTGCAGAAAACAGTAACACTTGTACAGAACGAAAGAAAGCACAGAACCCCAGATTTTATGTTGTCCTGGAGAGCTTGCAGAGCACTGAGGAAAGGCAGGCAGAGAATTCCCTGCTAGCACCTTCTCTGTGCCTGTTCACATTGCTTTGCAGAATCGCTTTTGTGCAGAAAACAGTAACACTTGTTCAGAATGAAAGAAAGCACAGAGCCCCAGATTTTATGTTGTCCTGGAGAGCTTGCAGAGCACTGAGGAAAGGCAGGCAGAGAATTCCCTGCTAGCACCTTCTCTGTGCCTGTTCACATTGCTTCGCAGAATCGCTTTTGTGCAGAAAACAGTAACACTTGTTCAGAACGAAAGAAAGCACAGAGCCCCAGATTTTATGTTGTCCTGGAGAGCTTGCAGAGCACTGGGGAAAGGCAGGCAGAGAATTCCCTGCTAGCACCTTCTCTGTGCCTGGGAAGCACAAGTGTTCACATTACTTCGCAGAATCGCTTTTGTGCAGAAAACAGTAACACTTGTTCAGAACGAAAGAAAGCACAGAGCCCCAGATTTTATGTTGTCCTGGAGAGCTTGCAGAGCACTGGGGAAAGGCAGGCAGAGAATTCCCTGCTAGCACCTTCTCTGTGCCTGGGAAGCACAAGTGTTCACATTGCTTCGCAGAATCGCTTTTGTGCAGAAAACAGTAACACTTGTTCAGAACGAAAGAAAGCACAGAGCCCCAGATTTTATGTTGTCCTGGAGAGCTTGCAGAGCACTGGGGAAAGGCAGGCAGAGAATTCCCTGCTAGCACCTTCTCTGTGCCTGGGAAGCACAAGTGTTCACATTGCTTCGCAGAATCGCTTTTGTGCAGAAAACAGTAACACTTGTTCAGAACGAAAGAAAGCACAGAACCCCAGATTTTATGTTGTCCTGGAGAGCTTGCAGAGCACTGAGGAAAGGCAGGCAGAGAATTCCCTGCTAGCACCTTCTCTGTGCCTGTTCACATTGCTTTGCAGAATCGCTTTTGTGCAGAAAACAGTAACACTTGTTCAGAACGAAAGAAAGCACAGAGCCCCAGATTTTATGTTGTCCTGGAGAGCTTGCAGAGCACTGGGGAAAGGCAGGCAGAGAATTCCCTGCTAGCACCTTCTCTGTGCCTGGGAAGCAGAAGTGTTCACATTGCTTCGCAGAATCGCTTTTGTGCAGAAAACAGTAACACTTGTTCAGAACGAAAGAAAGCACAGAACCCCAGATTTTATGTTGTCCTGGAGAGCTTGCAGAGCACTGAGGAAAGGCAGGCAGAGAATTCCCTGCTAGCACCTTCTCTGTGCCTGTTCACATTGCTTCGCAGAATCGCTTTTGTGCAGAAAACAGTAACACTTGTTCAGAACGAAAGAAAGCACAGAGCCCCAGATTTTATGTTGTCCTGGAGAGCTTGCAGAGCACTGGGGAAAGGCAGGCAGAGAATTCCCTGCTAGCACCTTCTCTGTGCCTGGGAAGCAGAAGTGTTCACATTGCTTCGCAGAATCGCTTTTGTGCAGAAAACAGTAACACTTGTTCAGAACGAAAGAAAGCACAGAGCCCCAGATTTTATGTTGTCCTGGAGAGCTTGCAGAGCACTGGGGAAAGGCAGGCAGAGAATTCCCTGCTAGCACCTTCTCTGTGCCTGGGAAGCAGAAGTGTTCACATTGCTTCGCAGAATCGCTTTTGTGCAGAAAACAGTAACACTTGTTCAGAACGAAAGAAAGCACAGAGCCCCAGATTTTATGTTGTCCTGGAGAGCTTGCAGAGCACTGGGGAAAGGCAGGCAGAGAATTCCCTGCTAGCACCTTCTCTGTGCCTGGGAAGCACAAGTGTTCACATTGCTTCGCAGAATCGCTTTTGTGCAGAAAACAGTAACACTTGTTCAGAATGAAAGAAAGCACAGAACCCCAGATTTTATGTTGTCCTGGAGAGATTGCAGAGCACTGAGGAAACGCAGGCAGAGAATTCCCTGCTAGCACCTTCTCTGTGCCTGGGAAGCAGAAGTGTTCACATTGCTTCGCAGAATCGCTTTTGTGCAGAAAACAGTAACACTTGTTCAGAACGAAAGAAAGCACAGAGCCCCAGATTTTATGTTGTCCTGGAGAGCTTGCAGAGCACTGGGGAAAGGCAGGCAGAGAATTCCCTGCTAGCACCTTCTCTGTGCCTGGGAAGCACAAGTGTTCACATTGCTTCGCAGAATCGCTTTTGTGCAGAAAACAGTAACACTTGTTCAGAACGAAAGAAAGCACAGAGCCCCAGATTTTATGTTGTCCTGGAGAGCTTGCAGAGCACTGGGGAAAGGCAGGCAGAGAATTCCCTGCTAGCACCTTCTCTGTGCCTCGGAAGCACAAGTGTTCACATTGCTTCGCAGAATCGCTTTTGTGCAGAAAACAGTAACACTTGTTCAGAACGAAAGAAAGCACAGAGCACCAGATTTTATGTTGTCCTGGAGAGCTTGCAGAGCACTGGGGAAAGGCAGGCAGAGAATTCCCTGCTAGCACCTTCTCTGTGCCTGGGAAGCAGAAGTGTTCACATTGCTTCGCAGAATCGCTTTTGTGCAGAAAACAGTAACACTTGTTCAGAACGAAAGAAAGCACAGAGCCCCAGATTTTATGTTGTCCTGGAGAGCTTGCAGAGCACTGGGGAAAGGCAGGCAGAGAATTCCCTGCTAGCACCTTCTCTGTGCCTGGGAAGCACAAGTGTTCACATTGCTTTGCAGAATCGCTTTTGTGCAGAAAACAGTAACACTTGTTCAGAACGAAAGAAAGCACAGAGCCCCAGATTTGCTGTTGTCCTGGAGAGCTTGCAGAGCACTGGGGAAAGGCAGGCAGAGAATTCCCTGCTAGCACCTTCTCTGTGCCTGGGAAGCACAAGTGTTCACATTGCTTCGCAGAATCGCTTTTGTGCAGAAAACAGTAACACTTGTTCAGAATGAAAGAAAGCACAGAACCCCAGATTTTATGTTGTCCTGGAGAGCTTGCAGAGCACTAAGGAAAGGCAGGCAGAGAATTCCCTGCTAGCACCTTCTCTGTGCCTGTTCACATTGCTTGGCAGAATCGCTTTTGTGCAGAAAACAGTAACACTTGTTCAGAACGAAAGAAAGCACAGAGCCCCAGATTTTATGTTGTTCTGGGGAGCTTGCAGAGCACTGGGGAAAGGCAGGCAGAGAATTCCCTGCTAGCACCTTCTCTGTGCCTGGGAAGCACAAGTGTTCACATTGCTTGGCAGAATCGCTTTTGTGCAGAAAACAGTAACACTTGTTCAGAACGAAAGAAAGCACAGAGCCCCAGATTTTATGTTGTCCTGGAGAGCTTGCAGAGCACTGGGGAAAGGCAGGCAGAGAATTCCCTGCTAGCACCTTCTCTGTGCCTGGGAAGCACAAGTGTTCACATTGCTTCGCAGAATCGCTTTTGTGCAGAAAACAGTAACACTTGTTCAGAACGAAAGAAAGCACAGAGCCCCAGATTTTATGTTGTCCTGGAGAGCTTGCAGAGCACTGGGGAAAGGCAGGCAGAGAATTCCCTGCTAGCACCTTCTCTGTGCCTGGGAAGCAGAAGTGTTCACATTGCTTCGCAGAATCGCTTTTGTGCAGAAAACAGTAACACTTGTTCAGAACGAAAGAAAGCACAGAGCCCCAGATTTGCTGTTGTCCTGGAGAGCTTGCAGAGCACTGGGGAAAGGCAGGCAGAGAATTCCCTGCTAGCACCTTCTCTGTGCCTGGGAAGCACAAGTGTTCACATTGCTTCGCAGAATCGCTTTTGTGCAGAAAACAGTAACACTTGTTCAGAACGAAAGAAAGCACAGAGCCCCAGATTTTATGTTGTCCTGGAGAGCTTGCAGAGCACTGGGGAAAGGCAGGCAGAGAATTCCCTGCTAGCACCTTCTCTGTGCCTGTTCACATTGCTTCGCAGAATCGCTTTTGTGCAGAAAACAGTAACACTTGTTCAGAACGAAAGAAAGCACAGAGCCCCAGATTTTATGTTGTCCTGGAGAGCTTGCAGAGCACTGAGGAAAGGCAGGCAGAGAATTCCCTGCTAGCACCTTCTCTGTGCCTGGGAAGCACAAGTGTTCACATTTCTTCGCAGAATCGCTTTTGTGCAGAAAACAGTAACACTTGTTCAGAATGAAAGAAAGCACAGAGCCCCAGATTTTATGTTGTCCTGGAGAGCTTGCAGAGCACTGGGGAAAGGCAGGCAGAGAATTCCCTGCTAGCACCTTCTCTGTGCCTGGGAAGCAGAAGTGTTCACATTGCTTCGCAGAATCGCTTTTGTGCAGAAAACAGTAACACTTGTTCAGAACGAAAGAAAGCACAGAGCCCCAGATTTTATGTTGTCCTGGAGAGCTTGCAGAGCACTGGGGAAAGGCAGGCAGAGAATTCCCTGCTAGCACCTTCTCTGTGCCTGGGAAGCACAAGTGTTCACATTGCTTCGCAGAATCGCTTTTGTGCAGAAAACAGTAACACTTGTTCAGAACGAAAGAAAGCACAGAGCCCCAGATTTTATGTTGTCCTGGAGAGCTTGCAGAGCACTGGGGAAAGGCAGGCAGAGAATTCCCTGCTAGCACCTTCTCTGTGCCTGGGAAGCAGAAGTGTTCACATTGCTTTGCAGAATCGCTTTTGTGTAGAAAACAGTAACACTTGTTCAGAACGAAAGAAAGCACAGAGCCCCAGATTTTATGTTGTCCTGGAGAGCTTGCAGAGCACTGGGGAAAGGCAGGCAGAGAATTCCCTGCTAGCACCTTCTCTGTGCCTGGGAAGCACAAGTGTTCACTTTGCTTCGCAGAATCGCTTTTGTGCAGAAAACAGTAACACTTGTTCAGAACGAAAGAAAGCACAGAGCCCCAGATTTTATGTTGTCCTGGAGAGCTTGCAGAGCACTGAGGAAAGGCAGGCAGAGAATTCCCTGCTAGCACCTTCTCTGTGCCTGTTCACATTGCTTCGCAGAATCGCTTTTGTGCAGAAAACAGTAACACTTGTTCAGAACGAAAGAAAGCACAGAGCCCCAGATTTTATGTTGTCCTGGAGAGCTTGCAGAGCACTGGGGAAAGGCAGGCAGAGAATTCCCTGCTAGCACCTTCTCTGTGCCTGGGAAGCACAAGTGTTCACATTACTTCGCAGAATCGCTTTTGTGCAGAAAACAGTAACACTTGTTCAGAATGAAAGAAAGCACAGAGCCCCAGATTTTATGTTGTCCTGGAGAGCTTGCAGAGCACTGGGGAAAGGCAGGCAGAGAATTCCCTGCTAGCACCTTCTCTGTGCCTGGGAAGCAGAAGTGTTCACATTGCTTCGCAGAATCGCTTTTGTGCAGAAAACAGTAACACTTGTTCAGAATGAAAGAAAGCACAGAGCCCCAGATTTTATGTTGTCCTGGAGAGCTTGCAGAGCACTGGGGAAAGGCAGGCAGAGAATTCCCTGCTAGCACCTTCTCTGTGCCTGGGAAGCACAAGTGTTCACATTGCTTCGCAGAATCGCTTTTGTGCAGAAAACAGTAACACTTGTTCAGAACGAAAGAAAGCACAGAGCCCCAGATTTTATGTTGTCCTGGAGAGCTTGCAGAGCACTGGGGAAAGGCAGGCAGAGAATTCCCTGCTAGCACCTTCTCTGTGCCTGGGAAGCACAAGTGTTCACATTGCTTCGCAGAATCGCTTTTGTGCAGAAAACAGTAACACTTGTACAGAACGAAAGAAAGCACAGAACCCCAGATTTTATGTTGTCCTGGAGAGCTTGCAGAGCACTGAGGAAAGGCAGGCAGAGAATTCCCTGCTAGCACCTTCTCTGTGCCTGTTCACATTGCTTTGCAGAATCGCTTTTGTGCAGAAAACAGTAACACTTGTTCAGAACGAAAGAAAGCACAGAGCCCCAGATTTTATGTTGTCCTGGAGAGCTTGCAGAGCACTGGGGAAAGGCAGGCAGAGAATTCCCTGCTAGCACCTTCTCTGTGCCTGGGAAGCACAAGTGTTCACATTGCTTCGCAGAATTGCTTTTGTGCAGAAAACAGTAACACTTGTTCAGAACGAAAGAAAGCACAGAACCCCAGATTTTATGTTGTCCTGGAGAGCTTGCAGAGCACTGAGGAAAGGCAGGCAGAGAATTCCCTGCTAGCACCTTCTCTGTGCCTGTTCACATTGCTTTGCAGAATCGCTTTTGTGCAGAAAACAGTAACACTTGTTCAGAACGAAAGAAAGCACAGAGCCCCAGATTTGCTGTTGTCCTGGAGAGCTTGCAGAGCACTGGGGAAAGGCAGGCAGAGAATTCCCTGCTAGCACCTTCTCTGTGCCTGGGAAGCACAAGTGTTCACATTGCTTCGCAGAATCGCTTTTGTGCAGAAAACAGTAACACTTGTTCAGAACGAAAGAAAGCACAGAGCCCCAGATTTGCTGTTGTCCTGGAGAGCTTGCAGAGCACTGAGGAAAGGCAGGCAGAGAATTCCCTGCTAGCACCTTCTCTGTGCCTGTTCACTTTGCTTCGCAGAATCGCTTTTGTGCAGAAAACAGTAACACTTGTTCAGAACGAAAGAAAGCACAGAGCCCCAGATTTTATGTTGTCCTGGAGAGCTTGCAGAGCACTGGGGAAAGGCAGGCAGAGAATTCCCTGCTAGCACCTTCTCTGTGCCTGGGAAGCACAAGTGTTCACATTGCTTCGCAGAATCGCTTTTGTGCAGAAAACAGTAACACTTGTTCAGAACGAAAGAAAGCACAGAGCCCCAGATTTGCTGTTGTCCTGGAGAGCTTGCAGAGCACTGGGGAAAGGCAGGCAGAGAATTCCCTGCTAGCACCTTCTCTGTGCCTGTTCACATTGCTTGGCAGAATCGCTTTTGTGCAGAAAACAGTAACACTTGTTCAGAACGAAAGAAAGCACAGAGCCCCAGATTTTATGTTGTCCTGGAGAGCTTGCAGAGCACTGGGGAAAGGCAGGCAGAGAATTCCCTGCTAGCACCTTCTCTGTGCCTGGGAAGCAGAAGTGTTCACATTGCTTCGCAGAATCGCTTTTGTGCAGAAAACAGTAACACTTGTTCAGAACGAAAGAAAGCGCAGAACCCCAGATTTTATGTTGTCCTGGAGAGCTTGCAGAGCTCTGAGGAAAGGCAGGCAGAGAATTCCCTGCTAGCACCTTCTCTGTGCCTGGGAAGCAGAAGTGTTCACATTGCTTTGCAGAATCGCTTTTGTGCAGAAAACAGTAACACTTGTTCAGAACGAAAGAAAGCACAGAGCCCCAGATTTTATGTTGTCCTGGAGAGCTTGCAGAGCACTGGGGAAAGGCAGGCAGAGAATTCCCTGCTAGCACCTTCTCTGTGCCTGGGAAGCACAAGTGTTCACATTGCTTCGCAGAATCGCTTTTGTGCAGAAAACAGTAACACTTGTTCAGAACGAAAGAAAGCACAGAGCCCCAGATTTTATGTTGTCCTGGAGAGCTTGCAGAGCACTGGGGAAAGGCAGGCAGAGAATTCCCTGCTAGCACCTTCTCTGTGCCTGGGAAGCACAAGTGTTCACATTGCTTTGCAGAATCGCTTTTGTGCAGAAAACAGTAACACTTGTTCAGAACGAAAGAAAGCACAGAACCCCAGATTTTATGTTGTCCTGGAGAGCTTGCAGAGCTCTGAGGAAAGGCAGGCAGAGAATTCCCTGCTAGCACCTTCTCTGTGCCTGTTCACTTTGCTTCGCAGAATTGCTTTTGTGCAGAAAACAGTAACACTTGTTCAGAACGAAAGAAAGCACAGAGCCCCAGATTTTATGTTGTCCTGGAGAGCTTGCAGAGCACTGGGGAAAGGCAGGCAGAGAATTCCCTGCTAGCACCTTCTCTGTGCCTGGGAAGCACAAGTGTTCACATTGCTTCGCAGAATCGCTTTTGTGCAGAAAACAGTAACACTTGTTCAGAACGAAAGAAAGCACAGAGCCCCAGATTTTATGTTGTCCTGGAGAGCTTGCAGAGCACTGGGAAAAGGCAGGCAGAGAATTCCCTGCTAGCACCTTCTCTGTGCCTGGGAAGCAGAAGTGTTCACATTGCTTCGCAGAATCGCTTTTGTGCAGAAAACAGTAACACTTGTTCAGAACGAAAGAAAGCACAGAGCCCCAGATTTTATGTTGTCCTGGAGAGCTTGCAGAGCACTGGGGAAAGGCAGGCAGAGAATTCCCTGCTAGCACCTTCTCTGTGCCTGGGAAGCACAAGTGTTCACATTGCTTCGCAGAATCGCTTTTGTGCAGAAAACAGTAACACTTGTACAGAACGAAAGAAAGCACAGAACCCCAGATTTTATGTTGTCCTGGAGAGCTTGCAGAGCACTGAGGAAAGGCAGGCAGAGAATTCCCTGCTAGCACCTTCTCTGTGCCTGTTCACATTGCTTTGCAGAATCGCTTTTGTGCAGAAAACAGTAACACTTGTTCAGAATGAAAGAAAGCACAGAGCCCCAGATTTTATGTTGTCCTGGAGAGCTTGCAGAGCACTGGGGAAAGGCAGGCAGAGAATTCCCTGCTAGCACCTTCTCTGTGCCTGGGAAGCACAAGTGTTCACATTGCTTCGCAGAATTGCTTTTGTGCAGAAAACAGTAACACTTGTTCAGAACGAAAGAAAGCACAGAACCCCAGATTTTATGTTGTCCTGGAGAGCTTGCAGAGCACTGAGGAAAGGCAGGCAGAGAATTCCCTGCTAGCACCTTCTCTGTGCCTGTTCACATTGCTTTGCAGAATCGCTTTTGTGCAGAAAACAGTAACACTTGTTCAGAACGAAAGAAAGCACAGAGCCCCAGATTTGCTGTTGTCCTGGAGAGCTTGCAGAGCACTGGGGAAAGGCAGGCAGAGAATTCCCTGCTAGCACCTTCTCTGTGCCTGGGAAGCACAAGTGTTCACATTGCTTCGCAGAATCGCTTTTGTGCAGAAAACAGTAACACTTGTTCAGAACGAAAGAAAGCACAGAGCCCCAGATTTGCTGTTGTCCTGGAGAGCTTGCAGAGCACTGAGGAAAGGCAGGCAGAGAATTCCCTGCTAGCACCTTCTCTGTGCCTGTTCACTTTGCTTCGCAGAATCGCTTTTGTGCAGAAAACAGTAACACTTGTTCAGAACGAAAGAAAGCACAGAGCCCCAGATTTTATGTTGTCCTGGAGAGCTTGCAGAGCACTGGGGAAAGGCAGGCAGAGAATTCCCTGCTAGCACCTTCTCTGTGCCTGGGAAGCACAAGTGTTCACATTGCTTCGCAGAATCGCTTTTGTGCAGAAAACAGTAACACTTGTTCAGAACGAAAGAAAGCACAGAGCCCCAGATTTGCTGTTGTCCTGGAGAGCTTGCAGAGCACTGGGGAAAGGCAGGCAGAGAATTCCCTGCTAGCACCTTCTCTGTGCCTGGGAAGCAGAAGTGTTCACATTGCTTCGCAGAATCGCTTTTGTGCAGAAAACAGTAACACTTGTTCAGAACGAAAGAAAGCGCAGAACCCCAGATTTTATGTTGTCCTGGAGAGCTTGCAGAGCTCTGAGGAAAGGCAGGCAGAGAATTCCCTGCTAGCACCTTCTCTGTGCCTGGGAAGCAGAAGTGTTCACATTGCTTTGCAGAATCGCTTTTGTGCAGAAAACAGTAACACTTGTTCAGAACGAAAGAAAGCACAGAGCCCCAGATTTTATGTTGTCCTGGAGAGCTTGCAGAGCACTGGGGAAAGGCAGGCAGAGAATTCCCTGCTAGCACCTTCTCTGTGCCTGGGAAGCACAAGTGTTCACATTGCTTCGCAGAATCGCTTTTGTGCAGAAAACAGTAACACTTGTTCAGAACGAAAGAAAGCACAGAGCCCCAGATTTTATGTTGTCCTGGAGAGCTTGCAGAGCACTGGGGAAAGGCAGGCAGAGAATTCCCTGCTAGCACCTTCTCTGTGCCTGGGAAGCACAAGTGTTCACATTGCTTTGCAGAATCGCTTTTGTGCAGAAAACAGTAACACTTGTTCAGAACGAAAGAAAGCACAGAACCCCAGATTTTATGTTGTCCTGGAGAGCTTGCAGAGCTCTGAGGAAAGGCAGGCAGAGAATTCCCTGCTAGCACCTTCTCTGTGCCTGTTCACTTTGCTTCGCAGAATTGCTTTTGTGCAGAAAACAGTAACACTTGTTCAGAACGAAAGAAAGCACAGAGCCCCAGATTTTATGTTGTCCTGGAGAGCTTGCAGAGCACTGGGGAAAGGCAGGCAGAGAATTCCCTGCTAGCACCTTCTCTGTGCCTGGGAAGCACAAGTGTTCACATTGCTTCGCAGAATCGCTTTTGTGCAGAAAACAGTAACACTTGTTCAGAACGAAAGAAAGCACAGAGCCCCAGATTTTATGTTGTCCTGGAGAGCTTGCAGAGCACTGGGAAAAGGCAGGCAGAGAATTCCCTGCTAGCACCTTCTCTGTGCCTGGGAAGCAGAAGTGTTCACATTGCTTCGCAGAATCGCTTTTGTGCAGAAAACAGTAACACTTGTTCAGAACGAAAGAAAGCACAGAGCCCCAGATTTTATGTTGTCCTGGAGAGCTTGCAGAGCACTGGGGAAAGGCAGGCAGAGAATTCCCTGCTAGCACCTTCTCTGTGCCTGGGAAGCACAAGTGTTCACATTGCTTCGCAGAATCGCTTTTGTGCAGAAAACAGTAACACTTGTTCAGAATGAAAGAAAGCACAGAGCCCCAGATTTTATGTTGTCCTGGAGAGCTTGCAGAGCACTGGGGAAAGGCAGGCAGAGAATTCCCTGCTAGCACCTTCTCTGTGCCTGGGAAGCAGAAGTGTTCACATTGCTTCGCAGAATCGCTTTTGTGCAGAAAACAGTAACACTTGTTCAGAACGAAAGAAAGCACAGAGCCCCAGATTTGCTGTTGTCCTGGAGAGCTTGCAGAGCACTGGGGAAAGGCAGGCAGAGAATTCCCTGCTAGCACCTTCTCTGTGCCTGGGAAGCACAAGTGTTCACATTGCTTCGCAGAATTGCTTTTGTGCAGAAAACAGTAACACTTGTTCAGAACGAAAGAAAGCACAGAACCCCAGATTTTATGTTGTCCTGGAGAGCTTGCAGAGCACTGAGGAAAGGCAGGCAGAGAATTCCCTGCTAGCACCTTCTCTGTGCCTGTTCACATTGCTTTGCAGAATCGCTTTTGTGCAGAAAACAGTAACACTTGTTCAGAACGAAAGAAAGCACAGAGCCCCAGATTTGCTGTTGTCCTGGAGAGCTTGCAGAGCACTGGGGAAAGGCAGGCAGAGAATTCCCTGCTAGCACCTTCTCTGTGCCTGGGAAGCACAAGTGTTCACATTGCTTCGCAGAATCGCTTTTGTGCAGAAAACAGTAACACTTGTTCAGAACGAAAGAAAGCACAGAGCCCCAGATTTGCTGTTGTCCTGGAGAGCTTGCAGAGCACTGAGGAAAGGCAGGCAGAGAATTCCCTGCTAGCACCTTCTCTGTGCCTGTTCACTTTGCTTCGCAGAATCGCTTTTGTGCAGAAAACAGTAACACTTGTTCAGAACGAAAGAAAGCACAGAGCCCCAGATTTTATGTTGTCCTGGAGAGCTTGCAGAGCACTGGGGAAAGGCAGGCAGAGAATTCCCTGCTAGCACCTTCTCTGTGCCTGGGAAGCACAAGTGTTCACATTGCTTCGCAGAATCGCTTTTGTGCAGAAAACAGTAACACTTGTTCAGAACGAAAGAAAGCACAGAGCCCCAGATTTGCTGTTGTCCTGGAGAGCTTGCAGAGCACTGGGGAAAGGCAGGCAGAGAATTCCCTGCTAGCACCTTCTCTGTGCCTGTTCACATTGCTTTGCAGAATCGCTTTTGTGCAGAAAACAGTAACACTTGTTCAGAACGAAAGAAAGCACAGAGCCCCAGATTTTATGTTGTCCTGGAGAGCTTGCAGAGCACTGGGGAAAGGCAGGCAGAGAATTCCCTGCTAGCACCTTCTCTGTGCCTGGGAAGCACAAGTGTTCACATTGCTTCGCAGAATTGCTTTTGTGCAGAAAACAGTAACACTTGTTCAGAACGAAAGAAAGCACAGAACCCCAGATTTTATGTTGTCCTGGAGAGCTTGCAGAGCACTGAGGAAAGGCAGGCAGAGAATTCCCTGCTAGCACCTTCTCTGTGCCTGTTCACATTGCTTTGCAGAATCGCTTTTGTGCAGAAAACAGTAACACTTGTTCAGAACGAAAGAAAGCACAGAGCCCCAGATTTGCTGTTGTCCTGGAGAGCTTGCAGAGCACTGGGGAAAGGCAGGCAGAGAATTCCCTGCTAGCACCTTCTCTGTGCCTGGGAAGCACAAGTGTTCACATTGCTTCGCAGAATCGCTTTTGTGCAGAAAACAGTAACACTTGTTCAGAACGAAAGAAAGCACAGAGCCCCAGATTTGCTGTTGTCCTGGAGAGCTTGCAGAGCACTGAGGAAAGGCAGGCAGAGAATTCCCTGCTAGCACCTTCTCTGTGCCTGTTCACTTTGCTTCGCAGAATCGCTTTTGTGCAGAAAACAGTAACACTTGTTCAGAACGAAAGAAAGCACAGAGCCCCAGATTTTATGTTGTCCTGGAGAGCTTGCAGAGCACTGGGGAAAGGCAGGCAGAGAATTCCCTGCTAGCACCTTCTCTGTGCCTGGGAAGCACAAGTGTTCACATTGCTTCGCAGAATCGCTTTTGTGCAGAAAACAGTAACACTTGTTCAGAACGAAAGAAAGCACAGAGCCCCAGATTTGCTGTTGTCCTGGAGAGCTTGCAGAGCACTGGGGAAAGGCAGGCAGAGAATTCCCTGCTAGCACCTTCTCTGTGCCTGTTCACATTGCTTGGCAGAATCGCTTTTGTGCAGAAAACAGTAACACTTGTTCAGAACGAAAGAAAGCACAGAGCCCCAGATTTTATGTTGTCCTGGAGAGCTTGCAGAGCACTGGGGAAAGGCAGGCAGAGAATTCCCTGCTAGCACCTTCTCTGTGCCTGGGAAGCAGAAGTGTTCACATTGCTTGGCAGAATCGCTTTTGTGCAGAAAACAGTAACACTTGTTCAGAACGAAAGAAAGCGCAGAACCCCAGATTTTATGTTGTCCTGGAGAGCTTGCAGAGCTCTGAGGAAAGGCAGGCAGAGAATTCCCTGCTAGCACCTTCTCTGTGCCTGGGAAGCAGAAGTGTTCACATTGCTTTGCAGAATCGCTTTTGTGCAGAAAACAGTAACACTTGTTCAGAACGAAAGAAAGCACAGAGCCCCAGATTTTATGTTGTCCTGGAGAGCTTGCAGAGCACTGGGGAAAGGCAGGCAGAGAATTCCCTGCTAGCACCTTCTCTGTGCCTGGGAAGCACAAGTGTTCACATTGCTTCGCAGAATCGCTTTTGTGCAGAAAACAGTAACACTTGTTCAGAACGAAAGAAAGCACAGAGCCCCAGATTTTATGTTGTCCTGGAGAGCTTGCAGAGCACTGGGGAAAGGCAGGCAGAGAATTCCCTGCTAGCACCTTCTCTGTGCCTGGGAAGCACAAGTGTTCACATTGCTTTGCAGAATCGCTTTTGTGCAGAAAACAGTAACACTTGTTCAGAACGAAAGAAAGCACAGAACCCCAGATTTTATGTTGTCCTGGAGAGCTTGCAGAGCTCTGAGGAAAGGCAGGCAGAGAATTCCCTGCTAGCACCTTCTCTGTGCCTGTTCACTTTGCTTCGCAGAATTGCTTTTGTGCAGAAAACAGTAACACTTGTTCAGAACGAAAGAAAGCACAGAGCCCCAGATTTTATGTTGTCCTGGAGAGCTTGCAGAGCACTGGGGAAAGGCAGGCAGAGAATTCCCTGCTAGCACCTTCTCTGTGCCTGGGAAGCACAAGTGTTCACATTGCTTTGCAGAATCGCTTTTGTGCAGAAAACAGTAACACTTGTTCAGAACGAAAGAAAGCACAGAGCCCCAGATTTTATGTTGTCCTGGAGAGCTTGCAGAGCACTGGGAAAAGGCAGGCAGAGAATTCCCTGCTAGCACCTTCTCTGTGCCTGGGAAGCAGAAGTGTTCACATTGCTTCGCAGAATCGCTTTTGTGCAGAAAACAGTAACACTTGTTCAGAACGAAAGAAAGCACAGAGCCCCAGATTTTATGTTGTCCTGGAGAGCTTGCAGAGCACTGGGGAAAGGCAGGCAGAGAATTCCCTGCTAGCACCTTCTCTGTGCCTGGGAAGCAGAAGTGTTCACATTGCTTTGCAGAATCGCTTTTGTGCAGAAAACAGTAACACTTGTTCAGAACGAAAGAAAGCACAGAGCCCCAGATTTTATGTTGTCCTGGAGAGCTTGCAGAGCACTGGGGAAAGGCAGGCAGAGAATTCCCTGCTAGCACCTTCTCTGTGCCTGGGAAGCACAAGTGTTCACATTGCTTCGCAGAATCGCTTTTGTGCAGAAAACAGTAACACTTGTTCAGAACGAAAGAAAGCACAGAGCCCCAGATTTTATGTTGTCCTGGAGAGCTTGCAGAGCACTGGGGAAAGGCAGGCAGAGAATTCCCTGCTAGCACCTTCTCTGTGCCTGGGAAGCAGAAGTGTTCACATTGCTTTGCAGAATCGCTTTTGTGCAGAAAACAGTAACACTTGTTCAGAACGAAAGAAAGCACAGAGCCCCAGATTTTATGTTGTCCTGGAGAGCTTGCAGAGCACTGGGGAAAGGCAGGCAGAGAATTCCCTGCTAGCACCTTCTCTGTGCCTGGGAAGCACAAGTGTTCACTTTGCTTCGCAGAATCGCTTTTGTGCAGAAAACAGTAACACTTGTTCAGAACGAAAGAAAGCACAGAGCCCCAGATTTTATGTTGTCCTGGAGAGCTTGCAGAGCACTGAGGAAAGGCAGGCAGAGAATTCCCTGCTAGCACCTTCTCTGTGCCTGTTCACATTGCTTCGCAGAATCGCTTTTGTGCAGAAAACAGTAACACTTGTTCAGAACGAAAGAAAGCACAGAGCCCCAGATTTTATGTTGTCCTGGAGAGCTTGCAGAGCACTGGGGAAAGGCAGGCAGAGAATTCCCTGCTAGCACCTTCTCTGTGCCTGGGAAGCACAAGTGTTCACATTTCTTCGCAGAATCGCTTTTGTGCAGAAAACAGTAACACTTGTTCAGAATGAAAGAAAGCACAGAGCCCCAGATTTTATGTTGTCCTGGAGAGCTTGCAGAGCACTGGGGAAAGGCAGGCAGAGAATTCCCTGCTAGCACCTTCTCTGTGCCTGGGAAGCAGAAGTGTTCACATTGCTTCGCAGAATCGCTTTTGTGCAGAAAACAGTAACACTTGTTCAGAACGAAAGAAAGCACAGAGCCCCAGATTTTATGTTGTCCTGGAGAGCTTGCAGAGCACTGGGGAAAGGCAGGCAGAGAATTCCCTGCTAGCACCTTCTCTGTGCCTGGGAAGCACAAGTGTTCACATTGCTTCGCAGAATCGCTTTTGTGCAGAAAACAGTAACACTTGTTCAGAACGAAAGAAAGCACAGAGCCCCAGATTTTATGTTGTCCTGGAGAGCTTGCAGAGCACTGGGGAAAGGCAGGCAGAGAATTCCCTGCTAGCACCTTCTCTGTGCCTGGGAAGCAGAAGTGTTCACATTGCTTTGCAGAATCGCTTTTGTGCAGAAAACAGTAACACTTGTTCAGAACGAAAGAAAGCACAGAGCCCCAGATTTTATGTTGTCCTGGAGAGCTTGCAGAGCACTGGCGAAAGGCAGGCAGAGAATTCCCTGCTAGCACCTTCTCTGTGCCTGGGAAGCACAAGTGTTCACTTTGCTTCGCAGAATCGCTTTTGTGCAGAAAACAGTAACACTTGTTCAGAATGAAAGAAAGCACAGAGCCCCAGATTTTATGTTGTCCTGGAGAGCTTGCAGAGCACTGAGGAAAGGCAGGCAGAGAATTCCCTGCTAGCACCTTCTCTGTGCCTGTTCACATTGCTTTGCAGAATCGCTTTTGTGCAGAAAACAGTAACACTTGTTCAGAACGAAAGAAAGCACAGAGCCCCAGATTTTATGTTGTCCTGGAGAGCTTGCAGAGCACTGGGGAAAGGCAGGCAGAGAATTCCCTGCTAGCACCTTCTCTGTGCCTGGGAAGCACAAGTGTTCACATTACTTCGCAGAATCGCTTTTGTGCAGAAAACAGTAACACTTGTTCAGAATGAAAGAAAGCACAGAGCCCCAGATTTTATGTTGTCCTGGAGAGCTTGCAGAGCACTGGGGAAAGGCAGGCAGAGAATTCCCTGCTAGCACCTTCTCTGTGCCTGGGAAGCAGAAGTGTTCACATTGCTTCGCAGAATCGCTTTTGTGCAGAAAACAGTAACACTTGTTCAGAATGAAAGAAAGCACAGAGCCCCAGATTTTATGTTGTCCTGGAGAGCTTGCAGAGCACTGGGGAAAGGCAGGCAGAGAATTCCCTGCTAGCACCTTCTCTGTGCCTGGGAAGCACAAGTGTTCACATTGCTTCGCAGAATCGCTTTTGTGCAGAAAACAGTAACACTTGTTCAGAACGAAAGAAAGCACAGAGCCCCAGATTTTATGTTGTCCTGGAGAGCTTGCAGAGCACTGGGGAAAGGCAGGCAGAGAATTCCCTGCTAGCACCTTCTCTGTGCCTGGGAAGCACAAGTGTTCATATTGCTTCGCAGAATCGCTTTTGTGCAGAAAACAGTAACACTTGTTCAGAACGAAAGAAAGCACAGAGCCCCAGATTTTATGTTGTCCTGGAGAGCTTGCAGAGCACTGGGGAAAGGCAGGCAGAGAATTCCCTGCTAGCACCTTCTCTGTGCCTGGGAAGCACAAGTGTTCACATTGCTTCGCAGAATCGCTTTTGTGCAGAAAACAGTAACACTTGTTCAGAACGAAAGAAAGCACAGAACCCCAGATTTTATGTTGTCCTGGAGAGCTTGCAGAGCACTGAGGAAAGGCAGGCAGAGAATTCCCTGCTAGCACCTTCTCTGTGCCTGTTCACATTGCTTTGCAGAATCGCTTTTGTGCAGAAAACAGTAACACTTGTTCAGAACGAAAGAAAGCACAGAGCCCCAGATTTTATGTTGTCCTGGAGAGCTTGCAGAGCACTGGGGAAAGGCAGGCAGAGAATTCCCTGCTAGCACCTTCTCTGTGCCTGGGAAGCAGAAGTGTTCACATTGCTTCGCAGAATCGCTTTTGTGCAGAAAACAGTAACACTTGTTCAGAACGAAAGAAAGCACAGAGCCCCAGATTTTATGTTGTCCTGGAGAGCTTGCAGAGCACTGGGGAAAGGCAGGCAGAGAATTCCCTGCTAGCACCTTCTCTGTGCCTGGGAAGCAGAAGTGTTCACATTGCTTGGCAGAATCGCTTTTGTGCAGAAAACAGTAACACTTGTTCAGAACGAAAGAAAGCACAGAGCCCCAGATTTTATGTTGTCCTGGAGAGCTTGCAGAGCACTGGGGAAAGGCAGGCAGAGAATTCCCTGCTAGCACCTTCTCTGTGCCTGGGAAGCAGAAGTGTTCACATTGCTTCGCAGAATCGCTTTTGTGCAGAAAACAGTAACACTTGTTCAGAACGAAAGAAAGCACAGAGCCCCAGATTTTATGTTGTCCTGGAGAGCTTGCAGAGCACTGGGGAAAGGCAGGCAGAGAATTCCCTGCTAGCACCTTCTCTGTGCCTGGGAAGCAGAAGTGTTCACATTGCTTCGCAGAATCGCTTTTGTGCAGAAAACAGTAACACTTGTTCAGAATGAAAGAAAGCACAGAGCCCCAGATTTTATGTTGTCCTGGAGAGCTTGCAGAGCACTGGGGAAAGGCAGGCAGAGAATTCCCTGCTAGCACCTTCTCTGTGCCTGGGAAGCACAAGTGTTCACATTGCTTCGCAGAATCGCTTTTGTGCAGAAAACAGTAACACTTGTTCAGAACGAAAGAAAGCACAGAGCACCAGATTTTATGTTGTCCTGGAGAGCTTGCAGAGCACTGGGGAAAGGCAGGCAGAGAATTCCCTGCTAGCACCTTCTCTGTGCCTGGGAAGCACAAGTGTTCACATTGCTTCGCAGAATCGCTTTTGTGCAGAAAACAGTAACACTTGTTCAGAACGAAAGAAAGCACAGAGCCCCAGATTTTATGTTGTCCTGGAGAGCTTGCAGAGCACTGGGGAAAGGCAGGCAGAGAATTCCCTGCTAGCACCTTCTCTGTGCCTGGGAAGCACAAGTGTTCACATTGCTTCGCAGAATCGCTTTTGTGCAGAAAACAGTAACACTTGTTCAGAACGAAAGAAAGCACAGAGCCCCAGATTTGCTGTTGTCCTGGAGAGCTTGCAGAGCACTGGGGAAAGGCAGGCAGAGAATTCCCTGCTAGCACCTTCTCTGTGCCTGGGAAGCACAAGTGTTCACATTGCTTCGCAGAATCGCTTTTGTGCAGAAAACAGTAACACTTGTTCAGAATGAAAGAAAGCACAGAACCCCAGATTTTATGTTGTCCTGGAGAGCTTGCAGAGCACTAAGGAAAGGCAGGCAGAGAATTCCCTGCTAGCACCTTCTCTGTGCCTGTTCACATTGCTTGGCAGAATCGCTTTTGTGCAGAAAACAGTAACACTTGTTCAGAACGAAAGAAAGCACAGAGCCCCAGATTTTATGTTGTTCTGGGGAGCTTGCAGAGCACTGGGGAAAGGCAGGCAGAGAATTCCCTGCTAGCACCTTCTCTGTGCCTGGGAAGCACAAGTGTTCACATTGCTTCGCAGAATCGCTTTTGTGCAGAAAACAGTAACACTTGTTCAGAACGAAAGAAAGCACAGAGCCCCAGATTTTATGTTGTCCTGGAGAGCTTGCAGAGCACTGGGGAAAGGCAGGCAGAGAATTCCCTGCTAGCACCTTCTCTGTGCCTGGGAAGCACAAGTGTTCACATTGCTTCGCAGAATCGCTTTTGTGCAGAAAACAGTAACACTTGTTCAGAACGAAAGAAAGCACAGAGCCCCAGATTTGCTGTTGTCCTGGAGAGCTTGCAGAGCACTGGGGAAAGGCAGGCAGAGAATTCCCTGCTAGCACCTTCTCTGTGCCTGGGAAGCAGAAGTGTTCACATTGCTTCGCAGAATCGCTTTTGTGCAGAAAACAGTAACACTTGTTCAGAACGAAAGAAAGCACAGAGCCCCAGATTTTATGTTGTCCTGGAGAGCTTGCAGAGCACTGGGGAAAGGCAGGCAGAGAATTCCCTGCTAGCACCTTCTCTGTGCCTGGGAAGCACAAGTGTTCACATTGCTTCGCAGAATCGCTTTTGTGCAGAAAACAGTAACACTTGTTCAGAACGAAAGAAAGCACAGAGCCCCAGATTTGCTGTTGTCCTGGAGAGCTTGCAGAGCACTGGGGAAAGGCAGGCAGAGAATTCCCTGCTAGCACCTTCTCTGTGCCTGGGAAGCAGAAGTGTTCACATTGCTTCGCAGAATCGCTTTTGTGCAGAAAACAGTAACACTTGTTCAGAACGAAAGAAAGCACAGAGCCCCAGATTTTATGTTGTCCTGGAGAGCTTGCAGAGCACTGGGGAAAGGCAGGCAGAGAATTCCCTGCTAGCACCTTCTCTGTGCCTGTTCACATTGCTTCGCAGAATCGCTTTTGTGCAGAAAACAGTAACACTTGTTCAGAACGAAAGAAAGCACAGAACCCCAGATTTTATGTTGTCCTGGAGAGCTTGCAGAGCACTAAGGAAAGGCAGGCAGAGAATTCCCTGCTAGCACCTTCTCTGTGCCTGTTCACATTGCTTGGCAGAATCGCTTTTGTGCAGAAAACAGTAACACTTGTTCAGAACGAAAGAAAGCACAGAGCCCCAGATTTTATGTTGTCCTGGAGAGCTTGCAGAGCACTGGGGAAAGGCAGGCAGAGAATTCCCTGCTAGCACCTTCTCTGTGCCTGGGAAGCAGAAGTGTTCACATTGCTTTGCAGAATCGCTTTTGTGCAGAAAACAGTAACACTTGTTCAGAACGAAAGAAAGCACAGAGCCCCAGATTTTATGTTGTCCTGGAGAGCTTGCAGAGCACTGGGGAAAGGCAGGCAGAGAATTCCCTGCTAGCACCTTCTCTGTGCCTGGGAAGCACAAGTGTTCACATTGCTTCGCAGAATCGCTTTTGTGCAGAAAACAGTAACACTTGTTCAGAACGAAAGAAAGCACAGAGCACCAGATTTTATGTTGTCCTGGAGAGCTTGCAGAGCACTGGGGAAAGGCAGGCAGAGAATTCCCTGCTAGCACCTTCTCTGTGCCTGGGAAGCAGAAGTGTTCACATTGCTTCGCAGAATCGCTTTTGTGCAGAAAACAGTAACACTTGTTCAGAACGAAAGAAAGCACAGAGCCCCAGATTTTATGTTGTCCTGGAGAGCTTGCAGAGCACTGGGGAAAGGCAGGCAGAGAATTCCCTGCTAGCACCTTCTCTGTGCCTGGGAAGCACAAGTGTTCACATTGCTTCGCAGAATCGCTTTTGTGCAGAAAACAGTAACACTTGTTCAGAACGAAAGAAAGCACAGAGCCCCAGATTTTATGTTGTCCTGGAGAGCTTGCAGACCACTGGGGAAAGGCAGGCAGAGAATTCCCTGCTAGCACCTTCTCTGTGCCTGGGAAGCACAAGTGTTCACATTGCTTCGCAGAATCGCTTTTGTGCAGAAAACAGTAACACTTGTTCAGAACGAAAGAAAGCACAGAGCCCCAGATTTGCTGTTGTCCTGGAGAGCTTGCAGAGCACTGGGGAAAGGCAGGCAGAGAATTCCCTGCTAGCACCTTCTCTGTGCCTGGGAAGCACAAGTGTTCACATTGCTTCGCAGAATCGCTTTTGTGCAGAAAACAGTAACACTTGTTCAGAATGAAAGAAAGCACAGAACCCCAGATTTTATGTTGTCCTGGAGAGCTTGCAGAGCACTAAGGAAAGGCAGGCAGAGAATTCCCTGCTAGCACCTTCTCTGTGCCTATTCACATTGCTTGGCAGAATCGCTTTTGTGCAGAAAACAGTAACACTTGTTCAGAACGAAAGAAAGCACAGAGCCCCAGATTTTATGTTGTTCTGGGGAGCTTGCAGAGCACTGGGGAAAGGCAGGCAGAGAATTCCCTGCTAGCACCTTCTCTGTGCCTGGGAAGCACAAGTGTTCACATTGCTTCGCAGAATCGCTTTTGTGCAGAAAACAGTAACACTTGTTCAGAACGAAAGAAAGCACAGAGCCCCAGATTTTATGTTGTCCTGGAGAGCTTGCAGAGCACTGGGGAAAGGCAGGCAGAGAATTCCCTGCTAGCACCTTCTCTGTGCCTGGGAAGCACAAGTGTTCACATTGCTTCGCAGAATCGCTTTTGTGCAGAAAACAGTAACACTTGTTCAGAACGAAAGAAAGCACAGAGCCCCAGATTTGCTGTTGTCCTGGAGAGCTTGCAGAGCACTGGGGAAAGGCAGGCAGAGAATTCCCTGCTAGCACCTTCTCTGTGCCTGGGAAGCAGAAGTGTTCACATTGCTTCGCAGAATCGCTTTTGTGCAGAAAACAGTAACACTTGTTCAGAACGAAAGAAAGCACAGAGCCCCAGATTTTATGTTGTCCTGGAGAGCTTGCAGAGCACTGGGGAAAGGCAGGCAGAGAATTCCCTGCTAGCACCTTCTCTGTGCCTGGGAAGCACAAGTGTTCACATTGCTTCGCAGAATCGCTTTTGTGCAGAAAACAGTAACACTTGTTCAGAACGAAAGAAAGCACAGAGCCCCAGATTTTATGTTGTCCTGGAGAGCTTGCAGAGCACTGGGGAAAGGCAGGCAGAGAATTCCCTGCTAGCACCTTCTCTGTGCCTGGGAAGCAGAAGTGTTCACATTGCTTCGCAGAATCGCTTTTGTGCAGAAAACAGTAACACTTGTTCAGAACGAAAGAAAGCACAGAGCCCCAGATTTTATGTTGTCCTGGAGAGCTTGCAGAGCACTGAGGAAAGGCAGGCAGAGAATTCCCTGCTAGCACCTTCTCTGTGCCTGTTCACATTGCTTCGCAGAATCGCTTTTGTGCAGAAAACAGTAACACTTGTTCAGAACGAAAGAAAGCACAGAGCCCCAGATTTTATGTTGTCCTGGAGAGCTTGCAGAGCACTGGGGAAAGGCAGGCAGAGAATTCCCTGCTAGCACCTTCTCTGTGCCTGGGAAGCACAAGTGTTCACATTTCTTCGCAGAATCGCTTTTGTGCAGAAAACAGTAACACTTGTTCAGAATGAAAGAAAGCACAGAGCCCCAGATTTTATGTTGTCCTGGAGAGCTTGCAGATCACTGGGGAAAGGCAGGCAGAGAATTCCCTGCTAGCACCTTCTCTGTGCCTGGGAAGCAGAAGTGTTCACATTGCTTCGCAGAATCGCTTTTGTGCAGAAAACAGTAACACTTGTTCAGAACGAAAGAAAGCACAGAGCCCCAGATTTTATGTTGTCCTGGAGAGCTTGCAGAGCACTGGGGAAAGGCAGGCAGAGAATTCCCTGCTAGCACCTTCTCTGTGCCTGGGAAGCACAAGTGTTCACATTGCTTGGCAGAATCGCTTTTGTGCAGAAAACAGTAACACTTGTTCAGAACGAAAGAAAGCACAGAGCCCCAGATTTTATGTTGTCCTGGAGAGCTTGCAGAGCACTGGGGAAAGGCAGGCAGAGAATTCCCTGCTAGCACCTTCTCTGTGCCTGGGAAGCAGAAGTGTTCACATTGCTTTGCAGAATCGCTTTTGTGCAGAAAACAGTAACACTTGTTCAGAACGAAAGAAAGCACAGAGCCCCAGATTTTATGTTGTCCTGGAGAGCTTGCAGAGCACTGGGGAAAGGCAGGCAGAGAATTCCCTGCTAGCACCTTCTCTGTGCCTGGGAAGCACAAGTGTTCACTTTGCTTCGCAGAATCGCTTTTGTGCAGAAAACAGTAACACTTGTTCAGAACGAAAGAAAGCACAGAGCCCCAGATTTTATGTTGTCCTGGAGAGCTTGCAGAGCACTGAGGAAAGGCAGGCAGAGAATTCCCTGCTAGCACCTTCTCTGTGCCTGTTCACATTGCTTCGCAGAATCGCTTTTGTGCAGAAAACAGTAACACTTGTTCAGAACGAAAGAAAGCACAGAGCCCCAGATTTTATGTTGTCCTGGAGAGCTTGCAGAGCACTGGGGAAAGGCAGGCAGAGAATTCCCTGCTAGCACCTTCTCTGTGCCTGGGAAGCACAAGTGTTCACATTACTTCGCAGAATCGCTTTTGTGCAGAAAACAGTAACACTTGTTCAGAATGAAAGAAAGCACAGAGCCCCAGATTTTATGTTGTCCTGGAGAGCTTGCAGAGCACTGGGGAAAGGCAGGCAGAGAATTCCCTGCTAGCACCTTCTCTGTGCCTGGGAAGCAGAAGTGTTCACATTGCTTCGCAGAATCGCTTTTGTGCAGAAAACAGTAACACTTGTTCAGAATGAAAGAAAGCACAGAGCCCCAGATTTTATGTTGTCCTGGAGAGCTTGCAGAGCACTGGGGAAAGGCAGGCAGAGAATTCCCTGCTAGCACCTTCTCTGTGCCTGGGAAGCACAAGTGTTCACATTGCTTCGCAGAATCGCTTTTGTGCAGAAAACAGTAACACTTGTTCAGAACGAAAGAAAGCACAGAGCCCCAGATTTTATGTTGTCCTGGAGAGCTTGCAGAGCACTGGGGAAAGGCAGGCAGAGAATTCCCTGCTAGCACCTTCTCTGTGCCTGGGAAGCACAAGTGTTCATATTGCTTCGCAGAATCGCTTTTGTGCAGAAAACAGTAACACTTGTTCAGAACGAAAGAAAGCACAGAGCCCCAGATTTTATGTTGTCCTGGAGAGCTTGCAGAGCACTGGGGAAAGGCAGGCAGAGAATTCCCTGCTAGCACCTTCTCTGTGCCTGGGAAGCACAAGTGTTCACATTGCTTCGCAGAATCGCTTTTGTGCAGAAAACAGTAACACTTGTTCAGAACGAAAGAAAGCACAGAGCCCCAGATTTTATGTTGTCCTGGAGAGCTTGCAGAGCACTGAGGAAAGGCAGGCAGAGAATTCCCTGCTAGCACCTTCTCTGTGCCTGTTCACATTGCTTTGCAGAATCGCTTTTGTGCAGAAAACAGTAACACTTGTTCAGAACGAAAGAAAGCACAGAGCCCCAGATTTTATGTTGTCCTGGAGAGCTTGCAGAGCACTGGGGAAAGGCAGGCAGAGAATTCCCTGCTAGCACCTTCTCTGTGCCTGGGAAGCACAAGTGTTCACATTGCTTCGCAGAATCGCTTTTGTGCAGAAAACAGTAACACTTGTTCAGAACGAAAGAAAGCACAGAACCCCAGATTTTATGTTGTCCTGGAGAGCTTGCAGAGCACTGAGGAAAGGCAGGCAGAGAATTCCCTGCTAGCACCTTCTCTGTGCCTGTTCACATTGCTTTGCAGAATCGCTTTTGTGCAGAAAACAGTAACACTTGTTCAGAACGAAAGAAAGCACAGAGCCCCAGATTTTATGTTGTCCTGGAGAGCTTGCAGAGCACTGGGGAAAGGCAGGCAGAGAATTCCCTGCTAGCACCTTCTCTGTGCCTGGGAAGCAGAAGTGTTCACATTGCTTCGCAGAATCGCTTTTGTGCAGAAAACAGTAACACTTGTTCAGAACGAAAGAAAGCACAGAGCCCCAGATTTTATGTTGTCCTGGAGAGCTTGCAGAGCACTGGGGAAAGGCAGGCAGAGAATTCCCTGCTAGCACCTTCTCTGTGCCTGGGAAGCAGAAGTGTTCACATTGCTTCGCAGAATCGCTTTTGTGCAGAAAACAGTAACACTTGTTCAGAACGAAAGAAAGCACAGAGCCCCAGATTTTATGTTGTCCTGGAGAGCTTGCAGAGCACTGGGGAAAGGCAGGCAGAGAATTCCCTGCTAGCACCTTCTCTGTGCCTGGGAAGCACAAGTGTTCACATTGCTTCGCAGAATCGCTTTTGTGCAGAAAACAGTAACACTTGTTCAGAATGAAAGAAAGCACAGAACCCCAGATTTTATGTTGTCCTGGAGAGACTGCAGAGCACTGAGGAAACGCAGGCAGAGAATTCCCTGCTAGCACCTTCTCTGTGCCTGGGAAGCAGAAGTGTTCACATTGCTTCGCAGAATCGCTTTTGTGCAGAAAACAGTAACACTTGTTCAGAACGAAAGAAAGCACAGAGCCCCAGATTTTATGTTGTCCTGGAGAGCTTGCAGAGCACTGGGGAAAGGCAGGCAGAGAATTCCCTGCTAGCACCTTCTCTGTGCCTGGGAAGCACAAGTGTTCACATTGCTTTGCAGAATCGCTTTTGTGCAGAAAACAGTAACACTTGTTCAGAACGAAAGAAAGCACAGAGCCCCAGATTTTATGTTGTCCTGGAGAGCTTGCAGAGCACTGGGGAAAGGCAGGCAGAGAATTCCCTGCTAGCACCTTCTCTGTGCCTGGGAAGCACAAGTGTTCACATTGCTTCGCAGAATCGCTTTTGTGCAGAAAACAGTAACACTTGTTCAGAACGAAAGAAAGCACAGAGCCCCAGATTTTATGTTGTCCTGGAGAGCTTGCAGAGCACTGGGGAAAGGCAGGCAGAGAATTCCCTGCTAGCACCTTCTCTGTGCCTGGGAAGCACAAGTGTTCACATTGCTTCGCAGAATCGCTTTTGTGCAGAAAACAGTAACACTTGTTCAGAACAAAAGAAAGCACAGAGCCCCAGATTTTATGTTGTCCTGGAGAGCTTGCAGAGCACTGAGGAAGGCAGGCAGAGAATTCCCTGCTAGCACCTTCTCTGTGCCTGTTCACTTTTCTTCGCAGAATCGCTTTTGTGCAGAAAACAGTAACACTTGTTCAGAACGAAAGAAAGCACAGAGCCCCAGATTTTATGTTGTCCTGGAGAGCTTGCAGAGCACTGGGGAAAGGCAGGCAGAGAATTCCCTGCTAGCACCTTCTCTGTGCCTGGGAAGCACAAGTGTTCACATTGCTTCGCAGAATCGCTTTTGTGCAGAAAACAGTAACACTTGTTCAGAACGAAAGAAAGCACAGAGCCCCAGATTTTATGTTGTCCTGGAGAGCTTGCAGAGCACTGAGGAAAGGCAGGCAGAGAATTCCCTGCTAGCACCTTCTCTGTGCCTGTTCACATTGCTTCGCAGAATCGCTTTTGTGCAGAAAACAGTAACAGTTGTTCAGAACGAAAGAAAGCACAGAGCCCCAGATTTTATGTTGTCCTGGAGAGCTTGCAGAGCACTGGGGAAAGGCAGGCAGAGAATTCCCTGCTAGCACCTTCTCTGTGCCTGGGAAGCACAAGTGTTCACTTTGCTTCGCAGAATCGCTTTTGTGCAGAAAACAGTAACACTTGTTCAGAACGAAAGAAAGCACAGAGCCCCAGATTTTATGTTGTCCTGGAGAGCTTGCAGAGCACTGAGGAAAGGCAGGCAGAGAATTCCCTGCTAGCACCTTCTCTGTGCCTGTTCACATTGCTTCGCAGAATCGCTTTTGTGCAGAAAACAGTAACACTTGTTCAGAACGAAAGAAAGCACAGAGCCCCAGATTTTATGTTGTCCTGGAGAGCTTGCAGAGCACTGGGGAAAGGCAGGCAGAGAATTCCCTGCTAGCACCTTCTCTGTGCCTGGGAAGCACAAGTGTTCACATTACTTCGCAGAATCGCTTTTGTGCAGAAAACAGTAACACTTGTTCAGAATGAAAGAAAGCACAGAGCCCCAGATTTTATGTTGTCCTGGAGAGCTTGCAGAGCACTGGGGAAAGGCAGGCAGAGAATTCCCTGCTAGCACCTTCTCTGTGCCTGGGAAGCAGAAGTGTTCACATTGCTTCGCAGAATCGCTTTTGTGCAGAAAACAGTAACACTTGTTCAGAATGAAAGAAAGCACAGAGCCCCAGATTTTATGTTGTCCTGGAGAGCTTGCAGAGCACTGGGGAAAGGCAGGCAGAGAATTCCCTGCTAGCACCTTCTCTGTGCCTGGGAAGCAGAAGTGTTCACATTGCTTCGCAGAATCGCTTTTGTGCAGAAAACAGTAACACTTGTTCAGAACGAAAGAAAGCACAGAGCCCCAGATTTTATGTTGTCCTGGAGAGCTTGCAGAGCACTGGGGAAAGGCAGGCAGAGAATTCCCTGCTAGCACCTTCTCTGTGCCTGGGAAGCACAAGTGTTCATATTGCTTCGCAGAATCGCTTTTGTGCAGAAAACAGTAACACTTGTTCAGAACGAAAGAAAGCACAGAGCCCCAGATTTTATGTTGTCCTGGAGAGCTTGCAGAGCACTGGGGAAAGGCAGGCAGAGAATTCCCTGCTAGCACCTTCTCTGTGCCTGGGAAGCACAAGTGTTCACATTGCTTCGCAGAATCGCTTTTGTGCAGAAAACAGTAACACTTGTTCAGAACGAAAGAAAGCACAGAACCCCAGATTTTATGTTGTCCTGGAGAGCTTGCAGAGCACTGAGGAAAGGCAGGCAGAGAATTCCCTGCTAGCACCTTCTCTGTGCCTGTTCACATTGCTTTGCAGAATCGCTTTTGTGCAGAAAACAGTAACACTTGTTCAGAACGAAAGAAAGCACAGAGCACCAGATTTTATGTTGTCCTGGAGAGCTTGCAGAGCACTGGGGAAAGGCAGGCAGAGAATTCCCTGCTAGCACCTTCTCTGTGCCTGGGAAGCACAAGTGTTCACATTGCTTCGCAGAATCGCTTTTGTGCAGAAAACAGTAACACTTGTTCAGAACGAAAGAAAGCACAGAACCCCAGATTTTATGTTGTCCTGGAGAGCTTGCAGAGCACTGAGGAAAGGCAGGCAGAGAATTCCCTGCTAGCACCTTCTCTGTGCCTGTTCACATTGCTTTGCAGAATCGCTTTTGTGCAGAAAACAGTAACACTTGTTCAGAACGAAAGAAAGCACAGAGCCCCAGATTTTATGTTGTCCTGGAGAGCTTGCAGAGCACTGGGGAAAGGCAGGCAGAGAATTCCCTGCTAGCACCTTCTCTGTGCCTGGGAAGCAGAAGTGTTCACATTGCTTCGCAGAATCGCTTTTGTGCAGAAAACAGTAACACTTGTTCAGAACGAAAGAAAGCACAGAGCCCCAGATTTTATGTTGTCCTGGAGAGCTTGCAGAGCACTGGGGAAAGGCAGGCAGAGAATTCCCTGCTAGCACCTTCTCTGTGCCTGGGAAGCAGAAGTGTTCACATTGCTTCGCAGAATCGCTTTTGTGCAGAAAACAGTAACACTTGTTCAGAACGAAAGAAAGCACAGAGCCCCAGATTTTATGTTGTCCTGGAGAGCTTGCAGAGCACTGGGGAAAGGCAGGCAGAGAATTCCCTGCTAGCACCTTCTCTGTGCCTGGGAAGCACAAGTGTTCACATTGCTTCGCAGAATCGCTTTTGTGCAGAAAACAGTAACACTTGTTCAGAATGAAAGAAAGCACAGAACCCCAGATTTTATGTTGTCCTGGAGAGACTGCAGAGCACTGAGGAAACGCAGGCAGAGAATTCCCTGCTAGCACCTTCTCTGTGCCTGGGAAGCAGAAGTGTTCACATTGCTTCGCAGAATCGCTTTTGTGCAGAAAACAGTAACACTTGTTCAGAACGAAAGAAAGCACAGAGCCCCAGATTTTATGTTGTCCTGGAGAGCTTGCAGAGCACTGGGGAAAGGCAGGCAGAGAATTCCCTGCTAGCACCTTCTCTGTGCCTGGGAAGCACAAGTGTTCACATTGCTTTGCAGAATCGCTTTTGTGCAGAAAACAGTAACACTTGTTCAGAACGAAAGAAAGCACAGAGCCCCAGATTTTATGTTGTCCTGGAGAGCTTGCAGAGCACTGGGGAAAGGCAGGCAGAGAATTCCCTGCTAGCACCTTCTCTGTGCCTGGGAAGCACAAGTGTTCACATTGCTTCGCAGAATCGCTTTTGTGCAGAAAACAGTAACACTTGTTCAGAACGAAAGAAAGCACAGAGCCCCAGATTTTATGTTGTCCTGGAGAGCTTGCAGAGCACTGGGGAAAGGCAGGCAGAGAATTCCCTGCTAGCACCTTCTCTGTGCCTGGGAAGCACAAGTGTTCACATTGCTTCGCAGAATCGCTTTTGTGCAGAAAACAGTAACACTTGTTCAGAACGAAAGAAAGCACAGAGCCCCAGATTTTATGTTGTCCTGGAGAGCTTGCAGAGCACTGGGGAAAGGCAGGCAGAGAATTCCCTGCTAGCACCTTCTCTGTGCCTGGGAAGCAGAAGTGTTCACATTGCTTCGCAGAATCGCTTTTGTGCAGAAAACAGTAACACTTGTTCAGAACGAAAGAAAGCACAGAGCCCCAGATTTTATGTTGTCCTGGAGAGCTTGCAGAGCACTGGGGAAAGGCAGGCAGAGAATTCCCTGCTAGCACCTTCTCTGTGCCTGGGAAGCACAAGTGTTCACATTGCTTCGCAGAATCGCTTTTGTGCAGAAAACAGTAACACTTGTTCAGAACGAAAGAAAGCACAGAGCCCCAGATTTGCTGTTGTCCTGGAGAGCTTGCAGAGCACTGGGGAAAGGCAGGCAGAGAATTCCCTGCTAGCACCTTCTCTGTGCCTGGGAAGCAGAAGTGTTCACATTGCTTCGCAGAATCGCTTTTGTGCAGAAAACAGTAACACTTGTTCAGAACGAAAGAAAGCACAGAGCCCCAGATTTTATGTTGTCCTGGAGAGCTTGCAGAGCACTGGGGAAAGGCAGGCAGAGAATTCCCTGCTAGCACCTTCTCTGTGCCTGGGAAGCACAAGTGTTCACATTGCTTTGCAGAATCGCTTTTGTGCAGAAAACAGTAACACTTGTTCAGAACGAAAGAAAGCACAGAGCCCCAGATTTTATGTTGTCCTGGAGAGCTTGCAGAGCACTGGGGAAAGGCAGGCAGAGAATTCCCTGCTAGCACCTTCTCTGTGCCTGGGAAGCACAAGTGTTCACATTGCTTCGCAGAATCGCTTTTGTGCAGAAAACAGTAACACTTGTTCAGAACGAAAGAAAGCACAGAGCCCCAGATTTTATGTTGTCCTGGAGAGCTTGCAGAGCACTGGGGAAAGGCAGGCAGAGAATTCCCTGCTAGTACCTTCTCTGTGCCTGGGAAGCAGAAGTGTTCACATTGCTTTGCAGAATCGCTTTTGTGCAGAAAACAGTAACATTTGTTCAGAACGAAAGAAAGCACAGAGCCCCAGATTTTATGTTGTCCTGGAGAGCTTGCAGAGCACTGGGGAAAGGCAGGCAGAGAATTCCCTGCTAGCACCTTCTCTGTGCCTGGGAAGCACAAGTGTTCACATTGCTTCGCAGAATCGCTTTTGTGCAGAAAACAGTAACACTTGTTCAGAACGAAAGAAAGCACAGAGCCCCAGATTTTATGTTGTCCTGGAGAGCTTGCAGAGCACTGGGGAAAGGCAGGCAGAGAATTCCCTGCTAGCACCTTCTCTGTGCCTGGGAAGCAGAAGTGTTCACATTGCTTCGCAGAATCGCTTTTGTGCAGAAAACAGTAACACTTGTTCAGAACGAAAGAAAGCACAGAGCCCCAGATTTTATGTTGTCCTGGAGAGCTTGCAGAGCACTGGGGAAAGGCAGGCAGAGAATTCCCTGCTAGCACCTTCTCTGTGCCTGGGAAGCACAAGTGTTCACATTGCTTCGCAGAATCGCTTTTGTGCAGAAAACAGTAACACTTGTTCAGAACAAAAGAAAGCACAGAGCCCCAGATTTTATGTTGTCCTGGAGAGCTTGCAGAGCACTGAGGAAGGCAGGCAGAGAATTCCCTGCTAGCACCTTCTCTGTGCCTGTTCACTTTTCTTCGCAGAATCGCTTTTGTGCAGAAAACAGTAACACTTGTTCAGAACGAAAGAAAGCACAGAGCCCCAGATTTTATGTTGTCCTGGAGAGCTTGCAGAGCACTGGGGAAAGGCAGGCAGAGAATTCCCTGCTAGCACCTTCTCTGTGCCTGGGAAGCACAAGTGTTCACATTGCTTTGCAGAATCGCTTTTGTGCAGAAAACAGTAACACTTGTTCAGAACGAAAGAAAGCACAGAACCCCAGATTTTATGTTGTCCTGGAGAGCTTGCAGAGCACTGAGGAAGGCAGGCAGAGAATTCCCTGCTAGCACCTTCTCTGTGCCTGTTCACTTTTCTTCGCAGAATCGCTTTTGTGCAGAAAACAGTAACACTTGTTCAGAACGAAAGAAAGCACAGAGCCCCAGATTTTATGTTGTCCTGGAGAGCTTGCAGAGCACTGGGGAAAGGCAGGCAGAGAATTCCCTGCTAGCACCTTCTCTGTGCCTGGGAAGCAGAAGTGTTCACATTGCTTCGCAGAATCGCTTTTGTGCAGAAAACAGTAACACTTGTTCAGAACGAAAGAAAGCACAGAGCCCCAGATTTTATGTTGTCCTGGAGAGATTGCAGAGCACTGGGGAAAGGCAGGCAGAGAATTCCCTGCTAGCACCTTCTCTGTGCCTGGGAAGCACAAGTGTTCACATTGCTTCGCAGAATCGCTTTTGTGCAGAAAACAGTAACACTTGTTCAGAACGAAAGAAAGCACAGAGCCCCAGATTTTATGTTGTCCTGGAGAGCTTGCAGAGCACTGGGGAAAGGCAGGCAGAGAATTCCCTGCTAGCACCTTCTCTGTGCCTGGGAAGCACAAGTGTTCACATTGCTTCGCAGAATCGCTTTTGTGCAGAAAACAGTAACACTTGTTCAGAACGAAAGAAAGCACAGAGCCCCAGATTTTATGTTGTCCTGGAGAGCTTGCAGAGCACTGGGGAAAGGCAGGCAGAGAATTCCCTGCTAGCACCTTCTCTGTGCCTGGGAAGCACAAGTGTTCACATTGCTTCGCAGAATCGCTTTTGTGCAGAAAACAGTAACACTTGTTCAGAACGAAAGAAAGCACAGAGCCCCAGATTTTATGTTGTCCTGGAGAGCTTGCAGAGCACTGGGGAAAGGCAGGCAGAGAATTCCCTGCTAGCACCTTCTCTGTGCCTGGGAAGCACAAGTGTTCACATTACTTCGCAGAATCGCTTTTGTGCAGAAAACAGTAACACTTGTTCAGAACGAAAGAAAGCACAGAGCCCCAGATTTGCTGTTGTCCTGGACAGCTTGCAGAGCACTGGGGAAAGGCAGGCAGAGAATTCCCTGCTAGCACCTTCTCTGTGCCTGGGAAGCAGAAGTGTTCACATTGCTTTGCAGAATCGCTTTTGTGCAGAAAACAGTAACACTTGTTCAGAACGAAAGAAAGCACAGAGCCCCAGATTTGCTGTTGTCCTGGAGAGCTTGCAGAGCACTGGGGAAAGGCAGGCAGAGAATTCCCTGCTAGCACCTTCTCTGTGCCTGGGAAGCAGAAGTGTTCACATTGCTTTGCAGAATCGCTTTTGTGCAGAAAACAGTAACACTTGTTCAGAATGAAAGAAAGCACAGAGCCCCAGATTTTATGTTGTCCTGGAGAGCTTGCAGAGCACTGGGGAAAGGCAGGCAGAGAATTCCCTGCTAGCACCTTCTCTGTGCCTGGGAAGCAGAAGTGTTCACATTGCTTCGCAGAATCGCTTTTGTGCAGAAAACAGTAACACTTGTTCAGAACGAAAGAAAGCACAGAGCCCCAGATTTTATGTTGTCCTGGAGAGCTTGCAGAGCACTGGGGAAAGGCAGGCAGAGAATTCCCTGCTAGCACCTTCTCTGTGCCTGGGAAGCACAAGTGTTCATATTGCTTCGCAGAATCGCTTTTGTGCAGAAAACAGTAACACTTGTTCAGAACGAAAGAAAGCACAGAGCCCCAGATTTTATGTTGTCCTGGAGAGCTTGCAGAGCACTGGGGAAAGGCAGGCAGAGAATTCCCTGCTAGCACCTTCTCTGTGCCTGGGAAGCACAAGTGTTCACATTGCTTCGCAGAATCGCTTTTGTGCAGAAAACAGTAACACTTGTTCAGAATGAAAGAAAGCACAGAACCCCAGATTTTATGTTGTCCTGGAGAGCTTGCAGAGCACTGGGGAAAGGCAGGCAGAGAATTCCCTGCTAGCACCTTCTCTGTGCCTGTTCACATTGCTTTGCAGAATCGCTTTTGTGCAGAAAACAGTAACACTTGTTCAGAACGAAAGAAAGCACAGAGCCCCAGATTTTATGTTGTCCTGGAGAGCTTGCAGAGCACTGGGGAAAGGCAGGCAGAGAATTCCCTTCTAGCACCTTCTCTGTGCCAGGGAAGCACAAGTGTTCACATTGCTTCGCAGAATCGCTTTTGTGCAGAAAACAGTAACACTTGTTCAGAATGAAAGAAAGCACAGAACCCCAGATTTTATGTTGTCCTGGAGAGCTTGCAGAGCACTAAGGAAAGGCAGGCAGAGAATTCCCTGATAGCACCTTCTCTGTACCTGTTCACATTGCTTCGCAGAATCGCTTTTGTGCAGAAAACAGTAACACTTGTTCAGAACGAAAGAAAGCACAGAGCCCCAGATTTTATGTTGTCCTGGAGAGCTTGCAGAGCACTGGGGAAAGGCAGGCAGAGAATTCCCTGCTAGCACCTTCTCTGTGCCTGGGAAGCACAAGTGTTCATATTGCTTCGTAGAATCGCTTTTCTGCAGAAAACAGTAACACTTGTTCAGAATGAAAGAAAGCACAGAGCCCCAGATTTTATGTTGTCCTGGAGAGCTTGCAGAGCACTGAGGAAAGGCAGGCAGAGAATTCCCTGCTAGCACCTTCTCTGTGCCTGTTCACATTGCTTCGCAGAATCGCTTTTGTGCAGAAAACAGTAACACTTGTTCAGAACGAAAGAAAGCACAGAGCCCCAGATTTTATGTTGTCCTGGAGAGCTTGCAGAGCACTGGGGAAAGGCAGGCAGAGAATTCCCTGCTAGCACCTTCTCTGTGCCAGGGAAGCAGAAGTGTTCACATTGCTTTGCAGAATCGCTTTTGTGCAGAAAACAGTAACACTTGTTCAGAACGAAAGAAAGCACAGAGCCCCAGATTTTATGTTGTCCTGGAGAGCTTGCAGAGCACTGGGGAAAGGCAGGCAGAGAATTCCCTGCTAGCACCTTCTCTGTGCCTGGGAAGCAGAAGTGTTCACATTGCTTCGCAGAATCGCTTTTGTGCAGAAAACAGTAACACTTGTTCAGAACGAAAGAAAGCACAGAGCCCCAGATTTTATGTTGTCCTGGAGAGCTTGCAGAGCACTGGGGAAAGGCAGGCAGAGAATTCCCTGCTAGCACCTTCTCTGTGCCTGGGAAGCACAAGTGTTCACATTGCTTCGCAGAATCGCTTTTGTGCAGAAAACAGTAACACTTGTTCAGAACGAAAGAAAGCACAGAGCCCCAGATTTTATGTTGTCCTGGAGAGCTTGCAGAGCACTGGGGAAAGGCAGGCAGAGAATTCCCTGCTAGCACCTTCTCTGTGCCTGGGAAGCACAAGTGTTCACATTGCTTCGCAGAATCGCTTTTGTGCAGAAAACAGTAACACTTGTTCAGAACGAAAGAAAGCACAGAGCACCAGATTTTATGTTGTCCTGGAGAGCTTGCAGAGCACTGGGGAAAGGCAGGCAGAGAATTCCCTGCTAGCACCTTCTCTGTGCCTGGGAAGCAGAAGTGTTCACATTGCTTCGCAGAATCGCTTTTGTGCAGAAAACAGTAACACTTGTTCAGAACGAAAGAAAGCACAGAGCCCCAGATTTTATGTTGTCCTGGAGAGCTTGCAGAGCACTGGGGAAAGGCAGGCAGAGAATTCCCTGCTAGCACCTTCTCTGTGCCTGGGAAGCAGAAGTGTTCACATTACTTCGCAGAATCGCTTTTGTGCAGAAAACAGTAACACTTGTTCAGAACGAAAGAAAGCACAGAGCCCCAGATTTTATGTTGTCCTGGAGAGCTTGCAGAGCACTGGGGAAAGGCAGGCAGAGAATTCCCTGCTAGCACCTTCTCTGTGCCTGGGAAGCACAAGTGTTCATATTGCTTCGCAGAATCGCTTTTGTGCAGAAAACAGTAACACTTGTTCAGAACGAAAGAAAGCACAGAGCCCCAGATTTTATGTTGTCCTGGAGAGCTTGCAGAGCACTGGGGAAAGGCAGGCAGAGAATTCCCTGCTAGCACCTTCTCTGTGCCTGGGAAGCAGAAGTGTTCACATTGCTTCGCAGAATCGCTTTTGTGCAGAAAACAGTAACACTTGTTCAGAACGAAAGAAAGCACAGAACCCCAGATTTTATGTTGTCCTGGAGAGCTTGCAGAGCACTGAGGAAAGGCAGGCAGAGAATTCCCTGCTAGCACCTTCTCTGTGCCTGTTCACATTGCTTTGCAGAATCGCTTTTGTGCAGAAAACAGTAACACTTGTTCAGAACGAAAGAAAGCACAGAGCCCCAGATTTTATGTTGTCCTGGAGAGCTTGCAGAGCACTGGGGAAAGGCAGGCAGAGAATTCCCTGCTAGCACCTTCTCTGTGCCTGGGAAGCACAAGTGTTCACATTGCTTCGCAGAATCGCTTTTGTGCAGAAAACAGTAACACTTGTTCAGAACGAAAGAAAGCACAGAGCCCCAGATTTTATGTTGTCCTGGAGAGCTTGCAGAGCACTAAGGAAATGCAGGCAGAGAATTCCCTGATAGCACCTTCTCTGAGCCTGTTCACATTGCTTCGCAGAATCGCTTTTGTGCAGAAAACAGTAACACTTGTTCAGAACGAAAGAAAGCACAGAGCCCCAGATTTTATGTTGTCCTGGAGAGCTTGCAGAGCACTGGGGAAAGGCAGGCAGAGAATTCCCTGCTAGCACCTTCTCTGTGCCTGGGAAGCACAAGTGTTCACATTGCTTCGCAGAATCGCTTTTGTGCAGAAAACAGTAACACTTGTTCAGAACGAAAGAAAGCACAGAGCCCCAGATTTTATGTTGTCCTGGAGAGCTTGCAGAGCACTGGGGAAAGGCAGGCAGAGAATTCCCTGCTAGCACCTTCTCTGTGCCTGGGAAGCAGAAGTGTTCACATTGCTTCGCAGAATCGCTTTTGTGCAGAAAACAGTAACACTTGTTCAGAACGAAAGAAAGCACAGAGCCCCAGATTTTATGTTGTCCTGGAGAGCTTGCAGAGCACTGGGGAAAGGCAGGCAGAGAATTCCCTGCTAGCACCTTCTCTGTGCCTGGGAAGCACAAGTGTTCACATTGCTTCGCAGAATCGCTTTTGTGCAGAAAACAGTAACACTTGTTCAGAACGAAAGAAAGCACAGAGCCCCAGATTTTATGTTGTTCTGGGGAGCTTGCAGAGCACTGGGGAAAGGCAGGCAGAGAATTCCCTGCTAGCACCTTCTCTGTGCCTGGGAAGCACAAGTGTTCACATTGCTTCGCAGAATCGCTTTTGTGCAGAAAACAGTAACACTTGTTCAGAACGAAAGAAAGCACAGAGCCCCAGATTTTATGTTGTCCTGGAGAGCTTGCAGAGCACTGGGGAAAGGCAGGCAGAGAATTCCCTGCTAGCACCTTCTCTGTGCCTGGGAAGCAGAAGTGTTCACATTGCTTCGCAGAATCGCTTTTGTGCAGAAAACAGTAACACTTGTTCAGAACGAAAGAAAGCACAGAGCCCCAGATTTTATGTTGTCCTGGAGAGCTTGCAGAGCACTGGGGAAAGGCAGGCAGAGAATTCCCTGCTAGCACCTTCTCTGTGCCTGGGAAGCAGAAGTGTTCACATTGCTTCGCAGAATCGCTTTTGTGCAGAAAACAGTAACACTTGTTCAGAACGAAAGAAAGCACAGAGCCCCAGATTTTATGTTGTCCTGGAGATCTTGCAGAGCACTGGGGAAAGGCAGGCAGAGAATTCCCTGCTAGCACCTTCTCTGTGCCTGGGAAGCACAAGTGTTCACATTGCTTTGCAGAATTGCTTTTGTGCAGAAAACAGTAACATTTGTTCAGAACGAAAGAAAGCACAGAGCCCCAGATTTTATGTTGTCCTGGAGAGCTTGCAGAGCACTGGGGAAAGGCAGGCAGAGAATTCCCTGCTAGCACCTTCTCTGTGCCTGGGAAGCACAAGTGTTCACATTGCTTCGCAGAATCGCTTTTGTGCAGAAAACAGTAACACTTGTTCAGAACGAAAGAAAGCACAGAGCCCCAGATTTTATGTTGTCCTGGAGAGCTTGCAGAGCACTGGGGAAAGGCAGGCAGAGAATTCCCTGCTAGCACCTTCTCTGTGCCTGGGAAGCAGAAGTGTTCACATTGCTTCGCAGAATCGCTTTTGTGCAGAAAACAGTAACACTTGTTCAGAACGAAAGAAAGCACAGAGCCCCAGATTTTATGTTGTCCTGGAGAGCTTGCAGAGCACTGAGGAAGGCAGGCAGAGAATTCCCTGCTAGCACCTTCTCTGTGCCTGTTAACTTTTCTTCGCAGAATCGCTTTTGTGCAGAAAACAGTAACACTTGTTCAGAACGAAAGAAAGCACAGAGCCCCAGATTTTATGTTGTCCTGGAGAGCTTGCAGAGCACTGGGGAAAGGCAGGCAGAGAATTCCCTGCTAGCACCTTCTCTGTGCCTGGGAAGCAGAAGTGTTCACATTGCTTCGCAGAATCGCTTTTGTGCAGAAAACAGTAACACTTGTTCAGAACGAAAGAAAGCACAGAGCCCCAGATTTTATGTTGTCCTGGAGAGCTTGCAGAGCACTGAGGAAAGGCAGGCAGAGAATTCCCTGCTAGCACCTTCTCTGTGCCTGTTCACATTGCTTCGCAGAATCGCTTTTGTGCAGAAAACAGTAACACTTGTTCAGAACGAAAGAAAGCACAGAGCCCCAGATTTTATGTTGTCCTGGAGAGCTTGCAGAGCACTGGGGAAAGGCAGGCAGAGAATTCCCTGCTAGCACCTTCTCTGTGCCTGGGAAGCACAAGTGTTCACATTGCTTCGCAGAATCGCTTTTGTGCAGAAAACAGTAACACTTGTTCAGAACGAAAGAAAGCACAGAGCCCCAGATTTTATGTTGTCCTGGAGAGCTTGCAGAGCACTGGGGAAAGGCAGGCAGAGAATTCCCTGCTAGCACCTTCTCTGTGCCTGGGAAGCAGAAGTGTTCACATTGCTTTGCAGAATCGCTTTTGTGCAGAAAACAGTAACACTTGTTCAGAACGAAAGAAAGCACAGAGCCCCAGATTTTATGTTGTCCTGGAGAGCTTGCAGAGCACTGGGGAAAGGCAGGCAGAGAATTCCCTGCTAGCACCTTCTCTGTGCCTGGGAAGCAGAAGTGTTCACATTGCTTCGCAGAATCGCTTTTGTGCAGAAAACAGTAACACTTGTTCAGAACGAAAGAAAGCACAGAGCCCCAGATTTTATGTTGTCCTGGAGAGCTTGCAGAGCACTGGGGAAAGGCAGGCAGAGAATTCCCTGCTAGCACCTTCTCTGTGCCTGGGAAGCACAAGTGTTCACATTGCTTCGCAAAATCGCTTTTGTGCAGAAAACAGTAACACTTGTTCAGAACGAAAGAAAGCACAGAGCCCCAGATTTTATGTTGTCCTGGAGAGCTTGCAGAGCACTGGGGAAAGGCAGGCAGAGAATTCCCTGCTAGCACCTTCTCTGTGCCTGGGAAGCACAAGTGTTCACATTGCTTCGCAGAATCGCTTTTGTGCAGAAAACAGTAACACTTGTTCAGAACGAAAGAAAGCACAGAGCACCAGATTTTATGTTGTCCTGGAGAGCTTGCAGAGCACTGGGGAAAGGCAGGCAGAGAATTCCCTGCTAGCACCTTCTCTGTGCCTGGGAAGCAGAAGTGTTCACATTGCTTCGCAGAATCGCTTTTGTGCAGAAAACAGTAACACTTGTTCAGAACGAAAGAAAGCACAGAGCCCCAGATTTTATGTTGTCCTGGAGAGCTTGCAGAGCACTGGGGAAAGGCAGGCAGAGAATTCCCTGCTAGCACCTTCTCTGTGCCTGGGAAGCAGAAGTGTTCACATTACTTCGCAGAATCGCTTTTGTGCAGAAAACAGTAACACTTGTTCAGAACGAAAGAAAGCACAGAGCCCCAGATTTTATGTTGTCCTGGAGAGCTTGCAGAGCACTGGGGAAAGGCAGGCAGAGAATTCCCTGCTAGCACCTTCTCTGTGCCTGGGAAGCACAAGTGTTCATATTGCTTCGCAGAATCGCTTTTGTGCAGAAAACAGTAACACTTGTTCAGAACGAAAGAAAGCACAGAGCCCCAGATTTTATGTTGTCCTGGAGAGCTTGCAGAGCACTGGGGAAAGGCAGGCAGAGAATTCCCTGCTAGCACCTTCTCTGTGCCTGGGAAGCACAAGTGTTCACATTGCTTCGCAGAATCGCTTTTGTGCAGAAAACAGTAACACTTGTTCAGAACGAAAGAAAGCACAGAACCCCAGATTTTATGTTGTCCTGGAGAGCTTGCAGAGCACTGAGGAAAGGCAGGCAGAGAATTCCCTGCTAGCACCTTCTCTGTGCCTGTTCACATTGCTTTGCAGAATCGCTTTTGTGCAGAAAACAGTAACACTTGTTCAGAACGAAAGAAAGCACAGAGCCCCAGATTTTATGTTGTCCTGGAGAGCTTGCAGAGCACTGGGGAAAGGCAGGCAGAGAATTCCCTGCTAGCACCTTCTCTGTGCCTGGGAAGCACAAGTGTTCACATTGCTTCGCAGAATCGCTTTTGTGCAGAAAACAGTAACACTTGTTCAGAACGAAAGAAAGCACAGAGCCCCAGATTTTATGTTGTCCTGGAGAGCTTGCAGAGCACTAAGGAAATGCAGGCAGAGAATTCCCTGATAGCACCTTCTCTGAGCCTGTTCACATTGCTTCGCAGAATCGCTTTTGTGCAGAAAACAGTAACACTTGTTCAGAACGAAAGAAAGCACAGAGCCCCAGATTTTATGTTGTCCTGGAGAGCTTGCAGAGCACTGGGGAAAGGCAGGCAGAGAATTCCCTGCTAGCACCTTCTCTGTGCCTGGGAAGCAGAAGTGTTCACATTGCTTCGCAGAATCGCTTTTGTGCAGAAAACAGTAACACTTGTTCAGAACGAAAGAAAGCACAGAGCCCCAGATTTTATGTTGTCCTGGAGAGCTTGCAGAGCACTGAGGAAAGGCAGGCAGAGAATTCCCTGCTAGCACCTTCTCTGTGCCTGTTCACATTGCTTCGCAGAATCGCTTTTGTGCAGAAAACAGTAACACTTGTTCAGAACGAAAGAAAGCACAGAGCCCCAGATTTTATGTTGTCCTGGAGAGCTTGCAGAGCACTGGGGAAAGGCAGGCAGAGAATTCCCTGCTAGCACCTTCTCTGTGCCTGGGAAGCACAAGTGTTCACATTGCTTCGCAGAATCGCTTTTGTGCAGAAAACAGTAACACTTGTTCAGAACGAAAGAAAGCACAGAGCCCCAGATTTTATGTTGTCCTGGAGAGCTTGCAGAGCACTGGGGAAAGGCAGGCAGAGAATTCCCTGCTAGCACCTTCTCTGTGCCAGGGAAGCAGAAGTGTTCACATTGCTTTGCAGAATCGCTTTTGTGCAGAAAACAGTAACACTTGTTCAGAACGAAAGAAAGCACAGAGCCCCAGATTTTATGTTGTCCTGGAGAGCTTGCAGAGCACTGGGGAAAGGCAGGCAGAGAATTCCCTGCTAGCACCTTCTCTGTGCCTGGGAAGCAGAAGTGTTCACATTGCTTCGCAGAATCGCTTTTGTGCAGAAAACAGTAACACTTGTTCAGAACGAAAGAAAGCACAGAGCCCCAGATTTTATGTTGTCCTGGAGAGCTTGCAGAGCACTGGGGAAAGGCAGGCAGAGAATTCCCTGCTAGCACCTTCTCTGTGCCTGGGAAGCACAAGTGTTCACATTGCTTCGCAAAATCGCTTTTGTGCAGAAAACAGTAACACTTGTTCAGAACGAAAGAAAGCACAGAGCCCCAGATTTTATGTTGTCCTGGAGAGCTTGCAGAGCACTGGGGAAAGGCAGGCAGAGAATTCCCTGCTAGCACCTTCTCTGTGCCTGGGAAGCAGAAGTGTTCACATTGCTTCGCAGAATCGCTTTTGTGCAGAAAACAGTAACACTTGTTCAGAACGAAAGAAAGCACAGAGCACCAGATTTTATGTTGTCCTGGAGAGCTTGCAGAGCACTGGGGAAAGGCAGGCAGAGAATTCCCTGCTAGCACCTTCTCTGTGCCTGGGAAGCAGAAGTGTTCACATTGCTTCGCAGAATCGCTTTTGTGCAGAAAACAGTAACACTTGTTCAGAACGAAAGAAAGCACAGAGCCCCAGATTTTATGTTGTCCTGGAGAGCTTGCAGAGCACTGGGGAAAGGCAGGCAGAGAATTCCCTGCTAGCACCTTCTCTGTGCCTGGGAAGCAGAAGTGTTCACATTACTTCGCAGAATCGCTTTTGTGCAGAAAACAGTAACACTTGTTCAGAACGAAAGAAAGCACAGAGCCCCAGATTTTATGTTGTCCTGGAGAGCTTGCAGAGCACTGGGGAAAGGCAGGCAGAGAATTCCCTGCTAGCACCTTCTCTGTGCCTGGGAAGCACAAGTGTTCATATTGCTTCGCAGAATCGCTTTTGTGCAGAAAACAGTAACACTTGTTCAGAACGAAAGAAAGCACAGAGCCCCAGATTTTATGTTGTCCTGGAGAGCTTGCAGAGCACTGGGGAAAGGCAGGCAGAGAATTCCCTGCTAGCACCTTCTCTGTGCCTGGGAAGCACAAGTGTTCACATTGCTTCGCAGAATCGCTTTTGTGCAGAAAACAGTAACACTTGTTCAGAACGAAAGAAAGCACAGAACCCCAGATTTTATGTTGTCCTGGAGAGCTTGCAGAGCACTGAGGAAAGGCAGGCAGAGAATTCCCTGCTAGCACCTTCTCTGTGCCTGTTCACATTGCTTTGCAGAATCGCTTTTGTGCAGAAAACAGTAACACTTGTTCAGAACGAAAGAAAGCACAGAGCCCCAGATTTTATGTTGTCCTGGAGAGCTTGCAGAGCACTGGGGAAAGGCAGGCAGAGAATTCCCTGCTAGCACCTTCTCTGTGCCTGGGAAGCACAAGTGTTCACATTGCTTCGCAGAATCGCTTTTGTGCAGAAAACAGTAACACTTGTTCAGAACGAAAGAAAGCACAGAGCCCCAGATTTTATGTTGTCCTGGAGAGCTTGCAGAGCACTAAGGAAATGCAGGCAGAGAATTCCCTGATAGCACCTTCTCTGAGCCTGTTCACATTGCTTCGCAGAATCGCTTTTGTGCAGAAAACAGTAACACTTGTTCAGAACGAAAGAAAGCACAGAGCCCCAGATTTTATGTTGTCCTGGAGAGCTTGCAGAGCACTGGGGAAAGGCAGGCAGAGAATTCCCTGCTAGCACCTTCTCTGTGCCTGGGAAGCACAAGTGTTCACATTGCTTCGCAGAATCGCTTTTGTGCAGAAAACAGTAACACTTGTTCAGAACGAAAGAAAGCACAGAGCCCCAGATTTTATGTTGTCCTGGAGAGCTTGCAGAGCACTGGGGAAAGGCAGGCAGAGAATTCCCTGCTAGCACCTTCTCTGTGCCTGGGAAGCACAAGTGTTCACATTGCTTCGCAGAATCGCTTTTGTGCAGAAAACAGTAACACTTGTTCAGAACGAAAGAAAGCACAGAGCCCCAGATTTTATGTTGTCCTGGAGAGCTTGCAGAGCACTGGGGAAAGGCAGGCAGAGAATTCCCTGCTAGCACCTTCTCTGTGCCTGGGAAGCACAAGTGTTCACATTGCTTCGCAGAATCGCTTTTGTGCAGAAAACAGTAACACTTGTTCAGAACGAAAGAAAGCACAGAGCCCCAGATTTTATGTTGTCCTGGAGAGCTTGCAGAGCACTGGGGAAAGGCAGGCAGAGAATTCCCTGCTAGCACCTTCTCTGTGCCTGGGAAGCACAAGTGTTCACATTGCTTCGCAGAATCGCTTTTGTGCAGAAAACAGTAACACTTGTTCAGAACGAAAGAAAGCACAGAGCCCCAGATTTTATGTTGTTCTGGGGAGCTTGCAGAGCACTGGGGAAAGGCAGGCAGAGAATTCCCTGCTAGCACCTTCTCTGTGCCTGGGAAGCACAAGTGTTCACATTGCTTCGCAGAATCGCTTTTGTGCAGAAAACAGTAACACTTGTTCAGAATGAAAGAAAGCACAGAGCCCCAGATTTTATGTTGTCCTGGAGAGCTTGCAGAGCACTGGGGAAAGGCAGGCAGAGAATTCCCTGCTAGCACCTTCTCTGTGCCTGGGAAGCAGAAGTGTTCACATTGCTTCGCAGAATCGCTTTTGTGCAGAAAACAGTAACACTTGTTCAGAACGAAAGAAAGCACAGAGCCCCAGATTTTATGTTGTCCTGGAGAGCTTGCAGAGCACTGGGGAAAGGCAGGCAGAGAATTCCCTGCTAGCACCTTCTCTGTGCCTGGGAAGCAGAAGTGTTCACATTGCTTCGCAGAATCGCTTTTGTGCAGAAAACAGTAACACTTGTTCAGAACGAAAGAAAGCACAGAGCCCCAGATTTTATGTTGTCCTGGAGAGCTTGCAGAGCACTGGGGAAAGGCAGGCAGAGAATTCCCTGCTAGCACCTTCTCTGTGCCTGGGAAGCACAAGTGTTCACATTGCTTTGCAGAATTGCTTTTGTGCAGAAAACAGTAACATTTGTTCAGAACGAAAGAAAGCACAGAGCCCCAGATTTTATGTTGTCCTGGAGAGCTTGCAGAGCACTGGGGAAAGGCAGGCAGAGAATTCCCTGCTAGCACCTTCTCTGTGCCTGGGAAGCACAAGTGTTCACATTGCTTCGCAGAATCGCTTTTGTGCAGAAAACAGTAACACTTGTTCAGAACGAAAGAAAGCACAGAGCCCCAGATTTTATGTTGTCCTGGAGAGCTTGCAGAGCACTGGGGAAAGGCAGGCAGAGAATTCCCTGCTAGCACCTTCTCTGTGCCTGGGAAGCAGAAGTGTTCACATTGCTTCGCAGAATCGCTTTTGTGCAGAAAACAGTAACACTTGTTCAGAACGAAAGAAAGCACAGAGCCCCAGATTTTATGTTGTCCTGGAGAGCTTGCAGAGCACTGAGGAAGGCAGGCAGAGAATTCCCTGCTAGCACCTTCTCTGTGCCTGTTCACTTTTCTTCGCAGAATCGCTTTTGTGCAGAAAACAGTAACACTTGTTCAGAACGAAAGAAAGCACAGAGCCCCAGATTTTATGTTGTCCTGGAGAGCTTGCAGAGCACTGGGGAAAGGCAGGCAGAGAATTCCCTGCTAGCACCTTCTCTGTGCCTGGGAAGCAGAAGTGTTCACATTGCTTCGCAGAATCGCTTTTGTGCAGAAAACAGTAACACTTGTTCAGAACGAAAGAAAGCACAGAGCCCCAGATTTTATGTTGTCCTGGAGAGCTTGCAGAGCACTGAGGAAAGGCAGGCAGAGAATTCCCTGCTAGCACCTTCTCTGTGCCTGTTCACATTGCTTCGCAGAATCGCTTTTGTGCAGAAAACAGTAACAGTTGTTCAGAATGAAAGAAAGCACAGAGCCCCAGATTTTATGTTGTCCTGGAGAGCTTGCAGAGCACTGGGGAAAGGCAGGCAGAGAATTCCCTGCTAGCACCTTCTCTGTGCCTGGGAAGCAGAAGTGTTCACATTGCTTCGCAGAATCGCTTTTGTGCAGAAAACAGTAACACTTGTTCAGAACGAAAGAAAGCACAGAACCCCAGATTTTATGTTGTCCTGGAGAGCTTGCAGAGCACTGAGGAAGGCAGGCAGAGAATTCCCTGCTAGCACCTTCTCTGTGCCTGTTCACTTTTCTTCGCAGAATCGCTTTTGTGCAGAAAACAGTAACACTTGTTCAGAACGAAAGAAAGCACAGAGCCCCAGATTTTATGTTGTCCTGGAGAGCTTGCAGAGCACTGGGGAAAGGCAGGCAGAGAATTCCCTGCTAGCACCTTCTCTGTGCCTGGGAAGCAGAAGTGTTCACATTGCTTCGCAGAATCGCTTTTGTGCAGAAAACAGTAACACTTGTTCAGAACGAAAGAAAGCACAGAGCCCCAGATTTTATGTTGTCCTGGAGAGCTTGCAGAGCACTGGGGAAAGGCAGGCAGAGAATTCCCTGCTAGCACCTTCTCTGTGCCTGGGAAGCAGAAGTGTTCACATTGCTTCGCAGAATCGCTTTTGTGCAGAAAACATTAACACTTGTTCAGAACGAAAGAAAGCACAGAGCCCCAGATTTTATGTTGTCCTGGAGAGCTTGCAGAGCACTGGGGAAAGGCAGGCAGAGAATTCCCTGCTAGCACCTTCTCTGTGCCTGGGAAGCAGAAGTGTTCACATTGCTTTGCAGAATCGCTTTTGTGCAGAAAACAGTAACACTTGTTCAGAACGAAAGAAAGCACAGAGCCCCAGATTTTATGTTGTCCTGGAGAGCTTGCAGAGCACTGGGGAAAGGCAGGCAGAGAATTCCCTGCTAGCACCTTCTCTGTGCCTGGGAAGCAGAAGTGTTCACATTGCTTCGCAGAATCGCTTTTCTGCAGAAAACAGTAACACTTGTTCAGAACGAAAGAAAGCACAGAGCCCCAGATTTTATGTTGTCCTGGAGAGCTTGCAGAGCACTGAGGAAAGGCAGGCAGAGAATTCCCTGCTAGCACCTTCTCTGTGCCTGTTCACATTGCTTCGCAGAATCGCTTTTGTGCAGAAAACAGTAACACTTGTTCAGAACGAAAGAAAGCACAGAGCCCCAGATTTTATGTTGTCCTGGAGAGCTTGCAGAGCACTGGGGAAAGGCAGGCAGAGAATTCCCTGCTAGCACCTTCTCTGTGCCTGGGAAGCACAAGTGTTCACATTGCTTCGCAGAATCGCTTTTGTGCAGAAAACAGTAACACTTGTTCAGAACGAAAGAAAGCACAGAGCCCCAGATTTTATGTTGTCCTGGAGAGCTTGCAGAGCACTGGGGAAAGGCAGGCAGAGAATTCCCTGCTAGCACCTTCTCTGTGCCTGGGAAGCACAAGTGTTCACATTGCTTCGCAGAATCGCTTTTGTGCAGAAAACAGTAACACTTGTTCAGAACGAAAGAAAGCACAGAGCCCCAGATTTTATGTTGTCCTGGAGAGCTTGCAGAGCACTGGGGAAAGGCAGGCAGAGAATTCCCTGCTAGCACCTTCTCTGTGCCTGTTCACATTGCTTCGCAGAATCGCTTTTGTGCAGAAAACAGTAACACTTGTTCAGAACGAAAGAAAGCACAGAGCCCCAGATTTTATGTTGTTCTGGGGAGCTTGCAGAGCACTGGGGAAAGGCAGGCAGAGAATTCCCTGCTAGCACCTTCTCTGTGCCTGGGAAGCAGAAGTGTTCACATTGCTTCGCAGAATCGCTTTTGTGCAGAAAACAGTAACACTTGTTCAGAACGAAAGGAAGCACAGAGCCCCAGATTTTATGTTGTCCTGGAGAGCTTGCAGAGCACTGGGGAAAGGCAGGCAGAGAATTCCCTGCTAGCACCTTCTCTGTGCCTGGGAAGCAGAAGTGTTCACATTGCTTCGCAGAATCGCTTTTGTGCAGAAAACAGTAACACTTGTTCAGAACGAAAGAAAGCACAGAGCCCCAGATTTTATGTTGTCCTGGAGAGCTTGCAGAGCACTGGGGAAAGGCAGGCAGAGAATTCCCTGCTAGCACCTTCTCTGTGCCTGGGAAGCACAAGTGTTCACATTGCTTGGCAGAATCGCTTTTGTGCAGAAAACAGTAACACTTGTTCAGAACGAAAGAAAGCACAGAGCCCCAGATTTTATGTTGTCCTGGAGAGCTTGCAGAGCACTGGGGAAAGGCAGGCAGAGAATTCCCTGCTAGCACCTTCTCTGTGCCTGGGAAGCAGAAGTGTTCACATTGCTTTGCAGAATCGCTTTTGTGCAGAAAACAGTAACACTTGTTCAGAACGAAAGAAAGCACAGAGCCCCAGATTTTATGTTGTCCTGGAGAGCTTGCAGAGCACTGGGGAAAGGCAGGCAGAGAATTCCCTGCTAGCACCTTCTCTGTGCCTGGGAAGCACAAGTGTTCACTTTGCTTCGCAGAATCGCTTTTGTGCAGAAAACAGTAACACTTGTTCAGAACGAAAGAAAGCACAGAGCCCCAGATTTTATGTTGTCCTGGAGAGCTTGCAGAGCACTGAGGAAAGGCAGGCAGAGAATTCCCTGCTAGCACCTTCTCTGTGCCTGTTCACATTGCTTGGCAGAATCGCTTTTGTGCAGAAAACAGTAACACTTGTTCAGAACGAAAGAAAGCACAGAGCCCCAGATTTTATGTTGTCCTGGAGAGCTTGCAGAGCACTGGGGAAAGGCAGGCAGAGAATTCCCTGCTAGCACCTTCTCTGTGCCTGGGAAGCACAAGTGTTCACATTACTTCGCAGAATCGCTTTTGTGCAGAAAACAGTAACACTTGTTCAGAATGAAAGAAAGCACAGAGCCCCAGATTTTATGTTGTCCTGGAGAGCTTGCAGAGCACTGGGGAAAGGCAGGCAGAGAATTCCCTGCTAGCACCTTCTCTGTGCCTGGGAAGCACAAGTGTTCACATTGCTTCGCAGAATCGCTTTTGTGCAGAAAACAGTAACACTTGTTCAGAATGAAAGAAAGCACAGAGCCCCAGATTTTATGTTGTCCTGGAGAGCTTGCAGAGCACTGGGGAAAGGCAGGCAGAGAATTCCCTGCTAGCACCTTCTCTGTGCCTGGGAAGCAGAAGTGTTCACATTGCTTCGCAGAATCGCTTTTGTGCAGAAAACAGTAACACTTGTTCAGAACGAAAGAAAGCACAGAGCCCCAGATTTTATGTTGTCCTGGAGAGCTTGCAGAGCACTGGGGAAAGGCAGGCAGAGAATTCCCTGCTAGCACCTTCTCTGTGCCTGGGAAGCACAAGTGTTCATATTGCTTCGCAGAATCGCTTTTGTGCAGAAAACAGTAACACTTGTTCAGAACGAAAGAAAGCACAGAGCCCCAGATTTTATGTTGTCCTGGAGAGCTTGCAGAGCACTGGGGAAAGGCAGGCAGAGAATTCCCTGCTAGCACCTTCTCTGTGCCTGGGAAGCACAAGTGTTCACATTGCTTCGCAGAATCGCTTTTGTGCAGAAAACAGTAACACTTGTTCAGAACGAAAGAAAGCACAGAGCCCCAGATTTTATGTTGTCCTGGAGAGCTTGCAGAGCACTGGGGAAAGGCAGGCAGAGAATTCCCTGCTAGCACCTTCTCTGTGCCTGTTCACATTGCTTCGCAGAATCGCTTTTGTGCAGAAAACAGTAACACTTGTTCAGAACGAAAGAAAGCACAGAGCCCCAGATTTTATGTTGTCCTGGAGAGCTTGCAGAGCACTGGGGAAAGGCAGGCAGAGAATTCCCTGCTAGCACCTTCTCTGTGCCTGGGAAGCACAAGTGTTCACATTGCTTCGCAGAATCGCTTTTGTGCAGAAAACAGTAACACTTGTTCAGAACGAAAGAAAGCACAGAGCCCCAGATTTTATGTTGTCCTGGAGAGCTTGCAGAGCACTGGGGAAAGGCAGGCAGAGAATTCCCTGCTAGCACCTTCTCTGTGCCTGGGAAGCACAAGTGTTCACTTTGCTTCGCAGAATCGCTTTTGTGCAGAAAACAGTAACACTTGTTCAGAACGAAAGAAAGCACAGAGCCCCAGATTTTATGTTGTCCTGGAGAGCTTGCAGAGCACTGAGGAAAGGCAGGCAGAGAATTCCCTGCTAGCACCTTCTCTGTGCCTGTTCACATTGCTTCGCAGAATCGCTTTTGTGCAGAAAACAGTAACACTTGTTCAGAACGAAAGAAAGCACAGAGCCCCAGATTTTATGTTGTCCTGGAGAGCTTGCAGAGCACTGGGGAAAGGCAGGCAGAGAATTCCCTGCTAGCACCTTCTCTGTGCCTGGGAAGCACAAGTGTTCACATTACTTCGCAGAATCGCTTTTGTGCAGAAAACAGTAACACTTGTTCAGAATGAAAGAAAGCACAGAGCCCCAGATTTTATGTTGTCCTGGAGAGCTTGCAGAGCACTGGGGAAAGGCAGGCAGAGAATTCCCTGCTAGCACCTTCTCTGTGCCTGGGAAGCACAAGTGTTCACATTGCTTCGCAGAATCGCTTTTGTGCAGAAAACAGTAACACTTGTTCAGAATGAAAGAAAGCACAGAGCCCCAGATTTTATGTTGTCCTGGAGAGCTTGCAGAGCACTGGGGAAAGGCAGGCAGAGAATTCCCTGCTAGCACCTTCTCTGTGCCTGGGAAGCAGAAGTGTTCACATTGCTTCGCAGAATCGCTTTTGTGCAGAAAACAGTAACACTTGTTCAGAACGAAAGAAAGCACAGAGCCCCAGATTTTATGTTGTCCTGGAGAGCTTGCAGAGCACTGGGGAAAGGCAGGCAGAGAATTCCCTGCTAGCACCTTCTCTGTGCCTGGGAAGCACAAGTGTTCATATTGCTTCGCAGAATCGCTTTTGTGCAGAAAACAGTAACACTTGTTCAGAACGAAAGAAAGCACAGAGCCCCAGATTTTATGTTGTCCTGGAGAGCTTGCAGAGCACTGGGGAAAGGCAGGCAGAGAATTCCCTGCTAGCACCTTCTCTGTGCCTGGGAAGCACAAGTGTTCACATTGCTTCGCAGAATCGCTTTTGTGCAGAAAACAGTAACACTTGTTCAGAACGAAAGAAAGCACAGAACCCCAGATTTTATGTTGTCCTGGAGAGCTTGCAGAGCACTGAGGAAAGGCAGGCAGAGAATTCCCTGCTAGCACCTTCTCTGTGCCTGTTCACATTGCTTTGCAGAATCGCTTTTGTGCAGAAAACAGTAACACTTGTTCAGAACGAAAGAAAGCACAGAACCCCAGATTTTATGTTGTCCTGGAGAGCTTGCAGAGCACTGAGGAAAGGCAGGCAGAGAATTCCCTGCTAGCACCTTCTCTGTGCCTGTTCACATTGCTTTGCAGAATCGCTTTTGTGCAGAAAACAGTAACACTTGTTCAGAACGAAAGAAAGCACAGAGCCCCAGATTTTATGTTGTCCTGGAGAGCTTGCAGAGCACTGGGGAAAGGCAGGCAGAGAATTCCCTGCTAGCACCTTCTCTGTGCCTGGGAAGCAGAAGTGTTCACATTGCTTCGCAGAATCGCTTTTGTGCAGAAAACAGTAACACTTGTTCAGAACGAAAGAAAGCACAGAGCCCCAGATTTTATGTTGTCCTGGAGAGCTTGCAGAGCACTGGGGAAAGGCAGGCAGAGAATTCCCTGCTAGCACCTTCTCTGTGCCTGGGAAGCACAAGTGTTCACATTGCTTCGCAGAATCGCTTTTGTGCAGAAAACAGTAACACTTGTTCAGAACGAAAGAAAGCACAGAGCCCCAGATTTTATGTTGTCCTGGAGAGCTTGCAGAGCACTGGGGAAAGGCAGGCAGAGAATTCCCTGCTAGCACCTTCTCTGTGCCTGGGAAGCACAAGTGTTCACATTGCTTCGCAGAATCGCTTTTGTGCAGAAAACAGTAACACTTGTTCAGAATGAAAGAAAGCACAGAACCCCAGATTTTATGTTGTCCTGGAGAGATTGCAGAGCACTGAGGAAACGCAGGCAGAGAATTCCCTGCTAGCACCTTCTCTGTGCCTGGGAAGCACAAGTGTTCACATTGCTTCGCAGAATCGCTTTTGTGCAGAAAACAGTAACACTTGTTCAGAACGAAAGAAAGCACAGAGCCCCAGATTTTATGTTGTCCTGGAGAGCTTGCAGAGCACTGGGGAAAGGCAGGCAGAGAATTCCCTGCTAGCACCTTCTCTGTGCCTGGGAAGCACAAGTGTTCACATTGCTTTGCAGAATCGCTTTTGTGCAGAAAACAGTAACACTTGTTCAGAACGAAAGAAAGCACAGAGCCCCAGATTTTATGTTGTCCTGGAGAGCTTGCAGAGCACTGGGGAAAGGCAGGCAGAGAATTCCCTGCTAGCACCTTCTCTGTGCCTGGGAAGCACAAGTGTTCACATTGCTTCGCAGAATCGCTTTTGTGCAGAAAACAGTAACACTTGTTCAGAACGAAAGAAAGCACAGAGCACCAGATTTTATGTTGTCCTGGAGAGCTTGCAGAGCACTGGGGAAAGGCAGGCAGAGAATTCCCTGCTAGCACCTTCTCTGTGCCTGGGAAGCACAAGTGTTCACATTGCTTCGCAGAATCGCTTTTGTGCAGAAAACAGTAACACTTGTTCAGAACGAAAGAAAGCACAGAGCCCCAGATTTTATGTTGTCCTGGAGAGCTTGCAGAGCACTGGGGAAAGGCAGGCAGAGAATTCCCTGCTAGCACCTTCTCTGTGCCTGGGAAGCAGAAGTGTTCACATTGCTTCGCAGAATCGCTTTTGTGCAGAAAACAGTAACACTTGTTCAGAACGAAAGAAAGCACAGAGCCCCAGATTTTATGTTGTCCTGGAGAGCTTGCAGAGCACTGGGGAAAGGCAGGCAGAGAATTCCCTGCTAGCACCTTCTCTGTGCCTGGGAAGCACAAGTGTTCACATTGCTTCGCAGAATCGCTTTTGTGCAGAAAACAGTAACACTTGTTCAGAACGAAAGAAAGCACAGAGCCCCAGATTTTATGTTGTCCTGGAGAGCTTGCAGAGCACTGGGGAAAGGCAGGCAGAGAATTCCCTGCTAGCACCTTCTCTGTGCCTGGGAAGCACAAGTGTTCACATTGCTTCGCAGAATCGCTTTTGTGCAGAAAACAGTAACACTTGTTCAGAATGAAAGAAAGCACAGAACCCCAGATTTTATGTTGTCCTGGAGAGATTGCAGAGCACTGAGGAAACGCAGGCAGAGAATTCCCTGCTAGCACCTTCTCTGTGCCTGGGAAGCAGAAGTGTTCACATTGCTTCGCAGAATCGCTTTTGTGCAGAAAACAGTAACACTTGTTCAGAACGAAAGAAAGCACAGAGCCCCAGATTTTATGTTGTCCTGGAGAGCTTGCAGAGCACTGGGGAAAGGCAGGCAGAGAATTCCCTGCTAGCACCTTCTCTGTGCCTGGGAAGCAGAAGTGTTCACATTGCTTCGCAGAATCGCTTTTGTGCAGAAAACAGTAACACTTGTTCAGAATGAAAGAAAGCACAGAGCCCCAGATTTTATGTTGTCCTGGAGAGCTTGCAGAGCACTGGGGAAAGGCAGGCAGAGAATTCCCTGCTAGCACCTTCTCTGTGCCTGGGAAGCACAAGTGTTCACATTGCTTCGCAGAATCGCTTTTGTGCAGAAAACAGTAACACTTGTTCAGAACGAAAGAAAGCACAGAGCCCCAGATTTTATGTTGTCCTGGAGAGCTTGCAGAGCACTGGGGAAAGGCAGGCAGAGAATTCCCTGCTAGCACCTTCTCTGTGCCTGGGAAGCACAAGTGTTCACATTGCTTCGCAGAATCGCTTTTGTGCAGAAAACAGTAACACTTGTTCAGAACGAAAGAAAGCACAGAGCCCCAGATTTTATGTTGTCCTGGAGAGCTTGCAGAGCACTGGGGAAAGGCAGGCAGAGAATTCCCTGCTAGCACCTTCTCTGTGCCTGTTCACATTGCTTGGCAGAATCGCTTTTGTGCAGAAAACAGTAACACTTGTTCAGAACGAAAGAAAGCACAGAGCCCCAGATTTTATGTTGTTCTGGGGAGCTTGCAGAGCACTGGGGAAAGGCAGGCAGAGAATTCCCTGCTAGCACCTTCTCTGTGCCTGGGAAGCACAAGTGTTCACATTGCTTCGCAGAATCGCTTTTGTGCAGAAAACAGTAACACTTGTTCAGAACGAAAGAAAGCACAGAGCCCCAGATTTTATGTTGTCCTGGAGAGCTTGCAGAGCACTGGGGAAAGGCAGGCAGAGAATTCCCTGCTAGCACCTTCTCTGTGCCTGGGAAGCACAAGTGTTCACATTGCTTCGCAGAATCGCTTTTGTGCAGAAAACAGTAACACTTGTTCAGAACGAAAGAAAGCACAGAGCCCCAGATTTGCTGTTGTCCTGGAGAGCTTGCAGAGCACTGGGGAAAGGCAGGCAGAGAATTCCCTGCTAGCACCTTCTCTGTGCCTGGGAAGCAGAAGTGTTCACATTGCTTCGCAGAATCGCTTTTGTGCAGAAAACAGTAACATTTGTTCAGAACGAAAGAAAGCACAGAGCCCCAGATTTTATGTTGTCCTGGAGAGCTTGCAGAGCACTGGGGAAAGGCAGGCAGAGAATTCCCTGCTAGCACCTTCTCTGTGCCTGGGAAGCACAAGTGTTCACATTGCTTCGCAGAATCGCTTTTGTGCAGAAAACAGTAACACTTGTTCAGAACGAAAGAAAGCACAGAGCCCCAGATTTTATGTTGTCCTGGAGAGCTTGCAGAGCACTGGGGAAAGGCAGGCAGAGAATTCCCTGCTAGCACCTTCTCTGTGCCTGGGAAGCAGAAGTGTTCACATTGCTTCGCAGAATCGCTTTTGTGCAGAAAACAGTAACACTTGTTCAGAACGAAAGAAAGCACAGAGCCCCAGATTTTATGTTGTCCTGGAGAGCTTGCAGAGCACTGGGGAAAGGCAGGCAGAGAATTCCCTGCTAGCACCTTCTCTGTGCCTGGGAAGCACAAGTGTTCACATTGCTTCGCAGAATCGCTTTTGTGCAGAAAACAGTAACACTTGTTCAGAACAAAAGAAAGCACAGAGCCCCAGATTTTATGTTGTCCTGGAGAGCTTGCAGAGCACTGAGGAAGGCAGGCAGAGAATTCCCTGCTAGCACCTTCTCTGTGCCTGTTCACTTTTCTTCGCAGAATCGCTTTTGTGCAGAAAACAGTAACACTTGTTCAGAACGAAAGAAAGCACAGAGCCCCAGATTTTATGTTGTCCTGGAGAGCTTGCAGAGCACTGGGGAAAGGCAGGCAGAGAATTCCCTGCTAGCACCTTCTCTGTGCCTGGGAAGCACAAGTGTTCACATTGCTTCGCAGAATCGCTTTTGTGCAGAAAACAGTAACACTTGTTCAGAACGAAAGAAAGCACAGAGCCCCAGATTTTATGTTGTCCTGGAGAGCTTGCAGAGCACTGAGGAAAGGCAGGCAGAGAATTCCCTGCTAGCACCTTCTCTGTGCCTGTTCACATTGCTTTGCAGAATCGCTTTTGTGCAGAAAACAGTAACAGTTGTTCAGAACGAAAGAAAGCACAGAGCCCCAGATTTTATGTTGTCCTGGAGAGCTTGCAGAGCACTGGGGAAAGGCAGGCAGAGAATTCCCTGCTAGCACCTTCTCTGTGCCTGGGAAGCACAAGTGTTCACATTGCTTCGCAGAATCGCTTTTGTGCAGAAAACAGTAACACTTGTTCAGAACGAAAGAAAGCACAGAACCCCAGATTTTATGTTGTCCTGGAGAGCTTGCAGAGCACTGAGGAAGGCAGGCAGAGAATTCCCTGCTAGCACCTTCTCTGTGCCTGTTCACTTTTCTTCGCAGAATCGCTTTTGTGCAGAAAACAGTAACACTTGTTCAGAACGAAAGAAAGCACAGAGCCCCAGATTTTATGTTGTCCTGGAGAGCTTGCAGAGCACTGGGGAAAGGCAGGCAGAGAATTCCCTGCTAGCACCTTCTCTGTGCCTGGGAAGCAGAAGTGTTCACATTACTTCGCAGAATCGCTTTTGTGCAGAAAACAGTAACACTTGTTCAGAACGAAAGAAAGCACAGAGCCCCAGATTTTATGTTGTCCTGGAGAGCTTGCAGAGCACTGGGGAAAGGCAGGCAGAGAATTCCCTGCTAGCACCTTCTCTGTGCCTGGGAAGCAGAAGTGTTCACATTGCTTCGCAGAATCGCTTTTGTGCAGAAAACAGTAACACTTGTTCAGAACGAAAGAAAGCACAGAGCCCCAGATTTTATGTTGTCCTGGAGAGCTTGCAGAGCACTGGGGAAAGGCAGGCAGAGAATTCCCTGCTAGCACCTTCTCTGTGCCTGGGAAGCACAAGTGTTCACATTGCTTCGCAGAATCGCTTTTGTGCAGAAAACAGTAACACTTGTTCAGAACGAAAGAAAGCACAGAGCCCCAGATTTTATGTTGTCCTGGAGAGCTTGCAGAGCACTGGGGAAAGGCAGGCAGAGAATTCCCTGCTAGCACCTTCTCTGTGCCTGGGAAGCAGAAGTGTTCACATTGCTTCGCAGAATCGCTTTTGTGCAGAAAACAGTAACACTTGTTCAGAACGAAAGAAAGCACAGAGCCCCAGATTTTATGTTGTCCTGGAGAGCTTGCAGAGCACTGGGGAAAGGCAGGCAGAGAATTCCCTGCTAGCACCTTCTCTGTGCCTGGGAAGCACAAGTGTTCACATTGCTTCGCAGAATCGCTTTTGTGCAGAAAACAGTAACACTTGTTCAGAACGAAAGAAAGCACAGAGCCCCAGATTTGCTGTTGTCCTGGAGAGCTTGCAGAGCACTGGGGAAAGGCAGGCAGAGAATTCCCTGCTAGCACCTTCTCTGTGCCTGGGAAGCAGAAGTGTTCACATTGCTTCGCAGAATCGCTTTTGTGCAGAAAACAGTAACACTTGTTCAGAACGAAAGAAAGCACAGAGCCCCAGATTTTATGTTGTCCTGGAGAGCTTGCAGAGCACTGGGGAAAGGCAGGCAGAGAATTCCCTGCTAGCACCTTCTCTGTGCCTGGGAAGCACAAGTGTTCACATTGCTTCGCAGAATCGCTTTTGTGCAGAAAACAGTAACACTTGTTCAGAACAAAAGAAAGCACAGAGCCCCAGATTTTATGTTGTCCTGGAGAGCTTGCAGAGCACTGAGGAAGGCAGGCAGAGAATTCCCTGCTAGCACCTTCTCTGTGCCTGTTCACTTTTCTTCGCAGAATCGCTTTTGTGCAGAAAACAGTAACACTTGTTCAGAACGAAAGAAAGCACAGAGCCCCAGATTTTATGTTGTCCTGGAGAGCTTGCAGAGCACTAAGGAAAGGCAGGCAGAGAATTCCCTGCTAGCACCTTCTCTGTGCCTGGGAAGCACAAGTGTTCACATTGCTTCGCAGAATCGCTTTTGTGCAGAAAACAGTAACACTTGTTCAGAACGAAAGAAAGCACAGAGCCCCAGATTTTATGTTGTCCTGGAGAGCTTGCAGAGCACTGAGGAAAGGCAGGCAGAGAATTCCCTGCTAGCACCTTCTCTGTGCCTGTTCACATTGCTTTGCAGAATCGCTTTTGTGCAGAAAACAGTAACACTTGTTCAGAACGAAAGAAAGCACAGAGCCCCAGAATTTATGTTGTCCTGGAGAGCTTGCAGAGCACTGGGGAAAGGCAGGCAGAGAATTCCCTGCTAGCACCTTCTCTGTGCCTGGGAAGCACAAGTGTTCACATTGCTTCGCAGAATCGCTTTTGTGCAGAAAACAGTAACACTTGTTCTGAACGAAAGAAAGCACAGAACCCCAGATTTTATGTTGTCCTGGAGAGCTTGCAGAGCACTGAGGAAGGCAGGCAGAGAATTCCCTGCTAGCACCTTCTCTGTGCCTGTTCACTTTTCTTCGCAGAATCGCTTTTGTGCAGAAAACAGTAACACTTGTTCAGAACGAAAGAAAGCACAGAGCCCCAGATTTTATGTTGTCCTGGAGAGCTTGCAGAGCACTGGGGAAAGGCAGGCAGAGAATTCCCTGCTAGCACCTTCTCTGTGCCTGGGAAGCAGAAGTGTTCACATTGCTTCGCAGAATCGCTTTTGTGCAGAAAACAGTAACACTTGTTCAGAACGAAAGAAAGCACAGAGCCCCAGATTTTATGTTGTCCTGGAGAGATTGCAGAGCACTGGGGAAAGGCAGGCAGAGAATTCCCTGCTAGCACCTTCTCTGTGCCTGGGAAGCACAAGTGTTCACATTGCTTCGCAGAATCGCTTTTGTGCAGAAAACAGTAACACTTGTTCAGAACGAAAGAAAGCACAGAGCCCCAGATTTTATGTTGTCCTGGAGAGCTTGCAGAGCACTGGGGAAAGGCAGGCAGAGAATTCCCTGCTAGCACCTTCTCTGTGCCTGGGAAGCACAAGTGTTCACATTGCTTCGCAGAATCGCTTTTGTGCAGAAAACAGTAACACTTGTTCAGAACGAAAGAAAGCACAGAGCCCCAGATTTTATGTTGTCCTGGAGAGCTTGCAGAGCACTGAGGAAAGGCAGGCAGAGAATTCCCTGCTAGCACCTTCTCTGTGCCTGTTCACATTGCTTTGCAGAATCGCTTTTGTGCAGAAAACAGTAACACTTGTTCAGAACGAAAGAAAGCACAGAGCCCCAGATTTTATGTTGTCCTGGAGAGCTTGCAGAGCACTGGGGAAAGGCAGGCAGAGAATTCCCTGCTAGCACCTTCTCTGTGCCTGGGAAGCAGAAGTGTTCACATTGCTTCGCAGAATCGCTTTTGTGCAGAAAACAGTAACATTTGTTCAGAACGAAAGAAAGCACAGAGCCCCAGATTTTATGTTGTCCTGGAGAGCTTGCAGAGCACTGGGGAAAGGCAGGCAGAGAATTCCCTGCTAGCACCTTCTCTGTGCCTGGGAAGCACAAGTGTTCACATTGCTTCGCAGAATCGCTTTTGTGCAGAAAACAGTAACACTTGTTCAGAACGAAAGAAAGCACAGAGCCCCAGATTTTATGTTGTCCTGGAGAGCTTGCAGAGCACTGGGGAAAGGCAGGCAGAGAATTCCCTGCTAGCACCTTCTCTGTGCCTGGGAAGCAGAAGTGTTCACATTGCTTCGCAGAATCGCTTTTGTGCAGAAAACAGTAACACTTGTTCAGAACGAAAGAAAGCACAGAGCCCCAGATTTTATGTTGTCCTGGAGAGCTTGCAGAGCACTGGGGAAAGGCAGGCAGAGAATTCCCTGCTAGCACCTTCTCTGTGCCTGGGAAGCACAAGTGTTCACATTGCTTCGCAGAATCGCTTTTGTGCAGAAAACAGTAACACTTGTTCAGAACAAAAGAAAGCACAGAGCCCCAGATTTTATGTTGTCCTGGAGAGCTTGCAGAGCACTGAGGAAGGCAGGCAGAGAATTCCCTGCTAGCACCTTCTCTGTGCCTGTTCACTTTTCTTCGCAGAATCGCTTTTGTGCAGAAAACAGTAACACTTGTTCAGAACGAAAGAAAGCACAGAGCCCCAGATTTTATGTTGTCCTGGAGAGCTTGCAGAGCACTGGGGAAAGGCAGGCAGAGAATTCCCTGCTAGCACCTTCTCTGTGCCTGGGAAGCACAAGTGTTCACATTGCTTCGCAGAATCGCTTTTGTGCAGAAAACAGTAACACTTGTTCAGAACGAAAGAAAGCACAGAACCCCAGATTTTATGTTGTCCTGGAGAGCTTGCAGAGCACTGAGGAAGGCAGGCAGAGAATTCCCTGCTAGCACCTTCTCTGTGCCTGTTCACTTTTCTTCGCAGAATCGCTTTTGTGCAGAAAACAGTAACACTTGTTCAGAACGAAAGAAAGCACAGAGCCCCAGATTTTATGTTGTCCTGGAGAGCTTGCAGAGCACTGGGGAAAGGCAGGCAGAGAATTCCCTGCTAGCACCTTCTCTGTGCCTGGGAAGCAGAAGTGTTCACATTACTTCGCAGAATCGCTTTTGTGCAGAAAACAGTAACACTTGTTCAGAACGAAAGAAAGCACAGAGCCCCAGATTTTATGTTGTCCTGGAGAGCTTGCAGAGCACTGGGGAAAGGCAGGCAGAGAATTCCCTGCTAGCACCTTCTCTGTGCCTGGGAAGCAGAAGTGTTCACATTGCTTCGCAGAATCGCTTTTGTGCAGAAAACAGTAACACTTGTTCAGAACGAAAGAAAGCACAGAGCCCCAGATTTTATGTTGTCCTGGAGAGCTTGCAGAGCACTGGGGAAAGGCAGGCAGAGAATTCCCTGCTAGCACCTTCTCTGTGCCTGGGAAGCACAAGTGTTCACATTGCTTCGCAGAATCGCTTTTGTGCAGAAAACAGTAACACTTGTTCAGAACGAAAGAAAGCACAGAGCCCCAGATTTTATGTTGTCCTGGAGAGCTTGCAGAGCACTGGGGAAAGGCAGGCAGAGAATTCCCTGCTAGCACCTTCTCTGTGCCTGGGAAGCAGAAGTGTTCACATTGCTTCGCAGAATCGCTTTTGTGCAGAAAACAGTAACACTTGTTCAGAACGAAAGAAAGCACAGAGCCCCAGATTTTATGTTGTCCTGGAGAGCTTGCAGAGCACTGGGGAAAGGCAGGCAGAGAATTCCCTGCTAGCACCTTCTCTGTGCCTGGGAAGCACAAGTGTTCACATTGCTTCGCAGAATCGCTTTTGTGCAGAAAACAGTAACACTTGTTCAGAACGAAAGAAAGCACAGAGCCCCAGATTTGCTGTTGTCCTGGAGAGCTTGCAGAGCACTGGGGAAAGGCAGGCAGAGAATTCCCTGCTAGCACCTTCTCTGTGCCTGGGAAGCACAAGTGTTCACATTGCTTCGCAGAATCGCTTTTGTGCAGAAAACAGTAACACTTGTTCAGAATGAAAGAAAGCACAGAGCCCCAGATTTTATGTTGTCCTGGAGAGCTTGCAGAGCACTAAGGAAAGGCAGGCAGAGAATTCCCTGCTAGCACCTTCTCTGTGCCTGTTCACATTGCTTGGCAGAATCGCTTTTGTGCAGAAAACAGTAACACTTGTTCAGAACGAAAGAAAGCACAGAGCCCCAGATTTTATGTTGTTCTGGGGAGCTTGCAGAGCACTGGGGAAAGGCAGGCAGAGAATTCCCTGCTAGCACCTTCTCTGTGCCTGGGAAGCACAAGTGTTCACATTGCTTCGCAGAATCGCTTTTGTGCAGAAAACAGTAACACTTGTTCAGAACGAAAGAAAGCACAGAGCCCCAGATTTTATGTTGTCCTGGAGAGCTTGCAGAGCACTGGGGAAAGGCAGGCAGAGAATTCCCTGCTAGCACCTTCTCTGTGCCTGGGAAGCACAAGTGTTCACATTGCTTCGCAGAATCGCTTTTGTGCAGAAAACAGTAACACTTGTTCAGAATGAAAGAAAGCACAGAGCCCCAGAGTTGCTGTTGTCCTGGAGAGCTTGCAGAGCACTGGGGAAAGGCAGGCAGAGAATTCCCTGCTAGCACCTTCTCTGTGCCTGGGAAGCACAAGTGTTCACATTGCTTTGCAGAATCGCTTTTGTGCAGAAAACAGTAACACTTGTTCAGAACGAAAGAAAGCACAGAGCCCCAGATTTTATGTTGTCCTGGAGAGCTTGCAGAGCACTGGGGAAAGGCAGGCAGAGAATTCCCTGCTAGCACCTTCTCTGTGCCTGGGAAGCAGAAGTGTTCACATTGCTTCGCAGAATCGCTTTTGTGCAGAAAACAGTAACACTTGTTCAGAACGAAAGAAAGCACAGAGCCCCAGATTTTATGTTGTCCTGGAGAGCTTGCAGAGCACTGGGGAAAGGCAGGCAGAGAATTCCCTGCTAGCACCTTCTCTGTGCCTGGGAAGCACAAGTGTTCACATTGCTTCGCAGAATCGCTTTTGTGCAGAAAACAGTAACACTTGTTCAGAACAAAAGAAAGCACAGAGCCCCAGATTTTATGTTGTCCTGGAGAGCTTGCAGAGCACTGAGGAAGGCAGGCAGAGAATTCCCTGCTAGCACCTTCTCTGTGCCTGTTCACTTTTCTTCGCAGAATCGCTTTTGTGCAGAAAACAGTAACACTTGTTCAGAACGAAAGAAAGCACAGAGCCCCAGATTTTATGTTGTCCTGGAGAGCTTGCAGAGCACTGGGGAAAGGCAGGCAGAGAATTCCCTGCTAGCACCTTCTCTGTGCCTGGGAAGCACAAGTGTTCACATTGCTTCGCAGAATCGCTTTTGTGCAGAAAACAGTAACACTTGTTCAGAACGAAAGAAAGCACAGAGCCCCAGATTTTATGTTGTCCTGGAGAGCTTGCAGAGCACTGAGGAAAGGCAGGCAGAGAATTCCCTGCTAGCACCTTCTCTGTGCCTGTTCACATTGCTTTGCAGAATCGCTTTTGTGCAGAAAACAGTAACAGTTGTTCAGAACGAAAGAAAGCACAGAGCCCCAGATTTTATGTTGTCCTGGAGAGCTTGCAGAGCACTGGGGAAAGGCAGGCAGAGAATTCCCTGCTAGCACCTTCTCTGTGCCTGGGAAGCACAAGTGTTCACATTGCTTCGCAGAATCGCTTTTGTGCAGAAAACAGTAACACTTGTTCAGAACGAAAGAAAGCACAGAACCCCAGATTTTATGTTGTCCTGGAGAGCTTGCAGAGCACTGAGGAAGGCAGGCAGAGAATTCCCTGCTAGCACCTTCTCTGTGCCTGTTCACTTTTCTTCGCAGAATCGCTTTTGTGCAGAAAACAGTAACACTTGTTCAGAACGAAAGAAAGCACAGAGCCCCAGATTTTATGTTGTCCTGGAGAGCTTGCAGAGCACTGGGGAAAGGCAGGCAGAGAATTCCCTGCTAGCACCTTCTCTGTGCCTGGGAAGCAGAAGTGTTCACATTGCTTCGCAGAATCGCTTTTGTGCAGAAAACAGTAACACTTGTTCAGAACGAAAGAAAGCACAGAGCCCCAGATTTTATGTTGTCCTGGAGAGCTTGCAGAGCACTGGGGAAAGGCAGGCAGAGAATTCCCTGCTAGCACCTTCTCTGTGCCTGGGAAGCACAAGTGTTCACATTGCTTCGCAGAATCGCTTTTGTGCAGAAAACAGTAACACTTGTTCAGAACGAAAGAAAGCACAGAGCCCCAGATTTTATGTTGTCCTGGAGAGCTTGCAGAGCACTGGGGAAAGGCAGGCAGAGAATTCCCTGCTAGCACCTTCTCTGTGCCTGGGAAGCACAAGTGTTCACATTGCTTCGCAGAATCGCTTTTGTGCAGAAAACAGTAACACTTGTTCAGAACGAAAGAAAGCACAGAGCCCCAGATTTTATGTTGTCCTGGAGAGCTTGCAGAGCACTGAGGAAAGGCAGGCAGAGAATTCCCTGCTAGCACCTTCTCTGTGCCTGTTCACATTGCTTTGCAGAATCGCTTTTGTGCAGAAAACAGTAACACTTGTTCAGAACGAAAGAAAGCACAGAGCCCCAGATTTTATGTTGTCCTGGAGAGCTTGCAGAGCACTGGGGAAAGGCAGGCAGAGAATTCCCTGCTAGCACCTTCTCTGTGCCTGGGAAGCACAAGTGTTCACATTGCTTCGCAGAATCGCTTTTGTGCAGAAAACAGTAACACTTGTTCAGAATGAAAGAAAGCACAGAACCCCAGATTTTATGTTGTCCTGGAGAGCTTGCAGAGCACTAAGGAAAGGCAGGCAGAGAATTCCCTGCTAGCACCTTCTCTGTGCCTGGGAAGCAGAAGTGTTCACATTGCTTCGCAGAATCGCTTTTGTGCAGAAAACAGTAACACTTGTTCAGAACGAAAGAAAGCACAGAGCCCCAGATTTTATGTTGTCCTGGAGAGCTTGCAGAGCACTGGGGAAAGGCAGGCAGAGAATTCCCTGCTAGCACCTTCTCTGTGCCTGGGAAGCACAAGTGTTCACATTGCTTCGCAGAATCGCTTTTGTGCAGAAAACAGTAACACTTGTTCAGAACAAAAGAAAGCACAGAGCCCCAGATTTTATGTTGTCCTGGAGAGCTTGCAGAGCACTGAGGAAGGCAGGCAGAGAATTCCCTGCTAGCACCTTCTCTGTGCCTGTTCACTTTTCTTCGCAGAATCGCTTTTGTGCAGAAAACAGTAACACTTGTTCAGAACGAAAGAAAGCACAGAGCCCCAGATTTTATGTTGTCCTGGAGAGCTTGCAGAGCACTGGGGAAAGGCAGGCAGAGAATTCCCTGCTAGCACCTTCTCTGTGCCTGGGAAGCAGAAGTGTTCACATTGCTTCGCAGAATCGCTTTTGTGCAGAAAACAGTAACACTTGTTCAGAACGAAAGAAAGCACAGAGCCCCAGATTTTATGTTGTCCTGGAGAGCTTGCAGAGCACTAAGGAAAGGCAGGCAGAGAATTCCCTGCTAGCACCTTCTCTGTGCCTGGGAAGCAGAAGTGTTCACATTGCTTCGCAGAATCGCTTTTGTGCAGAAAACAGTAACACTTGTTCAGAACGAAAGAAAGCACAGAGCCCCAGATTTTATGTTGTCCTGGAGAGCTTGCAGAGCACTGGGGAAAGGCAGGCAGAGAATTCCCTGCTAGCACCTTCTCTGTGCCTGGGAAGCACAAGTGTTCACATTGCTTCGCAGAATCGCTTTTGTGCAGAAAACAGTAACACTTGTTCAGAACAAAAGAAAGCACAGAGCCCCAGATTTTATGTTGTCCTGGAGAGCTTGCAGAGCACTGAGGAAGGCAGGCAGAGAATTCCCTGCTAGCACCTTCTCTGTGCCTGTTCACTTTTCTTCGCAGAATCGCTTTTGTGCAGAAAACAGTAACACTTGTTCAGAACGAAAGAAAGCACAGAGCCCCAGATTTTATGTTGTCCTGGAGAGCTTGCAGAGCACTGGGGAAAGGCAGGCAGAGAATTCCCTGCTAGCACCTTCTCTGTGCCTGGGAAGCAGAAGTGTTCACATTGCTTCGCAGAATCGCTTTTGTGCAGAAAACAGTAACACTTGTTCAGAACGAAAGAAAGCACAGAGCCCCAGATTTTATGTTGTCCTGGAGAGCTTGCAGAGCACTGAGGAAAGGCAGGCAGAGAATTCCCTGCTAGCACCTTCTCTGTGCCTGTTCACATTGCTTTGCAGAATCGCTTTTGTGCAGAAAACAGTAACAGTTGTTCAGAACGAAAGAAAGCACAGAGCCCCAGATTTTATGTTGTCCTGGAGAGCTTGCAGAGCACTGGGGAAAGGCAGGCAGAGAATTCCCTGCTAGCACCTTCTCTGTGCCTGGGAAGCACAAGTGTTCACATTGCTTCGCAGAATCGCTTTTGTGCAGAAAACAGTAACACTTGTTCAGAACGAAAGAAAGCACAGAACCCCAGATTTTATGTTGTCCTGGAGAGCTTGCAGAGCACTGAGGAAGGCAGGCAGAGAATTCCCTGCTAGCACCTTCTCTGTGCCTGTTCACTTTTCTTCGCAGAATCGCTTTTGTGCAGAAAACAGTAACACTTGTTCAGAACGAAAGAAAGCACAGAGCCCCAGATTTTATGTTGTCCTGGAGAGCTTGCAGAGCACTGGGGAAAGGCAGGCAGAGAATTCCCTGCTAGCACCTTCTCTGTGCCTGGGAAGCAGAAGTGTTCACATTGCTTCGCAGAATCGCTTTTGTGCAGAAAACAGTAACACTTGTTCAGAACGAAAGAAAGCACAGAGCCCCAGATTTTATGTTGTCCTGGAGAGATTGCAGAGCACTGGGGAAAGGCAGGCAGAGAATTCCCTGCTAGCACCTTCTCTGTGCCTGGGAAGCACAAGTGTTCACATTGCTTCGCAGAATCGCTTTTGTGCAGAAAACAGTAACACTTGTTCAGAACGAAAGAAAGCACAGAGCCCCAGATTTTATGTTGTCCTGGAGAGCTTGCAGAGCACTGGGGAAAGGCAGGCAGAGAATTCCCTGCTAGCACCTTCTCTGTGCCTGGGAAGCACAAGTGTTCACATTGCTTCGCAGAATCGCTTTTGTGCAGAAAACAGTAACACTTGTTCAGAACGAAAGAAAGCACAGAGCCCCAGATTTTATGTTGTCCTGGAGAGCTTGCAGAGCACTGGGGAAAGGCAGGCAGAGAATTCCCTGCTAGCACCTTCTCTGTGCCTGGGAAGCACAAGTGTTCACATTGCTTCGCAGAATCGCTTTTGTGCAGAAAACAGTAACACTTGTTCAGAACGAAAGAAAGCACAGAGCCCCAGATTTTATGTTGTCCTGGAGAGCTTGCAGAGCACTGAGGAAAGGCAGGCAGAGAATTCCCTGCTAGCACCTTCTCTGTGCCTGTTCACATTGCTTTGCAGAATCGCTTTTGTGCAGAAAACAGTAACACTTGTTCAGAACGAAAGAAAGCACAGAGCCCCAGATTTTATGTTGTCCTGGAGAGCTTGCAGAGCACTGGGGAAAGGCAGGCAGAGAATTCCCTGCTAGCACCTTCTCTGTGCCTGGGAAGCACAAGTGTTCACATTGCTTCGCAGAATCGCTTTTGTGCAGAAAACAGTAACACTTGTTCAGAATGAAAGAAAGCACAGAACCCCAGATTTTATGTTGTCCTGGAGAGCTTGCAGAGCACTAAGGAAAGGCAGGCAGAGAATTCCCTGATAGCACCTTCTCTGTACCTGTTCACATTGCTTCGCAGAATCGCTTTTGTGCAGAAAACAGTAACACTTGTTCAGAACGAAAGAAAGCACAGAGCCCCAGATTTTATGTTGTCCTGGAGAGCTTGCAGAGCACTGGGGAAAGGCAGGCAGAGAATTCCCTGCTAGCACCTTCTCTGTGCCTGGGAAGCACAAGTGTTCATATTGCTTCGTAGAATCGCTTTTCTGCAGAAAACAGTAACACTTGTTCAGAATGAAAGAAAGCACAGAGCCCCAGATTTTATGTTGTCCTGGAGAGCTTGCAGAGCACTGAGGAAAGGCAGGCAGAGAATTCCCTGCTAGCACCTTCTCTGTGCCTGTTCACATTGCTTCGCAGAATCGCTTTTGTGCAGAAAACAGTAACACTTGTTCAGAACGAAAGAAAGCACAGAGCCCCAGATTTTATGTTGTCCTGGAGAGCTTGCAGAGCACTGGGGAAAGGCAGGCAGAGAATTCCCTGCTAGCACCTTCTCTGTGCCAGGGAAGCAGAAGTGTTCACATTGCTTCGCAGAATCGCTTTTGTGCAGAAAACAGTAACACTTGTTCAGAACGAAAGAAAGCACAGAGCCCCAGATTTTATGTTGTCCTGGAGAGCTTGCAGAGCACTGGGGAAAGGCAGGCAGAGAATTCCCTGCTAGCACCTTCTCTGTGCCTGGGAAGCACAAGTGTTCACATTGCTTCGCAGAATCGCTTTTGTGCAGAAAACAGTAACACTTGTTCAGAACGAAAGAAAGCACAGAGCCCCAGATTTTATGTTGTCCTGGAGAGCTTGCAGAGCACTGGGGAAAGGCAGGCAGAGAATTCCCTGCTAGCACCTTCTCTGTGCCTGGGAAGCAGAAGTGTTCACATTGCTTCGCAGAATCGCTTTTGTGCAGAAAACAGTAACACTTGTTCAGAACGAAAGAAAGCACAGAGCCCCAGATTTTATGTTGTCCTGGAGAGCTTGCAGAGCACTGGGGAAAGGCAGGCAGAGAATTCCCTGCTAGCACCTTCTCTGTGCCTGGGAAGCAGAAGTGTTCACATTACTTCGCAGAATCGCTTTTGTGCAGAAAACAGTAACACTTGTTCAGAACGAAAGAAAGCACAGAGCCCCAGATTTTATGTTGTCCTGGAGAGCTTGCAGAGCACTGGGGAAAGGCAGGCAGAGAATTCCCTGCTAGCACCTTCTCTGTGCCTGGGAAGCACAAGTGTTCATATTGCTTCGCAGAATCGCTTTTGTGCAGAAAACAGTAACACTTGTTCAGAACGAAAGAAAGCACAGAGCCCCAGATTTTATGTTGTCCTGGAGAGCTTGCAGAGCACTGGGGAAAGGCAGGCAGAGAATTCCCTGCTAGCACCTTCTCTGTGCCTGGGAAGCACAAGTGTTCACATTGCTTCGCAGAATCGCTTTTGTGCAGAAAACAGTAACACTTGTTCAGAACGAAAGAAAGCACAGAGCCCCAGATTTTATGTTGTCCTGGAGAGCTTGCAGAGCACTAAGGAAAGGCAGGCAGAGAATTCCCTGATAGCACCTTCTCTGTGCCTGTTCACATTGCTTCGCAGAATCGCTTTTGTGCAGAAAACAGTAACACTTGTTCAGAACGAAAGAAAGCACAGAGCCCCAGATTTTATGTTGTCCTGGAGAGCTTGCAGAGCACTGGGGAAAGGCAGGCAGAGAATTCCCTGCTAGCACCTTCTCTGTGCCTGGGAAGCAGAAGTGTTCACATTGCTTCGCAGAATCGCTTTTGTGCAGAAAACAGTAACACTTGTTCAGAACGAAAGAAAGCACAGAGCCCCAGATTTTATGTTGTCCTGGAGAGCTTGCAGAGCACTGGGGAAAGGCAGGCAGAGAATTCCCTGCTAGCACCTTCTCTGTGCCTGGGAAGCAGAAGTGTTCACATTGCTTCGCAGAATCGCTTTTGTGCAGAAAACAGTAACACTTGTTCAGAACGAAAGAAAGCACAGAGCCCCAGATTTTATGTTGTCCTGGAGAGCTTGCAGAGCACTGGGGAAAGGCAGGCAGAGAATTCCCTGCTAGCACCTTCTCTGTGCCTGGGAAGCAGAAGTGTTCACATTGCTTCGCAGAATCGCTTTTGTGCAGAAAACAGTAACACTTGTTCAGAACGAAAGAAAGCACAGAGCCCCAGATTTTATGTTGTCCTGGAGAGCTTGCAGAGCACTGGGGAAAGGCAGGCAGAGAATTCCCTGCTAGCACCTTCTCTGTGCCTGGGAAGCAGAAGTGTTCACATTGCTTCGCAGAATCGCTTTTGTGCAGAAAACAGTAACACTTGTTCAGAACGAAAGAAAGCACAGAGCCCCAGATTTTATGTTGTTCTGGGGAGCTTGCAGAGCACTGGGGAAAGGCAGGCAGAGAATTCCCTGCTAGCAACTTCTCTGTGCCTGGGAAGCACAAGTGTTCACATTGCTTCGCAGAATCGCTTTTGTGCAGAAAACAGTAACACTTGTTCAGAATGAAAGAAAGCACAGAGCCCCAGATTTTATGTTGTCCTGGAGAGCTTGCAGAGCACTGGGGAAAGGCAGGCAGAGAATTCCCTGCTAGCACCTTCTCTGTGCCTGGGAAGCAGAAGTGTTCACTTTTCTTCGCAGAATCGCTTTTGTGCAGAAAACAGTAACACTTGTTCAGAACGAAAGAAAGCACAGAGCCCCAGATTTTATGTTGTCCTGGAGAGCTTGCAGAGCACTGGGGAAAGGCAGGCAGAGAATTCCCTGCTAGCACCTTCTCTGTGCCTGGGAAGCAGAAGTGTTCACATTGCTTCACAGAATCGCTTTTGTGCAGAAAACAGTAACACTTGTTCAGAACGAAAGAAAGCACAGAGCCCCAGATTTTATGTTGTCCTGGAGAGCTTGCAGAGCACTGGGGAAAGGCAGGCAGAGAATTCCCTGCTAGCACCTTCTCTGTGCCTGGGAAGCACAAGTGTTCACATTGCTTTGCAGAATCGCTTTTGTGCAGAAAACAGTAACATTTGTTCAGAACGAAAGAAAGCACAGAGCCCCAGATTTTATGTTGTCCTGGAGAGCTTGCAGAGCACTGGGGAAAGGCAGGCAGAGAATTCCCTGCTAGCACCTTCTCTGTGCCTGGGAAGCACAAGTGTTCACATTGCTTCGCAGAATCGCTTTTGTGCAGAAAACAGTAACACTTGTTCAGAACGAAAGAAAGCACAGAGCCCCAGATTTTATGTTGTCCTGGAGAGCTTGCAGAGCACTGGGGAAAGGCAGGCAGAGAATTCCCTGCTAGCACCTTCTCTGTGCCTGGGAAGCAGAAGTGTTCACATTGCTTCGCAGAATCGCTTTTGTGCAGAAAACAGTAACACTTGTTCAGAACGAAAGAAAGCACAGAGCCCCAGATTTTATGTTGTCCTGGAGAGCTTGCAGAGCACTGGGGAAAGGCAGGCAGAGAATTCCCTGCTAGCACCTTCTCTGTGCCTGGGAAGCAGAAGTGTTCACATTGCTTCGCAGAATCGCTTTTGTGCAGAAAACAGTAACACTTGTTCAGAACGAAAGAAAGCACAGAGCCCCAGATTTTATGTTGTCCTGGAGAGCTTGCAGAGCACTGGGGAAAGGCAGGCAGAGAATTCCCTGCTAGCACCTTCTCTGTGCCTGGGAAGCAGAAGTGTTCACATTGCTTCGCAGAATCGCTTTTGTGCAGAAAACAGTAACACTTGTTCAGAACGAAAGAAAGCACAGAGCCCCAGATTTTATGTTGTCCTGGAGAGCTTGCAGAGCACTGGGGAAAGGCAGGCAGAGAATTCCCTGCTAGCACCTTCTCTGTGCCTGGGAAGCACAAGTGTTCACATTGCTTCGCAGAATCGCTTTTGTGCAGAAAACAGTAACACTTGTTCAGAACGAAAGAAAGCACAGAGCCCCAGATTTTATGTTGTTCTGGGGAGCTTGCAGAGCACTGGGGAAAGGCAGGCAGAGAATTCCCTGCTAGCACCTTCTCTGTGCCTGGGAAGCACAAGTGTTCACATTGCTTCGCAGAATCGCTTTTGTGCAGAAAACAGTAACACTTGTTCAGAATGAAAGAAAGCACAGAGCCCCAGATTTTATGTTGTCCTGGAGAGCTTGCAGAGCACTGGGGAAAGGCAGGCAGAGAATTCCCTGCTAGCACCTTCTCTGTGCCTGGGAAGCAGAAGTGTTCACTTTTCTTCGCAGAATCGCTTTTGTGCAGAAAACAGTAACACTTGTTCAGAACGAAAGAAAGCACAGAGCCCCAGATTTTATGTTGTCCTGGAGAGCTTGCAGAGCACTGGGGAAAGGCAGGCAGAGAATTCCCTGCTAGCACCTTCTCTGTGCCTGGGAAGCAGAAGTGTTCACATTGCTTCACAGAATCGCTTTTGTGCAGAAAACAGTAACACTTGTTCAGAACGAAAGAAAGCACAGAGCCCCAGATTTTATGTTGTCCTGGAGAGCTTGCAGAGCACTGGGGAAAGGCAGGCAGAGAATTCCCTGCTAGCACCTTCTCTGTGCCTGGGAAGCAGAAGTGTTCACATTGCTTTGCAGAATCGCTTTTGTGCAGAAAACAGTAACATTTGTTCAGAACGAAAGAAAGCACAGAGCCCCAGATTTTATGTTGTCCTGGAGAGCTTGCAGAGCACTGGGGAAAGGCAGGCAGAGAATTCCCTGCTAGCACCTTCTCTGTGCCTGGGAAGCACAAGTGTTCACATTGCTTCGCAGAATCGCTTTTGTGCAGAAAACAGTAACACTTGTTCAGAACGAAAGAAAGCACAGAGCCCCAGATTTTATGTTGTCCTGGAGAGCTTGCAGAGCACTGGGGAAAGGCAGGCAGAGAATTCCCTGCTAGCACCTTCTCTGTGCCTGGGAAGCACAAGTGTTCACATTGCTTCGCAGAATCGCTTTTGTGCAGAAAACAGTAACACTTGTTCAGAACGAAAGAAAGCACAGAGCCCCAGATTTTATGTTGTCCTGGAGAGCTTGCAGAGCACTGAGGAAGGCAGGCAGAGAATTCCCTGCTAGCACCTTCTCTGTGCCTGTTCACTTTTCTTCGCAGAATTGCTTTTGTGCAGAAAACAGTAACACTTGTTCAGAACGAAAGAAAGCACAGAGCCCCAGATTTTATGTTGTCCTGGAGAGCTTGCAGAGCACTGGGGAAAGGCAGGCAGAGAATTCCCTGCTAGCACCTTCTCTGTGCCTGGGAAGCAGAAGTGTTCACATTGCTTCGCAGAATCGCTTTTGTGCAGAAAACAGTAACACTTGTTCAGAACGAAAGAAAGCACAGAGCCCCAGATTTTATGTTGTCCTGGAGAGCTTGCAGAGCACTGGGGAAAGGCAGGCAGAGAATTCCCTGCTAGCACCTTCTCTGTGCCTGTTCACATTGCTTCGCAGAATCGCTTTTGTGCAGAAAACAGTAACAGTTGTTCAGAACGAAAGAAAGCACAGAGCCCCAGATTTTATGTTGTCCTGGAGAGCTTGCAGAGCACTGGGGAAAGGCAGGCAGAGAATTCCCTGCTAGCACCTTCTCTGTGCCTGGGAAGCACAAGTGTTCACATTGCTTCGCAGAATCGCTTTTGTGCAGAAAACAGTAACACTTGTTCAGAACGAAAGAAAGCACAGAACCCCAGATTTTATGTTCTCCTGGAGAGCTTGCAGAGCACTGAGGAAGGCAGGCAGAGAATTCCCTGCTAGCACCTTCTCTGTGCCTGTTCACTTTTCTTCGCAGAATCGCTTTTGTGCAGAAAACAGTAACACTTGTTCAGAACGAAAGAAAGCACAGAGCCCCAGATTTTATGTTGTCCTGGAGAGCTTGCAGAGCACTGGGGAAAGGCAGGCAGAGAATTCCCTGCTAGCACCTTCTCTGTGCCTGGGAAGCAGAAGTGTTCACATTGCTTCGCAGAATCGCTTTTGTGCAGAAAACAGTAACACTTGTTCAGAACGAAAGAAAGCACAGAGCCCCAGATTTTATGTTGTCCTGGAGAGCTTGCAGAGCACTGGGGAAAGGCAGGCAGAGAATTCCCTGCTAGCACCTTCTCTGTGCCTGGGAAGCAGAAGTGTTCACATTGCTTCGCAGAATCGCTTTTGTGCAGAAAACATTAACACTTGTTCAGAACGAAAGAAAGCACAGAGCCCCAGATTTTATGTTGTCCTGGAGAGCTTGCAGAGCACTGGGGAAAGGCAGGCAGAGAATTCCCTGCTAGCACCTTCTCTGTGCCTGGGAAGCACAAGTGTTCACATTGCTTCGCAGAATCGCTTTTGTGCAGAAAACAGTAACACTTGTTCAGAACGAAAGAAAGCACAGAGCCCCAGATTTTATGTTGTCCTGGAGAGCTTGCAGAGCACTGGGGAAAGGCAGGCAGAGAATTCCCTGCTAGCACCTTCTCTGTGCCTGGGAAGCAGAAGTGTTCACATTGCTTTGCAGAATCGCTTTTGTGCAGAAAACAGTAACACTTGTTCAGAACGAAAGAAAGCACAGAGCCCCAGATTTTATGTTGTCCTGGAGAGCTTGCAGAGCACTGGGGAAAGGCAGGCAGAGAATTCCCTGCTAGCACCTTCTCTGTGCCTGGGAAGCAGAAGTGTTCACATTGCTTCGCAGAATCGCTTTTCTGCAGAAAACAGTAACACTTGTTCAGAACGAAAGAAAGCACAGAGCCCCAGATTTTATGTTGTCCTGGAGAGCTTGCAGAGCACTGAGGAAAGGCAGGCAGAGAATTCCCTGCTAGCACCTTCTCTGTGCCTGTTCACATTGCTTCGCAGAATCGCTTTTGTGCAGAAAACAGTAACACTTGTTCAGAACGAAAGAAAGCACAGAGCCCCAGATTTTATGTTGTCCTGGAGAGCTTGCAGAGCACTGGGGAAAGGCAGGCAGAGAATTCCCTGCTAGCACCTTCTCTGTGCCTGGGAAGCACAAGTGTTCACATTACTTCGCAGAATCGCTTTTGTGCAGAAAACAGTAACACTTGTTCAGAACGAAAGAAAGCACAGAGCCCCAGATTTGCTGTTGTCCTGGAGAGCTTGCAGAGCACTGGGGAAAGGCAGGCAGAGAATTCCCTGCTAGCACCTTCTCTGTGCCTGGGAAGCACAAGTGTTCACATTGCTTCGCAGAATCGCTTTTGTGCAGAAAACAGTAACACTTGTTCAGAACGAAAGAAAGCACAGAGCCCCAGATTTGCTGTTGTCCTGGAGAGCTTGCAGAGCACTGGGGAAAGGCAGGCAGAGAATTCCCTGCTAGCACCTTCTCTGTGCCTGGGAAGCAGAAGTGTTCACATTGCTTTGCAGAATCGCTTTTGTGCAGAAAACAGTAACACTTGTTCAGAATGAAAGAAAGCACAGAGCCCCAGATTTTATGTTGTCCTGGAGAGCTTGCAGAGCACTGGGGAAAGGCAGGCAGAGAATTCCCTGCTAGCACCTTCTCTGTGCCTGGGAAGCAGAAGTGTTCACATTGCTTCGCAGAATCGCTTTTGTGCAGAAAACAGTAACACTTGTTCAGAACGAAAGAAAGCACAGAGCCCCAGATTTTATGTTGTCCTGGAGAGCTTGCAGAGCACTGGGGAAAGGCAGGCAGAGAATTCCCTGCTAGCACCTTCTCTGTGCCTGGGAAGCACAAGTGTTCATATTGCTTCGCAGAATCGCTTTTGTGCAGAAAACAGTAACACTTGTTCAGAACGAAAGAAAGCACAGAGCCCCAGATTTTATGTTGTCCTGGAGAGCTTGCAGAGCACTGGGGAAAGGCAGGCAGAGAATTCCCTGCTAGCACCTTCTCTGTGCCTGGGAAGCACAAGTGTTCACATTGCTTCGCAGAATCGCTTTTGTGCAGAAAACAGTAACACTTGTTCAGAATGAAAGAAAGCACAGAACCCCAGATTTTATGTTGTCCTGGAGAGCTTGCAGAGCACTGAGGAAAGGCAGGCAGAGAATTCCCTGCTAGCACCTTCTCTGTGCCTGTTCACATTGCTTCGCAGAATCGCTTTTGTGCAGAAAACAGTAACACTTGTTCAGAACAAAAGAAAGCACAGAGCCCCAGATTTTATGTTGTCCTGGAGAGCTTGCAGAGCACTGAGGAAGGCAGGCAGAGAATTCCCTGCTAGCACCTTCTCTGTGCCTGTTCACTTTTCTTCGCAGAATCGCTTTTGTGCAGAAAACAGTAACACTTGTTCAGAACGAAAGAAAGCACAGAGCCCCAGATTTTATGTTGTCCTGGAGAGCTTGCAGAGCACTGGGGAAAGGCAGGCAGAGAATTCCCTGCTAGCACCTTCTCTGTGCCTGGGAAGCACAAGTGTTCACATTGCTTCGCAGAATCGCTTTTGTGCAGAAAACAGTAACACTTGTTCAGAACGAAAGAAAGCACAGAGCCCCAGATTTTATGTTGTCCTGGAGAGCTTGCAGAGCACTGAGGAAAGGCAGGCAGAGAATTCCCTGCTAGCACCTTCTCTGTGCCTGTTCACATTGCTTTGCAGAATCGCTTTTGTGCAGAAAACAGTAACAGTTGTTCAGAACGAAAGAAAGCACAGAGCCCCAGATTTTATGTTGTCCTGGAGAGCTTGCAGAGCACTGGGGAAAGGCAGGCAGAGAATTCCCTGCTAGCACCTTCTCTGTGCCTGGGAAGCACAAGTGTTCACATTGCTTCGCAGAATCGCTTTTGTGCAGAAAACAGTAACACTTGTTCAGAACGAAAGAAAGCACAGAACCCCAGATTTTATGTTGTCCTGGAGAGCTTGCAGAGCACTGAGGAAGGCAGGCAGAGAATTCCCTGCTAGCACCTTCTCTGTGCCTGTTCACTTTTCTTCGCAGAATCGCTTTTGTGCAGAAAACAGTAACACTTGTTCAGAACGAAAGAAAGCACAGAGCCCCAGATTTTATGTTGTCCTGGAGAGCTTGCAGAGCACTGGGGAAAGGCAGGCAGAGAATTCCCTGCTAGCACCTTCTCTGTGCCTGGGAAGCAGAAGTGTTCACATTGCTTCGCAGAATCGCTTTTGTGCAGAAAACAGTAACACTTGTTCAGAACGAAAGAAAGCACAGAGCCCCAGATTTTATGTTGTCCTGGAGAGATTGCAGAGCACTGGGGAAAGGCAGGCAGAGAATTCCCTGCTAGCACCTTCTCTGTGCCTGGGAAGCACAAGTGTTCACATTGCTTCGCAGAATCGCTTTTGTGCAGAAAACAGTAACACTTGTTCAGAACGAAAGAAAGCACAGAGCCCCAGATTTTATGTTGTCCTGGAGAGCTTGCAGAGCACTGGGGAAAGGCAGGCAGAGAATTCCCTGTTAGCACCTTCTCTGTGCCTGGGAAGCACAAGTGTTCACATTGCTTCGCAGAATCGCTTTTGTGCAGAAAACAGTAACACTTGTTCAGAACGAAAGAAAGCACAGAGCCCCAGATTTTATGTTGTCCTGGAGAGCTTGCAGAGCACTGGGGAAAGGCAGGCAGAGAATTCCCTGCTAGCACCTTCTCTGTGCCTGGGAAGCACAAGTGTTCACATTGCTTCGCAGAATCGCTTTTGTGCAGAAAACAGTAACACTTGTTCAGAACGAAAGAAAGCACAGAGCCCCAGATTTTATGTTGTCCTGGAGAGCTTGCAGAGCACTGAGGAAAGGCAGGCAGAGAATTCCCTGCTAGCACCTTCTCTGTGCCTGTTCACATTGCTTTGCAGAATCGCTTTTGTGCAGAAAACAGTAACACTTGTTCAGAACGAAAGAAAGCACAGAGCCCCAGATTTTATGTTGTCCTGGAGAGCTTGCAGAGCACTGGGGAAAGGCAGGCAGAGAATTCCCTGCTAGCACCTTCTCTGTGCCTGGGAAGCACAAGTGTTCACATTGCTTCGCAGAATCGCTTTTGTGCAGAAAACAGTAACACTTGTTCAGAATGAAAGAAAGCACAGAACCCCAGATTTTATGTTGTCCTGGAGAGCTTGCAGAGCACTAAGGAAAGGCAGGCAGAGAATTCCCTGCTAGCACCTTCTCTGTGCCTGGGAAGCAGAAGTGTTCACATTGCTTCGCAGAATCGCTTTTGTGCAGAAAACAGTAACACTTGTTCAGAACGAAAGAAAGCACAGAGCCCCAGATTTTATGTTGTCCTGGAGAGCTTGCAGAGCACTGGGGAAAGGCAGGCAGAGAATTCCCTGCTAGCACCTTCTCTGTGCCTGGGAAGCACAAGTGTTCACATTGCTTCGCAGAATCGCTTTTGTGCAGAAAACAGTAACACTTGTTCAGAACAAAAGAAAGCACAGAGCCCCAGATTTTATGTTGTCCTGGAGAGCTTGCAGAGCACTGAGGAAGGCAGGCAGAGAATTCCCTGCTAGCACCTTCTCTGTGCCTGTTCACTTTTCTTCGCAGAATCGCTTTTGTGCAGAAAACAGTAACACTTGTTCAGAACGAAAGAAAGCACAGAGCCCCAGATTTTATGTTGTCCTGGAGAGCTTGCAGAGCACTGGGGAAAGGCAGGCAGAGAATTCCCTGCTAGCACCTTCTCTGTGCCTGGGAAGCAGAAGTGTTCACATTGCTTCGCAGAATCGCTTTTGTGCAGAAAACAGTAACACTTGTTCAGAACGAAAGAAAGCACAGAGCCCCAGATTTTATGTTGTCCTGGAGAGCTTGCAGAGCACTGAGGAAAGGCAGGCAGAGAATTCCCTGCTAGCACCTTCTCTGTGCCTGTTCACATTGCTTTGCAGAATCGCTTTTGTGCAGAAAACAGTAACAGTTGTTCAGAACGAAAGAAAGCACAGAGCCCCAGATTTTATGTTGTCCTGGAGAGCTTGCAGAGCACTGGGGAAAGGCAGGCAGAGAATTCCCTGCTAGCACCTTCTCTGTGCCTGGGAAGCACAAGTGTTCACATTGCTTCGCAGAATCGCTTTTGTGCAGAAAACAGTAACACTTGTTCAGAACGAAAGAAAGCACAGAACCCCAGATTTTATGTTGTCCTGGAGAGCTTGCAGAGCACTGAGGAAGGCAGGCAGAGAATTCCCTGCTAGCACCTTCTCTGTGCCTGTTCACTTTTCTTCGCAGAATCGCTTTTGTGCAGAAAACAGTAACACTTGTTCAGAACGAAAGAAAGCACAGAGCCCCAGATTTTATGTTGTCCTGGAGAGCTTGCAGAGCACTGGGGAAAGGCAGGCAGAGAATTCCCTGCTAGCACCTTCTCTGTGCCTGGGAAGCAGAAGTGTTCACATTGCTTCGCAGAATCGCTTTTGTGCAGAAAACAGTAACACTTGTTCAGAACGAAAGAAAGCACAGAGCCCCAGATTTTATGTTGTCCTGGAGAGATTGCAGAGCACTGGGGAAAGGCAGGCAGAGAATTCCCTGCTAGCACCTTCTCTGTGCCTGGGAAGCACAAGTGTTCACATTGCTTCGCAGAATCGCTTTTGTGCAGAAAACAGTAACACTTGTTCAGAACGAAAGAAAGCACAGAGCCCCAGATTTTATGTTGTCCTGGAGAGCTTGCAGAGCACTGGGGAAAGGCAGGCAGAGAATTCCCTGCTAGCACCTTCTCTGTGCCTGGGAAGCACAAGTGTTCACATTGCTTCGCAGAATCGCTTTTGTGCAGAAAACAGTAACACTTGTTCAGAACGAAAGAAAGCACAGAGCCCCAGATTTTATGTTGTCCTGGAGAGCTTGCAGAGCACTGGGGAAAGGCAGGCAGAGAATTCCCTGCTAGCACCTTCTCTGTGCCTGGGAAGCACAAGTGTTCACATTGCTTCGCAGAATCGCTTTTGTGCAGAAAACAGTAACACTTGTTCAGAACGAAAGAAAGCACAGAGCCCCAGATTTTATGTTGTCCTGGAGAGCTTGCAGAGCACTGAGGAAAGGCAGGCAGAGAATTCCCTGCTAGCACCTTCTCTGTGCCTATTCACATTGCTTTGCAGAATCGCTTTTGTGCAGAAAACAGTAACACTTGTTCAGAACGAAAGAAAGCACAGAGCCCCAGATTTTATGTTGTCCTGGAGAGCTTGCAGAGCACTGGGGAAAGGCAGGCAGAGAATTCCCTGCTAGCACCTTCTCTGTGCCTGGGAAGCAGAAGTGTTCACATTGCTTCGCAGAATCGCTTTTGTGCAGAAAACAGTAACACTTGTTCAGAACGAAAGAAAGCACAGAGCCCCAGATTTTATGTTGTCCTGGAGAGCTTGCAGAGCACTAAGGAAAGGCAGGCAGAGAATTCCCTGATAGCACCTTCTCTGTACCTGTTCACATTGCTTCGCAGAATCGCTTTTGTGCAGAAAACAGTAACACTTGTTCAGAACGAAAGAAAGCACAGAGCCCCAGATTTTATGTTGTACTGGAGAGCTTGCAGAGCACTGGGGAAAGGCAGGCAGAGAATTCCCTGCTAGCACCTTCTCTGTGCCTGGGAAGCACAAGTGTTCATATTGCTTCGTAGAATCGCTTTTCTGCAGAAAACAGTAACACTTGTTCAGAATGAAAGAAAGCACAGAGCCCCAGATTTTATGTTGTCCTGGAGAGCTTGCAGAGCACTGAGGAAAGGCAGGCAGAGAATTCCCTGCTAGCACCTTCTCTGTGCCTGTTCACATTGCTTCGCAGAATCGCTTTTGTGCAGAAAACAGTAACACTTGTTCAGAACGAAAGAAAGCACAGAGCCCCAGATTTTATGTTGTCCTGGAGAGCTTGCAGAGCACTGGGGAAAGGCAGGCAGAGAATTCCCTGCTAGCACCTTCTCTGTGCCAGGGAAGCAGAAGTGTTCACATTGCTTCGCAGAATCGCTTTTGTGCAGAAAACAGTAACACTTGTTCAGAACGAAAGAAAGCACAGAGCCCCAGATTTTATGTTGTCCTGGAGAGCTTGCAGAGCACTGGGGAAAGGCAGGCAGAGAATTCCCTGCTAGCACCTTCTCTGTGCCTGGGAAGCACAAGTGTTCACATTGCTTCGCAGAATCGCTTTTGTGCAGAAAACAGTAACACTTGTTCAGAACGAAAGAAAGCACAGAGCCCCAGATTTTATGTTGTCCTGGAGAGCTTGCAGAGCACTGGGGAAAGGCAGGCAGAGAATTCCCTGCTAGCACCTTCTCTGTGCCTGGGAAGCAGAAGTGTTCACATTGCTTCGCAGAATCGCTTTTGTGCAGAAAACAGTAACACTTGTTCAGAACGAAAGAAAGCACAGAGCCCCAGATTTTATGTTGTCCTGGAGAGCTTGCAGAGCACTGGGGAAAGGCAGGCAGAGAATTCCCTGCTAGCACCTTCTCTGTGCCTGGGAAGCAGAAGTGTTCACATTACTTCGCAGAATCGCTTTTGTGCAGAAAACAGTAACACTTGTTCAGAACGAAAGAAAGCACAGAGCCCCAGATTTTATGTTGTCCTGGAGAGCTTGCAGAGCACTGGGGAAAGGCAGGCAGAGAATTCCCTGCTAGCACCTTCTCTGTGCCTGGGAAGCACAAGTGTTCATATTGCTTCGCAGAATCGCTTTTGTGCAGAAAACAGTAACACTTGTTCAGAACGAAAGAAAGCACAGAGCCCCAGATTTGCTGTTGTCCTGGAGAGCTTGCAGAGCACTGGGGAAAGGCAGGCAGAGAATTCCCTGCTAGCACCTTCTCTGTGCCTGGGAAGCACAAGTGTTCACATTGCTTCGCAGAATCGCTTTTGTGCAGAAAACAGTAACACTTGTTCAGAACGAAAGAAAGCACAGAGCCCCAGATTTTATGTTGTCCTGGAGAGCTTGCAGAGCACTAAGGAAAGGCAGGCAGAGAATTCCCTGATAGCACCTTCTCTGTGCCTGTTCACATTGCTTCGCAGAATCGCTTTTGTGCAGAAAACAGTAACACTTGTTCAGAACGAAAGAAAGCACAGAGCCCCAGATTTTATGTTGTCCTGGAGAGCTTGCAGAGCACTGGGGAAAGGCAGGCAGAGAATTCCCTGCTAGCACCTTCTCTGTGCCTGGGAAGCAGAAGTGTTCACATTGCTTCGCAGAATCGCTTTTGTGCAGAAAACAGTAACACTTGTTCAGAACGAAAGAAAGCACAGAGCCCCAGATTTTATGTTGTCCTGGAGAGCTTGCAGAGCACTGGGGAAAGGCAGGCAGAGAATTCCCTGCTAGCACCTTCTCTGTGCCTGGGAAGCAGAAGTGTTCACATTGCTTCGCAGAATCGCTTTTGTGCAGAAAACAGTAACACTTGTTCAGAACGAAAGAAAGCACAGAGCCCCAGATTTTATGTTGTCCTGGAGAGCTTGCAGAGCACTGGGGAAAGGCAGGCAGAGAATTCCCTGCTAGCACCTTCTCTGTGCCTGGGAAGCACAAGTGTTCACATTGCTTCGCAGAATCGCTTTTGTGCAGAAAACAGTAACACTTGTTCAGAACGAAAGAAAGCACAGAGCCCCAGATTTTATGTTGTCCTGGAGAGCTTGCAGAGCACTGGGGAAAGGCAGGCAGAGAATTCCCTGCTAGCACCTTCTCTGTGCCTGGGAAGCACAAGTGTTCACATTGCTTCGCAGAATCGCTTTTGTGCAGAAAACAGTAACACTTGTTCAGAACGAAAGAAAGCACAGAGCCCCAGATTTTATGTTGTTCTGGGGAGCTTGCAGAGCACTGGGGAAAGGCAGGCAGAGAATTCCCTGCTAGCAACTTCTCTGTGCCTGGGAAGCACAAGTGTTCACATTGCTTCGCAGAATCGCTTTTGTGCAGAAAACAGTAACACTTGTTCAGAATGAAAGAAAGCACAGAGCCCCAGATTTTATGTTGTCCTGGAGAGCTTGCAGAGCACTGGGGAAAGGCAGGCAGAGAATTCCCTGCTAGCACCTTCTCTGTGCCTGGGAAGCAGAAGTGTTCACTTTTCTTCGCAGAATCGCTTTTGTGCAGAAAACAGTAACACTTGTTCAGAACGAAAGAAAGCACAGAGCCCCAGATTTTATGTTGTCCTGGAGAGCTTGCAGAGCACTGGGGAAAGGCAGGCAGAGAATTCCCTGCTAGCACCTTCTCTGTGCCTGGGAAGCAGAAGTGTTCACATTGCTTCACAGAATCGCTTTTGTGCAGAAAACAGTAACACTTGTTCAGAACGAAAGAAAGCACAGAGCCCCAGATTTTATGTTGTCCTGGAGAGCTTGCAGAGCACTGGGGAAAGGCAGGCAGAGAATTCCCTGCTAGCACCTTCTCTGTGCCTGGGAAGCACAAGTGTTCACATTGCTTCGCAGAATCGCTTTTGTGCAGAAAACAGTAACACTTGTTCAGAACGAAAGAAAGCACAGAGCCCCAGATTTTATGTTGTCCTGGAGAGCTTGCAGAGCACTGGGGAAAGGCAGGCAGAGAATTCCCTGCTAGCACCTTCTCTGTGCCTGGGAAGCAGAAGTGTTCACATTGCTTCGCAGAATCGCTTTTGTGCAGAAAACAGTAACACTTGTTCAGAACGAAAGAAAGCACAGAGCCCCAGATTTTATGTTGTCCTGGAGAGCTTGCAGAGCACTGGGGAAAGGCAGGCAGAGAATTCCCTGCTAGCACCTTCTCTGTGCCTGGGAAGCAGAAGTGTTCACATTACTTCGCAGAATCGCTTTTGTGCAGAAAACAGTAACACTTGTTCAGAACGAAAGAAAGCACAGAGCCCCAGATTTTATGTTGTCCTGGAGAGCTTGCAGAGCACTGGGGAAAGGCAGGCAGAGAATTCCCTGCTAGCACCTTCTCTGTGCCTGGGAAGCAGAAGTGTTCACATTGCTTCGCAGAATCGCTTTTGTGCAGAAAACAGTAACACTTGTTCAGAACGAAAGAAAGCACAGAGCCCCAGATTTTATGTTGTCCTGGAGAGCTTGCAGAGCACTGGGGAAAGGCAGGCAGAGAATTCCCTGCTAGCACCTTCTCTGTGCCTGGGAAGCAGAAGTGTTCACATTGCTTCGCAGAATCGCTTTTGTGCAGAAAACAGTAACACTTGTTCAGAACGAAAGAAAGCACAGAGCCCCAGATTTTATGTTGTCCTGGAGAGCTTGCAGAGCACTGGGGAAAGGCAGGCAGAGAATTCCCTGCTAGCACCTTCTCTGTGCCTGGGAAGCACAAGTGTTCACATTGCTTTGCAGAATCGCTTTTGTGCAGAAAACAGTAACACTTGTTCAGAACGAAAGAAAGCACAGAGCCCCAGATTTTATGTTGTTCTGGGGAGCTTGCAGAGCACTGGGGAAAGGCAGGCAGAGAATTCCCTGCTAGCACCTTCTCTGTGCCTGGGAAGCACAAGTGTTCACATTGCTTCGCAGAATCGCTTTTGTGCAGAAAACAGTAACACTTGTTCAGAATGAAAGAAAGCACAGAGCCCCAGATTTTATGTTGTCCTGGAGAGCTTGCAGAGCACTGGGGAAAGGCAGGCAGAGAATTCCCTGCTAGCACCTTCTCTGTGCCTGGGAAGCAGAAGTGTTCACTTTTCTTCGCAGAATCGCTTTTGTGCAGAAAACAGTAACACTTGTTCAGAACGAAAGAAAGCACAGAGCCCCAGATTTTATGTTGTCCTGGAGAGCTTGCAGAGCACTGGGGAAAGGCAGGCAGAGAATTCCCTGCTAGCACCTTCTCTGTGCCTGGGAAGCAGAAGTGTTCACATTGCTTCACAGAATCGCTTTTGTGCAGAAAACAGTAACACTTGTTCAGAACGAAAGAAAGCACAGAGCCCCAGATTTTATGTTGTCCTGGAGAGCTTGCAGAGCACTGGGGAAAGGCAGGCAGAGAATTCCCTGCTAGCACCTTCTCTGTGCCTGGGAAGCAGAAGTGTTCACATTGCTTTGCAGAATCGCTTTTGTGCAGAAAACAGTAACATTTGTTCAGAACGAAAGAAAGCACAGAGCCCCAGATTTTATGTTGTCCTGGAGAGCTTGCAGAGCACTGGGGAAAGGCAGGCAGAGAATTCCCTGCTAGCACCTTCTCTGTGCCTGGGAAGCACAAGTGTTCACATTGCTTCGCAGAATCGCTTTTGTGCAGAAAACAGTAACACTTGTTCAGAACGAAAGAAAGCACAGAGCCCCAGATTTTATGTTGTCCTGGAGAGCTTGCAGAGCACTGGGGAAAGGCAGGCAGAGAATTCCCTGCTAGCACCTTCTCTGTGCCTGGGAAGCACAAGTGTTCACATTGCTTCGCAGAATCGCTTTTGTGCAGAAAACAGTAACACTTGTTCAGAACGAAAGAAAGCACAGAGCCCCAGATTTTATGTTGTCCTGGAGAGCTTGCAGAGCACTGAGGAAGGCAGGCAGAGAATTCCCTGCTAGCACCTTCTCTGTGCCTGTTCACTTTTCTTCGCAGAATTGCTTTTGTGCAGAAAACAGTAACACTTGTTCAGAACGAAAGAAAGCACAGAGCCCCAGATTTTATGTTGTCCTGGAGAGCTTGCAGAGCACTGGGGAAAGGCAGGCAGAGAATTCCCTGCTAGCACCTTCTCTGTGCCTGGGAAGCAGAAGTGTTCACATTGCTTCGCAGAATCGCTTTTGTGCAGAAAACAGTAACACTTGTTCAGAACGAAAGAAAGCACAGAGCCCCAGATTTTATGTTGTCCTGGAGAGCTTGCAGAGCACTGAGGAAAGGCAGGCAGAGAATTCCCTGCTAGCACCTTCTCTGTGCCTGTTCACATTGCTTCGCAGAATCGCTTTTGTGCAGAAAACAGTAACAGTTGTTCAGAACGAAAGAAAGCACAGAGCCCCAGATTTTATGTTGTCCTGGAGAGCTTGCAGAGCACTGGGGAAAGGCAGGCAGAGAATTCCCTGCTAGCACCTTCTCTGTGCCTGGGAAGCACAAGTGTTCACATTGCTTCGCAGAATCGCTTTTGTGCAGAAAACAGTAACACTTGTTCAGAACGAAAGAAAGCACAGAACCCCAGATTTTATGTTCTCCTGGAGAGCTTGCAGAGCACTGAGGAAGGCAGGCAGAGAATTCCCTGCTAGCACCTTCTCTGTGCCTGTTCACTTTTCTTCGCAGAATCGCTTTTGTGCAGAAAACAGTAACACTTGTTCAGAACGAAAGAAAGCACAGAGCCCCAGATTTTATGTTGTCCTGGAGAGCTTGCAGAGCACTGGGGAAAGGCAGGCAGAGAATTCCCTGCTAGCACCTTCTCTGTGCCTGGGAAGCAGAAGTGTTCACATTGCTTCGCAGAATCGCTTTTGTGCAGAAAACAGTAACACTTGTTCAGAACGAAAGAAAGCACAGAGCCCCAGATTTTATGTTGTCCTGGAGAGCTTGCAGAGCACTGGGGAAAGGCAGGCAGAGAATTCCCTGCTAGCACCTTCTCTGTGCCTGGGAAGCAGAAGTGTTCACATTGCTTCGCAGAATCGCTTTTGTGCAGAAAACAGTAACACTTGTTCAGAACGAAAGAAAGCACAGAGCCCCAGATTTTATGTTGTCCTGGAGAGCTTGCAGAGCACTGGGGAAAGGCAGGCAGAGAATTCCCTGCTAGCACCTTCTCTGTGCCTGGGAAGCACAAGTGTTCACATTGCTTCGCAGAATCGCTTTTGTGCAGAAAACAGTAACACTTGTTCAGAACGAAAGAAAGCACAGAGCCCCAGATTTTATGTTGTCCTGGAGAGCTTGCAGAGCACTGGGGAAAGGCAGGCAGAGAATTCCCTGCTAGCACCTTCTCTGTGCCTGGGAAGCAGAAGTGTTCACATTGCTTTGCAGAATCGCTTTTGTGCAGAAAACAGTAACACTTGTTCAGAACGAAAGAAAGCACAGAGCCCCAGATTTTATGTTGTCCTGGAGAGCTTGCAGAGCACTGGGGAAAGGCAGGCAGAGAATTCCCTGCTAGCACCTTCTCTGTGCCTGGGAAGCAGAAGTGTTCACATTGCTTCGCAGAATCGCTTTTCTGCAGAAAACAGTAACACTTGTTCAGAACGAAAGAAAGCACAGAGCCCCAGATTTTATGTTGTCCTGGAGAGCTTGCAGAGCACTGAGGAAAGGCAGGCAGAGAATTCCCTGCTAGCACCTTCTCTGTGCCTGTTCACATTGCTTCGCAGAATCGCTTTTGTGCAGAAAACAGTAACACTTGTTCAGAACGAAAGAAAGCACAGAGCCCCAGATTTTATGTTGTCCTGGAGAGCTTGCAGAGCACTGGGGAAAGGCAGGCAGAGAATTCCCTGCTAGCACCTTCTCTGTGCCTGGGAAGCACAAGTGTTCACATTACTTCGCAGAATCGCTTTTGTGCAGAAAACAGTAACACTTGTTCAGAACGAAAGAAAGCACAGAGCCCCAGATTTGCTGTTGTCCTGGAGAGCTTGCAGAGCACTGGGGAAAGGCAGGCAGAGAATTCCCTGCTAGCACCTTCTCTGTGCCTGGGAAGCACAAGTGTTCACATTGCTTCGCAGAATCGCTTTTGTGCAGAAAACAGTAACACTTGTTCAGAACGAAAGAAAGCACAGAGCCCCAGATTTGCTGTTGTCCTGGAGAGCTTGCAGAGCACTGGGGAAAGGCAGGCAGAGAATTCCCTGCTAGCACCTTCTCTGTGCCTGGGAAGCAGAAGTGTTCACATTGCTTTGCAGAATCGCTTTTGTGCAGAAAACAGTAACACTTGTTCAGAATGAAAGAAAGCACAGAGCCCCAGATTTTATGTTGTCCTGGAGAGCTTGCAGAGCACTGGGGAAAGGCAGGCAGAGAATTCCCTGCTAGCACCTTCTCTGTGCCTGGGAAGCAGAAGTGTTCACATTGCTTCGCAGAATCGCTTTTGTGCAGAAAACAGTAACACTTGTTCAGAACGAAAGAAAGCACAGAGCCCCAGATTTTATGTTGTCCTGGAGAGCTTGCAGAGCACTGGGGAAAGGCAGGCAGAGAATTCCCTGCTAGCACCTTCTCTGTGCCTGGGAAGCACAAGTGTTCATATTGCTTCGCAGAATCGCTTTTGTGCAGAAAACAGTAACACTTGTTCAGAACGAAAGAAAGCACAGAGCCCCAGATTTTATGTTGTCCTGGAGAGCTTGCAGAGCACTGGGGAAAGGCAGGCAGAGAATTCCCTGCTAGCACCTTCTCTGTGCCTGGGAAGCACAAGTGTTCACATTGCTTCGCAGAATCGCTTTTGTGCAGAAAACAGTAACACTTGTTCAGAATGAAAGAAAGCACAGAACCCCAGATTTTATGTTGTCCTGGAGAGCTTGCAGAGCACTGAGGAAAGGCAGGCAGAGAATACCCTGATAGCACCTTCTCTGTACCTGTTCACATTGCTTCGCAGAATCGCTTTTGTGCAGAAAACAGTAACACTTGTTCAGAACGAAAGAAAGCACAGAGCCCCAGATTTTATGTTGTCCTGGAGAGCTTGCAGAGCACTGGGGAAAGGCAGGCAGAGAATTCCCTGCTAGCACCTTCTCTGTGCCTGGGAAGCACAAGTGTTCACATTGCTTCGCAGAATCGCTTTTGTGCAGAAAACAGTAACACTTGTTCAGAACGAAAGAAAGCACAGAGCCCCAGATTTTATGTTGTCCTGGAGAGCTTGCAGAGCACTGGCGAAAGGCAGGCAGAGATTTCCCTGCTAGCACCTTCTCTGTGCCTGGGAAGCACAAGTGTTCATATTGCTTCGCAGAATCGCTTTTCTGCAGAAAACAGTAACACTTGTTCAGAATGAAAGAAAGCACAGAACCCCAGATTTTATGTTGTCCTGGAGAGATTGCAGAGCACTGAGGAAACGCAGGCAGAGAATTCCCTGCTAGCACCTTCTCTGTGCCTGGGAAGCAGAAGTGTTCACATTGCTTCGCAGAATCGCTTTTGTGCAGAAAACAGTAACACTTGTTCAGAACGAAAGAAAGCACAGAGCCCCAGATTTTATGTTGTCCTGGAGAGCTTGCAGAGCACTGGGGAAAGGCAGGCAGAGAATTCCCTGCTAGCACCTTCTCTGTGCCAGGGAAGCAGAAGTGTTCACATTGCTTTGCAGAATCGCTTTTGTGCAGAAAACAGTAACACTTGTTCAGAACGAAAGAAAGCACAGAGCCCCAGATTTGCTGTTGTCCTGGAGAGCTTGCAGAGCACTGGGGAAAGGCAGGCAGAGAATTCCCTGCTAGCACCTTCTCTGTGCCTGGGAAGCACAAGTGTTCACATTGCTTCGCAGAATCGCTTTTGTGCAGAAAACAGTAACACTTGTTCAGAACGAAAGAAAGCACAGAGCCCCAGATTTTATGTTGTCCTGGAGAGCTTGCAGAGCACTGGGGAAAGGCAGGCAGAGAATTCCCTGCTAGCACCTTCTCTGTGCCTGGGAAGCACAAGTGTTCACATTGCTTCGCAGAATCGCTTTTGTGCAGAAAACAGTAACACTTGTTCAGAACGAAAGAAAGCACAGAGCCCCAGATTTTATGTTGTCCTGGAGAGCTTGCAGAGCACTGGGGAAAGGCAGGCAGAGAATTCCCTGCTAGCACCTTCTCTGTGCCTGGGAAGCACAAGTGTTCACATTGCTTCGCAGAATCGCTTTTGTGCAGAAAACAGTAACACTTGTTCAGAACGAAAGAAAGCACAGAGCCCCAGATTTTATGTTGTCCTGGAGAGCTTGCAGAGCACTGGGGAAAGGCAGGCAGAGAATTCCCTGCTAGCACCTTCTCTGTGCCTGGGAAGCAGAAGTCTTCACATTGCTTCGCAGAATCGCTTTTGTGCAGAAAACAGTAACACTTGTTCAGAATGAAAGAAAGCACAGAGCCCCAGATTTTATGTTGTCCTGGAGAGCTTGCAGAGCACTGGGGAAAGGCAGGCAGAGAATTCCCTGCTAGCACCTTCTCTGTGCCTGGGAAGCAGAAGTGTTCACATTGCTTCGCAGAATCGCTTTTGTGCAGAAAACAGTAACACTTGTTCAGAACGAAAGAAAGCACAGAGCCCCAGATTTTATGTTGTCCTGGAGAGCTTGCAGAGCACTGGGGAAAGGCAGGCAGAGAATTCCCTGCTAGCACCTTCTCTGTGCCTGGGAAGCAGAAGTGTTCACATTGCTTCGCAGAATCGCTTTTGTGCAGAAAACAGTAACACTTGTTCAGAACGAAAGAAAGCACAGAGCCCCAGATTTTATGTTGTCCTGGAGAGCTTGCAGAGCACTGGGGAAAGGCAGGCAGAGAATTCCCTGCTAGCACCTTCTCTGTGCCTGGGAAGCACAAGTGTTCACATTGCTTCGCAGAATCGCTTTTGTGCAGAAAACAGTAACACTTGTTCAGAACGAAAGAAAGCACAGAGCCCCAGATTTTATGTTGTCCTGGAGAGCTTGCAGAGCACTGGGGAAAGGCAGGCAGAGAATTCCCTGCTAGCACCTTCTCTGTGCCTGGGAAGCAGAAGTGTTCACATTGCTTCGCAGAATCGCTTTTGTGCAGAAAACAGTAACACTTGTTCAGAATGAAAGAAAGCACAGAACCCCAGATTTTATGTTGTCCTGGAGAGCTTGCAGAGCACTAAGGAAAGGCAGGCAGAGAATTCCCTGATAGCACCTTCTCTGTACCTGTTCACATTGCTTCGCAGAATCGCTTTTGTGCAGAAAACAGTAACACTTGTTCAGAACGAAAGAAAGCACAGAGCCCCAGATTTTATGTTGTCCTGGAGAGCTTGCAGAGCACTGGGGAAAGGCAGGCAGAGAATTCCCTGCTAGCACCTTCTCTGTGCCTGGGAAGCACAAGTGTTCACATTGCTTCGCAGAATCGCTTTTGTGCAGAAAACAGTAACACTTGTTCAGAACGAAAGAAAGCACAGAGCCCCAGATTTTATGTTGTCCTGGAGAGCTTGCAGAGCACTGGCGAAAGGCAGGCAGAGATTTCCCTGCTAGCACCTTCTCTGTGCCTGGGAAGCACAAGTGTTCATATTGCTTCGCAGAATCGCTTTTCTGCAGAAAACAGTAACACTTGTTCAGAATGAAAGAAAGCACAGAACCCCAGATTTTATGTTGTCCTGGAGAGATTGCAGAGCACTGAGGAAACGCAGGCAGAGAATTCCCTGCTAGCACTTTCTCTGTGCCTGGGAAGCAGAAGTGTTCACATTGCTTCGCAGAATCGCTTTTGTGCAGAAAACAGTAACACTTGTTCAGAACGAAAGAAAGCACAGAGCCCCAGATTTTATGTTGTCCTGGAGAGCTTGCAGAACACTGGGGAAAGGCAGGCAGAGAATTCCCTGCTAGCACCTTCTCTGTGCCATGGAAGCAGAAGTGTTCACATTGCTTCGCAGAATCGCTTTTGTGCAGAAAACAGTAACACTTGTTCAGAACGAAAGAAAGCACAGAGCCCCAGATTTGCTGTTGTCCTGGAGAGCTTGCAGAGCACTGGGGAAAGGCAGGCAGAGAATTCCCTGCTAGCACCTTCTCTGTGCCTGGGAAGCAGAAGTGTTCACATTGCTTCGCAGAATCGCTTTTGTGCAGAAAACAGTAACACTTGTTCAGAACGAAAGAAAGCACAGAGCCCCAGATTTTATGTTGTCCTGGAGAGCTTGCAGAGCACTGGGGAAAGGCAGGCAGAGAATTCCCTGCTAGCACCTTCTCTGTGCCTGGGAAGCACAAGTGTTCACATTGCTTCGCAGAATCGCTTTTGTGCAGAAAACAGTAACACTTGTTCAGAACGAAAGAAAGCACAGAGCCCCAGATTTTATGTTGTCCTGGAGAGCTTGCAGAGCACTGGGGAAAGGCAGGCAGAGAATTCCCTGCTAGCACCTTCTCTGTGCCTGGGAAGCAGAAGTGTTCACATTGCTTCGCAGAATCGCTTTTGTGCAGAAAACAGTAACACATGTTCAGAACGAAAGAAAGCACAGAGCCCCAGATTTTATGTTGTCCTGGAGAGCTTGCAGAGCACTGGGGAAAGGCAGGCAGAGAATTCCCTGCTAGCACCTTCTCTGTGCCTGGGAAGCACAAGTGTTCACATTGCTTCGCAGAATCGCTTTTGTGCAGAAAACAGTAACACTTGTTCAGAATGAAAGAAAGCACAGAGCCCCAGATTTTATGTTGTCCTGGAGAGCTTGCAGAGCACTGGGGAAAGGCAGGCAGAGAATTCCCTGCTAGCACCTTCTCTGTGCCTGGGAAGCAGAAGTGTTCACATTGCTTCGCAGAATCGCTTTTGTGCAGAAAACAGTAACACTTGTTCAGAACGAAAGAAAGCACAGAGCCCCAGATTTTATGTTGTCCTGGAGAGCTTGCAGAGCACTGGGGAAAGGCAGGCAGAGAATTCCCTGCTAGCACCTTCTCTGTGCCTGGGAAGCACAAGTGTTCACATTGCTTCGCAGAATCGCTTTTGTGCAGAAAACAGTAACACTTGTTCAGAATGAAAGAAAGCACAGAGCCCCAGATTTTATGTTGTCCTGGAGAGCTTGCAGAGCACTGGGGAAAGGCAGGCAGAGAATTCCCTGCTAGCACCTTCTCTGTGCCTGGGAAGCACAAGTGTTCACATTGCTTCGCAGAATCGCTTTTGTGCAGAAAACAGTAACACTTGTTCAGAACGAAAGAAAGCACAGAGCCCCAGATTTTATGTTGTCCTGGAGAGCTTGCAGAGCACTGGGGAAAGGCAGGCAGAGAATTCCCTGCTAGCACCTTCTCTGTGCCTGGGAAGCAGAAGTGTTCACATTGCTTCGCAGAATCGCTTTTGTGCAGAAAACAGTAACACTTGTTCAGAACGAAAGAAAGCACAGAGCCCCAGATTTTATGTTGTCCTGGAGAGCTTGCAGAGCACTGGGGAAAGGCAGGCAGAGAATTCCCTGCTAGCACCTTCTCTGTGCCTGGGAAGCAGAAGTGTTCATATTGCTTCGCAGAATCGCTTTTGTGCAGAAAACAGTAACACTTGTTCAGAACGAAAGAAAGCACAGAGCCCCAGATTTTATGTTGTCCTGGAGAGCTTGCAGAGCACTGGGGAAAGGCAGGCAGAGAATTCCCTGCTAGCACCTTCTCTGTGCCTGGGAAGCACAAGTGTTCACATTGCTTCGCAGAATCGCTTTTGTGCAGAAAACAGTAACACTTGTTCAGAATGAAAGAAAGCACAGAACCCCAGATTTTATGTTGTCCTGGAGAGCTTGCAGAGCACTGAGGAAAGGCAGGCAGAGAATTCCCTGCTAGCACCTTCTCTGTGCCTGTTCACATTGCTTTGCAGAATCGCTTTTGTGCAGAAAACAGTAACACTTGTTCAGAACGAAAGAAAGCACAGAGCCCCAGATTTTATGTTGTCCTGGAGAGCTTGCAGAGCACTGGGGAAAGGCAGGCAGAGAATTCCCTGCTAGCACCTTCTCTGTGCCTGGGAAGCACAAGTGTTCACATTGCTTCGCAGAATCGCTTTTGTGCAGAAAACAGTAACACTTGTTCAGAATGAAAGAAAGCACAGAACCCCAGATTTTATGTTGTCCTGGAGAGCTTGCAGAGCACTAAGGAAAGGCAGGCAGAGAATTCCCTGATAGCACCTTCTCTGTACCTGTTCACATTGCTTCGCAGAATCGCTTTTGTGCAGAAAACAGTAACACTTGTTCAGAACGAAAGAAAGCACAGAGCCCCAGATTTTATGTTGTCCTGGAGAGCTTGCAGAGCACTGGGGAAAGGCAGGCAGAGAATTCCCTGCTAGCACCTTCTCTGTGCCTGGGAAGCAGAAGTGTTCACATTGCTTCGCAGAATCGCTTTTGTGCAGAAAACAGTAACACTTGTTCAGAACGAAAGAAAGCACAGAGCCCCAGATTTTATGTTGTCCTGGAGAGCTTGCAGAGCACTGGCGAAAGGCAGGCAGAGATTTCCCTGCTAGCACCTTCTCTGTGCCTGGGAAGCACAAGTGTTCATATTGCTTCGCAGAATCGCTTTTCTGCAGAAAACAGTAACACTTGTTCAGAATGAAAGAAAGCACAGAACCCCAGATTTTATGTTGTCCTGGAGAGATTGCAGAGCACTGAGGAAACGCAGGCAGAGAATTCCCTGCTAGCACCTTCTCTGTGCCTGGGAAGCAGAAGTGTTCACATTGCTTCGCAGAATCGCTTTTGTGCAGAAAACAGTAACACTTGTTCAGAACGAAAGAAAGCACAGAGCCCCAGATTTTATGTTGTCCTGGAGAGCTTGCAGAGCACTGGGGAAAGGCAGGCAGAGAATTCCCTGCTAGCACCTTCTCTGTGCCAGGGAAGCAGAAGTGTTCACATTGCTTCGCAGAATCGCTTTTGTGCAGAAAACAGTAACACTTGTTCAGAACGAAAGAAAGCACAGAGCCCCAGATTTTATGTTGTCCTGGAGAGCTTGCAGAGCACTGGGGAAAGGCAGGCAGAGAATTCCCTGCTAGCACCTTCTCTGTGCCTGGGAAGCACAAGTGTTCACATTGCTTCGCAGAATCGCTTTTGTGCAGAAAACAGTAACACTTGTTCAGAACGAAAGAAAGCACAGAGCCCCAGATTTTATGTTGTCCTGGAGAGCTTGCAGAGCACTGGGGAAAGGCAGGCAGAGAATTCCCTGCTAGCACCTTCTCTGTGCCTGGGAAGCACAAGTGTTCACATTGCTTCGCAGAATCGCTTTTGTGCAGAAAACAGTAACACTTGTTCAGAACGAAAGAAAGCACAGAGCCCCAGATTTTATGTTGTCCTGGAGAGCTTGCAGAGCACTGGGGAAAGGCAGGCAGAGAATTCCCTGCTAGCACCTTCTCTGTGCCTGGGAAGCAGAAGTGTTCACATTGCTTCGCAGAATCGCTTTTGTGCAGAAAACAGTAACACATGTTCAGAACGAAAGAAAGCACAGAGCCCCAGATTTTATGTTGTCCTGGAGAGCTTGCAGAGCACTGGGGAAAGGCAGGCAGAGAATTCCCTGCTAGCACCTTCTCTGTGCCTGGGAAGCAGAAGTGTTCACATTGCTTCGCAGAATCGCTTTTGTGCAGAAAACAGTAACACTTGTTCAGAATGAAAGAAAGCACAGAGCCCCAGATTTTATGTTGTCCTGGAGAGCTTGCAGAGCACTGGGGAAAGGCAGGCAGAGAATTCCCTGCTAGCACCTTCTCTGTGCCTGGGAAGCAGAAGTGTTCACATTGCTTCGCAGAATCGCTTTTGTGCAGAAAACAGTAACACTTGTTCAGAACGAAAGAAAGCACAGAGCCCCAGATTTTATGTTGTCCTGGAGAGCTTGCAGAGCACTGGGGAAAGGCAGGCAGAGAATTCCCTGCTAGCACCTTCTCTGTGCCTGGGAAGCACAAGTGTTCACATTGCTTCGCAGAATCGCTTTTGTGCAGAAAACAGTAACACTTGTTCAGAATGAAAGAAAGCACAGAGCCCCAGATTTTATGTTGTCCTGGAGAGCTTGCAGAGCACTGGGGAAAGGCAGGCAGAGAATTCCCTGCTAGCACCTTCTCTGTGCCTGGGAAGCACAAGTGTTCACATTGCTTCGCAGAATCGCTTTTGTGCAGAAAACAGTAACACTTGTTCAGAACGAAAGAAAGCACAGAGCCCCAGATTTTATGTTGTCCTGGAGAGCTTGCAGAGCACTGGGGAAAGGCAGGCAGAGAATTCCCTGCTAGCACCTTCTCTGTGCCTGGGAAGCAGAAGTGTTCACATTGCTTCGCAGAATCGCTTTTGTGCAGAAAACAGTAACACTTGTTCAGAACGAAAGAAAGCACAGAGCCCCAGATTTTATGTTGTCCTGGAGAGCTTGCAGAGCACTGGGGAAAGGCAGGCAGAGAATTCCCTGCTAGCACCTTCTCTGTGCCTGGGAAGCACAAGTGTTCATATTGCTTCGCAGAATCGCTTTTGTGCAGAAAACAGTAACACTTGTTCAGAACGAAAGAAAGCACAGAGCCCCAGATTTTATGTTGTCCTGGAGAGCTTGCAGAGCACTGGGGAAAGGCAGGCAGAGAATTCCCTGCTAGCACCTTCTCTGTGCCTGGGAAGCACAAGTGTTCACATTGCTTCGCAGAATCGCTTTTGTGCAGAAAACAGTAACACTTGTTCAGAATGAAAGAAAGCACAGAACCCCAGATTTTATGTTGTCCTGGAGAGCTTGCAGAGCACTGAGGAAAGGCAGGCAGAGAATTCCCTGCTAGCACCTTCTCTGTGCCTGTTCACATTGCTTTGCAGAATCGCTTTTGTGCAGAAAACAGTAACACTTGTTCAGAACGAAAGAAAGCACAGAGCCCCAGATTTTATGTTGTCCTGGAGAGCTTGCAGAGCACTGGGGAAAGGCAGGCAGAGAATTCCCTGCTAGCACCTTCTCTGTGCCTGGGAAGCACAAGTGTTCACATTGCTTCGCAGAATCGCTTTTGTGCAGAAAACAGTAACACTTGTTCAGAATGAAAGAAAGCACAGAACCCCAGATTTTATGTTGTCCTGGAGAGCTTGCAGAGCACTAAGGAAAGGCAGGCAGAGAATTCCCTGATAGCACCTTCTCTGTACCTGTTCACATTGCTTCGCAGAATCGCTTTTGTGCAGAAAACAGTAACACTTGTTCAGAACGAAAGAAAGCACAGAGCCCCAGATTTTATGTTGTCCTGGAGAGCTTGCAGAGCACTGGGGAAAGGCAGGCAGAGAATTCCCTGCTAGCACCTTCTCTGTGCCTGGGAAGCAGAAGTGTTCACATTGCTTCGCAGAATCGCTTTTGTGCAGAAAACAGTAACACTTGTTCAGAACGAAAGAAAGCACAGAGCCCCAGATTTTATGTTGTCCTGGAGAGCTTGCAGAGCACTGGCGAAAGGCAGGCAGAGATTTCCCTGCTAGCACCTTCTCTGTGCCTGGGAAGCACAAGTGTTCATATTGCTTCGCAGAATCGCTTTTCTGCAGAAAACAGTAACACTTGTTCAGAATGAAAGAAAGCACAGAACCCCAGATTTTATGTTGTCCTGGAGAGATTGCAGAGCACTGAGGAAACGCAGGCAGAGAATTCCCTGCTAGCACCTTCTCTGTGCCTGGGAAGCAGAAGTGTTCACATTGCTTCGCAGAATCGCTTTTGTGCAGAAAACAGTAACACTTGTTCAGAACGAAAGAAAGCACAGAGCCCCAGATTTTATGTTGTCCTGGAGAGCTTGCAGAGCACTGGGGAAAGGCAGGCAGAGAATTCCCTGCTAGCACCTTCTCTGTGCCAGGGAAGCAGAAGTGTTCACATTGCTTCGCAGAATCGCTTTTGTGCAGAAAACAGTAACACTTGTTCAGAACGAAAGAAAGCACAGAGCCCCAGATTTTATGTTGTCCTGGAGAGCTTGCAGAGCACTGGGGAAAGGCAGGCAGAGAATTCCCTGCTAGCACCTTCTCTGTGCCTGGGAAGCACAAGTGTTCACATTGCTTCGCAGAATCGCTTTTGTGCAGAAAACAGTAACACTTGTTCAGAACGAAAGAAAGCACAGAGCCCCAGATTTTATGTTGTCCTGGAGAGCTTGCAGAGCACTGGGGAAAGGCAGGCAGAGAATTCCCTGCTAGCACCTTCTCTGTGCCTGGGAAGCACAAGTGTTCACATTGCTTCGCAGAATCGCTTTTGTGCAGAAAACAGTAACACTTGTTCAGAACGAAAGAAAGCACAGAGCCCCAGATTTTATGTTGTCCTGGAGAGCTTGCAGAGCACTGGGGAAAGGCAGGCAGAGAATTCCCTGCTAGCACCTTCTCTGTGCCTGGGAAGCAGAAGTGTTCACATTGCTTCGCAGAATCGCTTTTGTGCAGAAAACAGTAACACTTGTTCAGAATGAAAGAAAGCACAGAGCCCCAGATTTTATGTTGTCCTGGAGAGCTTGCAGAGCACTGGGGAAAGGCAGGCAGAGAATTCCCTGCTAGCACCTTCTCTGTGCCTGGGAAGCAGAAGTGTTCACATTGCTTCGCAGAATCGCTTTTGTGCAGAAAACAGTAACACTTGTTCAGAACGAAAGAAAGCACAGAGCCCCAGATTTTATGTTGTCCTGGAGAGCTTGCAGAGCACTGGGGAAAGGCAGGCAGACAATTCCCTGCTAGCACCTTCTCTGTGCCTGGGAAGCACAAGTGTTCACATTGCTTCGCAGAATCGCTTTTGTGCAGAAAACAGTAACACTTGTTCAGAACGAAAGAAAGCACAGAGCCCCAGATTTTATGTTGTCCTGGAGAGCTTGCAGAGCACTGGGGAAAGGCAGGCAGAGAATTCCCTGCTAGCACCTTCTCTGTGCCTGGGAAGCACAAGTGTTCACATTGCTTCGCAGAATCGCTTTTGTGCAGAAAACAGTAACACTTGTTCAGAACGAAAGAAAGCACAGAGCCCCAGATTTTATGTTGTCCTGGAGAGCTTGCAGAGCACTGGGGAAAGGCAGGCAGAGAATTCCCTGCTAGCACCTTCTCTGTGCCTGGGAAGCAGAAGTGTTCACATTGCTTCGCAGAATCGCTTTTGTGCAGAAAACAGTAACACTTGTTCAGAACGAAAGAAAGCACAGAGCCCCAGATTTTATGTTGTCCTGGAGAGCTTGCAGAGCACTGGGGAAAGGCAGGCAGAGAATTCCCTGCTAGCACCTTCTCTGTGCCTGGGAAGCAGAAGTGTTCACATTGCTTCGCAGAATCGCTTTTGTGCAGAAAACAGTAACACTTGTTCAGAACGAAAGAAAGCACAGAGCCCCAGATTTGCTGTTGTCCTGGAGAGCTTGCAGAGCACTGGGGAAAGGCAGGCAGAGAATTCCCTGCTAGCACCTTCTCTGTGCCAGGGAAGCAGAAGTGTTCACATTGCTTTGCAGAATCGCTTTTGTGCAGAAAACAGTAACACTTGTTCAGAACGAAAGAAAGCACAGAGCCCCAGATTTGCTGTTGTCCTGGAGAGCTTGCAGAGCACTGGGGAAAGGCAGGCAGAGAATTCCCTGCTAGCACCTTCTCTGTGCCTGGGAAGCAGAAGTGTTCACATTGCTTCGCAGAATCGCTTTTGTGCAGAAAACAGTAACACTTGTTCAGAACGAAAGAAAGCACAGAGCCCCAGATTTTATGTTGTCCTGGAGAGCTTGCAGAGCACTGGGGAAAGGCAGGCAGAGAATTCCCTGCTAGCACCTTCTCTGTGCCTGGGAAGCACAAGTGTTCACATTGCTTCGCAGAATCGCTTTTGTGCAGAAAACAGTAACACTTGTTCAGAACGAAAGAAAGCACAGAGCCCCAGATTTTATGTTGTCCTGGAGAGCTTGCAGAGCACTGGGGAAAGGCAGGCAGAGAATTCCCTGCTAGCACCTTCTCTGTGCCTGGGAAGCACAAGTGTTCACATTGCTTCGCAGAATCGCTTTTGTGCAGAAAACAGTAACACTTGTTCAGAACGAAAGAAAGCACAGAGCCCCAGATTTTATGTTGTCCTGGAGAGCTTGCAGAGCACTGGGGAAAGGCAGGCAGAGAATTCCCTGCTAGCACCTTCTCTGTGCCTGGGAAGCAGAAGTGTTCACATTGCTTCGCAGAATCGCTTTTGTGCAGAAAACAGTAACACTTGTTCAGAATGAAAGAAAGCACAGAGCCCCAGATTTTATGTTGTCCTGGAGAGCTTGCAGAGCACTGGGGAAAGGCAGGCAGAGAATTCCCTGCTAGCACCTTCTCTGTGCCTGGGAAGCAGAAGTGTTCACATTGCTTCGCAGAATCGCTTTTGTGCAGAAAACAGTAACACTTGTTCAGAACGAAAGAAAGCACAGAGCCCCAGATTTTATGTTGTCCTGGAGAGCTTGCAGAGCACTGGGGAAAGGCAGGCAGAGAATTCCCTGCTAGCACCTTCTCTGTGCCTGGGAAGCACAAGTGTTCACATTGCTTCGCAGAATCGCTTTTGTGCAGAAAACAGTAACACTTGTTCAGAACGAAAGAAAGCACAGAGCCCCAGATTTTATGTTGTCCTGGAGAGCTTGCAGAGCACTGGGGAAAGGCAGGCAGAGAATTCCCTGCTAGCACCTTCTCTGTGCCTGGGAAGCACAAGTGTTCACATTGCTTCGCAGAATCGCTTTTGTGCAGAAAACAGTAACACTTGTTCAGAACGAAAGAAAGCACAGAGCCCCAGATTTTATGTTGTCCTGGAGAGCTTGCAGAGCACTGGGGAAAGGCAGGCAGAGAATTCCCTGCTAGCACCTTCTCTGTGCCTGGGAAGCAGAAGTGTTCACATTGCTTCGCAGAATCGCTTTTGTGCAGAAAACAGTAACACTTGTTCAGAACGAAAGAAAGCACAGAGCCCCAGATTTTATGTTGTCCTGGAGAGCTTGCAGAGCACTGGGGAAAGGCAGGCAGAGAATTCCCTGCTAGCACCTTCTCTGTGCCTGGGAAGCACAAGTGTTCACATTGCTTCGCAGAATCGCTTTTGTGCAGAAAACAGTAACACTTGTTCAGAACGAAAGAAAGCACAGAGCCCCAGATTTGCTGTTGTCCTGGAGAGCTTGCAGAGCACTGGGGAAAGGCAGGCAGAGAATTCCCTGCTAGCACCTTCTCTGTGCCTGGGAAGCAGAAGTGTTCACATTGCTTCGCAGAATCGCTTTTGTGCAGAAAACAGTAACACTTGTTCAGAACGAAAGAAAGCACAGAGCCCCAGATTTTATGTTGTCCTGGAGAGCTTGCAGAGCACTGGGGAAAGGCAGGCAGAGAATTCCCTGCTAGCACCTTCTCTGTGCCTGGGAAGCAGAAGTGTTCACATTGCTTTGCAGAATCGCTTTTGTGCAGAAAACAGTAACACTTGTTCAGAACGAAAGAAAGCACAGAGCCCCAGATTTTATGTTGTCCTGGAGAGCTTGCAGAGCACTAAGGAAAGGCAGGCAGAGAATTCCCTGATAGCACCTTCTCTGTACCTGTTCACATTGCTTCGCAGAATCGCTTTTGTGCAGAAAACAGTAACACTTGTTCAGAACGAAAGAAAGCACAGAGCCCCAGATTTTATGTTGTCCTGGAGAGCTTGCAGAGCACTGGGGAAAGGCAGGCAGAGAATTCCCTGCTAGCACCTTCTCTGTGCCTGGGAAGCAGAAGTGTTCACATTGCTTCGCAGAATCGCTTTTGTGCAGAAAACAGTAACACTTGTTCAGAACGAAAGAAAGCACAGAGCCCCAGATTTTATGTTGTCCTGGAGAGCTTGCAGAGCACTGGCGAAAGGCAGGCAGAGATTTCCCTGCTAGCACCTTCTCTGTGCCTGGGAAGCACAAGTGTTCATATTGCTTCGCAGAATCGCTTTTCTGCAGAAAACAGTAACACTTGTTCAGAATGAAAGAAAGCACAGAACCCCAGATTTTATGTTGTCCTGGAGAGATTGCAGAGCACTGAGGAAACGCAGGCAGAGAATTCCCTGCTAGCACCTTCTCTGTGCCTGGGAAGCAGAAGTGTTCACATTGCTTCGCAGAATCGCTTTTGTGCAGAAAACAGTAACACTTGTTCAGAACGAAAGAAAGCACAGAGCCCCAGATTTTATGTTGTCCTGGAGAGCTTGCAGAGCACTGGGGAAAGGCAGGCAGAGAATTCCCTGCTAGCACCTTCTCTGTGCCAGGGAAGCAGAAGTGTTCACATTGCTTTGCAGAATCGCTTTTGTGCAGAAAACAGTAACACTTGTTCAGAACGAAAGAAAGCACAGAGCCCCAGATTTGCTGTTGTCCTGGAGAGCTTGCAGAGCACTGGGGAAAGGCAGGCAGAGAATTCCCTGCTAGCACCTTCTCTGTGCCTGGGAAGCAGAAGTGTTCACATTGCTTCGCAGAATCGCTTTTGTGCAGAAAACAGTAACACTTGTTCAGAACGAAAGAAAGCACAGAGCCCCAGATTTTATGTTGTCCTGGAGAGCTTGCAGAGCACTGGGGAAAGGCAGGCAGAGAATTCCCTGCTAGCACCTTCTCTGTGCCTGGGAAGCACAAGTGTTCACATTGCTTCGCAGAATCGCTTTTGTGCAGAAAACAGTAACACTTGTTCAGAACGAAAGAAAGCACAGAGCCCCAGATTTTATGTTGTCCTGGAGAGCTTGCAGAGCACTGGGGAAAGGCAGGCAGAGAATTCCCTGCTAGCACCTTCTCTGTGCCTGGGAAGCACAAGTGTTCACATTGCTTCGCAGAATCGCTTTTGTGCAGAAAACAGTAACACTTGTTCAGAACGAAAGAAAGCACAGAGCCCCAGATTTTATGTTGTCCTGGAGAGCTTGCAGAGCACTGGGGAAAGGCAGGCAGAGAATTCCCTGCTAGCACCTTCTCTGTGCCTGGGAAGCACAAGTGTTCACATTGCTTCGCAGAATCGCTTTTGTGCAGAAAACAGTAACACTTGTTCAGAATGAAAGAAAGCACAGAGCCCCAGATTTTATGTTGTCCTGGAGAGCTTGCAGAGCACTGGGGAAAGGCAGGCAGAGAATTCCCTGCTAGCACCTTCTCTGTGCCTGGGAAGCAGAAGTGTTCACATTGCTTCGCAGAATCGCTTTTGTGCAGAAAACAGTAACACTTGTTCAGAACGAAAGAAAGCACAGAGCCCCAGATTTTATGTTGTCCTGGAGAGCTTGCAGAGCACTGGGGAAAGGCAGGCAGAGAATTCCCTGCTAGCACCTTCTCTGTGCCTGGGAAGCAGAAGTGTTCACATTGCTTCGCAGAATCGCTTTTGTGCAGAAAACAGTAACACATGTTCAGAACGAAAGAAAGCACAGAGCCCCAGATTTTATGTTGTCCTGGAGAGCTTGCAGAGCACTGGGGAAAGGCAGGCAGAGAATTCCCTGCTAGCACCTTCTCTGTGCCTGGGAAGCAGAAGTGTTCACATTGCTTCGCAGAATCGCTTTTGTGCAGAAAACAGTAACACTTGTTCAGAATGAAAGAAAGCACAGAGCCCCAGATTTTATGTTGTCCTGGAGAGCTTGCAGAGCACTGGGGAAAGGCAGGCAGAGAATTCCCTGCTAGCACCTTCTCTGTGCCTGGGAAGCAGAAGTGTTCACATTGCTTCGCAGAATCGCTTTTGTGCAGAAAACAGTAACACTTGTTCAGAACGAAAGAAAGCACAGAGCCCCAGATTTTATGTTGTCCTGGAGAGCTTGCAGAGCACTGGGGAAAGGCAGGCAGAGAATTCCCTGCTAGCACCTTCTCTGTGCCTGGGAAGCACAAGTGTTCACATTGCTTCGCAGAATCGCTTTTGTGCAGAAAACAGTAACACATGTTCAGAACGAAAGAAAGCACAGAGCCCCAGATTTTATGTTGTCCTGGAGAGCTTGCAGAGCACTGGGGAAAGGCAGGCAGAGAATTCCCTGCTAGCACCTTCTCTGTGCCTGGGAAGCAGAAGTGTTCACATTGCTTCGCAGAATCGCTTTTGTGCAGAAAACAGTAACACTTGTTCAGAATGAAAGAAAGCACAGAGCCCCAGATTTTATGTTGTCCTGGAGAGCTTGCAGAGCACTGGGGAAAGGCAGGCAGAGAATTCCCTGCTAGCACCTTCTCTGTGCCTGGGAAGCAGAAGTGTTCACATTGCTTCGCAGAATCGCTTTTGTGCAGAAAACAGTAACACTTGTTCAGAACGAAAGAAAGCACAGAGCCCCAGATTTTATGTTGTCCTGGAGAGCTTGCAGAGCACTGGGGAAAGGCAGGCAGAGAATTCCCTGCTAGCACCTTCTCTGTGCCTGGGAAGCACAAGTGTTCACATTGCTTCGCAGAATCGCTTTTGTGCAGAAAACAGTAACACTTGTTCAGAATGAAAGAAAGCACAGAGCCCCAGATTTTATGTTGTCCTGGAGAGCTTGCAGAGCACTGGGGAAAGGCAGGCAGAGAATTCCCTGCTAGCACCTTCTCTGTGCCTGGGAAGCACAAGTGTTCACATTGCTTCGCAGAATCGCTTTTGTGCAGAAAACAGTAACACTTGTTCAGAACGAAAGAAAGCACAGAGCCCCAGATTTTATGTTGTCCTGGAGAGCTTGCAGAGCACTGGGGAAAGGCAGGCAGAGAATTCCCTGCTAGCACCTTCTCTGTGCCTGGGAAGCAGAAGTGTTCACATTGCTTCGCAGAATCGCTTTTGTGCAGAAAACAGTAACACTTGTTCAGAACGAAAGAAAGCACAGAGCCCCAGATTTTATGTTGTCCTGGAGAGCTTGCAGAGCACTGGGGAAAGGCAGGCAGAGAATTCCCTGCTAGCACCTTCTCTGTGCCTGGGAAGCACAAGTGTTCATATTGCTTCGCAGAATCGCTTTTGTGCAGAAAACAGTAACACTTGTTCAGAACGAAAGAAAGCACAGAGCCCCAGATTTTATGTTGTCCTGGAGAGCTTGCAGAGCACTGGGGAAAGGCAGGCAGAGAATTCCCTGCTAGCACCTTCTCTGTGCCTGGGAAGCACAAGTGTTCACATTGCTTCGCAGAATCGCTTTTGTGCAGAAAACAGTAACACTTGTTCAGAATGAAAGAAAGCACAGAACCCCAGATTTTATGTTGTCCTGGAGAGCTTGCAGAGCACTGAGGAAAGGCAGGCAGAGAATTCCCTGCTAGCACCTTCTCTGTGCCTGTTCACATTGCTTTGCAGAATCGCTTTTGTGCAGAAAACAGTAACACTTGTTCAGAACGAAAGAAAGCACAGAGCCCCAGATTTTATGTTGTCCTGGAGAGCTTGCAGAGCACTGGGGAAAGGCAGGCAGAGAATTCCCTGCTAGCACCTTCTCTGTGCCTGGGAAGCACAAGTGTTCACATTGCTTCGCAGAATCGCTTTTGTGCAGAAAACAGTAACACTTGTTCAGAATGAAAGAAAGCACAGAACCCCAGATTTTATGTTGTCCTGGAGAGCTTGCAGAGCACTAAGGAAAGGCAGGCAGAGAATTCCCTGATAGCACCTTCTCTGTACCTGTTCACATTGCTTCGCAGAATCGCTTTTGTGCAGAAAACAGTAACACTTGTTCAGAACGAAAGAAAGCACAGAGCCCCAGATTTTATGTTGTCCTGGAGAGCTTGCAGAGCACTGGGGAAAGGCAGGCAGAGAATTCCCTGCTAGCACCTTCTCTGTGCCTGGGAAGCAGAAGTGTTCACATTGCTTCGCAGAATCGCTTTTGTGCAGAAAACAGTAACACTTGTTCAGAACGAAAGAAAGCACAGAGCCCCAGATTTTATGTTGTCCTGGAGAGCTTGCAGAGCACTGGCGAAAGGCAGGCAGAGATTTCCCTGCTAGCACCTTCTCTGTGCCTGGGAAGCACAAGTGTTCATATTGCTTCGCAGAATCGCTTTTCTGCAGAAAACAGTAACACTTGTTCAGAATGAAAGAAAGCACAGAACCCCAGATTTTATGTTGTCCTGGAGAGATTGCAGAGCACTGAGGAAACGCAGGCAGAGAATTCCCTGCTAGCACCTTCTCTGTGCCTGGGAAGCAGAAGTGTTCACATTGCTTCGCAGAATCGCTTTTGTGCAGAAAACAGTAACACTTGTTCAGAACGAAAGAAAGCACAGAGCCCCAGATTTTATGTTGTCCTGGAGAGCTTGCAGAGCACTGGGGAAAGGCAGGCAGAGAATTCCCTGCTAGCACCTTCTCTGTGCCAGGGAAGCAGAAGTGTTCACATTGCTTCGCAGAATCGCTTTTGTGCAGAAAACAGTAACACTTGTTCAGAACGAAAGAAAGCACAGAGCCCCAGATTTTATGTTGTCCTGGAGAGCTTGCAGAGCACTGGGGAAAGGCAGGCAGAGAATTCCCTGCTAGCACCTTCTCTGTGCCTGGGAAGCACAAGTGTTCACATTGCTTCGCAGAATCGCTTTTGTGCAGAAAACAGTAACACTTGTTCAGAACGAAAGAAAGCACAGAGCCCCAGATTTTATGTTGTCCTGGAGAGCTTGCAGAGCACTGGGGAAAGGCAGGCAGAGAATTCCCTGCTAGCACCTTCTCTGTGCCTGGGAAGCACAAGTGTTCACATTGCTTCGCAGAATCGCTTTTGTGCAGAAAACAGTAACACTTGTTCAGAACGAAAGAAAGCACAGAGCCCCAGATTTTATGTTGTCCTGGAGAGCTTGCAGAGCACTGGGGAAAGGCAGGCAGAGAATTCCCTGCTAGCACCTTCTCTGTGCCTGGGAAGCAGAAGTGTTCACATTGCTTCGCAGAATCGCTTTTGTGCAGAAAACAGTAACACTTGTTCAGAATGAAAGAAAGCACAGAGCCCCAGATTTTATGTTGTCCTGGAGAGCTTGCAGAGCACTGGGGAAAGGCAGGCAGAGAATTCCCTGCTAGCACCTTCTCTGTGCCTGGGAAGCAGAAGTGTTCACATTGCTTCGCAGAATCGCTTTTGTGCAGAAAACAGTAACACTTGTTCAGAACGAAAGAAAGCACAGAGCCCCAGATTTTATGTTGTCCTGGAGAGCTTGCAGAGCACTGGGGAAAGGCAGGCAGAGAATTCCCTGCTAGCACCTTCTCTGTGCCTGGGAAGCACAAGTGTTCACATTGCTTCGCAGAATCGCTTTTGTGCAGAAAACAGTAACACTTGTTCAGAACGAAAGAAAGCACAGAGCCCCAGATTTTATGTTGTCCTGGAGAGCTTGCAGAGCACTGGGGAAAGGCAGGCAGAGAATTCCCTGCTAGCACCTTCTCTGTGCCTGGGAAGCAGAAGTGTTCACATTGCTTCGCAGAATCGCTTTTGTGCAGAAAACAGTAACACTTGTTCAGAACGAAAGAAAGCACAGAGCCCCAGATTTTATGTTGTCCTGGAGAGCTTGCAGAGCACTGGGGAAAGGCAGGCAGAGAATTCCCTGCTAGCACCTTCTCTGTGCCTGGGAAGCACAAGTGTTCACATTGCTTCGCAGAATCGCTTTTGTGCAGAAAACAGTAACACTTGTTCAGAACGAAAGAAAGCACAGAGCCCCAGATTTGCTGTTGTCCTGGAGAGCTTGCAGAGCACTGGGGAAAGGCAGGCAGAGAATTCCCTGCTAGCACCTTCTCTGTGCCTGGGAAGCAGAAGTGTTCACATTGCTTTGCAGAATCGCTTTTGTGCAGAAAACAGTAACACTTGTTCAGAACGAAAGAAAGCACAGAGCCCCAGATTTGCTGTTGTCCTGGAGAGCTTGCAGAGCACTGGGGAAAGGCAGGCAGAGAATTCCCTGCTAGCACCTTCTCTGTGCCTGGGAAGCAGAAGTGTTCACATTGCTTCGCAGAATCGCTTTTGTGCAGAAAACAGTAACACTTGTTCAGAACGAAAGAAAGCACAGAGCCCCAGATTTTATGTTGTCCTGGAGAGCTTGCAGAGCACTGGGGAAAGGCAGGCAGAGAATTCCCTGCTAGCACCTTCTCTGTGCCTGGGAAGCACAAGTGTTCACATTGCTTCGCAGAATCGCTTTTGTGCAGAAAACAGTAACACTTGTTCAGAACGAAAGAAAGCACAGAGCCCCAGATTTTATGTTGTCCTGGAGAGCTTGCAGAGCACTGGGGAAAGGCAGGCAGAGAATTCCCTGCTAGCACCTTCTCTGTGCCTGGGAAGCACAAGTGTTCACATTGCTTCGCAGAATCGCTTTTGTGCAGAAAACAGTAACACTTGTTCAGAACGAAAGAAAGCACAGAGCCCCAGATTTTATGTTGTCCTGGAGAGCTTGCAGAGCACTGGGGAAAGGCAGGCAGAGAATTCCCTGCTAGCACCTTCTCTGTGCCTGGGAAGCACAAGTGTTCACATTGCTTCGCAGAATCGCTTTTGTGCAGAAAACAGTAACACTTGTTCAGAACGAAAGAAAGCACAGAGCCCCAGATTTTATGTTGTCCTGGAGAGCTTGCAGAGCACTGGGGAAAGGCAGGCAGAGAATTCCCTGCTAGCACCTTCTCTGTGCCTGGGAAGCAGAAGTGTTCACATTGCTTCGCAGAATCGCTTTTGTGCAGAAAACAGTAACACTTGTTCAGAACGAAAGAAAGCACAGAGCCCCAGATTTTATGTTGTCCTGGAGAGCTTGCAGAGCACTGGGGAAAGGCAGGCAGAGAATTCCCTGCTAGCACCTTCTCTGTGCCTGGGAAGCACAAGTGTTCACATTGCTTCGCAGAATCGCTTTTGTGCAGAAAACAGTAACACTTGTTCAGAACGAAAGAAAGCACAGAGCCCCAGATTTTATGTTGTCCTGGAGAGCTTGCAGAGCACTGGGGAAAGGCAGGCAGAGAATTCCCTGCTAGCACCTTCTCTGTGCCTGGGAAGCAGAAGTGTTCACATTGCTTCGCAGAATCGCTTTTGTGCAGAAAACAGTAACACTTGTTCAGAACGAAAGAAAGCACAGAGCCCCAGATTTTATGTTGTCCTGGAGAGCTTGCAGAGCACTGGGGAAAGGCAGGCAGAGAATTCCCTGCTAGCACCTTCTCTGTGCCTGGGAAGCACAAGTGTTCACATTGCTTCGCAGAATCGCTTTTGTGCAGAAAACAGTAACACTTGTTCAGAACGAAAGAAAGCACAGAGCCCCAGATTTGCTGTTGTCCTGGAGAGCTTGCAGAGCACTGGGGAAAGGCAGGCAGAGAATTCCCTGCTAGCACCTTCTCTGTGCCTGGGAAGCAGAAGTGTTCACATTGCTTCGCAGAATCGCTTTTGTGCAGAAAACAGTAACACTTGTTCAGAACGAAAGAAAGCACAGAGCCCCAGATTTTATGTTGTCCTGGAGAGCTTGCAGAGCACTGGGGAAAGGCAGGCAGAGAATTCCCTGCTAGCACCTTCTCTGTGCCTGGGAAGCACAAGTGTTCACATTGCTTCGCAGAATCGCTTTTGTGCAGAAAACAGTAACACTTGTTCAGAACGAAAGAAAGCACAGAGCCCCAGATTTTATGTTGTCCTGGAGAGCTTGCAGAGCACTAAGGAAAGGCAGGCAGAGAATTCCCTGATAGCACCTTCTCTGTACCTGTTCACATTGCTTCGCAAAATCGCTTTTGTGCAGAAAACAGTAACACTTGTTCAGAACGAAAGAAAGCACAGAGCCCCAGATTTTATGTTGTCCTGGAGAGCTTGCAGAGCACTGGGGAAAGGCAGGCAGAGAATTCCCTGCTAGCACCTTCTCTGTGCCTGGGAAGCAGAAGTGTTCACATTGCTTCGCAGAATCGCTTTTGTGCAGAAAACAGTAACACTTGTTCAGAACGAAAGAAAGCACAGAGCCCCAGATTTTATGTTGTCCTGGAGAGCTTGCAGAGCACTGGCGAAAGGCAGGCAGAGATTTCCCTGCTAGCACCTTCTCTGTGCCTGGGAAGCACAAGTGTTCATATTGCTTCGCAGAATCGCTTTTCTGCAGAAAACAGTAACACTTGTTCAGAATGAAAGAAAGCACAGAACCCCAGATTTTATGTTGTCCTGGAGAGATTGCAGAGCACTGAGGAAACGCAGGCAGAGAATTCCCTGCTAGCACCTTCTCTGTGCCTGGGAAGCAGAAGTGTTCACATTGCTTCGCAGAATCGCTTTTGTGCAGAAAACAGTAACACTTGTTCAGAACGAAAGAAAGCACAGAGCCCCAGATTTTATGTTGTCCTGGAGAGCTTGCAGAGCACTGGGGAAAGGCAGGCAGAGAATTCCCTGCTAGCACCTTCTCTGTGCCAGGGAAGCAGAAGTGTTCACATTGCTTTGCAGAATCGCTTTTGTGCAGAAAACAGTAACACTTGTTCAGAACGAAAGAAAGCACAGAGCCCCAGATTTGCTGTTGTCCTGGAGAGCTTGCAGAGCACTGGGGAAAGGCAGGCAGAGAATTCCCTGCTAGCACCTTCTCTGTGCCTGGGAAGCAGAAGTGTTCACATTGCTTCGCAGAATCGCTTTTGTGCAGAAAACAGTAACACTTGTTCAGAACGAAAGAAAGCACAGAGCCCCAGATTTTATGTTGTCCTGGAGAGCTTGCAGAGCACTGGGGAAAGGCAGGCAGAGAATTCCCTGCTAGCACCTTCTCTGTGCCTGGGAAGCACAAGTGTTCACATTGCTTCGCAGAATCGCTTTTGTGCAGAAAACAGTAACACTTGTTCAGAACGAAAGAAAGCACAGAGCCCCAGATTTTATGTTGTCCTGGAGAGCTTGCAGAGCACTGGGGAAAGGCAGGCAGAGAATTCCCTGCTAGCACCTTCTCTGTGCCTGGGAAGCACAAGTGTTCACATTGCTTCGCAGAATCGCTTTTGTGCAGAAAACAGTAACACTTGTTCAGAACGAAAGAAAGCACAGAGCCCCAGATTTTATGTTGTCCTGGAGAGCTTGCAGAGCACTGGGGAAAGGCAGGCAGAGAATTCCCTGCTAGCACCTTCTCTGTGCCTGGGAAGCACAAGTGTTCACATTGCTTCGCAGAATCGCTTTTGTGCAGAAAACAGTAACACTTGTTCAGAATGAAAGAAAGCACAGAGCCCCAGATTTTATGTTGTCCTGGAGAGCTTGCAGAGCACTGGGGAAAGGCAGGCAGAGAATTCCCTGCTAGCACCTTCTCTGTGCCTGGGAAGCAGAAGTGTTCACATTGCTTCGCAGAATCGCTTTTGTGCAGAAAACAGTAACACTTGTTCAGAACGAAAGAAAGCACAGAGCCCCAGATTTTATGTTGTCCTGGAGAGCTTGCAGAGCACTGGGGAAAGGCAGGCAGAGAATTCCCTGCTAGCACCTTCTCTGTGCCTGGGAAGCACAAGTGTTCACATTGCTTCGCAGAATCGCTTTTGTGCAGAAAACAGTAACACTTGTTCAGAACGAAAGAAAGCACAGAGCCCCAGATTTTATGTTGTCCTGGAGAGCTTGCAGAGCACTGGGGAAAGGCAGGCAGAGAATTCCCTGCTAGCACCTTCTCTGTGCCTGGGAAGCACAAGTGTTCACATTGCTTCGCAGAATCGCTTTTGTGCAGAAAACAGTAACACTTGTTCAGAACGAAAGAAAGCACAGAGCCCCAGATTTTATGTTGTCCTGGAGAGCTTGCAGAGCACTGGGGAAAGGCAGGCAGAGAATTCCCTGCTAGCACCTTCTCTGTGCCTGGGAAGCAGAAGTGTTCACATTGCTTCGCAGAATCGCTTTTGTGCAGAAAACAGTAACACTTGTTCAGAACGAAAGAAAGCACAGAGCCCCAGATTTTATGTTGTCCTGGAGAGCTTGCAGAGCACTGGGGAAAGGCAGGCAGAGAATTCCCTGCTAGCACCTTCTCTGTGCCTGGGAAGCACAAGTGTTCACATTGCTTCGCAGAATCGCTTTTGTGCAGAAAACAGTAACACTTGTTCAGAACGAAAGAAAGCACAGAGCCCCAGATTTGCTGTTGTCCTGGAGAGCTTGCAGAGCACTGGGGAAAGGCAGGCAGAGAATTCCCTGCTAGCACCTTCTCTGTGCCAGGGAAGCAGAAGTGTTCACATTGCTTTGCAGAATCGCTTTTGTGCAGAAAACAGTAACACTTGTTCAGAACGAAAGAAAGCACAGAGCCCCAGATTTGCTGTTGTCCTGGAGAGCTTGCAGAGCACTGGGGAAAGGCAGGCAGAGAATTCCCTGCTAGCACCTTCTCTGTGCCTGGGAAGCAGAAGTGTTCACATTGCTTCGCAGAATCGCTTTTGTGCAGAAAACAGTAACACTTGTTCAGAACGAAAGAAAGCACAGAGCCCCAGATTTTATGTTGTCCTGGAGAGCTTGCAGAGCACTGGGGAAAGGCAGGCAGAGAATTCCCTGCTAGCACCTTCTCTGTGCCTGGGAAGCACAAGCGTTCACATTGCTTCGCAGAATCGCTTTTGTGCAGAAAACAGTAACACTTGTTCAGAACGAAAGAAAGCACAGAGCCCCAGATTTTATGTTGTCCTGGAGAGCTTGCAGAGCACTGGGGAAAGGCAGGCAGAGAATTCCCTGCTAGCACCTTCTCTGTGCCTGGGAAGCACAAGTGTTCACATTGCTTGGCAGAATCGCTTTTGTGCAGAAAACAGTAACACTTGTTCAGAACGAAAGAAAGCACAGAGCCCCAGATTTTATGTTGTCCTGGAGAGCTTGCAGAGCACTGGGGAAAGGCAGGCAGAGAATTCCCTGCTAGCACCTTCTCTGTGCCTGGGAAGCACAAGTGTTCACATTGCTTCGCAGAATCGCTTTTGTGCAGAAAACAGTAACACTTGTTCAGAATGAAAGAAAGCACAGAGCCCCAGATTTTATGTTGTCCTGGAGAGCTTGCAGAGCACTGGGGAAAGGCAGGCAGAGAATTCCCTGCTAGCACCTTCTCTGTGCCTGGGAAGCAGAAGTGTTCACATTGCTTCGCAGAATCGCTTTTGTGCAGAAAACAGTAACACTTGTTCAGAACGAAAGAAAGCACAGAGCCCCAGATTTTATGTTGTCCTGGAGAGCTTGCAGAGCACTGGGGAAAGGCAGGCAGAGAATTCCCTGCTAGCACCTTCTCTGTGCCTGGGAAGCACAAGTGTTCACATTGCTTCGCAGAATCGCTTTTGTGCAGAAAACAGTAACACTTGTTCAGAACGAAAGAAAGCACAGAGCCCCAGATTTTATGTTGTCCTGGAGAGCTTGCAGAGCACTGGGGAAAGGCAGGCAGAGAATTCCCTGCTAGCACCTTCTCTGTGCCTGGGAAGCACAAGTGTTCACATTGCTTCGCAGAATCGCTTTTGTGCAGAAAACATTAACACTTGTTCAGAACGAAAGAAAGCACAGAGCCCCAGATTTTATGTTGTCCTGGAGAGCTTGCAGAGCACTGGGGAAAGGCAGGCAGAGAATTCCCTGCTAGCACCTTCTCTGTGCCTGGGAAGCAGAAGTGTTCACATTGCTTCGCAGAATCGCTTTTGTGCAGAAAACAGTAACACTTGTTCAGAACGAAAGAAAGCACAGAGCCCCAGATTTGCTGTTGTCCTGGAGAGCTTGCAGAGCACTGGGGAAAGGCAGGCAGAGAATTCCCTGCTAGCACCTTCTCTGTGCCTGGGAAGCACAAGTGTTCACATTGCTTCGCAGAATCGCTTTTGTGCAGAAAACAGTAACACTTGTTCAGAACGAAAGAAAGCACAGAGCCCCAGATTTTATGTTGTCCTGGAGAGCTTGCAGAGCACTGGGGAAAGGCAGGCAGAGAATTCCCTGCTAGCACCTTCTCTGTGCCTGGGAAGCAGAAGTGTTCACATTGCTTCGCAGAATCGCTTTTGTGCAGAAAACAGTAACACTTGTTCAGAACGAAAGAAAGCACAGAGCCCCAGATTTTATGTTGTCCTGGAGAGCTTGCAGAGCACTGGGGAAAGGCAGGCAGAGAATTCCCTGCTAGCACCTTCTCTGTGCCTGGGAAGCAGAAGTGTTCACATTGCTTCGCAGAATCGCTTTTGTGCAGAAAACAGTAACACTTGTTCAGAACGAAAGAAAGCACAGAGCCCCAGATTTTATGTTGTCCTGGAGAGCTTGCAGAGCACTGGGGAAAGGCAGGCAGAGAATTCCCTGCTAGCACCTTCTCTGTGCCTGTTCACATTGCTTCGCAGAATCGCTTTTGTGCAGAAAACAGTAACACTTGTTCAGAACGAAAGAAAGCACAGAGCCCCAGATTTTATGTTGTCCTGGAGAGCTTGCAGAGCACTGGGGAAAGGCAGGCAGAGAATTCCCTGCTAGCACCTTCTCTGTGCCTGGGAAGCAGAAGTGTTCACATTACTTCGCAGAATCGCTTTTGTGCAGAAAACAGTAACACTTGTTCAGAACGAAAGAAAGCACAGAGCCCCAGATTTGCTGTTGTCCTGGAGAGCTTGCAGAGCACTGGGGAAAGGCAGGCAGAGAATTCCCTGCTAGCACCTTCTCTGTGCCTGGGAAGCAGAAGTGTTCACATTGCTTCGCAGAATCGCTTTTGTGCAGAAAACAGTAACACTTGTTCAGAACGAAAGAAAGCACAGAGCCCCAGATTTTATGTTGTCCTGGAGAGCTTGCAGAGCACTGGGGAAAGGCAGGCAGAGAATTCCCTGCTAGCACCTTCTCTGTGCCTGGGAAGCAGAAGTGTTCACATTGCTTTGCAGAATCGCTTTTGTGCAGAAAACAGTAACACTTGTTCAGAATGAAAGAAAGCACAGAGCCCCAGATTTTATGTTGTCCTGGAGAGCTTGCAGAGCACTGGGGAAAGGCAGGCAGAGAATTCCCTGCTAGCACCTTCTCTGTGCCTGGGAAGCAGAAGTGTTCACATTGCTTCGCAGAATCGCTTTTGTGCAGAAAACAGTAACACTTGTTCAGAACGAAAGAAAGCACAGAGCCCCAGATTTTATGTTGTCCTGGAGAGCTTGCAGAGCACTGGGGAAAGGCAGGCAGAGAATTCCCTGCTAGCACCTTCTCTGTGCCTGGGAAGCACAAGTGTTCACATTGCTTCGCAGAATCGCTTTTGTGCAGAAAACAGTAACACTTGTTCAGAATGAAAGAAAGCACAGAACCCCAGATTTTATGTTGTCCTGGAGAGCTTGCAGAGCACTAAGGAAAGGCAGGCAGAGAATTCCCTGATAGCACCTTCTCTGTACCTGTTCACATTGCTTCGCAGAATCGCTTTTGTGCAGAAAACAGTAACACTTGTTCAGAACGAAAGAAAGCACAGAGCCCCAGATTTTATGTTGTCCTGGAGAGCTTGCAGAGCACTGGGGAAAGGCAGGCAGAGAATTCCCTGCTAGCACCTTCTCTGTGCCTGGGAAGCACAAGTGTTCACATTGCTTCGCAGAATCGCTTTTGTGCAGAAAACAGTAACACTTGTTCAGAACGAAAGAAAGCACAGAGCCCCAGATTTTATGTTGTCCTGGAGAGCTTGCAGAGCACTGGGGAAAGGCAGGCAGAGAATTCCCTGCTAGCACCTTCTCTGTGCCTGGGAAGCAGAAGTGTTCACATTGCTTCGCAGAATCGCTTTTGTGCAGAAAACAGTAACACTTGTTCAGAACGAAAGAAAGCACAGAGCCCCAGATTTTATGTTGTCCTGGAGAGCTTGCAGAGCACTGGGGAAAGGCAGGCAGAGAATTCCCTGCTAGCACCTTCTCTGTGCCTGGGAAGCACAAGTGTTCATATTGCTTCGCAGAATCGCTTTTCTGCAGAAAACAGTAACACTTGTTCAGAATGAAAGAAAGCACAGAACCCCAGATTTTATGTTGTCCTGGAGAGATTGCAGAGCACTGAGGAAACGCAGGCAGAGAATTCCCTGCTAGCACCTTCTCTGTGCCTGGGAAGCAGAAGTGTTCACATTGCTTCGCAGAATCGCTTTTGTGCAGAAAACAGTAACACTTGTTCAGAACGAAAGAAAGCACAGAGCCCCAGATTTTATGTTGTCCTGGAGAGCTTGAAGAGCACTGGGGAAAGGCAGGCAGAGAATTCCCTGCTAGCACCTTCTCTGTGCCAGGGAAGCAGAAGTGTTCACATTGCTTTGCAGAATCGCTTTTGTGCAGAAAACAGTAACACTTGTTCAGAACGAAAGAAAGCACAGAGCCCCAGATTTTATGTTGTCCTGGAGAGCTTGCAGAGCACTGGGGAAAGGCAGGCAGAGAATTCCCTGCTAGCACCTTCTCTGTGCCTGGGAAGCACAAGTGTTCACATTGCTTCGCAGAATCGCTTTTGTGCAGAAAACAGTAACACTTGTTCAGAACGAAAGAAAGCACAGAGCCCCAGATTTTATGTTGTCCTGGAGAGCTTGCAGAGCACTGGGGAAAGGCAGGCAGAGAATTCCCTGCTAGCACCTTCTCTGTGCCTGGGAAGCACAAGTGTTCACATTGCTTCGCAGAATCGCTTTTGTGCAGAAAACAGTAACACTTGTTCAGAACGAAAGAAAGCACAGAGCCCCAGATTTTATGTTGTCCTGGAGAGCTTGCAGAGCACTGGGGAAAGGCAGGCAGAGAATTCCCTGCTAGCACCTTCTCTGTGCCTGGGAAGCACAAGTGTTCACATTGCTTCGCAGAATCGCTTTTGTGCAGAAAACAGTAACACTTGTTCAGAACGAAAGAAAGCACAGAGCCCCAGATTTTATGTTGTCCTGGAGAGCTTGCAGAGCACTGGGGAAAGGCAGGCAGAGAATTCCCTGCTAGCACCTTCTCTGTGCCTGGGAAGCACAAGTGTTCACATTGCTTGGCAGAATCGCTTTTGTGCAGAAAACAGTAACACTTGTTCAGAACGAAAGAAAGCACAGAGCCCCAGATTTTATGTTGTCCTGGAGAGCTTGCAGAGCACTGGGGAAAGGCAGGCAGAGAATTCCCTGCTAGCACCTTCTCTGTGCCTGGGAAGCAGAAGTGTTCACATTGCTTCGCAGAATCGCTTTTGTGCAGAAAACAGTAACACTTGTTCAGAACGAAAGAAAGCACAGAGCCCCAGATTTTATGTTGTCCTGGAGAGCTTGCAGAGCACTGGGGAAAGGCAGGCAGAGAATTCCCTGCTAGCACCTTCTCTGTGCCTGGGAAGCACAAGTGTTCACATTGCTTCGCAGAATCGCTTTTGTGCAGAAAACAGTAACACTTGTTCAGAACGAAAGAAAGCACAGAGCCCCAGATTTTATGTTGTTCTGGGGAGCTTGCAGAGCACTGGGGAAAGGCAGGCAGAGAATTCCCTGCTAGCACCTTCTCTGTGCCTGGGAAGCACAAGTGTTCACATTGCTTCGCAGAATCGCTTTTGTGCAGAAAACAGTAACACTTGTTCAGAACGAAAGAAAGCACAGAGCCCCAGATTTTATGTTGTCCTGGAGAGCTTGCAGAGCACTGGGGAAAGGCAGGCAGAGAATTCCCTGCTAGCACCTTCTCTGTGCCTGGGAAGCACAAGTGTTCATATTGCTTCGCAGAATCGCTTTTGTGCAGAAAACAGTAACACTTGTTCAGAACGAAAGAAAGCACAGAGCCCCAGATTTGCTGTTGTCCTGGAGAGCTTGCAGAGCACTGGGGAAAGGCAGGCAGAGAATTCCCTGCTAGCACCTTCTCTGTGCCTGGGAAGCAGAAGTGTTCACATTGCTTCGCAGAATCGCTTTTGTGCAGAAAACAGTAACACTTGTTCAGAACGAAAGAAAGCACAGAGCCCCAGATTTTATGTTGTCCTGGAGAGCTTGCAGAGCACTGGGGAAAGGCAGGCAGAGAATTCCCTGCTAGCACCTTCTCTGTGCCTGGGAAGCACAAGTGTTCACATTGCTTCGCAGAATCGCTTTTGTGCAGAAAACAGTAACACTTGTTCAGAACGAAAGAAAGCACAGAGCCCCAGATTTGCTGTTGTCCTGGAGAGCTTGCAGAGCACTGGGGAAAGGCAGGCAGAGAATTCCCTGCTAGCACCTTCTCTGTGCCTGGGAAGCAGAAGTGTTCACATTGCTTCGCAGAATCGCTTTTGTGCAGAAAACAGTAACACTTGTTCAGAACGAAAGAAAGCACAGAGCCCCAGATTTTATGTTGTCCTGGAGAGCTTGCAGAGCACTGGGGAAAGGCAGGCAGAGAATTCCCTGCTAGCACCTTCTCTGTGCCTGGGAAGCAGAAGTGTTCACATTGCTTCGCAGAATCGCTTTTGTGCAGAAAACAGTAACATTTGTTCAGAACGAAAGAAAGCACAGAGCCCCAGATTTTATGTTGTCCTGGAGAGCTTGCAGAGCACTGGGGAAAGGCAGGCAGAGAATTCCCTGCTAGCACCTTCTCTGTGCCTGGGAAGCACAAGCGTTCACTTTGCTTCGCAGAATCGCTTTTGTGCAGAAAACAGTAACACTTGTTCAGAACGAAAGAAAGCACAGAGCCCCAGATTTTATGTTGTCCTGGAGAGCTTGCAGAGCACTGAGGAAGGCAGGCAGAGAATTCCCTGCTAGCACCTTCTCTGTGCCTGTTCACTTTTCTTCGCAGAATCGCTTTTGTGCAGAAAACAGTAACACTTGTTCAGAACGAAAGAAAGCACAGAGCCCCAGATTTTATGTTGTCCTGGAGAGCTTGCAGAGCACTGGGGAAAGGCAGGCAGAGAATTCCCTGCTAGCACCTTCTCTGTGCCTGGGAAGCAGAAGTGTTCACATTGCTTCGCAGAATCGCTTTTGTGCAGAAAACAGTAACACTTGTTCAGAACGAAAGAAAGCACAGAGCCCCAGATTTTATGTTGTCCTGGAGAGCTTGCAGAGCACTGAGGAAAGGCAGGCAGAGAATTCCCTGCTAGCACCTTCTCTGTGCTGTTCACTTTTCTTCGCAGAATCGCTTTTGTGCAGAAAACAGTAACACTTGTTCAGAATGAAAGAAAGCACAGAGCCCCAGATTTTATGTTGTCCTGGAGAGCTTGCAGAGCACTGGGGAAAGGCAGGCAGAGAATTCCCTGCTAGCACCTTCTCTGTGCCTGGGAAGCACAAGTGTTCACATTGCTTCGCAGAATCGCTTTTGTGCAGAAAACAGTAACACTTGTTCAGAACGAAAGAAAGCACAGAACCCCAGATTTTATGTTGTCCTGGAGAGCTTGCAGAGCACTGAGGAAGGCAGGCAGAGAATTCCCTGCTAGCACCTTCTCTGTGCCTGGGAAGCAGAAGTGTTCCCATTGCTTCGCAGAATCGCTTTTGTGCAGAAAACAGTAACACTTGTTCAGAACGAAAGAAAGCACAGAGCCCCAGATTTTATGTTGTCCTGGAGAGCTTGCAGAGCACTGGGGAAAGGCAGGCAGAGAATTCCCTGCTAGCACCTTCTCTGTGCCTGGGAAGCACAAGTGTTCACATTACTTCGCAGAATCGCTTTTGTGCAGAAAACAGTAACACTTGTTCAGAACGAAAGAAAGCACAGAGCCCCAGATTTGCTGTTGTCCTGGAGAGCTTGCAGAGCACTGGGGAAAGGCAGGCAGAGAATTCCCTGCTAGCACCTTCTCTGTGCCTGGGAAGCAGAAGTGTTCACATTGCTTCGCAGAATCGCTTTTGTGCAGAAAACAGTAACACTTGTTCAGAACGAAAGAAAGCACAGAGCCCCAGATTTGCTGTTGTCCTGGAGAGCTTGCAGAGCACTGGGGAAAGGCAGGCAGAGAATTCCCTGCTAGCACCTTCTCTGTGCCTGGGAAGCAGAAGTGTTCACATTGCTTTGCAGAATCGCTTTTGTGCAGAAAACAGTAACACTTGTTCAGAATGAAAGAAAGCACAGAGCCCCAGATTTTATGTTGTCCTGGAGAGCTTGCAGAGCACTGGGGAAAGGCAGGCAGAGAATTCCCTGCTAGCACCTTCTCTGTGCCAGGGAAGCAGAAGTGTTCACATTGCTTCGCAGAATCGCTTTTGTGCAGAAAACAGTAACACTTGTTCAGAACGAAAGAAAGCACAGAGCCCCAGATTTTATGTTGTCCTGGAGAGCTTGCAGAGCACTGGGGAAAGGCAGGCAGAGAATTCCCTGCTAGCACCTTCTCTGTGCCTGGGAAGCACAAGTGTTCACATTGCTTCGCAGAATCGCTTTTGTGCAGAAAACAGTAACACTTGTTCAGAACGAAAGAAAGCACAGAGCCCCAGATTTTATGTTGTCCTGGAGAGCTTGCAGAGCACTGGGGAAAGGCAGGCAGAGAATTCCCTGCTAGCACCTTCTCTGTGCCTGGGAAGCACAAGTGTTCACATTGCTTCGCAGAATCGCTTTTGTGCAGAAAACAGTAACACTTGTTCAGAACGAAAGAAAGCACAGAGCCCCAGATTTTATGTTGTCCTGGAGAGCTTGCAGAGCACTGGGGAAAGGCAGGCAGAGAATTCCCTGCTAGCACCTTCTCTGTGCCTGGGAAGCAGAAGTGTTCACATTGCTTCGCAGAATCGCTTTTGTGCAGAAAACAGTAACACATGTTCAGAACGAAAGAAAGCACAGAGCCCCAGATTTTATGTTGTCCTGGAGAGCTTGCAGAGCACTGGGGAAAGGCAGGCAGAGAATTCCCTGCTAGCACCTTCTCTGTGCCTGGGAAGCAGAAGTGTTCACATTGCTTCGCAGAATCGCTTTTGTGCAGAAAACAGTAACACTTGTTCAGAATGAAAGAAAGCACAGAGCCCCAGATTTTATGTTGTCCTGGAGAGCTTGCAGAGCACTGGGGAAAGGCAGGCAGAGAATTCCCTGCTAGCACCTTCTCTGTGCCTGGGAAGCAGAAGTGTTCACATTGCTTCGCAGAATCGCTTTTGTGCAGAAAACAGTAACACTTGTTCAGAACGAAAGAAAGCACAGAGCCCCAGATTTTATGTTGTCCTGGAGAGCTTGCAGAGCACTGGGGAAAGGCAGGCAGAGAATTCCCTGCTAGCACCTTCTCTGTGCCTGGGAAGCACAAGTGTTCACATTGCTTCGCAGAATCGCTTTTGTGCAGAAAACAGTAACACTTGTTCAGAATGAAAGAAAGCACAGAGCCCCAGATTTTATGTTGTCCTGGAGAGCTTGCAGAGCACTGGGGAAAGGCAGGCAGAGAATTCCCTGCTAGCACCTTCTCTGTGCCTGGGAAGCACAAGTGTTCACATTGCTTCGCAGAATCGCTTTTGTGCAGAAAACAGTAACACTTGTTCAGAACGAAAGAAAGCACAGAGCCCCAGATTTTATGTTGTCCTGGAGAGCTTGCAGAGCACTGGGGAAAGGCAGGCAGAGAATTCCCTGCTAGCACCTTCTCTGTGCCTGGGAAGCAGAAGTGTTCACATTGCTTCGCAGAATCGCTTTTGTGCAGAAAACAGTAACACTTGTTCAGAACGAAAGAAAGCACAGAGCCCCAGATTTTATGTTGTCCTGGAGAGCTTGCAGAGCACTGGGGAAAGGCAGGCAGAGAATTCCCTGCTAGCACCTTCTCTGTGCCTGGGAAGCACAAGTGTTCATATTGCTTCGCAGAATCGCTTTTGTGCAGAAAACAGTAACACTTGTTCAGAACGAAAGAAAGCACAGAGCCCCAGATTTTATGTTGTCCTGGAGAGCTTGCAGAGCACTGGGGAAAGGCAGGCAGAGAATTCCCTGCTAGCACCTTCTCTGTGCCTGGGAAGCACAAGTGTTCACATTGCTTCGCAGAATCGCTTTTGTGCAGAAAACAGTAACACTTGTTCAGAATGAAAGAAAGCACAGAACCCCAGATTTTATGTTGTCCTGGAGAGCTTGCAGAGCACTGAGGAAAGGCAGGCAGAGAATTCCCTGCTAGCACCTTCTCTGTGCCTGTTCACATTGCTTTGCAGAATCGCTTTTGTGCAGAAAACAGTAACACTTGTTCAGAACGAAAGAAAGCACAGAGCCCCAGATTTTATGTTGTCCTGGAGAGCTTGCAGAGCACTGGGGAAAGGCAGGCAGAGAATTCCCTGCTAGCACCTTCTCTGTGCCTGGGAAGCACAAGTGTTCACATTGCTTCGCAGAATCGCTTTTGTGCAGAAAACAGTAACACTTGTTCAGAATGAAAGAAAGCACAGAACCCCAGATTTTATGTTGTCCTGGAGAGCTTGCAGAGCACTAAGGAAAGGCAGGCAGAGAATTCCCTGATAGCACCTTCTCTGTACCTGTTCACATTGCTTCGCAGAATCGCTTTTGTGCAGAAAACAGTAACACTTGTTCAGAACGAAAGAAAGCACAGAGCCCCAGATTTTATGTTGTCCTGGAGAGCTTGCAGAGCACTGGGGAAAGGCAGGCAGAGAATTCCCTGCTAGCACCTTCTCTGTGCCTGGGAAGCAGAAGTGTTCACATTGCTTCGCAGAATCGCTTTTGTGCAGAAAACAGTAACACTTGTTCAGAACGAAAGAAAGCACAGAGCCCCAGATTTTATGTTGTCCTGGAGAGCTTGCAGAGCACTGGCGAAAGGCAGGCAGAGATTTCCCTGCTAGCACCTTCTCTGTGCCTGGGAAGCACAAGTGTTCATATTGCTTCGCAGAATCGCTTTTCTGCAGAAAACAGTAACACTTGTTCAGAATGAAAGAAAGCACAGAACCCCAGATTTTATGTTGTCCTGGAGAGATTGCAGAGCACTGAGGAAACGCAGGCAGAGAATTCCCTGCTAGCACCTTCTCTGTGCCTGGGAAGCAGAAGTGTTCACATTGCTTCGCAGAATCGCTTTTGTGCAGAAAACAGTAACACTTGTTCAGAACGAAAGAAAGCACAGAGCCCCAGATTTTATGTTGTCCTGGAGAGCTTGCAGAGCACTGGGGAAAGGCAGGCAGAGAATTCCCTGCTAGCACCTTCTCTGTGCCAGGGAAGCAGAAGTGTTCACATTGCTTCGCAGAATCGCTTTTGTGCAGAAAACAGTAACACTTGTTCAGAACGAAAGAAAGCACAGAGCCCCAGATTTTATGTTGTCCTGGAGAGCTTGCAGAGCACTGGGGAAAGGCAGGCAGAGAATTCCCTGCTAGCACCTTCTCTGTGCCTGGGAAGCACAAGTGTTCACATTGCTTCGCAGAATCGCTTTTGTGCAGAAAACAGTAACACTTGTTCAGAACGAAAGAAAGCACAGAGCCCCAGATTTTATGTTGTCCTGGAGAGCTTGCAGAGCACTGGGGAAAGGCAGGCAGAGAATTCCCTGCTAGCACCTTCTCTGTGCCTGGGAAGCACAAGTGTTCACATTGCTTCGCAGAATCGCTTTTGTGCAGAAAACAGTAACACTTGTTCAGAACGAAAGAAAGCACAGAGCCCCAGATTTTATGTTGTCCTGGAGAGCTTGCAGAGCACTGGGGAAAGGCAGGCAGAGAATTCCCTGCTAGCACCTTCTCTGTGCCTGGGAAGCAGAAGTGTTCACATTGCTTCGCAGAATCGCTTTTGTGCAGAAAACAGTAACACTTGTTCAGAATGAAAGAAAGCACAGAGCCCCAGATTTTATGTTGTCCTGGAGAGCTTGCAGAGCACTGGGGAAAGGCAGGCAGAGAATTCCCTGCTAGCACCTTCTCTGTGCCTGGGAAGCAGAAGTGTTCACATTG